>NW_028318234.1:6967023-7621031 GCF_062004578.1 Staurois parvus
ACTGGATTAGAGCCTCATGCACAAGGGTGCTTTGGGGCATACTTTTGGGTATATGTTTTATGAAAGTGTTACTAAACCCACAACAGTAAAATCAGTCTGTATATGCAGTAAAGCATGCTTGTTATACTCACTGTGGAACCTAAGGGGTTAATCCTCTGCATTGTCTAGAAGGGCTGTTTGATCCTTTCTTCTATGCACCTCCTCTTGTAGAAATGTCCACCTGATACAGACTGAACCCGTGGTCACATGCACATGCTCAGTTTGGTGTGTATTGATAGGTTTTTTTTTTCTTGGGAGTGTGCACGTGATCAGCACAGGGCCAATCAGTACTGTCCAGACAGAGGGTCAGAGGTTTTACATCCTCCTAGCTCTGCTGAAGTTTCAAGACTGCTCTAACTGCTGATGAGAAAAGGTATTTAGAAGTTTATATTTGCTAAAATAATTGCATTTCCATGTTCTGTGTACTGTGGGAGACCAGATATAGTGAATGCAGGGTCCTGGGCTTAGTAACACTTTAATTATGATCATTGTAGATCATTTGCTTTTATATTTTTTTTGGAGTAGGCATGACATATCAAATATTTATATTTTGCAATTTTAAGCCAGCAGGAGTTTTAGCCAACTGATAAAAGCCCTGTTTTTTTTTTTTTAAAAGGAGCTGCATAGCTCAAGCCGCTTCATTTCAGTGAATAATTCCTTCTAAAACACCGCAGTTCAAAGTTACCATCAGGCAATGAATGCAAAGAAGTAGGCAGCTACTACTATGTACTCTTTAGCTAGCTCTTTGTGCTCTGGGAATCATCTGTCAAATACCAAATGTTTTATTTGTAAAACAAAGCGGGGGGGGGAATTGACAGGTACCCACTCCCATTTCCGCTGTGATCGCCTAGGCAATCAGAAGCAGAAGTTGTCCTCTTACCCTCCCTCCCCGTAGTCTTCTGGGACACACGACAGGTCCCAGAAGACTACGGGGCCATTCACAAAGTGCAGCGCTACTCGCACATACGTAGTGGGCACCTAGCTGTGAAACCGCAAGTTGTCACAGCTGGGTGCCCACACTGAAGATGCCGGCGCCTGGAACACAGGACGGCCGGTGAAACGGGCTGCAGGGAGGACACCGCAGGATCATGAGACAGGTGACTGTTTTTTAAAAGTCAGCAGCTACAGTTTTTGTAGCTGCTTACTTTTATTTTTTACAGTGTGAGTGGAACTCCACTTTAAATAAAAGACTTTTGGCATGATTAGTCATATTTTCAATATCAATGCTAAAATCTCACAATTTCTGCCAGGGAATGCAAACTTTTGAGTACAACTGTATAAAAAGTCAGGGGCTGAGTAAGTCCATTTGGTTCCATCTGTAATTAAAGTACCACTTTGGGTAGCGTGGTCCTTTTTTGCTACCTACTTCAACTATTCTATTGGATGTCAAGGTCGATGGGGTGGAGTGATTTGTGTCGTTTAAAGAAAAAGTGTTACAATATAAAAGAATTTCCTGTATTTGCCCATCACTGGACTCATGAGAATAATGTAACGGATTCTCTTTATTATGTGTAAATGATAGAACAATTCCAGCAAGAAAAAAAGTATTATTTAAAATTACCTAATGGGCCATTAAAATTATTAAAAAAATTGGATGGACTTGTTTCAAATATTTACTCCCTACACGAGACTACACAGTGTTATGGTAACAATGTAAAAAAAATAGAAAATGCGACTGGTAGCTTGTGGTTTTTCTGCAGAATTTGGCAGAGATTCTGCTTTTCAAATACATGGAGCAAGCTTCTGGTGGTCCGCTATCTCCTCAACACTCACCATTAACAATTCTGTTTAGAATTTTCTAAATACTCAGGTTTAGGCACACAAGCTGGAACAATATATCATGGCAGGTTAAAAAAAAGCTGCTGACAGGTGCTTCTTGGGTGCCTCCTGACTAAGCAAGTTATTGCATTTTTAAAGCATTACTTTTTTTTTTTTTTTTTTAAAGAGAAGTATGGCCGAAGCTCCTTTGGGCAGATTTCTCATGTGGATAACAGAAATCACCCAAAATCACCCGGGGGTGCACTTGTGGTCTCCTGTGACCCAGAATAATCGAAGAACGGGCTAAATCCTGTTATTGGCTGATGTCACAGGCCCTCTCCAAACTATGGGGGGATCCCAACAATAATGCCTTACAGGCAGTTGGCTCAACCTGTTAGGACATCGATAACAGCCTGGTCCAGCTATTCCTAGCCCCTATACTGCCCGGTGCTCTAGTGAGCACTAGAGGGGTAGAGCTGGTGACTGACAGTCTATACTGCCTGCTCAGTGAAGACCGAGAACCAAGTGATCAGTGGTCAGGGAAGGTAAATATGTGTGTTTACTATGGTCCTGAACTGGTGTTTTAGGAACTATATATAGCACTCCAGGCCTACCCTGTCTTAAGGAACAGTCCCTTAAAAATAAAACAAAACTTATTATTACTTACTTGTACTTTTGAGTAGATTTCAGTAGGTTAAAGATGTGTTATTATTAACGTTAAGAAATGCAGCTATAACATCAGCATGTGTTTACCTGTTTTTCCATAAATGATTTTTTATTAAAGTGATTGTTATTTAAAAAATATATATATTTTTCCCTTTACAAACATGTCATACTTAAATGTTCTCTGCTATTGTTTTGCAAAGAGTAGCCTTCATCCTCTTCTTCTCTGCCCACCCCAATGAAGTTCCTGGCTCCTGCCCACTGCTGAGTGCTCCCATAGTAGAACACTTGCTATGGGGCACTTGTGCAGGCTCTCTCCTAAGCTGTGCTCTGTGTGTCCATTGACATACACAGTGCAGCTCAGCCCTGCCCCCTCCTCACTGACTGTTCTAGGACCCGGAGGGTGGCATGGGACCCAGGCTATGTCACCCAAACAGCAGATCGTAGAGGAACATTGGACTTGCAGATAAATATGTGTTTTAAAGATAACCTGGCAATACAGTTAGGAGGGGTATTAAAAACAAAACAAAAAAAAAAAAACCACCATGGGGAGGGAGGGGCATGTAAAAGCATTGTTGCTTACTTGATTCATTGCTTCAGCAGGCTCCAGTTTGCTGTTAGACTGGTCCTACCCCCTGCACTTCAGTGGTCTAAGCTCCTCTAATGTCATCAAAATGGACGCAGGGCCCGTAACCCTGCACTGGATGGAATGACTCTGAAGAACAGTTCACCCCCGGAGCATGGGGGAGTGGAGGTCCGGGTAAGTAAAAGTGCTTTTCTCGTTCCCTCGACAGAAACAGGCATTCAACTCCTGAAGTCAGAGTGCAGGCCCACTGCAAGGCATGGCTTTTACTTTCCTTGGCATTGGGCTTCAAGTACTTTTTCACATTGAATTCTGTTTATCTTTCTGCCATAACCAAAGACCAGGAGAACTTTTTAATTCATTAAAATATTTATAAATCATAAAGTTGTTTCTGATTCTCTAAACAAGAAATTAAAGAATCTTTGTCTCTCTGAAGAGCACTATCATATGTTAAAAACTCTGTTTTATTCCTGTCTGCGTGGCAGTGAGTGTCACAGATATTTCCTAAAGATCAGAACAGTAACAGCAGTTTCTGTTAAAACATTTTGGCAGCTATTTAAATAGTGTGTAAAGGCTTAACTGCAGAGTTAAAATGGTTGTAAACCCTTACCTATACCCAGTGAAGTGACTGGCCTCAGGTGATACACAGTGATGAAACAAACCCTCCTACATAAGTTGAACCAGTTTTTCTGTAGTCTGCTCTTCTTTATATTTGTTCAAAGTGCTAAATGTCTAAATCTTGTCTCAGAGTTCAGAAAACAGGGGATGGGGAGCTAAAATAACACACTGCAGAGCTCAGTGATAAGAGCTCTGAGAGCTGATTGGAGGGAAGAGACACACACCCTTCCATACAGCACACAGGAACACAGCTGAGGCTGTCAATTTGCTGGAGGTCCCTCCTATATCACCATTTTTTCTCTTGGTGTCAGGAAAACTTGTCAGAAGTGATTCAAGATGATAGCAAAGGAACAAAGCAGCAGACAGAAATGACACTTAGTACTCCTAACTGAGACAAGTACTCACTATAGAGGGATATGCTTTGTTCATATTTCATGACTGAAGTTTACAGCCACTTTAGCTGACCCAAGTGATTAGTACTCTCGGTCATCTTGCTGCTTAGATTGTTGTCCCAAAAGCTAGAAAATCTCTGTGTAGGGTGGGGCTGAGAATGACATCATCACTAAGGCAGGCCATAGACGGAGTGAATTTATTCCCTGCAACCATGGGTTGCAGAAAAGAAATTAGCTTGATTCCCCCATCAATACAGACAGTGTTAACAGGGGAATCCCTCCCATGGAGCCATTGTATTCTCCCAGTGGGGGGGGGGGGGGAGCTGCTAGCAATAATTGCATGTAAAACCCGGCAGGCTGGTTGTACCCAAGTTGATCAATCAATCTACTTTGGTACATTCAGCCTACCCATACATGGTTCAAACGGTCTATGGCCTGGCTTTAGGGTAATGTTGATGCTACAGCATACAAAGACCTTTAAATAACTGTGAACATTGTGGCAACAGTTTGGTAAAAGGTGATTTTCTGTCTCATCATGACTGTGCCTGTCACGACCTATGGTAGTGAGCTCTATAGATCCACAGCTTGGGGTTCCCCAGGGCATGGAATCTAAGCCCCAGCCTGCTTGTTCACCAGGGACCCTGATGGTGGGGATGGACTTGCAGCAGGCTGGGACCAGGTCGCAGCCCACAGGTACACCCAGGGGTACACCCCTGAGGTGGAGGAGACCACTAGCGGGAGCAGGGTGAAAGGGAGAATACACAGGGAATCCAATGGGCAAGCTGAGGTTACGACAGGCAGAAACTAGCAAGGTCAGGAACGAAGCTGGGGTCGGTACACAGATAGACAATACAGGATTCACAGCGGGAACACACGGGAGCTTCTACAACACAAAGTTGCTCAGCCAAAGTGGAACAGACTGAGCATGTCATAAATAGACAAGCCAGCTAGGAGGCGGCCCAGGAAATGATGAAAGGGAAGGACATAAAACCCAGAGGATAGCAGAGGACGCCCACAGGGGAGCACAGACAAACACACATGTGAAGGAATCAAGAGCAGCAAGGAGGTAAGAACACACAAGAGGCTGAAAGCTAACTTGTGACAGTGCCCCTGTGCAAAAAGCCAGCTCCATACACACGTGGTGTGATGGGTTTTCTATGGAAGAACTTAAGTGGCCTACACACAGCTCTGATGTCATCCATCCAGAGCACCTTTGAGATGAATTGGAAAGCTGACAGTTTTGGGCCTGGTATACAGAAAACCAAAGTTAATAACAAAAGCCACAAGCTGATCACAGCATGTCCCCAGTATTTCTATGCTAAATTTATAGGTTTGCCTGGAGTTAACCCTAAATATTAAGACCTGAGCTACAGTATAGCATTCTATAATGCCATAGAAGGATTTAGTATGAAAACTGTTTATCAAAGGCAGATCATTTTTAGTTCCTTTTTTATAAATAATGCTATCACAAGGTTAAATAGACACAATGACGCAATGTTCTTTTAACAAGTGAAGACGTTTACAGCACAATTAACACCTCAACTCCTATAGACAGGTTCATGGTCTGGCAGAAGGCTTTTACAAGTGAAGCCAGCGCACATTGTGAATGGCATTTTATAGGCACTCTGTGTATGCACGCCGGAGAAAGACACGAGAGATCTGGAAGATCTGCTGGTCATCTGATAGAAACGAGTGGAAAAACCACTGACGCAAGTTATAATGCTTAACACTTAAAACTTCATATAATCATAGGGTGGTCTTCCACGTGTCATAAAAAAAAGCAATATGTCAGGGCTGTATATATGGATGTTAGCACAGGGAAAGGATAAAAAGCAGCATCTGGGAAAGGAGATGTCCCCCACATCTATTCTGTCTGATGTAGACTATTAGCAGACGTCACAGTCCTGGACAGCACTAGCTATATGACACCCATCCATTCCTATGCTCACCCTGCTTTTCCATGAAGCAAATCTTCTGTTTTTATCATATTTCTACCAAACAGCCCATTCAATATAAAACCTTTTGGAGAAAATCAGCTTTTTGGTGATGCACATTTTTGGGTCAGTCCACTCAAACTTTGTATTTAGTTTTGGTTGGATTCCAAAGGCTAAATCTGAACCCTTGCTGGACGACATTTAATTTGGTAAAACATCAAATCTCAGAAATAGCAGTCATATTTAGAAGTGGTTGGAGTGTAAAGAATAAAGGAAAAGAAATAAGAGTATGTAGTAGGATAAGAGAGAAGGAAAAGGATAAAAGCAGGGAGAAGTTAGAAGAATATTAGAAGAAGTAAATGAAAAGAATAAGAGGATAAAGGGGTAATTGGTGGGGGGTAAAAGGGAGATAGGGAATAGATACATTTAACTGGAATTTGTGTTTTATGATGTTTTATATTAAGTGGATTTTATATTATAAAACGAATAAAGATATATTATTAATAATAATAATAATAAAAAAAGAAATAACAGTCATGGCCTAATGTTGACGACAGTAGACCAAGCCTGCACAGAATGAATTGGCACAGTCACTTGTAGTTTTTATTGGGAGTTTCAGTGACAATGCAGAAACACAACTAGTGGACACTGTGGTTTTTCCCCAACCACAAAAAGTGCTGAATAACGATAGTCATGGCAGAATCTCCAGGTTTTCCTTTAATGAAAGCTGCATATTAAAAAAATTTTGGTATATTGTGTTTTTTGCATTAACCACTTCCCGTCCGGCCCATGTATATAAACGGCCAGACGATGGTAGTGCAGGGTCGAGTGGCAGTTTATAAATGGCCTCCCTGCACCCTGCTTGTGCACACTCCCTGGGAGCGCGCAGCACCATGATCTGGTGCCCGCTGTGTCCTCCGGACACAGTGAAACACCAATCGTCGGACGGGACCTCTGTGCGAGGTCCCGATCATGTGATCACTGATTGGCCAATCAGTGATCACATGCAAAGTAGTAAGCAAGATGTCACTTCTGACATCATTGCTTACTACGGGTGAAATCTGTGAATGATCACAGAGGTCACATGGTACAAGGCTATTCACAACAGCCTTGTACCATGTGGCAAGCTGTGACCAATCACAGCTCACACAGTAGTTCTCAATGGCTGCAAGAATGCAGCCAGAGAGAAGGAGAGATTATTGCTTTTACAGCCTTTATGGGTGTAAAAGCAATCAGTGTAAAAAAAAAAAAATCTTCATCACCCCCCACAAGTAGTACAGTGTCACCATGGTGACACTGTAGTGCTAGGGTGACAGTATGTAAAACAAAAAAACATAAATAATAATATAAAAAAAGCAAAAAAAAAGTTTAAAAATTATAATTTTTGGTTATAAACTAATTTGGAGTTTTTTGTTTTTTACTAAAAAGATAACGGAATAAATTTTGGCCAAGAAATACTATATATTTGCAAAATTTTATAAGAAAAGCACTTTTTTTCAAAATTTTTGGACTTTTTCATTTACATAGCAAAAAAAATAAACATGCCAGCGGTGAATAAATATCACCAAAATAAAGCTTTATCTGTCTCAAAAAATGCTAAAAAATTCATATGGGTACAGTGTTGTATGACCGCACAATTGTCATTCAAAGTGTGATAACACTGAAAGCTGAAAATTGGCCTGGACAGGAAAGGGGTAAAAGTGTCCGGACTGGAAGTGGTTAAAAATAATTTTACTGTACTTTCTCCTGAAAATATGCATTTGATAAACAGCTACACAAATATCGTAAACTTGAAAAAATGTAAATGCCACCATTTTATTCTATAGGGCCTCTGCTTTCAGAAAATATATAATTATATGAGAGGTGTAACAGCACTGTACCCAAACTAAAATGTTATCATTCTCTTCACACAACTAGAGCTTTCTTTTGGTGGTATTTAATCACCGCTGGGGTTTTTATTTTTTGCTAAACAAAAAAAGACGTAAAATTAAAAAAAAAAAACAAATTTTTCTTTGTTTCTGTTATAAAAGTTTGCAAATAAATAATTGTTCTTCATAAATTTAGGCCGAGATGTATTCAGCTACATGTCTTTGGTGAAAATAACCCAAATTAGTATTTATTATTTAGTCTGTAGGAAAGTTATAGAGGTCACAAACTATGGTATAGATCTGAATATTGATCAATCCTGAAGTACTGACAGTCAATCTAATTTCTTGAGGTCCAAGAATGTCAGAACAGTACAGATATCCCCCAAATGACCCCTTTTTGCAAAGTAGACAGTCCAACGTATTTCATAAGAGGCATGGCGAGTATTTTGAAGTTGTAATTTTTTTGTCATTTTTCGGAAAATGAAGAAATAAAAAAATGATTTTCACTAATTTTTTTTTTTTCATACTCTCACCAGTGCAGTACAGCGTCATCATATAACTGGCATGGCGGTGATCAGGGACACTGACTGGTGACAGTACGAAAAAAAAAAATGATATATTTTTTTCAATTTGTTTTTCTCTTTTTTTAAAGATTTTTTTTTTTCATATTGCACCATGACCAAAGTAGTATAATGTTACCATAGTAACACTGTACTACTGTGGGGAAGTGATCAGTATTTTTTTTTTACACAATTTGCTTATAGCAAAGAATTACTTTGCTATAAGCAAGCATTTACCTGAATGAAATCGATTCTTTCAGGGCTTTTTTTTGTGATTGGCTGTGATTTGGCCACGGCTAATCACATGACACAGCTGGGCTGTGATTGGCCCAGCTTGTGCATGTGATCGCTGTGACCATTCACAGCTAGACACACTAGTATACAATGGATGGCATGATAGGAAGCCATCCATTGTATACAACTGTCATGTGACCTGCTGTGATTGGTCACAGCAGGTCACATGGTACTGGCAAGGGGGCGGTACACAGATCTGTCATCGGCCGTGTCCGAGGTACACAGCCGGTGACAGCTCACGCTGCAGCGTAGCCTTGAGGGCATGCAAACTGCGAGTTCCGGAGAGGACGCCATATGGCGTCCACCCGGAGGGACGAGCTGTTCGCCCGGCCGCCATCTTGCTATAGGCCAGGCGGCAACTGGTTAATACTACAAAAAAAAGAAGCCGCTTCTCATACAAATGTATATGAGTGGCCACAGGGTAGCAACTAAAATACACAAAAATCAGGGTGAGATATCAGAGATACTTCTCTGTGATTTGCAAAAGCAAAGTGGCTTATTATTCATCAGGGGAGCACAGACCTTTCAGACACAATGGGGTTGATTTACTAAAGGTAAATATACTGTGCACTGCAAGTGCGGATGCTTGTTATCCGAGGGGAAGCTCTGAAATAAGGCGAAGCTCTGAAATAAGGCGAAGCTCTGCTAATTTCTTTCATCCAATCACGTGCAAGCAAAAATGCTGTTTTTTTTTTTTTCCCTTTTTTTTCCTTGCACGTTTCTCTCAGATCTAGAGCAACTGCATCTCCAAATGCACTTGCAATGCACAGTATATTTACCTTTGGTAAATCAACCCCTTTGTATAACTCGTCCAGGGGCTAAATGGTTAGCACTTCCGCCTGGCAGTACTAGGGTCGTTGGTTCAAATCCCAACCACGGCACCTCCTGCCTGGAGTTTGCATGTTCTCCCTATGTGGGTTTCCTCCAGGTACTCAGTTTTCCTCCCACACTCCAAAAGACATGCTGGTAGGTGAATTGGCTCCTGTCTAAATTGGCCCTAGTATGTGTATGTAGGAATGTGAGTTAGGGACTTTAGATTGTACGCCCCTGGAGGCTTAGGGACTGATGTGAATGTTCAATATATAAATGTAAAGTGCTGTGTAAATCGACGGCTCTATATAAGTACCTGTAATGAATAAAACTTTTAATTTAATTAAAATAAAATGTTTAAAAAATGATGAAACGCTTCACAAATCTGCACGTCCTTGCGCAGCGGGCATGCTAATCTTCTCAGTATCATTCCAATTTTAGTATACATGCTGCTGATGCACAACACTCAAATTGGTGAAGCATTGCTTTTTAAACATGTTGGGTTATTTTAGGGAATTGCTTTGAGCACTTTTTCTTTTTATTTAGGAGGGGGTGGGGGTAGCACCAAAACATTTTGAATATTTTTTCTAGGACCCGTAGCACTAACTTGGGCAGTGGGAGAGTTGCTGTGATGTAGGCACGTTTCAGACATGTCTCATTCACTGGCCCTGGAGGCTTAGTAACATCATCTTAGTTTGATGCGCCACTTGAAGACATTATATCACAAAATGTTTTGTGAAATTTTATGAAAACTTGATGTTACTTATTGTTGGTGTCGTCTGGGGATGTAATAGAAAGCATGGTTGATATAGTGAAATGCATAAGTCTGCCATCCAGAGCATTAAGGGAACAGCAACATTGTACCCAAAGACTGAGATGATACCCTAATATATGGTCCCCTGCAACTATTTTAGGAATTTTGAATTAAGGGTTAGGGATGGTCTTTTTATGGGAGAACTAGCTTCTGTGACGTCAAATTGGCTTAAGTTATTTATTTATTTAAGGCACTTGTATAGCGCCGTTAATGTACGCAGCCATTTCCATATATATTGTACATTCACATCAGTCCCTAACCCTCAAGGGGTGTACAATCTAAGGTCCCTAATGCATATTCATACATACACATGCTAGGGACAATTTAGACAGGATCCAATTAACTTAGCAGCATGTCTTTGGAGTGTGGGAGGAAAACGGAGTACCCGGAGGAAACCCAAACAAGCACAGGGAGAACATGCAAACTCCAGGCAGGAGGTGCCGTGGCTGTGATTTGAACCAACGACCCGAGTACTGCCAGGCGGAAGTGCTAACCATTTAGCCACTGTGCTGCCCCTAAGTTAGAGCACTTTTATTTCAATTTGGCTCCATGCACACAGGGCGTTTGAATAACACTGGTAATGTTAGCTGTGTAAAGTCACATTAAAAACCTAAGTTTGTCAGAGTTTTTTGCATTAGCGTTTAGCCACGTTTTTTTCGCATTTGCATGTTTTTAGCATTTCTTTTGACCAAAAAAAAAAAACGTTTGCTCACAAAAGTCCAAAAACGCCGGTTTGCCACGTTTTACTGTGTTAGAGTGTTTTTACAGCTAAAAACTCCTCTAGAAACCCACTAGTTCTGGGGGGGTTTTTCCAGCCAAAAAATGTTGATTCCAGTCTGTGTGCATGGACACATAGGATAACATGCTGGGGGTTTACTGGCTGTAGAAAAAAACGTTAAAAGCGAAAAACCGCCGCTGTAAAAACATCCCGTGTGCATGAGGACTTAGGCTTCTTGCACACGGGGTATTTTGATAACGCTGGTAATGTTAGCTGTGTAAAGTCCCATTAAAAACCTGAGTTTTTCAGCTTTTTTTTTTAGCGTCTTTGCATTAGCGTCTAGCCGCGTTTGCTACCGTTTTTTTTTACCAAAACAATTTTTGTTGGTAAAAAAAAATTCCAAAAATGCAGGTTTGCGGCATTTTACGATTTACCGTGTTTTTCAGCATTAGAGCATTTTTACAGTTAAAAAAACTCCTCTAGAAACCCTCTAGTTCAAAAACCATTGATTTCAGTCTATGTGTGCATGGACATATAGGATAACATGCTGGGGGGTTTACTGGTTATAGAACAAAAACGTCAAACGCCAAAAACAGCCGCTGTGTAAATGTCCAGTGTGCATGAGGACTTAAAAGTGAAAGTTGTTTTTGACCTTTGGACAATTTATACATTGGGGTTGATTTACTAAAAGTGGAGAGTGCAAAATCTGGTGCGGATTTTTGGAGCGTTTCAGTGCATTTTTGATGCATTTCAATTAATTTTTTCCCATCTCTTTTTCTTCAATTTAAATAGGGACATGTGCGTTTTTGGGGCTTTCCGGTGTGTTTTTGATGTGTTTTAGTGCATTCCAGTACAGTTCTGTGCAGAAAAATGCAGCATGTTCTTTTTTTTCTGCAACTCAAACGCACTGGAACTGCAAGCACTGATGTGAACTATGACATTGGCAACCATATAACCTACTTTCTGTGAGTTTTGAAAAAAAGCAACTGAAACGCATGTAGTGTGAATTGGCCCTAAATCAATCCCCATGTGCTTTAGAAATAAATTGCTTGTGTGTATACTGTTCCCAGCATGCTTCTGAATGGCTCAGATAGGTCATAGGCAGTCCAATGTCATAACTTTTGCCATGTTTCACAAAGGACAAAAGGGTGCATTATACAGGTGTAATGAAAATACTGTACATGGTATCTACAAAATGCAACCCAGCCCCCAATAATGTCTAATGCAGCCCATACATGGGTCAAATTCCGAACAAATTTTCTTTAGAAAATCTGAAATTTTGTGAGCTTTGTAATCCAATGGTGCCACCATTGATTTCAAAATTCGACCAACCAAGCCTTCAATTTCACCACGTGTTGTTACAGAAAAGAATTTTCTTTTCTTTCCAGGTCACAGTTCACACTCGTTTCTTTTTTGTTTATATTTCTCGCACGATTCTCCCATCAGAGATTTGAGATTAGTTAGTTTTTTAAAAAATTTCTAACATGCCCGATTACTCAAATTTGATGGTCACCTGAAAATCGGACGTTTTGATGACCCACTAACAGAGCGAAAATCGAACGAAAATTCTTAGAAAAGATTTTAGAAAGAAAATTCTTTTGGAATTTGACCCATGTATGGCCAGCTTTAAGAATTTTTGATCATGTGCAATGTATCAACTTTAAAAATTTTTCCAAAGCCACTAAAAATATAACAAAGGAAACATATATCTAAAGGAAAAGGAATATAATATTTTGCTACATACGCTCATATTTCTGTCCCAGATCTGTATGGTGCCGTCCTGGCATCCCGCAGCTATCAGCTTGCCATCTCTATTGTAGGTAACGCATGTTGGGATCACGCGTTTTCCCTGTGCAGATCTTGGTTTAAAGATACTTTTATGTTTCTTATCATTGGACATGTCCCACGTCCGCACAGTGCTATTTGGAAAGAAAAAGAACAAACATAAGAGGAGCCTAACATGCTCATTTTGTATTACTACTATAAAGGACAACTAAACCCCAAATCAACATTTTCATATATTGCAGCTTGAGAATCCTTAGATGTGGTGACTGCACTAGTTTACTTTTTTCAAGAAAGGACAACTTCAACAAGTACATAAAATAGCTAGTAGTAGTTAGTCACACCCAACAGCACTAGTTCTGTAATGTTGAATACGTTTCATAGCTAGTGAAATACACTTGTTCAGTTCTAATAATTCAGGAACATACCCCAACATTTTTATCCATACAAGTAGCCCAGCCACCTTAACCCCTTCACGGCTACGGGTAAAACACATCTTAATGCCTAAGCACAATTTTGCAATGTTGACATGTGTTAGTAAAACCGTACATATCACCACAACTACTTTGTATATCCAGGTGAATTATACCGCGTTTTTTTTTTCAGGGAAAATTGGGCTTTCATTTTGTGGTAAATGGTATTGGATATCTCCTGATTTTTTTATTATCAAAGGAAAACTGGGACAAAATAGTAAAAAAAAAAAAAACACTTTTTAAAATTTAGCAGTGTGTTTCTTGTTACTACCATAACCTACCACCAAAGAACAACCCAAAATACATTTTCCAGCTCTTGATGATCACAGTGACACCATATATGTGTATGTTATTTGTACCTGTAGTACAGCCCAGAAACAATAGTGAAAATTTAGTTTTTTGTTTACCTAAAACACACTGACACTAATACCAATTTAAAAAAAAAGAAAAAAAAATTCTGACCGTTGACCCTGACCTTGACCCAAACACTTACCCCGGCACTGAACTAGATCAAACCCTAATCTAGGTATTTTTTCTTTATTTTATTTTTTAATATTTATTTTTTATTATTATTATTATTTTTAAACAAACTTTTTTTTCCCTCTGTACCAGGAGTTAGAGAAATATAATGTATCTTTATTCTCCATTCATACAGAGAAAGAAAAAAAAAAGCACGGGGGCCGGGCTGTACAGTGACTGATCACTGTGATAGTCAATCGTTAGAATGGGACCCGAGGCTCTAAGTGACACCCCGGTCTTTGTGCTGGGAGCTCGCTGTGCGGTGTACTCCCAGCAGAAAGACAGTTACGCAAATATGCCGCCCCACGGAAAAAAAGCCCAGTTCTGTGAGGCCGCATATTTGTGTTACGTCGGCGTTAGGGGTTAAAGAAGAACTGTCATTACAAATGTTTTTACATTGTAAGTCATGGCACAGTGTACATGTAGCTAGTGGTTTCCTAAGCCTAGTTAATGTTGTCCCACCTGCTCTCCCTCCTCCCAGCGCTGCAAATATGACAACAGCTTGGAAAGAGATGGATCCATTGCAACTGCAGCTTGTCTTGGCTCAGAGCACTTTCCTGAGACCAGAGGAACCCAAAGGGAGAGGGTAGTGAATAAGTCTCAATGCATTCTTGGACTCTTGCCGGGAAATTTCTCTAAATGAAAACAAGCTGCATTTACGATGGATCCCTCTCCTCCCTAGCTGTTGTCAGATTTGCTGTGCAGGGGGAGTCAGGTCAGACTTTATAACTAGACTAATGAAGCACCTAGCTACATAGGGCAAAGCACTACATGTATTTTGACTATGAAGAGCAGAACAATGTAAAAATTATTGAATGCCTGCATTTCCTGCAAAAAAAAAACCCTTTTTCAAAATGAGGCCTCAGGGAAATTACATGGTGCATCATGCGATTTCCCTGCTGTTCCCACACCCGCAAACGCATAATGGTTTGAGATGCATAGAAGTGCCATTAAGAATGAATGGCAGCCCCACGCATCTCCACAGAGCACCGTGATTGGCTGTGTGTGGTTGCGGGTGCAGGAACAGCTGCGATTCCCGCACCTGCAACCAGCTGCTCAACTGTGAACCTAGCCTAAATCCAATCACCATGGAATGTGTCAAAACAGATGTGGACTGTCCAAGAATAGGAATGGAGGTGTGTAAGTTGTGAAACCACACCATCCTTTGGTTACTGTGCTACCTATGTGCATAGAAGTACTGGAAGAGGCCCCCAGTACTCAGAACTTAAGAAGTGACTTCGATATATCAAGAAACATCTCCAACATTACAGCACAAGCCCAGATGAATGTGTCTGGCTAAGCATAGATATACCATGATCTAGATCAGTGGTCTCCAAACTGCGGCCCGGGGGCCAGATGTGGCCCTTTACTTGCTTTTATCCGGCTCTTGAGGCACTTTTCCTCCCACTGATTCAAGGGGGAAACAAAATGGGGCATAATTCCCGCTACTGACATCAGCAATGGTGCCCATTGACACCAAAAATGGGGTCCTATTTCTCCCACTGACACCAGCAACAGGACACTATTCTTCTCACTGACACCAATGATGAGGCACTCAAACTGACACCAGCGATAGGCTACTATTCCCCCCACTAACACCAGCAATGGGGCACGATTTCTCCCCCTAATACCAAAGAAGCATTGTTTACTCCCACTGACACCAGGACACTTTCAACTCCCAATGGCCACAGACTGGCCCCCTTAAAGTCTGAAGGACAGTAAACTGGCCCTTTGTTCAGAAAGTTTGGAGACCCCTGATCTAGATAAATGAGAACCTTCACAGATGTGTAGAAAATACCATTTGATCTAGCCAGAAATGCAGTGTCCTTGTCTCTTCCTGTGAGCTTAAAAAAAAAAAAGCAAAAACAACCTTGTCTTGTACACTACTAATCCCAAAAGCCCCTATGTAATGGAGGTGAACAATAGCAGACATTTCTGAAGGCGAGCCTGAGTGGTAACAGGGAAAGGAAGTGTATTATTCACAGAATCTTAGTGTCATCCAACATGCCCCGCAGGCTGCGGGTGGGGCTTGTTGAGTGATGTAAAGACGCTAGGAAGAACACAAAGGAGCGGTAAAAAAAGACTGGTGCACCGTCGCACAATTTTAATGTAAGTGTATTTTGACATATGAGAAAGGAGTGAACAAATTACGTGAAGGAAAAAACACGATTTTAGCAATTTCTTTCATGTGTGGCTGAGTGGAGGAGAGCTGGAGGATGCCTTAAAGGGATATTACAGCCTATGGTGGAAGGAGTAATTGGAATAGAGCTGGAGATAAGAAAGAGGGAACCCACCAGTGAGGACCACAGAGAGGGACACAGGCTATCTATGACCGTATATAATATGTAAGGTGAGAGTACATTCGGAAGTGGTGGATTGTCATTGGAAATGTCTTTAGGAGCCCTCAGCAGTGGTGAATAAGAGAGGAGCACCATTTAAGTGTATTGAGAGACTTTTATGGACATTATTATTTTCAGAATGCTCTATTGGTTATGATTTTTGGTGAAATTCTATACACAGGACTGTAAGATAATGTTTAAAGCACTGCAGCATATTTACATAGTCACATAGTTAGTCTGGCTGAAAAAAAAAAACAAAAGTCCATGCAGTTCAACCATTAAAAAAAAAAAAAAGTTAAAATCCTATACCCACAGTTGATCCAGAGGAAGGCAAAAAACCAGCATAGCATGATCCAATTTGCTTCTGCAGGGGAAAAAATTCCTTCTTGATCCCCCGAGAGGCAATCGGATATTCCCTGGATCAACTTTACCTATAAATGTTAGTATCCAGTTATATTCTGTGTATCCAAGAAAGAATCCAGGCCTTTTATAAAGCAATCCACTGAGCTGGCCAGAACCAACTCTTGAGGGAGTCTATTCCACATTTTCACAGCTCACACTGTGAAGAAACCTTTCCGTATTTGGAGATTACATTTCTTCTCTCCCGATGTAAAGAGTGCCCCCTTGTCCTCTGTGATGACCTCAGGGGGAATAGCTCTACACCGAGTTCACTATATGAACCACTGATGTATTTATACATGTTGATCATATCCCCCCTTATGTATTATACATGAAGATCATATCCCCCCTTATGTATTATACATGGAGATCATATCCCCCCTTATGTATTATACATGGAGATCATATCCCCCTTATGTATTATACGTGGTGATCATACCCCCCTTATGTATTATACGTGGTGATCATATCCCCCCCTTATGTATTATACGTGGAGATCATATCCCCCCTTATGTATTATACATGGAGATCATATCCCCCCTTATGTATTATACATGGAGATCATATCCCCCCCTTATGTATTATACACGGAGATCATATCCCCCCTTATGTATTATACACGGAGATCATATCCCCCCTTATGTATTATACACGGTGATCATATCCCCCCTTATGTATTATACACGGTGATCATATCCCCCCTTATGTATTATACACGGTGATCATATCCCCCCTTATGTATTATACATGGTGATCATATCCCCCCTTATGTATTATACACGGAGATCATATCCCCCCTTATGTATTATACACGGAGATCATATCCCCCCTTATGTATTATACACGGTGATCATATCCCCCCTTATGTATTATACATGGAGATCATATCCCCCCTTATGTATTATACATGAGGATCATATCCCCCCTTATGTATTATACATGAGGATCATATCCCCCCTTATGTATTATACATGAGGATCATATCCCCCTTATGTATTATACACAAGGATCATATCCCCCCTTATGTATTATACATGGTGATCATATCCCCCCTTATGTATTATACATGGTGATCATATCCCCCCTTATGTACTATACATGGTGATCATATCCCCCCTTATGTATTATACATGGAGATCATATCCCCCCTTATGTATTATACATGGTGATCATATCCCCCCTTATGTATTATACATGGAGATCTTTTTTTTTTTTAAGCAAAGACATGTAGCAGAATACATTTTGGCATAACTTTATGATTTTTTTTTTAATTGGATATGTTTTGAAGCATAAAGTCAAAAATAGTGTTATATGAACCTGTTGCCTTTGTTATGCGCATTTTATTGTTTTTTTTTTGTATGCTGTCACTATAATTGACGTTTTACTTCTGTTCACAGTCTCGTTTTTCTTTCTGTAAAAAAAATCTAAAATAATGAGGGTCCATTTTTTGCCACAAGAACACTTATAGGATAGTTGAAAGGGGCTCCTGTATTTACTAGCAGTCATTTTAATACTATATCTTAGATTGTAAGCTCCCAGGATCAGGCCCTCCTTTCCTTCTTGTATTGAACTGTATTGTTGCTGTATTGTCTCCCATTATATTGTAAAGCGCTGAGCAAACTGTTGGCACCAGGGGCGGACTGACAACTCATGGGGTCCCCGGGCAATAGGGGATCATGGGGCCCCTGTGTCCTTGCCCAAACTCAAAAAAAAAAGTCTATGAAAAAGGTACCGGGGGCATCTCATGGGGCCCTCTAGTGACCATGGGCCCTCGGGCAGTGCCTGAGTTTCCAAATGGTCAGTCCGCCCCTGGTTGGCGCGATTTAAATTCTGTATAACAATAATAATAACACGACAAGTGCTCTTCAAGATGCTATGGTCATTTCTACAAAATATCCAGAAAAGTTGTCCATAGGTCTTTGTAATAAATCGTTTTAGTGTTTGAGGTTTATCAGTACTTTTGAAGTAAAGTTCCATCTGCAGAAAAAGAGGAACACAGTGACAGAAGTATGAAGCAGGTCAGTGAAGTGCCATTCCTGTTCATTTGTCTTCCAGCTTTGTCCCCTCCTGTTCCAGCGGCACGCCACCATGTCCGTTCTCACGTCCGCTGGTAGTATAGCTGGTGTGTGAACATGTAGCCGCAGAACCTGCATTGTATCACACCCTGTGATCGTGGTTATTCCTCCCTCACAGCATTCATCATGGCTCCTGGAACAGATTCCATGGTGGGTTCATGAGGAGAATTGTGTGCACAGAGTCATCAATCTCTCAGAATGGTAATTATCACTAATAGTGTTTTCTTTGCAGTGCCATTAAAACTATTACCCTAATGAACCACTTGGACATTTTCTTGTTCAATGGACAGTCTAGGAAATGTTAGAGTAAATGGAATCCGAAAGGCCTGCAGAAAACCCACACGTTGCTGTGGCAGCCTGTCACGTCTGGTTCTGACCCGACTCCAGGTTGTAAATGCAATACAGAAATACAGTAGACATGATGTGCTTTTTTATATTATTAGAAATATGTAGAGCTAATATTCCCACAATGTCATAAAAACAACTGATAAAACTCTGCTAAAACTCTTCAGGGAAGCCTATCCTGCCCTCAGCTACAGTTGCAGGAAAAAGTATGTGAACCCCTTGGGATTACGTGGAGTTTTGCATGAATTGGGAATAAAATGTGCTCTGAACGTCATCTAAGTCACAACAATAGAAGAACACAGTCTGCTGAACATAATACTACACAAACATTAGATGTTGCCATGGTTTAATTGCACATAACATGTAAACATTCACAGTGCAGGGAGGAAAAAGTATGTGAGGCCCTAGCTTAATGACTTCTCCCAGAGCTAATTGGAGCCAGGAGTGAGCCAATTTATATAAAAAAAAACATTTTAATTATGTATTTATAATTATTACTCACATGGATAATATTTTTAGATTTTCTTTGTTCACAGGTATATTGTAATATTTATTTACTAGCGCAAATTATTTTTGTGTTATTTTTTTCACACTTTATTAATTTATGGTGGATTTTGCAGCTGGTATATTGGTTAGTGACCCACATTTTTCGCTCTCCATAGGCGCCATTATATTTATTTACTTATCCTCTGTGTTACAGTCATGGCCGAAATTGTTGGCACCCTTGATATTTTTCCTGAAAATCAAGTATTTCACACAAAAAAGGTATTGCATTAACACATGTTTTGCTATACACATGTTTATTCCCTTTGTATGTATTGGAACAAATATAAAACAGAGGCAGAAAAGCAAATATGACATAATGTCACACAAAACCCCAAAAATGGGCTGGACAAAAGTATTGGCACCCTTAACTTAATATTTGGTTGCACACCCTTTGGAAAACATAACTGAAATCAGTCGCTTCCTATAACCATCAATAAGCTTCTGACACCTCTCACCCGGAATTTTGGACCACTCTTCCTTTGCAAACAGCTCCAGGTCTCTCTTATTGGAAGGACACCTTTTCCCAACAGCAATTTTAAGATCTCTCCACAGGTGTTCAATGGGATTTAGATCTGGGCTCATTGCTGGCCACTTCAGAACTCTCCAGCGCTTCTTTGCCATCCATTTCTGAGTGCTTTTTGACGTATGTTTGGGGTCATTGTCCTGCTGGAAGACCCAGGATCTTGGACGCAAACCCAGCTTTCTGACACTGGGCCCTACAGTGCGACCCAAAATCCTTTGGTAATCCTCAGATTTCATGATGCCTTGCACACAGTCAAGGCACCCAGTGCCAGAGGCAGCAAAACAACCCCAAAACATCATTGAACCTCCACCATATTTTACCGTAGGTACTGTGTTTTGTTCTTTGTAGGCCTCATTCCGTTTTCGGTAAACAGTAGAATGATGTGCTTTACCGAAAAGCTCTATCTTGGTCTCATCTGTCCACAAGACGTTTTCCCAGAAGGCTTTTGGCTTACTCAAGTACATTTTGGCAAACTGTAGTCTTGCTTTTTTATGTCTCTGTGTCAGCAGTGGGGTCCTCCTGGGTCTCCTGCCATAGCGTTTCATTTCATTTAAATGTCGACGGATAGTTCGCGCTGACACTGATGCTCCCTGAGCCTGCAGGACAGCTTGAATGTCTTTGGAACATGTTTGGGGCTGCTTATCCACCATCCGGACTATTCTGCGTTGCAATCTTTCATCAATTTTCCTCATCCGTCCACGACCAGGGAGATTAGCTACAGTGCCATGGGTTGCAAACTTCTTGATAATGTTGCGCACTGTGGACAAAGGCAAATCTAGTTCTCTGGAGATGGACTTGTAACCTTGAGATTGTTGATATTTTGCCACAATTTTGGTTCTCAGGTCCTCAGACAGTTCTCGTCTCCTCTTTCTGTTGTCCATGCTTAGTGTGGCACAGACAGACACACAATGCAAAGGTTAAGTGAACGTCTCTCCTTTTTATCTGCTTTCAGGTGTGATTTCTATATTGCCCACACCTGTTACTTGCCCCAGGTGAGTTTACAGGAGCATCACATGCTTGTAACATTCTTATTTATCCGCAGTTGTGAAAGGGTGCCAATACTTTTGTCCAGCCCATTTTTGGAGGTTTGTGTGACATTATGTCGAATTTGCTTTCTTTCCTCCCTTTTTTTGTTTTGTCCCAATACACACAAAGGGAATAAACATGTGTATAGCAAAACATGTGTTAATGCAATACGTTTCGTGAGAAATACATGATTTCCTGGAGAAATATCAAGGGTGCCAACAATTTCGGCCATGACTGTATGTACTCCTGGGCCTTGTACCCTCTGCATTATGCAATCCCGCGTCATGCACCCTCTGCATTATGCACTCCTGAACCCTGCATGCTCTGCATAAAGCATTCCTGAGCCCTACATTATATGCAATATTCACACCTGAGCCATGCACTATAGACACTATATTGTACATTTCATACTCCTGACCACTGCACTCTGTATGTTGGGCTTTATATGACATACTTCTGACCACTGTGCTTTAAGCACATGTAATGAAATAATTTAGTTTTTGAAAAATTAGTATGCTGAAGTTTTATATTCGTCTGTTACACTCTTGTTTGTCGTAGAGTAATGAAAGCATATTTATGTTTTTTTTTGTTTTTTTACAAAACTGTGGCATGTGTGTGCTGTGTATATAGTTAACTGCCACTGTTTTTTTTTAACCATTCCTGTTAAGCTCCTCCCACTGTTATCATCATTTGATTACAGACACAGTCCGGGATGGCCAAAAACGATCGTCCCTCCGCTCAGGTACCAGATATGCAAACTTACTGCAGGTGGTTTAATTAAAAAAGGAAACTACATGTTTTCGATAACACTTGAACAGGTTTCATTCCCTCTTAAGTAAAACATGGACTCTGCAAGTAGTGGAACTCCGCATACCCCTCAAAGCAGGAGGATCCAGACAAAAAAAAGATGAAAAGGACCAGATAAATAGAAGATGGCTGCTTTTAATTCAGCTTGGAAATGTACTTTTACATCACATGTCACAATCTGGGCAATTCAAGCCAAGCATATTATGAAAAACACACAAGTACAAGTTATCCTTAATAAACGTTGTTAGTCCAAAAGTGAATCCAGACACAAAGGCAGCTAAAATCATAATAAAATATCATTTTTATCAATAGACATTTGACCTTGACCCCTATGTAGTCTCCCAATTGGCCAGTGAGACTATCCATCACCAAAATAGGCAACAGGAAGGCTAAGGAGGCAGAAAAGCATGGAAACAAAGCAGAATTTTAAAGGAAAAAAGGTGCAATGATTGAATGAAACATAGTGCCTTTATTTGGATATATGTGAGATGGCAACACTAACAGAGCAAATATAAAGTGCAGGTTCTCTTCTATCACCTGAGTTAGCAGCAGGTCAATGGCTGTTTTGCAACTTTCTATGAAATGGGACCCTTTGCTGGACCCTTGTCAATCCAATTTCTACAATGTGGTCTGACGAGTACATGACAGCAGAAGATGTGTTCCTCAAATGAAATTCACTGATATTTGCACTTGCACAGTGTACAAAAAGATGCAAAGGTGGCAAGGAGGAAATATTTGAATTAAGTGGAGAAATAAAAAAGAAAAAGAAAAAAGGTATGGCCAGCCTGCAATAGCATCTGGTGACAATTGGCAGATCACTCAGTAAGACATTTCTGACAGAACACACTTTTAAAAAGCATGTAGGTAAAATCACTGCTATTGTGGGATACAGGAAACTTTGTGCACTATGGGCTTGTCAGATGCTCACAGCTGAGAGGACAGCTTGGAGACATGAAATTTGTCAGCAACCAGTGCACTAGGGCACTGATCTCCAAACTGCAGCACGTGGGCCGGATGCTGCCCTTTGCCTGCTTTTATTAAGCCCTTGGGGCACCATTCTTCCCACTGATATGAGTCACTATTCCTTCCACTGACACCAATGGTGAGGCACCATTTATTCCACTGACACCATCACCAATTTCTCCTCCACTGACTCCAGCAACAGGGTATTATTCCTTCCAGGGACACCAACAATACGGCATTATTCCTTCCACTGACACCAACAAAAAGGAACTATTCCTCCTACTAATACCAATAATTGGGCACTATTCATGCTCCTATTGAACTATATAATTGTTTTACTCCCACTGACCACCAAGCCTGAGACACTATTTACTCCCTCTGATTTTGGAGCATTTTCTACTCCCATTGCCAACAGTCCAGCCCCCCCCCCCCCCCCCTAAAGTCAAAAGAACAGTAACGTTGTCCTTTGTTTAGACAGTTTGGAGACCCCAGTACTAGGGACCAAATGAGAAGCTGGATTCCAGTGCAGCATCGTTAGCCCACTATTTTGGGAGCACACTGGATTACTGGCTGATTATCTATTTTGGGAGCACACTGGATTATTGGCTGATTATCAAGTATTTCTCTGTGCTTGCAGCAGTTTTAAAGGGTCTAAACATCGTGAATTGTTCATGTATTGCTAAGGTATACCACAATTTTTTTTTGCCCACACATACAAATTATTGTTCCCCTGCTTTGCCTTACAGAAGAACTCCAGGGTAGGCAAACATCACCCATTGGCATCACACACACACAAAACATTAAATAGTTAATACAATTTTGAAAACTCTTAACGAGGAGAAAAGTCTAATTGAATTTTCATGGCCTCATTATTATTATACAGGATTTATATAGTGCCAACAGTTTGTGCAGTGCTTTACAATATAAAAGGGAGACAGTGCAGTCACAACACAATAAAAAACAAGAGGATTAGGAAGGCCCTGCTCATAAGAGTTTCCAATCTACTAGGGTGGGGCAAGTGGTACAAAAGGTTATAACTGTGGGGGATGAACTTATGGAAGGGATAAATGTTTAGATTGAGGCATGGTAGGCTTCCCTGAAGAGATGAGTTTTAAGGGGTATCTGTAATTCAAAAGATAACAGCATCTGCTCTGCCAAGGAGGCGTAACAGCAGGGATTACATTATACCCTCTCCTGTCTCTCTGCAATAAAGAGAAACAGCTCCCATCAACTGCAGGGAATTGTAGTGAATGTGGGCGGGTACACTAGACCTGTCCATGTTGAATGAGACTGAGAGTCTCGACCCGCCCACCACTTAAAGTGGTGGAAAGATCTACAGAAGTGATGTGCTAAGACTAGTGGCTGGGAGAATAGGAAGGGAATAGGAGGCACAGCAGCCACTGGTCTTACAAACAGGAAACCAAAGAAAATTAACGGTTGGATTTGAAAATGAATAGGTGATTTCACAGCAACTACTGAGTGAACTAGAAAATGGATGACATATTCAGTGAAAGTAGGAAATCAGCAACAAGGACATGTGAAGAAGATTTTGCCTGGAGATCTGCTTTAAGAATAACATAGTGACTTTCAACCTTTTTCAATGTTTAGTTAAGGTACAGACTACGAAGTATCTCGCTGGAATTGTAACTTTTTTTTTTTTTTCTAAAAACTGGAACAAGAAGGAAGAAGCAGCTAAAACTATAGTACACCACTAACAAACACAGTGCACATCTGCACAACACATTGAACATGTTTTATTATTATCAGGAGAGAGATTCCCAGTCACTTAAAACACACTAGAATGAATGAAATATTTTCGCAGCATGGCCCTAAGGAGAGCTAACTAATGAAGCCGGGAAGAGTCCAGCAAGCAGCAAATCCAATCTGCTCCAAATCCTCTACATGAGGTAGTCGGGCCTGAGTAAAATAACATGGCACCCTACAGTGTAGCCGTGCTCAGGAAATCTGGCTGGATCCAATCTCCTCTATTAAACCTACTCTGAAGAAGTTTAATTAGCCCACCCATTCATGAGACTTAAATTGCAATATGTGCTGTTTTTATATATTCTGTTCCAGAGAAAAAAAATAAATTTCCCCACTTTGAGAATACACTGATCAGCACTGTCAGCTATAGCTGGCGGGGCTGATCGAGCAGAAATTCTTTAACAGGGCAGTTGTACAGAGATTGATCGATAGATAAGACTTCTGTACAATCACCCTGTCCGTACATGGATCGAAATTCATCTGGTCCCTGCTGAGATGGACGAATTTTAATCTATGTACGGCTGGCTTAAAGCGGAGCTCCATCCAAAAGGGGAAGTTCCACTTTAAGGACTGCTCCCCTACTCCCCATTAAGGAATAGCACCTTTGGGGGGCGGGGGGAGCGGGTACCCGAATTTGACAGGTACCCTCTCCCACTTCCAGTCCAATCGCCTAGGCAATCGGAAGCGGAAGGTGCCTTCCTCCCTCCCTCCCTGTAGTCTTTTAGGACACGTGACAGGTCCCAGAAGACTACAGGACCATTCATGAAGTGCAGCACTACTCGTGCATGCACAGTGGGTACCTGACTGTGAAGCCACAAGCTGTCACAGCCGTGTGCCCACACTGAAGATGCCAGCCTCCTGGAATACAGGACGGCCGGTGAAACGGGCTGCGGAACACACACCGCAGGACAGGTAAGTGTAAGGACAGTTTTTGTAGCTGCTGACTTTTATTTTTTTGACAGCGTGAGTGGAACTCCACTTTAACTCTTCCTCTATAGTAACTCTAATTTTTTGCTTTCATCACAGGTAAATGTATTTATTTATTACAGGTACTTCTAAAGCTCCGTCAGTTTATGCAGCACTTTACATATATATTGTACATTTACATCAGTCCCTGCCCTAAATGAGCTTACAACCTAAGGTCCCTAACTCACATTCATACATACACATACTAGGGTTAATTTTAGACAGGGGTTAATTAACCTACCAGTATGTCTTTGGAGTGTAGAAGGAAACTGGAGTACTGGGGGGAAACTCACACAGGCACAGAGAGAACATGCAAACACACACGAGAACATGTGCAAATAGTTCCATGGTTGGGATTCAAACCGACAACACTAGTGCTGCTATGCGGAAGTGCTAACCACTTAGCCACTAATGTATTTCAAGCTGAAACAACTTCATTGAGTTTTTGAGTTCTTGATGAAGGAGGAGTGCAGGCTGCCTGACTTCCACAGAAGACTACAAAATGTTTATGGAGATGACACAGTTTACAAGAGTCACAGAGGACAAGACAATGTTCTTGTCAATGGTGTCATCTCTGTAAACATTCTGTAGCCTTCTATGGATGTCGGACAGCCTGCATCTCTCCTTTGTTAAACACTCAATGACAGCACATTACTTCTGCTTGGAATTCATTATTTACCTGGAATGAAGAAAAGCATTAGTATAGAGCAGCCTTTTTCAACCAGGGTTCTGTTGCACCCTGGGGTGCCTTCTGGGTTCTTCAGGGGTGCCTTGTCAAAATGCCTTCAAATTGCCAAAAAGTTTCAATAAGCCAGAAGGAGGATCAAGTGTTCCTTTTTTTCTTACACAAAGCTACAGGATTATATTGTGCAGCATTACAACCTTGGGCACCATGCAGGCCAGCCACAAGCTTCCTAACATCTGATGCCATCATAGGCTGATAAGGAAGACATTGAGCACCTGAGGATGTCCTTGTTTGCCCCTCCCCTGCCCCATTCCATCAGCACTGGGGTAATGTTAGTTGAATGAAAGAGAGAAACTGAAAGAAGAAAGAATATTAGTTAGTACCAGTGTTGAAAAGTATATTGCTTTGTATAAAATTACCTCTAATGTTGGGTGTCCTACATGGTAGAGGCTGCTGCATTATGTAAAACTATGGGGTTGATTTACTAAAGGCAAAAGGACTTTGCTATTGCTACAGAGCTTAGTAAATGAGGCAAAGCTCCACTTTGCAAAGAATACCCAATCACCTGCAAGACAAATGTAAAAAAAAATGCATTTTGCTTGCACATGATTGGATGATGGGAGTCAGCAGAACTTCTACCCATTTATTAAGCTCTGAAGCAACTGCTCTTGCAGAGTGCAGCTGCACTTTGCAAAGTGCACAGTCTATTTGCCTTTAGTAAATCAACCCCTATGAGTTTAGTTTTTCATTTTTGGAATGGGGTTCCATGAGAATGAGCATTAATTTAAGGGGTGCCTTGACTGGAAAAAGGTTGAGAAACACTGGTATAGAGGAAGAGTTATTTCAGCAACATTTGACATTTGAATGACCTATTTAAGTTAATTTTAAAAGTTATGTTCATTTTTGCCTTACTTTTAGTACAGCCCTAGTACAGCCCTTGTACATACTCTTTCAGTACCTACAATAACCCCAATAGCCAAGGCGCTGTGTAATGTGAATATGGTTTTCCTACCAGGAGGCTGGAGCTTCAGTCTGAACCCACCCATGCTTTACTACTTGTTGATCAATATGATGTCTTACTGACCAATAGAAAAACAGACACAAGGGGCTGACCGAGGCAAAAAGCTTCCAAAAAGAATTCTGCATACTAAATTGTAACTGAAAGGCAGGGCACTGGGGTTAGTAGGATCAAAGTGACAACACTTTATTAAATATAGCACACTTACAGTTTGAAAACTCAAAATCCAGAGTAGCAGGCTGGAACATACAGCAGGTGAGTATTCATTAAATATCCAATTTTTTTTCTCAATAATTAATTTTGTTTTACAATTAATTTACTCATTTTGGTTTCTTATTTCTCCATTTACAACAGGTGAAAAAATCTATTATTTTTATTATTATTATTCTTAAGGATTTATATAGCACCAACAGTTTGTACAGCGCTTTACAACATGAGGGCAGACAGTACAGTTACAGTACAATGCAATACAATACAGAAGGAATCAGAGGGCCCTGCTCGTTACAATATAAAAAGGGAGGGTCAAGTGATACAAAAGGTAATGTGGGAGATGCGCTGATGGAGAAAGTGGAATTTTTATGCCCTTCCCTTTAGTTTTTTAGGGGAATGAAATTTTGTTGATTTCTTTTACAATATTTGTAGATCATTTATTCATTTATTTATATGTTTATTCACAGATTTGATATACATTTTTAGCTGTATTTATTATATATGAAATTTGTTTGTAGTCCTACTGGCCCATCACACAGAAGTGCCAAGTGGAGTTGTCCACCTCTTGTTAAACCCTCCTCTCACCACCTCCTCAATCTGCTTGATAAAGGGGGCAGAGCGCCTGAAACGTGTTGCAACCCACTAATCTCTAATGTCAAAGTTGTAATTTCAGGATTCTGACAGCGGCTGTAAATGCCCCCAGGCCTCTCTCTTTTTGGCAGCCCCCTGGTGCTCATACAAGCTGCTGTTTGATCAGATCTACAATGGATACTCAGATATTGTATGTTCCAGGCTGCCACTCTTGCTGGAATTTGAGTCTTTAAACCATACGTGTGCTATGTTTCAAAAAAGTGTTGTCACTGATCCTACTAAACCCAGAGCTCTGGCTTTGTGCTCCTTTTTTATATACCCAAGAGTGGATCCCTCCCAGGAGCTGTACACCCACCATCAACTTTTTCGGCTGTTCACACCTCTGTGGACTGTGGCTCACAGTTGTTGGAGAGCTGAGTAAGCAGTGTATGCCAGTGGCGTATACCTCTTGTTATTGTGTGTGTCATGGCATAACAAACTGCCCAATTTATGGCTCTTAGGGCACTCTGGAAAAGAATGGATTATGTAAACAATTAAAAATAAAATAGAGGCACAAGTTATTTTCATAAGGCCATATTGCAATAATCAATTATAAACTACAAAGAGCTGAGCTAAATTGATTTATCCACTTAAGTCATTTAAAGAAGTTGTTTTTAAAGACCGCATATCAAAACAAGGGTGCTGCCAGAAGTAAATAATAAAATTGATGGTAAAGTTATAAACTTTGTTCCCCTTTTCCTACAGTGGAGAACGGCTCAAAGTCACTCTCTACTGCATGGGTTGAATTATCTCATTAAAGCCACAACTTAGATGTACTTCACTGCAACGACACCCAGGGGAACGGCTCCGTGATTGTCCTCAAGAGGAGAGACCAACAACAGATCAATATATTTCCCATCCTCCATACAGATGGTATTCAGATCATTTACACCTTGTGAAGCATAATACGATACAATTGATATTTTTAGTGCAAAGAAAGAAAAAGGTAAAGTCAAACTACAGACAAAAGTTTATTTTTTCTTTTACATTTTGAAAAGAGTGAGAAATGATTACAACGTCTGTTAAGTTTTTCATGCTGTCTGTGGATATCCAGTAGAATAGGGAGGATGAGTGTGTGTGTGTGTGGGGGGGGGGGGGGGGGGAAATCACAAGGACAAGAAGGCAAAGACTGCATTCAAAATGGCAAAACTCCTAAAATTTGCCCACTCTACTAAAAAAAAAAAAAAGTAAATGAAGTACCATTAGGACAAGATGTGATATTTTTAGGGGTACTTTCACTTGCTCCATTAAAATGACCATATAATGATCTCATTTGCCTGTCATAGCTCATCATCCTAGATTGTAAGCTCCAAGGAGCAGGGCCCTCCTATCCCTCTTGCATTGAACTGTATTGTTGCTGTATTGTCTCCCGTTATATTGTAAAGCGCTGAGCAAACTGTTGGTGCTATATAAATCTTGTATAAGAATAATAATCAGACTCAGAATTGTGGATTAATAGGAACTGCACATATTTATCTTCATGAAAGCTGGAGTGTATTTTAGAGCACTTTCACATTGGCGGACTGATTGGGTTCCCCTGTCCTTTTTTCCTCTAATTGGCATTTTAACCCATGTGTGTCACCTTATGTGTTTGTACCAAGGCCAAACATTTCAGGGTATGTACACTTTTGATCAGGGCCATTTGGGTGATTTCTGTTATCATTATGATTTAAAAAGGAGCCAAACAACTATTTGATAAGAAATGGCTTCATATGATCATCATCCTTCAATAAAAGAGCATTTTTTGGCATGATCAGTCCTATTTTCAATATCAATGCCAAAATTTCACAATTTCTGCCAGGGTGTGCAAACTTTTGAGCACAACTGTACATACACTATAGATGGATATGCTTTGCTCATTCTTTGTTTCAAGAATTTACAACCACTTTAACTAGTATTAACTTTGAAATATGCACATACTTTAACTGAGCTGTTCAACCCATAGGTATTATTTCTGTTATTGGTCTGGTCAGCTCAATCACCTACTTTTGTTGTATCTCTTGAAGGCTCTGACTGTGACATCTTCACCATAGTCCCAGGTTTTTTTTAACTATATCTGAAAATACTGGCCTGGCTGTAATGAGGTTCCAGCTGCTTCAATGCTTTCTGAATCACTGATGTGGGGACAAGTGGGCAGATCAGGAAAGTTAGATTGTACTCATAAGTCATTACCCATGTGTAGTGCACAACAACGCACATGCTATACACTGCATTAAAAAAAAAAATGCAGGTCTAATTTTTTTGTGTATTGTGAAGGGGCCTTAAGAGTACAAGCATATTTAAAAAAAAAAAATCCTTTACCTACCCTAAGTAAACCAAAAACTCATCCATAGGTTTTTCATGCTCCTTCTCCTAGACACTGCAGCTCACAATGGGAGGGTTTCAGGAACAGAGGCAGTGCTATCAATGCAGAGAGCCGGGCTGGGTTTGGCCAGGTGCTGAATGACAATCTATAAGCTCTTCTTATCTCGCGGTTGCAAAAGCAGGGAAAACCTACATGAGGGGTGACAATCCACAGTGTTTTTAGCCTGTCAGAGAAAGCTATAGTAAGTGAATGTCACTGGATGGCACAATAGGCAATTATAAGATTTTTGGGGATTAGGGGATGAATTTCCAATTAAATGCTGCAGTATTTTTTTGTAATGGGAAACCATAACTCTACTTTATAGTCTTGTACATCCTGCATCTGCGTGAACATTGCTTTGCTCCACACTCCCTGCTGTGTATTACTCGCATTAAATCAGATTGCGTACAGAGTGGAAATTGATCTGTTATTCTTCAGAAGGCCATCAAGGCAAAGTTACTGTGGTGGGTTTATGTTTTTCTTCAATTAAACCTTTAAATAAAGCCTGATCTTGGAACCCTTAAAGACTTGGATGTGTTCTTTCTAAGCTGACGCAAGTAGCCCGCTTCACTTTTCCTGACAAATCCAATTTTGCATCTTGATGAAATGATGAACTGGTGCGTAACGCTCAACAGGCGATGAAAGCCGTTTATCTTTCTTGCTGTAAAGCCTGGAGATTTTTTAGAGAATTTACACTCCATCGAGGCCTCGTTATGCAGTCTCGGATCATCATGCTGACATGCTCAAACATCTGAATGTTCTCAGTATGGCAAGAAGTGAGCGGAGGCCTGGGAAATATTGGAAGGGTCAATCTGTGGACAAAGTAGAGATTGCTCTGGGTCCTGAAGATCTGCTGGACTGTTTTGAGGCTACTTCTGTTGTGACGCACTTTTATGAAATTGCTAGCTTTCCAAGTCATTTTTCAAATCAAAATTAAGAGTGTTTGAAGTGGAATTGTCTTATTATCTGGCAACTGAACTTACCACAAGCGTTTCTGTTTTGGATATTAGTGCTAACACATGCATGTGTCTCTCCAAAGTTTTCTTTTTTTTTTTTCTTTGTAGTGGTTGGGTGCTTAGTACTTTGACTTCATATTGCAATTCATATACACTCACCGGCCACTTTATTAGTTAGCAATTTGTGTTACCAAGCAATTGAACAGGTGTAATCAGCCAATGACATGGCAGCAATTCAATGCATTTAGGCATCTAGATGTGAAGACGACGTGCTGAAGTTGAAACCAAGCATCAGCATGGGGCAGAAAGGGGATTTTAGTGACTTTGTACGTGGCATGGTTGTTGGTGCCAGATGTGCTGGTCTGAGTATTTAAAAAACTGCTGATCTACTGGGATTTTCACACACAACCATCTCTAGGGTTTACAAAGAATAGTCCGAATAAGAGAAAATATTAGGAGAATTTGGCATAAACAACATGAAAGCATGGATCCATCCTGCCTTGTATCAATGGTTCAGGCTGGTGGTGGTGGTAGTGGTGGTGTAATGGTGTGGGGGATATTTTCTTGGCACTAGAAAAGTGTACCTATTAAAGTGGCCGGTGAGGGTTGTTTTCAATGGTCTTTAAAAAGGTTGAATGGAATATAAATCCTGGATACCATTTACAACGCTGGTTATCTCACCAGCTCTCCAACTTGCATCATCATGGCCGATGCCTCATTGCAGGTTGTGATTTGTGAATGACAATTTCCTATAGAGGAGCTGACACCAGCACGGTTGTCAGTTATATATGCAGTGGCAGTATTATCAGGGGGTTGCAAATAAAACGGAGGCTGCATGAACAAACTAACATATAATCAGATTTTTAATATATATAATAGGTATATATTTAAGTGGTAATAAACTTAAATTTTTAAATTGTGGTAACATGTTGAGTTTTTATCACAGAAAAAACCCTATTGGACCTTATTAGTCAGCTATCATGTGCACAGAACCGCACAGATCTGGGTACTCTGGTTTCCTCCCACACTCAAAGACATGCTGGTAGGTTAATTAAATCCTGTCTACATTGGCCCTAGTATGTGTATGTATGAATGTAAGTTAGGGAGCTTGTAAACTCCTTGAAGGGAGGGACTGATGGGAATGTACAATACAGATGTAAAGCATACCTCCCAACCATCCTGGACCCTGTGGTACCTTCCCAGAACTTCAACCAAATCCAGAGATCACGCAGGTCTGCGCTGTATCATGAAGCAGAAGGCCAAACAAGTTCAGATACTTAGGCTCCCCTAACTTAATTTTCAGGCAGCCGGAAGGGAGAGATACCGGTCACTGCAGTGGTAGCTGGCAGGGGATTGCCACATCAGGGAATCAGTGCACCCTGAAGGAGATGCAGGGAACGTTCAGGGCTGACACAAGAGGTGGGTGTGCCATGCAAACATCGTATATACTACTGAGTGCCCTAGGTTTGGACTGTCTTCTTTTGTCCAGCAAATTTTACCCACAGTTCACAGCAGCAGTACTTCACCAGGCATCTACTGTGATCACCTTGGCCAGTACTTCCCACAGGCTCATGGATGCTGCAAACATAGAATGGTCCTGCCCTGAGGCTCTTGTGAGCAAAGATGAAAGCAGGGCAAGGATGGGATCAAAGGAGGGATAGGGATGCAGAAGTTAGCACAGAGAGTGGAGTGCAAAGATGAGCCAAAAGGGGATTTGGGGTCTGGAAGTGAGCAGAGAGGGGGGTCTGTTGTGCAAAGGAGGGTTTGGGGTACAGAGATGAGTAGAGGAAAGGGGTGCACAGGTGAGCAGGGTAGAAGGGGGGGGAGGAGCAAAGGTGAGCAAGGCAGTTGTGGCTCCAGCATTGAGCATGGTGGGATTGGGGTGTAGCATTTAGCAGAGACAGTGGGGCGCAACAGTGAGCAGAGAGGAGGGCAGAGGTTAGGAGAAGGACAAGAGTTGTGGTGTAGAGGTTAGCTACATAGTACCATAGTTAGTCTGGCTGAAAAAAAGACAAAAGTCCATCCAGCTTAACCATAAAAAAAAAAAAAGTTATAATCCTATACCTATAGTTGATCCAGAGGAAGGCAAAAAAAAACCCAGCAAACCATGATACAATTTGCTCCTGCAGGGAAAAAAAATTCCTTCCTGATCCCCAGAGATGTAATCGGATATTCCCTGGATCAACTTTACCTATAGCTGAGAGGGGAAGTTGGGGTGTAGCGGTTAGAAGAAGAATTGGAATGTACAGGTCAACAAGGGGTGGTTGGGATGCAAAGGAGAGAAGAGAGGGCGTAGAATGCAGATATGAGCAGAAAGAGGGGTTGGGGTATAAAGGCGAGTGTAGAGGTAAGCACAGAGGGGGGCTTGGGGGGTGCAGAAATGATGAGGGGGGGGAACAGGGGTTAGCAGAGGGCAAGGGTTTGGGGTGCAGAATTTAACAAAGAAGGGGGTTTTGAGTGTAAAGGCAAGCAGACGGAAGTGCAGAGGCAAGCTGAGAGGGCATTTGGGGAACGTCTGCAGAGGGAGAGGGGTAGGAGTGCAGCTGTAAGATAGGGGGTTGGGGTGCAACTTCTCTCCCAGAAATCTCACCCCCAAAAGGAAGTACAAGAAGGGCAGTGTATACAGACAGGAGGCAGTGTGTACAGGGAGGGATTGTAATCTAAAAAAAAAAGTGGGAGCAGTTATCAAGCCACGCCCAGTATTTAGCATAGTTTAACCAAACTTACTTTTTGCCACAGCTCGCTACACACGCACTGCGGGTTGCGGTCTCCCTAATGTGTCCAAAAGTTGGGAGGTATGTTAAAGCACTGCATAAATTGATGCTGCTATACAAGTACCTGTAATAATAAATAAACCACCTGGGAACCCATTTAGGAAAAAAAAAAAAAAAGAAGAGGTGTTTAAAGCGATACTAAAGTATCTGGGGAAAAAAAAAAAGTTTCCCCCTACAAGGTAATATCATAATGTGCAAGTATGCACTGAATACTAGCACATTATGAGAGATTTGCCTTCCAGCAGCGCGCTGTCACCGCTGAAAGGGCTTCCATCTTCACCTGGTCTTCCTTCCGGGTTCATGGAAATTTATTACAAAATATATGAAAAATATTTTTAAAAATACATTTCAAATATACTGTATGTCTTTAAAAACACAAATCTACATTTCTTGGAATGCATTTACAAATATATGTAAAATATATGTTAAAATGACAATTTTATATGTTAAAAATCTGAATATATTTAAAAAAAAAAAAATTTAAATTCTAAAAATTTAGATTTGTATCTTTAAAGACATACAGTATATTTGAAATGTATTTTTACAAATAGTTTTCATATATTTAGTAATACATTTAAATATTTGTACAGTATATTGTACAGTAAATATTGTACAATACATTTGAAATATATTGAATATGGCCAAAATTGTAGCATTTTAAATATATGTCTATACTGTATACTTGGGAAGAATATTTTTAAAATATATTTCAAATAGATTTTTCTTCCATGTGGGTTATGCAAACTGATGAGCCATTGTGTGGATATTAACAACTTACCTGATTTGTTTAATGATAAATACGACATTTGGTATGTTGTATTTCTGATAAAACTGTGTTGGACATCTTAAAACCCAATGAAATATGTGACTGCAATGTCCAATACTATTACCTCCCAACATACAAGGTGTCTAAGAATAAACACTGCACTTCACAATGAAAGCAGCAATAATTGCCTTATCTATTGCATGAAAAGTCATTATCACCAAGATACAAAGCAGAGATTAATGAATGAGACATCATATCAACATCAAAGAAGATCTGTAATTGGGAGCATTAAGCTGAGAAACAAATGTAAGAAGAATTAGGACAATTAGAAGACGGTATCAAAGTGGTCTTGGTTGGGGAAGCAAAGGCAGGACAAGAAAGATGGTCCCCTGTGAAAACCATTCAAACTTTTAAGCTGCGATCTGAGAATGTGATAAGAGAGGTTGTAAAAAGCTCCAAGTTTGGATAAAGAACCACCCTGATAAGAATCTTTCCACCATAGTAACATTAACCAGTGCCCTACATTAGAATGTTCCGCCTAATTGAATGTTCCTTTGAAGGAAATGGCTTGAGTACATTATAAATGCCCAGGATTGCTCCCATGATGCCTCACTGCCAGCACACACAATCCGTTCACTAAGCTCACAGTTTCTTTGCTTAATGAACCACTAAATGTAAAGTAGAATTCCAAGCTAAACCTAACTAATCATAAAAATGCTCCCTCCCCCCTCCTAACACCTATGCTGACTAACCTGTATTAAAAATATATATATTATTATTATTATACAGTATTTATAAAGCGCCAATAGTTCGCTCAGCGCTGTACATTACAAAGGGGGACAGAACATGTGACAGAACAATACCAATACAATGCAAAACATGAGGGGATCGAGGGCCCTGCTCTTTCAAGCTTACAATCTAGGAGGGATATATATATTTAAGGGCTCATGTACTCTGCAGCTGTCGTTTTTTTGAACGCATCAAACTTGAGTTCAGGAGTAGATTTTATCAGCGTTACCAACACGAAACCATGTAAATGCGGCTAATCGCAATTATAAGCGTTTGAAAAACGTTTTTAACGCTTCCATTTCCAGATGCTGTCCAGAGCCTTTTTTTATCATGAACAATGCATGTAAAGTGTTTTCCCAGTACTCAAATGGACCCGGTACACCATACTTTGAGGTTTCGCATAAAAGAAAATATGTTAGACACTGCTGCAATAATTTCTGCACAGAAATGAGCTGGAACACATCCAAACACCACAAAAAAAAAAAAGACAGCTAATCTCAGCAAATACTGCTCTCTCTGCTTCTGATCTCTCAAAAAGTCTGAAATTGTTATTTTTGTACTGTTTTTCAGTACATTCTGGGCATTTTGGAAGGTCTGAGGTTATCTTTAAAAAAACGCTTCTAAACGCGGTATGCAAACGCAGCTAAACAGACGTTTTTTATCGTACGTTTTCCAGCAGTCAGTTTCCATCGTTCAGAAGTGTCCCGTGTACATGGAGCCTAAAGGTCCGCTGAAACAAACAGTGAGGAGGCAGGCAATGTCTCTTCAGCAATAAAATGCACCTACCTGCCTGCTCGCTGTCTACTTTGGCAATGTAAACTCAGCTGCGCATGGGCAGATCAGCTTACAACACCGCCACTGTCCCTGTGTACCAGAATGATGACCTCCTGTGCCAATGAAGACGTCCAAAGACTAGCTCACAGGAGAAGGTGCTGGCATGGGCGAGGGACAGGAACTGTTGGAGTAAAGGTGAGTTAAAGGTCCCTTTAGTTCCACATTAACCTATTTTCAGGTCGCTACTGTCACATGATCTCAACTCCCCTGTGTCAGCGAGCAATGGCTGCAGGGGAGAAGAGGGAGTGCTGACAATGGATGGGCCATGGGAGCCTATGGGTGACATCACCGCTCCCAGGAATTCAAGCTGTCATTCTCTCCTCTACCATGCCTGACACGGGGGGGGGGGGGGGGGGGGGACTGATTTACAGCAAAATTTGGTGCAGCTCTGCAAAGAAGCCAATCAGCTGGCAGGTTTTTTTTGTCAAATCCTAACTGAACAAGCTGAAGTTAGAAGCCGCAGTATATAGTTGCACCAGATTTTGCACTCTCCAGTTTTAGTAAATAAACCCCAGGGGATCATGTGACCTGAGCGGGCTGAAAAAATGAAAGTATATACAACTTTCTTACACAGGTTAGCCAGCATAGAAGTTAAGAGGGGGAGGTAGTCTTTTTACGGTTAGGTTTGGTCTCGAATTCTACTTTAAAACTAAACTCTAGGCCAATAGCTAAATACAAATAAAAGCATGTAAGAAAGCTGTTCTACGGTTCAGGCTAGAGGACGTTTGATTGGTCAGCAGCACCATCACATGGAAGGTACTGACCAATCAGATGCTGTCTACCTCGAACTGTCATTGCTGCAAGGAGAGCACAGAAAACAGCTAAGATTTCAAATCCCCAGACCTGTGAAGCGGCTTTCTCTGCTCTCCTTGCAGCAAAGACAGTTCAGGGTAGATGGCATCTGATTGGTCACCACAGTCCATGTGATGGTGCTGCTGACCAATCAAAAGTTCTCTAGCCCGAACTGTCAACGCAGCAAGGAGAGGAATGAAAGCTTTAAAAGGGGTTCTAAAGTCAAGACGTTTTTTGCCTTAATTTGTTCCCTGCATCAGGGTACAAAAAAGTCCCAGTTGTTGCTGCAAGCCATTTGCTCCTGCTGCTCTCAATCAAATCCTGTGAGGAGGGAGCAGAGTGTGGGGCTGGGTCTCCCTGTGTGTCTATGGATACACACTGCTCGACTTGGGGGCTGACCTGCCTGGGTGTCCTCACAGCAGCCAGCTTGCTATAGGGGCACACAGAAGAAGAGGAGCGGAAAGCTCCAGTGGGAAACCACAGAAGAGGCGGTAAGGGGCAGCTCTGTGCAATGCCACTGCACAGAGCAGGTAAGATGTAAAAATGTTCATATATATTAAAAAACTTCAAACTTTCAAACTATGTTAACAGCCTTTTTGCAAAATATGTTTTATATTTTTAGCGGTTTCAAGCTAGGGAGATACTGAAAAGAACATATTTAAAATAACCTTCTACACCTTTTATGACAGTCTGAATTAACAGCAGGCATCTTTGGGAGCCATCATGTGCTTACTATATAAACACCCCAGGGTCCCCTGAGACATGGGACGCTTTTATATGTAAGCAAATGCCAAAGGCTGTTGGGGCCGTCCCACAAATGTGGCACTGAAGCTACCTATCAAGGTTAATAACCAACAAAGTTTTAGAAGGCTGGAGAGTCCAGGCCAGTCCCTGACCTATGACAAGAAAATACAGATTTTTTTGGAGTCAAATTAAAGTGTTACTAAACCCACAACAGTAAAAATCAGTCTGTATATGCAGTAAAGCATGCTTTTTATACTCACTGTGGAACCTAAGGGGTTAATCCTCTGCATCGTGTAAAAAGGAGCAATGAGGGGAGAATGAAAACTCCTCCTACAAGCTTTACCCATTGCTCTGCTGGACACTGATAGAAGTCACAAGACTGCTCTAACTGCTGATGAGAAAAGCTATTTAAAAGTTTAGATTTACTTAACCTCTTGGCGCCAGCCACACGCAAATGTGCGGCCTCCCAGCGTCTGGGCCTTGACGCCGAACAGTTGCACATTTGCATTCTTTTAAGAAAAACATATGTGCTGAGAGAGCACGCCCTGCACGCTCCCAGCACACATGTCCTGTACTAAGGAAAGGTCCCGATCTCCTCTTTCGATCGGGTCATTTCCCGATCATGTGACCGCCGTGACAGTGAATCACGGCAGTCACATGACCCTAAAACCCCACCCCGCCTCCCAGCTTCTGAAACCCTTAAAGGCCCATATGTGCCGGCGCCAAGGGGTTGGGTTCCGTGAGCTGCGGGAGACTGGAAATAGTGAATGCAGGGTCCTGGGTTTAGTAACACTTTAAAGAAAAGTCCCAGTAATTCATATGATCATCCAAAATGTTTTAGATTTCAATATACACTACAAAAAGGCAGAAAAGATCTTGAAAAAACATTGGAACATCTTAAAAAGATACACATTTGGGACCAGTGCTTCCCAACAAAAACCCCATGTGATTTATCGCACAGCGCCCCCATTGAGCAGTGCATTCCCGAGAAGTGCCATAGACCTTCTCATCAATGGGAAGAATATACAAAACAACTTTTCTAGATCAGGTGGGTTCTATGCATGTGGGCATTGTTTAGCCTGCAAATTGGTCAGTTCAAATGAAAGACAGAAAAAATAATTTATTATACACAATGGTAACAAAAAAAGGGGGGATGGATACACTTGAAGAGCTGTAATTCCTAAACTCTTCCTCCAATTTAGATGCACCCTCAAGTTGAACCTGAAAGCGTGAACTTTCAGCCCATATCCATTATATAACTATAGCTTGAATCTGTTTTGGTAATTACCTGAAAAAAAAATCAAAATTGTGCCTGTGCGTGTGTGAGTGTGTATATTATATATATATATATATATATATATATATATATATATATATACACACACACATACATACATATATATATATAGTTACAGCAGTAGTAGTTTTTTCTTTTCGAAAAGAGGACTTGAACTTTATGAATAAAAATGGATTGTAACTGGCAGTGTTACACAGTTTTTCCAACCCTGTTTCTGTCACTTTTGCTAAACAGCTTGGCCTGCAAAAAAAGAAAAAAAAAAAAAAAAAAAAAAAGGTCAGTGCAATAAAAAAAAAATGAAGGGTGTTGGAGCTTTACTCCATGTAAAGCAACCAAGAGAAAGCAGGATAGTCCAAAGAACCATATAGGCATGACAAATGCACTGAAGGTTTCCAGTATTCCTGAATTTCTGGCATTCAAACTAGACAAGTACAATGGCACAAAAAAATCCTGTTAATCCCCTGCAATTAAACGCGTCTTGATGGGATGAAGAACAGACACAGAGCAGGTGGGGAGTCCAGGGACTGGGGATTTATTGAACTGCCACTAGAACACCTTGGTACTGTGTACACAGCAATATTTTACTCACCTTTACTATTGACTTTTCCATACTTTGCTTTCCCTGAGGGCCATAAAAATGTATTTACATTTCTGTGTAATATTGCTGTAGGTATATCTGCCAGTGAAAGCACCAAATTAGAAGACGCAATGGGGTTTGGTAACTTTCCTAGACAAGTGAGTGTGGGACCGACATCTAAGGCTAGTTGAAGGATTTAATTTCCAGTTTCAATCACATGCTGCTGCTTCAAGAAAGGCAACATTCAATCATGGTATTGTGATCCATACCACGTGGGTGGAAACAGCCATACTAGTGATCCGCATACAATATACAGGCATTAAATGAAGTATACATTAATCTTGGTCAGAAGTGTCCAAACAGCTCCACAGAAATTACAACTTGGGATCAGTGTCCCCTAAAAGTCCAAACATGTATCACACATCATGCAAAGTTTTATACTCAACAAGGATGCCATGACTTTATTATATCTGCACAAGATACAAGTAATAGGAATCTAAAAGTCTGGCAATCATTTCATACAACAACTCTACCTTATCCAAAGCAGTGGGATACACCAATAACCAAACTAATTTATTTAAATGGAATCATAATGGTGTGAGGTAATTGGACTGATGGGTGGCCTCATAGTTCATTCACAAGCCCTGCATCTTGTAAGCAGCCAGCCTGTATGAAGGGTCAGGCTGAAAACTGCAGGGCTTGTCTGCAGGAGTCTGGCATTGCACTCCTGATCCACTGATCCCATGGGTTCAATGCTTTCCAGGCTTCTTAGGGAAAAAAAATCTAAATGCATATTTTTTTTCCTGCAAAATATATGTGCATTTATTATTTTTTCCCAAAAAGTGAACTTATCCTTTAAGTTATACATTTGTAAATTTAAAGAATGTTATCCCAACATTTCATATATCTAAGACGTGTCTGTTTCACCATGGACTTGTGTTTAAAAGTATCTTGTTATCTTTGTATTTCTTCCTTGGTGTGAAATACCTGGTGATCCTAGCAGTCCCCCTGCTCTGCCATTCCAAACTGACCATGACTGGCATGAGAGCTCATCCATCCCAGCATTGTCAGTTTTCTGACAAGCCTGACAGCCTGCCTGTCCTTCAATGGCCAGAACTTGTGCTGACACTACCCCCATCCCCGGACAACCATTCACTGGGAAGATCAGTGTATTGCTGTTTCTCCATCTCCATCTCTCCAAGCCCCTTATGCAGCTGAGTGTATGTCATCACTTATATATAATTTTAAAAAAAGGTATTTCTAATACACACACACACTATATTTATACACACACACACACACACATACAGTGCTGTGAAAAAGTATTTGCCCCTTCCTGATTTTTTTTTTTTGCATATTTATCACTCTTAAATCATTCAGATTAAACACATTTTATTACACAAAGGTAACCAGAGTAAATTACAAAATGAAGTTTTTAAATGATAATTTCATTTATTAAAAGGAAGAAAAAAAGCTGTCCAAACCTGACCAGTCCTATGTGAAAAAGTAGTTACCCCCCAAACCCTCTGCTGCTTAACCCAAATGCACTTGAACTTAAGGTCACGAACTGATGGCCGGACATTCTCCTCCAGGATTTTCTAGTAGAGCCCTAAATTCATGGCTCCATCAATTATGGCGAGTTGTCAAGGTCCTGAAGCTGCAAAGCACCCCCAGACCATCACACTACCACCACATTTGACTGTTGGCATGATGTTCTTTTTATGAAATGTTTTAGTTAGTTTTAGTTTTATGCCAGATACAACAGGATGCACACCTTCCAAAAAGCTCAACTTTTGTCTCATCAATCCGCGTAATATTTGCCCAAAAGTCTTGGGGACAATCAAGATGTTTTTTATTAAATGTGAGATGAGCCTCCTCACTGCCTCTCACACAAATGTAGTTATGCCGCATCATACAAAGCATGACGAGCTTGTAGGGTGCGATGTAAAGACTAGGCAAAAGTAAAAATAAAAAAAAAGTAATAATTATCTCCAAGCTACAAACCAGATTTATCCCTTCCCTGGATGTGATTGTTGATACAAAACGTGCTGAGATAAACCTGCACAGGCTTTGAGAAATACACTCCTACTAATGAACTTTGGAAGAGCCAGTTTGAAGTAGTCATCACCCAAATTTACCCCCAAACTACCTCTCCCCAACAATATTTATTTATCTAGGTTCTGCAGTGAGAAACAACTATTACTCCTGTGACATCACCAGGCTTGTGCAAGTCTTGCATGGACAACCACATGACACGTCATGGATTACTGACATGGGAACGCCCCCAGAACTACATCTCTTAAAGCCCCTTCCTACACACAGTATGGTGGCAGGCTCTTGAGAACTAGGCAGCTAGATTGCTGTGCTAGGAAAAAGTCAATGTATGCATGTGGAGTGGTACAAAAAGTGAAGGGTGAAGTTTGTGTAGTCCAGCTGGCAGGGCTGATAAAGATGCTTGGGATATCAGTGCATCAGGGACACTGTGTCCTCAGTTCAAAAGGCAGGTAAGAGCTCAATGGATTTCTGGCAGCTCAGTAGGTATTTTTCTGTACTTGTGTTTTAAAGGGATAAAACATGGGGAAAAAATTAGTGTATTTCAGAGAAAAATAAACATCTCTTCAATACAGAAGTCTGACTGTACATTACAGATAATTCTTATAAAAGCAAAGAGATTAATTACATTTTCTGACCTTACTGTGTTTACAGTGTTTGCTGGATAGAATTTACAGCTCATCAATTGCGTTTCTTTGTTGCGTGGAAGAGCTCCTAAAAATAATTGAAATTCTGCTACTATACTTAATAAAATAAATGGGTTTTTTTACATAAATCACAACTTTCCTGGAAAAGTACGGTTGGGAAAAATGACAGCTCCAATAGTGCACCCTAGACAGAAACACATGACACATGTTAGAAGTGCCCGACCTCAGTAATGAATTCATGCTACAAAATTAATCTGTAGGTCAATTACTTGAAGAACTGCAAAAAGAAACCTTCCGAGAGTCATTAAACCTTCCAAGTGCAAACACTTTTTTCCGGCCTGTGATGAGAAGATGAGACTGGTAATTAGTTATTGTGTTTGGGTTCCTACCCGGCTAATAGGAATTAAACCCAATTCATTAGCAGGGGAAAGGACTCTGCAATCAGAGTATTAGGAAAAGCTGATCCTTGTGGAGACAAGGTCAGAGAGCACAATGTTAGACACATGTGACCAAGAAGCTGCAGATGTGACCTCTGCCTCCAGGCCTTCAGCTATATCCCCCAGTGAAAAATATGTTGCAGGACTCGGTGCCAACTTCTACACTTGGGGTCTCTGCATCAACTAGGAATTACTGCATTCAAAATATATGTTACATTTCCCCCAAGGTAAGAAAAAAAAAAATTATATAAATAAATTCTAAGGGCCTCATGCTACCAGCAATGTCATTTTTAGGGAAAACTCTAAGGTCTGAATATCAGAATACATGTATAAATTGCAGATACAGCAAATTATCAGCGCAAAAATGTCTGGGTTTCAGGTTGGGATGACTTCTGATAAGCAAACTGACTGATCTTTGGAGACAAAATCATTTATTTGTAATACCCTGCTTCAAAAAGGAAGTTATAGTGATTTTGTAATGTATATTCTTTACTGTGGTCAGAACTAAACTTAAGCTCTAGTTTTCTTATATATGTTAAGCTGCCTATCCTTATTTATTTTGCTGCAAGTCACCCCTTGTTTACAGGGCTCAATAGTTCAAGCTGAAATGCACACACCCAAGTAAAATGAGCCCGAGCAGTGGCTCCTCCTTCCTCCAACTCCGTATTTCAATAAGAGACAAAAGAGGGGAAGGGATGAATTCGGCATTAGTGCATACTGTATTAAATTTTATGTGAAGAGGAAAAAGAGAAAAGAGAGAGGAGAGAAGAGAGAGGGAAGAGAGAGAGAGAAGAGGGAGAGAGAAAAGAGGGAGAGGGAGAGAGAAGAGAGGAGAGGAGAGAAGAGAAAAGAGAAGAGAAGAGAAAAGAGAAGAGAAGAGAAAAGAGAAGAGAAGAGAAAAGAGAAGAGAAAAGAGAAGAGAAAAGAGAAGAGAAAAGAGAAGAGAAAAGAGAAGAGAAGAGAAAAGAGAGAGAAAAGAAAAAGAGAGAAAAGAGAGAAAAGAGAGAGAAGAGAAAAGAGAGAGAAGAGAGAAGAGAAAAGAGAGAGAAAAGAGAGAAGAGAAAAGAGAGAGAAAAGAGAGAGAAAAGAGAGAAGAGAAAAGAGAGAGAAAAGAGAGAGAAAAGAGAGAGAAAAGAGAGAAGAGAGAGAAGAGAGAGAAGAGAGAGAAAAGAGAGAAGAGAGAGAAAAGAGAAAAGAGAGAGAAAAGAGAAAAGAGAGAAGAGAGAAGAGAAAAGAGAGAAGAGAAAAGAGAGAGAAAAGAGAGAAGAGAGAAGAGAAAAGAGAGAAGAGAAAAGAGAGAAGAGAAAAGAGAGAGAAAAGAGAGAAAAGAGAGAAGAGAAAAGAGAAAAGAGAGAAGAGAGAAGAGAAAAGAGAGAAGAGAGAAGAGAAAAGAGAGAGAAAAGAGAGAAGAGAGAAGAGAAAAGAGAAAAGAGAGAAGAGAAAAGAGAGAGAAAAGAGAGAAGAGAAAAGTGAAAAAAGAGAGAAGAGAAGAGAAAAGAGAAAAGAAGAGAAGAGAGATGAGAGAAGAGAAGAGAAAAGAGAGATGAGAGAAGAGAAAAGAGAGAAGAGAAAAGAGAGAAGAGAAAAGAGAGAGAAAAGAGAGAGAAAAGAGAGAAGAGAAAAGAGAAAAGAGAGAAGAGAAAAGAGAGAAGAGAAAAGAGAGAAGAGAAAAGAGAGAAGAGAAAAGTGAAAAAAGAGAGAAGAGAAAAGAAGAGAAAAGAGAAAAGAAGAGAAGAGAGAAAAGAAGAGAAGAGAGAAGAGAAAAGAAAAGAGAGATGAGAGATGAGAAAAGAGAGAAGAGAGAAGAGAAAAGAGAGAAGAGAAAAGAGAGAAGAGAAAAGAGAGAAGAGAAAAGAGAGAAGAGAAAAGAGAGAAGAGAAAAGAGAGAAGAGAGAAGAGAGAAGAGAGAAGAGAGAAGAGAGAAGAGAGAAGAGAGAAGAGAAAAGAGAGAAGAGAAAAGAGAGAAGAGAAAAGAGAGAAGAGAAAAGAGAGAAGAGAAAAGAGAGAAGAGAAAAGAGAGAAGAGAAAAGAGAGAAGAGAAAAGAGAGAAGAGAAAAGAGAGAAGAGAAAAGAGAGAAGAGAGAAGAGAAAAGAGAGAAGAGAGAAGAGAAAACAGAGGAGAGAAGAGAAAAGAGAAAAGAGAGAAGAGAAAAGAGAGAAAAGTGAAAAAAGAGAGAAGAGAAAAGTGAAAAAAGAGAGAAGAGAAAAGAGAGAAAAGTGAAAAAAGAGAGATAAGTGAAAAAAGAGAGAAGAGAAAAGAGAGAAGAGAAAAGAGAGAAGAGAGAAGAGAGAAGAGAAAAGAGAAAAGAGAGAAGAGAAAAGAGAGAAAAGTGAAAAAAGAGAGAAGAGAAAAGAGAGAAAAGTGAAAAAAGAGAGAAAAGTGAAAAAAGAGAGAAAAGTGAAAAAAAGAGAGAAAAGTGAAAAAAAGAGAGAAAAGTGAAAAAAGAGAGAAAAGTGAAAAAAGAAAGAAAAGTGAAAAGAGAGAGAAAAAAAAAAAAAAAGAAAATAGAAGAGAGAAAAGAGAAGACATTATAGTGTTTCCCGTTTAATTGATCTATGGGCATAAAACACTAACACTTTACAGGTGGGATCTCCATGCCTTCCAGTCTGCTCTAAACTACTGTAGAATGCCCAGCCGTTATGGTTGGCATCTTCCTTTCATAAGCACCTAAATATTGGCCCATCACTGTGATGGACAGCATCACTAACACAGTAAAGTGTAGAACTTGACAGGAAGGGGCCAGACCCTGTCTGTCAGGTGTTTCAGAAATCCAAGGCTCTCCACAGGAGATCTGCCTGTTTGGTACATTTTTTATGCCCATGTACTTTCTTTAAGTATTTTTTGTTCTTGATTTAGGACTGCTTGGTTATGACAATGCTATTGAGGAGTTATTTTTTTCATATATAAAATCAAAAACCAAACAAGCAATGAGCAAAGTGTGGTGATTAATAGCAACTGATCCGAATTAACTTTACTATAGTCAGGCCAGTATAAGAGGAATTGTGATTGGTTACAATAGGTGCTGTGTTCATTGCGCTACTTTCCTACATTTGTTTTCCTACAATAAGATGGTCTTCTGTGAGCACTCAGATAAAAATAAGGCTCAGCGGAGTTCTCTCTTAACTGCAATTTGCAATAATAAGTGTGAGTAGAAGCGAATATTTATGGCGTGTGATGTAATGAGGACAGTTCATGGCAAGTGTTCACTGTTTTATAGCTTTCATGTTTCATTTGCAAAGAAAACACAGCTCTGTAAGCGAGGCCATAAACGCCATTAACATGCTAAGAACCAGAGCCAAGGTGTTTATGGGGCAAAAAGAAATTTAGCTTCACCGAGCGAATGTGAGAAAGGGACTGCTGCAGCATTGAGAGCTGGAAATCTTTTAACACAAAAACATTTAATATATTAATAGACGTCTTATACTTCAGGTATGCCTCTCTAACCTCTTCTTTCCAAACAGAAGTAAAAACTGAAGCAGAATGCAGGTTGAATGTTAGCATCATTATGCATTTTTCTTTTGTATTTTGCAATTTTTCTCTAGAGTTTGTCTTTTTATGCTCTAGTCAACAAAGGCAGATGAAAAGCTCAAGGTCTGTTTTCACTGCAATTTAAACCCATTTTAATTAATTTGCTTCTAGTTCTGTGCAATGTGAAAAAGAAACTACAAAAAGGAGGACTAAAAAGACAATGGAAGCTGAATAAAACCACTAATTTCAACAAAAATCTTCCCATAAGATTATATGTGGCCTGTATTAAAAGTAATGCAAAATCAATTAGAACCCCCCCCCCCCTTTTTTTTTTTTTTTACTAACTTAGATAGGTCACTCAAATTTGGTGGTAGAGTAACTCTTCCTTTAAAAAAACTCTTCTTTTTTTTGTCACTGCAGATGAACAATAGATTCCAAGCAGAAGCAGCCTGTCGTCACTGAGTTCCTGATGAAGGAGGGGTGCAGGTTGTCCAACATCCAGAGGAGGCTACAGAATGCCTATGGAGATGATGCCATTGACAAGAGCAATGTCTTGTCACTGGTGACTCTAGTCAATGGTGTCATCTCTGTGAACATTCTATTATTATTATAATACAGGATTATTATAGCGCCAACAGTTTACGCAGTGCTTTACAACATAGTGGCAGACAATACATTACAATACGTTAAATTAAAACTCGAGGGATCAGAGGGTTCTGCTCATTAGAGCTTACAATCTGTAGCCTTCTGTGGATTTCGGACAGCCTGCACCACTTCTTTGTCAAGAATTCAATAATGACACGTTGCTGCTGCTTGGAATCCATTATCTGGACCAGCACAGAGAGTAATTAGGTACTTACAGAAGAGGAGAGGGCAAAGACATGCAAGGAGGGAGAGGACTATGAAAAAAAATGTATGGACAGGAAAAACGACAAATAAGCAATTTAAAAACTTAATTTTTCTTTTACCTGCAATTTTTTAAGTTGGTGACATGGTTTATTTAGAGTGCACCTGTCACTAAGTAAAACTACCCAAACTGGCCTCACAAGTGAAAAGCAGGCACCCTAAGGTGTACTGTGCCTCAAGCATCAGGGCCTCTGAAATGGAAATTACAACCTTTGCCAAAAGAGCCAAAAGGTAGGCTTCCCCTCTCATAATTCTTTAAAGATCCAATATGAGGGATAGCCTCTGTGTCAAATCTCACATATACAGTTCTGTCATTATTATATCAACTATACACAGCAATGCACAGAGAGATGCCAACATATACATGTTCAGCATTATTGGAAGGTATACATAAAATATAAGATTGAACACTATGATCACCAAGAATGTCCAAAGATTTTTGATGTATTGAGCTTATACATATTATGATTTGTCACATATATTATGTATGTGCTATCACTTGTGGCTCATAAGCACATGTTAATTCAGGTCCTTGGGAGTTATGACCCCAGGTGAACACCTAAATAGAAATGTAGGGGTTTTTAATTTTTGGGCTACACATAGGTCTTTTATCTATCAATTTGTCATTTATACATTACATATTGATTTCTTTTGGTTTGAGACAGATATTTTAGGTCTATTTCCTAGGTAGCGTTTTCATGGTCAGTTTACCTTGTGTGCTACCCAACTTACATCACTTACTTGGTTAGTTTGAGTTACATAATTTGGCTTATTTCTCTCAATGTTCTTACTTTTTCGTTTTCTCGTTTTATGTATTTTTTTCTCTGATATTTTATAATGGATCTTAAATGAATCTTGCTGAGAAGAATATGAAATGTGGTGCCAGTAACTTTAAAGTGACTGTAGTGAGCAAAAAATGTGGGCTTTATAAAGAAACCGTAATGGCAGTAATCTCCTGTCCTGTGTAACATGCCCCCAGTAGCATGCCCGCAGTCTCTGACCATATACTATGGTATGTCCACAGTCTCTGACAGTCACAGTTGGCAGCGTTGCACTAAGACCAGTGTTTTTCAGCCTTTATTTTAGTCAAGGCACCCCTTAAAATTCTACACAATCTTAAGGCACCCCATTCTAAAATGTAAAAAACAAAACTAATACCTACAGTTGTGTTCAAAATAATAGCAGTGTGTTGAAAAAAGTGAATAAAGCTCAAAATCCTTCTAATAGCTTTTATTTCCATACACACAAATGCATTCTATTCCAAATCAAAACATGAAGAAAAATATATCAAATTTGTGTTATTCCTCTAAAAAATTTGAAGAAAAGTGAAGATTAGACTGTTCAAAAAAATAGCAGTGTTTGTATTCTTCTTTACAAACGCAAACATTCACTATATAAACTGAAAAATGTTTGAAGATTTGGCTTTACTTTGAATCACTTAATGAATATTTAGTTGTATAAGCACTGTTTCTGAGAACTGCTGTACATCTGTGTTGCATGGAGTCACCCAACTTCTGGCACCTGTGAACAGGTTCTTCTCTATTTCTTGGTTTTGCCTCCGAAACTGCATTTTGCATTTCAACTTTTTAATCAAGGTACGCTGTTCTTCTGAAGAATGTCTGGAACAACTCATTTTCCTCAGAATTTCAGAGAGAAATGCACTGTAACCAGCATGTACAACATTTGCTGCCTTCCTTCCTTAAATAAGGGCAATAATTGCCATCTGTTTTTCAAAGAATGAATGACCTCACTAATAGAACTCCACACTGCTATTTTTTTGAACATGCCCCTTTCAATTTGTGATTCAATGACACAGAATCAGCAGCATGCATGTCATGACTGTTGGGTCTGTTGGATTTCTATTACTCTACTACACCTGCTAGTATATTATTTGCCATGTAGAAATATCATTTCTACCAAAAACAGTGATTGATCAGGTTAGTGATGTCTGACTGCTATTATTTTGAACACAACTGTATATATTGCAGCGGCATCTAAACACATAGGACACCCAACATTAGACAATGTTAGGGCAGACAAGGATGTGCTCCGGTACCTGACATCCTCCTTATAAACCTATGATGTTATTGGTTGTTAAAATGCAGGCAGTTGACCTACTTGGTACCAGAGAATGTAGCGATGCACAATAAACCCTGTGGCTTGATGGCAGGCTTGATGCACTCACTGGCTTGTTGAAAATTTTGGGTAATTTGAGGAAATTTTTAGGCATTTTGTCAAGGCACCCCCAAAGAACCCATAAGGTGCCCTGGATGAAGAGGGTATTATAGGGAATGTTATGTTCGGCCCTTGGATGATTATAGAGAGCCACACTAGAGGCCTCCTATATATATTTGTTTGATCACTTCTGTTCTAGAAAGTAATTGTAATGGAACGGGTTTTGAATCTTGTGCAAATACTTATGTTCCACCAATGTTTGAGAGGAAATATCAGTAAGGTTCATCTTTATCTTTAACCACCTTTTTAATCTGTTATTTTATACATGAAAAACAACAACTGGCACAACAACCTTTTTCGAAATATAAAAGGACTCATAGAATAGTCTAAAACAGCACTGTATAGAAGCAAAACCCTATGTTAAATGCACACAACAAATATAAACAGTTGGGGTGATTCCCGTCACTTTTCCTACAGTCACAGAAGGAAATCTCTCCAAAGTGAATAGGAATCCCAGAAGATGGTTGTCACCTGAACAGGTGTCCTGACTGGAAGATTTTGCTTTACCTCCAGTACCACTGAAAACAGAAAAATATGGGGTTTCCCATAAATTTCTGTCCCCGTGACAATGGTCACCAGACAAGGTGAATCCCCTTTGAACAATTATCTATGTTATTCTTATTCTACTGGAACTTAGTTCTGCCTTTGATACCGAAGACCACAATCTTACTTTCTCACCTTGAAACCATATTTGAAGTCTCAGAATTGGCTCTGAAATGAATTAGAGCTGATCTCCACCTACTGATATACACTATATTGCCAAAAGTATTGGGACACCCCTCCAAATAAATGGATTTGGTTGTTCCAATCACCTCCATGGCCACAAGTGTAAAAAATCAAGCCCCTAGGCATGCAGACTGCTTCTACAAACATTTGTGAAAGAACGGATCACTCTCAGGAACTCAGTGATTTCAAGTGTGGTACCGTGATAGGTTGCCACCTGTGCAATAAGTCCATCCATGAAATTTCCTTGTTACTAAATATTCCACGGTCAACTGTTAGTGGTATTATAACAAAGTGGAAGCAAATGGGAACAACAGCAACTCAGCCACGAAGTGGTAGGCCAAGTATAATGACAGAGAAAAGCAAGCATATGCTGAAACGCACATTTTGCAAAAGTTGCCAACTGTCTGCAGAGCCAATAGCTAAAGACCTCCAAACTTTATGTGGCCTTCAGATTAGCATAACATCAATGCACAGAGAGCTTCATGGAATGGGTTTCCATGGCCGAGCAGCTACATCCAAGCCTTACATCACCAAGTGCAATGCAAAGCGTCAGATGCAGAGGTGTAAAGCATGCCACCACTGGAATCTAGAGTAGTGGAGATGTGCTCTCTGGAGTGACAAATTACACTTCTCTCTCTGGCAGTCCGATGGACGTGTCTGGGTTTGGCGGTTGCCATGAGAACAGTACTTGCCTGACTGCATTGTGCCAAGTGTAAAGTTTGGTGGAGAGGAGATTATGTGTGAGGTTGTTTTTCAGGGGTTGGGCTTGGCCCCCTAGTTCCAGTAAGTGGAACTCTTAAGGCGTCAGCACACCAAGACATTTTGGACAATTTCATGCTGCCAACTTTGTGGGAATAGTTTGGGGATGGCTTCTTGCTGTTCCAACATGACTGCACATCAGAGCACAAAGCAAGGTCCATAAAGACATGGATGAGCGAGTTTGGGGTGGAGGAACTTGACTGGCCTGCACAGAGTCCTGACCTCAAGCTGATAGAACACCTTTGGGATGAATTAGGGCAGAGACTGCGAGCCAGGTCTTCTCGTCTGACATTAGTGCCTGACCTCACAAATGCGCTTCTGGAAGAATGGTCAAACATTCCCATAGACACACTCCTAAACCTTGTGGACAGCCTTCTCAGAAGAGTTGAAGCTGTTATAGCTGCAAAGGGTGGGCCAACTCAATATTGAACCCTACAGACTAAGACTGGGATACCATTAAAGTGCATGTGTGTGTGAAGACAAGCATCCCAATACTTTTGGCAATATAGTGTACTTTACATAGTTCGTTTGCGCCAGCCTGGCCGAAATGACTTATGTCCCTCACTAACCTGAGAGGCTGCTGGATGTGTGGTATAAACTGTATGTAGCTGCAGCTACATATAGCATTCTAGACTGTGTTTCAGAGCCAGGACTTCCAGTCTCATATCTGGAACACAGTAGAGTATCGCAGTTGCACTCAGTCATTCAGAGTATGTGATCAGAGGGTAGTTGAGTGTGAACAGACAGCAGAATAGAGCTGTCCATAGAGCAAAGCGGGCTCTGTCTGTGTCCACTCAGAAACTGAGCGGACATGTTTGTGTCATCTACCTACTCTGCTCCAATCGGCAGGGAATCTGTGATCTGATCTGCTAATCAGAACGGAATTCACCACATATGAAAGGGGCCTTAGATAGACCATTGTGGTCTTCAGGGTAGGCAGTGTTCAACACACCAAACCACTTTATTATGTCCTAGTTAAATGATAGGCTCAATGTTGGTTCTGCTAAGGCTGGCCATATACATAGAGCCAGGCAGACAATGCTCCCAAAGTGTGAATCTTTTTGTAGTTTTTTCTGCTCATTTCAGTTAATCTTCACAAATTAGATTTCTACAACTGACTCCTGGATTTGTCCATTTCTGGCACTGAACAATAAAATGGAAATCACAGGCACCAGAAGCAAGTGGGCCGAGGCGGAACAGCAGACAGAGCCAAAATTCTGCAGCAGGGGGATCCAAGAACGCCATGGTGGCAAATGCAACTTACACATTATACTTTCCTCCCCCAGAGCTACAGCTTTTAATTAATATATCATCTGCCAGTTTGAGTTTAAGAAGGAGAACAATCACTGTGTGGGCTGTTTCTTCTAACTTTCTCAGTGTCTAATCCTGTGCTCATGTAGCAGCTACAAAATTCAGAATTTCCTACAAGTACCATCCCCATCTGCCAAAAGAAACACATTATCCTGTAGCTGCATTTCATTATATGATAATTCTATTAGGACTTCTCAATAAAAAAAACTGCACTTAAAATGTTTGACCTTTAGTCTCTTTTTCTGCTATTCACATAGAGGGAAGATTTACTTGCAGTATTTAATCACATTGGCCTGCAATGCTAGGCATTGTATTGAAACCACAGGAGGCTGGAGAGACCATACGTTTTCTGGCCCCCATGTTTCAATACGCAGCATACTGAATTACACAAGAGTGTAAGGATTGCTTTTTAGCAACAGCTGCAAGCAGCGAACAAAGAGATAATTTATTGCCCTGCTGAGTAAATCACTTCTTCAAAAAAGAAAAAAAAAATTAGAAATAGAAGACAAAGTTGCGAACATGGAATTATGCTGGTCACATGTAGCACAGGGGCAGGCAGTATTATACGGAATGCGTAAAACTTGCTTTTTACTGGATAAGGGTGCTTTCTATAAATCAGGAGCATAAATAGATGAAAGGAGAATTCTATCTTATATTGTGCCAATTTCACGTTACCACTTTGTAGTTTATGAGTTAGAGACTGTCAGAATTCAGGTAACCTATGACCCCTGAAATGGGTCAGTTCCAGGCAAAATGAGTCAAAAATAGGTTTGAATTCTACTAGAGACACTACCTGCACAGTCATTACACCCATCAGCCATAACATTATGACCATCCGCTGTAACCTGTCGAGGCATGGACTTTTGAAGGTATAACCCTTTAAATTCTGTAAGTTTTGAGGTGGAGCCTCCATGAATCAGACTTATTTTCCAGCACATCCCACAGATGCTTGACTGAATGGAGTTCTAGAGCATTTGGAGGCCAAGCAAACACTCAAACTTGTGGTTGTATTCCTCAAACTTTGTTTGAATTAATCAGACCAGGCCACCTTCTTCCATTGATCCGTGGTCCACTTCTGATGATCATGTGCCCATTGTGGGCATTTTTGGCTGTGGACACGGGTCAGCAGGGGCATCCTGACTGTTCTGTGGCTGTGCAGCCCCATACACAACAAACTGCAATGCATTGTGTGCTCTGTCTGTTTCTTTCGGAACCAGTATTAAATTTTTCAGCAATTTGAGCTACAGGAGCTCTTCTACTAGATCAGCCTACGTGGGACAGCCTTTGCTCCCCATGTGAATCAATGTGCCTTGGCTGCCCATGACTCTGTTGCCGGTTCACCGGTTTTCCTTCCTTGGATCACTTCTGGTTGGTCCTGACCACTGCAGACCCGGAACATCCCACAAGAGCTGCAGTTTTGGAGAGGCTATGGCCTAGTCATGTAGTCGTTACAATTTGGCCTTTGTCAAAGTTGCTCAGAAACCTTACTTTTGCTCATTTTTTCTGCTTTCAACACATCAAATTCAGGGACAACATGTTCACTTGCTGTCTATGATATCTCACCTATTTTCAGATGCCACTATAACAAGATGATCACTGTTATTTGCTTTACCTGTAAGTGGTCATAATGTTATGGCTGGTGGGTGTATGTTCCCTCTTTGTGTGGTGGGAATATTACACTGTAAACTTCTTTGGGGAATGAATAAATCTATGTAATCTGTAAAATGCTGCATAACATGTCAGTGTAATGCAAATCCAGGAAATAAATGGAGTAAAGCTGAACAAGGGAGCAAATCTCATTCTTTCACAAATACCAAAACAGAATTTCCAGTGAAAAACAACAAGATGAAATGAATCAGCCCATTAGAAGATAAAATAACAAAATCAGCTTTTACTGCAATACATATCTTCAATCCAGAGGATTAGATTCAAGTAATTTTTCCCACCACTAAATGTTCTTAGTCTGACGGCCAGCATCCTTCTACACACTTTTCGGTTATCCTGGACCAGCTCCAGCCTTTGACTGGTCAGTGAAAGGAGCATGCTTACTGTCAACCAAACTGATTTGCTCCTTGTACTGCTTATTGCCCCCATGCTCCAGAACTATAAGGGGGTCTACATCAGGTCAACTACACAGATTACATTTATTGATATAGTAATGATTACAGAGCTGCATTAACCACTTTCCTGACACCCTATAGCAGAAATACTGCTACAGGGCGGCAGGGCTGCGCAAAATCATGTATATATGCACGTGATTTTGTATTTCCAGATAGGGGGCACACACACCCCCTACCCGCGCCACCATTGGCAGCCTAAACTATCGATCACGGGGTCCCGACTGGGGATTCCCCGCCAGCACCAGACGATTGCCCAGAATTACTGATGGGGAAGAGATCTGAATGTAAACAATACCGATCTCTCCCTTGTCAGCTCCTGCACATTGCTTTGTATGGCCCTGCATAGCAGAGCCATACAAAGCAGTCTGCTTACACAATGAAACACACACACAGCACATACAAAAATAGAACATAGTTAACCCTTTGATCACCCCCCGATGTTAACCCCTTCCTGCCCAGTGGCATTAGTACAGTGTCAGTGCTTTTTATTAGCATTGATCACTTTATTAGTGTCACTGGGGATGTCAGTGACAGGCAGTTCCCTTCCCAGTATCAGAATGCCTGCCGCAGTCCCGCTATAGGTCACTGATCGCCACCATTACTAGTATAAATAAAAATGGAAAAAGAATTCCAGTATATATACACCGCCAATTGTAGATGCTATAACTTTCACGTAAACCAATTAGTTTACACATATTGGGATTTTTTTTTGTTTAGCAAAGCCATGTAGCAGAATACATTTTGGCCTAAATTTATGATGACATTTGATTTTTTTACTGGACATGTTTAACCACTTGGTATCCGCACTATAGTTGAATGACTGCTACAGCACACTTATCCAGTTCTGTCATATGATGTCCTCCCAGAATGCACCCTCCCGCGCACCCGGCGATCTCCGTGATGATGTAAAAAGCCAATCACAGTGGCCTTTTACCACGTGATCAGCTGTGTCCAAAGACACAGCAGATTACGGAGTAAATACAGTTGCCGGTTATCGGCAGCACTTTCCTCACTCTGTCACAGTCACAGCTGTCACAGAGGAGATCGACACTGATCATCAGTGCCCTGATGATCAGGGCCACTCACCAGTGCCTCCCACCAGTGCCACCCATCAGTGCCCCCCATCAGTGCCATCAGTCAGGGCTCTCAGTCAACGCCGCCCATCAGTGTCACCCATCAATGCCGCCTATCAATGTCCATCATCAGTGCAGCCTATCAATGCTGCCTCATCAACGCACATCAGTGAAGGAGAAAAGTTACCAGTATGCAAAATTTGATAGAAACAAAACTTTATTTTTTTTGCTCTCTGTTTATAGTGCAAAAATAAAACACCCAGTAGCAATTAAATACCACCAAAAGAAAGCTCTACTTGTGTGAAAAAAATGCTAAAAATTTCATACGGGTACAATGTTGCATCACCGCGCAATTGTCATTTAAAGTGCGACAGCGCTGAAAGCTGAAAATTGGACTGGGCAGGAAGGGGGTAAAAGTGCCCAATAGGCAAGTGGTTAATTGCAAAAAGTCACAAATATTGTTTTTTTTTTCTCAAAATTGTCTGTCTTTTTTTTATAGCGCAAAAAATAAAAATGAACAGGCAATCAAATACCAACGAAAGAAAGATCTATTCCTGGGGGGAAAAAAGGTACGTAAATGTAGTTTGGGTGCAGCGTTGCATGACCGTGCAACTGTCAGTTAAAGTAATGCAGCGCCGTAATGCAAAAAACGGCCTGGTCAGGAAGGGGAGTAAATCCTCTGGAGGGCTAGTGGTAAAAAGTCAGCAACTATATTTTTTTGTAGCTGCCGACTTTAATTTTTTCACAAAAATAACTAAATAACTGCTTTGGGTTTCCTCCCACACTACAAAGACATGCTGGTAGGCAGGGGCGGATTGACAACTCATGGGGCCCCCGGACAATAGGGGATCATGGGGCCCCTGTGTCCTTGCCCAAACTCAAAAAAACCTATGAAAAAGGTACCAGGGGCATCTCATGGGGCCCTTTACTGACCCCGGGCCCTCGGGCAGTGCCGAGTTTCCAAATGGTCAGTCCGCCCCTGCTAGTAGGTTAATTGGCCCTAATATGTATGGATGTGAGTTAGGGACCTTGGATTGTATGCTCCTTGAGGGCAGGGACTGATGTGAATGTATAATAAATATGTAAAGTGCTGTGTAAATAAACAGTGCTATATAAGTACCAATAATAAAAAAAATAGGTAAAAATGTCTAGCCTTTACAACCACTTTAAGGCAGCTAAATTCAACTTAGTTGTTGTAGATGAAAAGTTTTCCAGGTCTTCTAGGTAACGGAGTCCCAGGCTACTAAGACAAATGGCACTGAAAGCATCCTGCACAAATGACCTGTGAAGAGCAGACAGAACCTAGGATCACATTTGTTTATACATCCATCCGATAGGATGATTAAAATGCTCTCCAGGGAAATGATTACTCAGGGGAGGTAGGTTGGGTTTAAGTAAAATCATTCCCAGGAGACAAATTATTATTACCAAACACATTTGATGTTCGGAGGAGTCCTCTGTGTGTTTTTACAGATGTGAGCCCAGCTTAAATGCTCACTTCCTGCTAAATGTTCATAAAATTCATCTTATCAACCCCCTTCTACTTTTACAGTCCTATAGGGAAATGCAATATAGGAGGTGGGAAAGTGTGTTTAAAGAAATGGGAGGTAAAAAAAAAAAAAAAAAAAAAAAGGAAAGATTCCAGGTAAGCGCACAGCTGAATAAATACGTATTGCAAAATAACTATCTGAGCAGAAGAAACTGAAAACACTATGTAATTAATTTTTCAAAGCACGCTCCTCCATTCATCCATATCTCCTTGCTTTATTTTATTGAGAAATCACTTTGAACCCCCCCACCAGCATTTCTAGCTGTGGCCATCTTTAGTAAGAGCAGATAATTCATGTAGCATTCACTTCCTGGAATCCATCTGCGCTTAGCTCAGGCATGCAGGCAGAAGGGTGTGCTTAGCTGAGAAAGCCCCTTCTTCTTTCTGCCAGAAGAAAAAAAATGTCCATGAAGACTCCTGGAATGTATGACACCATTGTGGCCTAGGCCAGAAACCAAGAGGAGACTAAAAAAAAAAAAAAAAAGGTTTAAACGCAAATAAATTATTATTGTTATAATTATTGTACAGGATTTATATAGCACCAACAGCTTGTTCAGTGTTTTACAATGTGAGGGCAGACAGTACAATTACAATAGAATCCAATACAGTACAAAACAGAGGGCCCTGCTCATTAGAGAGCTTACAATCTAAAATACATCTAAAGTAAATCCTTCCTATCTACAAATGCCAGAAACATAAGGACTCAAAATAATGTTGATTTAGGGAGATTAGGTTCGCTATAAAGTAGATCTAAATTAACGACTGAAAGCACTTTGTATTAAACTGCTTGCACTGCTGATCTCCTGAAGGCTTTTTGAAACCACTTCTTGTCTAATTTCTCAAGACAGGTTTCCTGATGATGACAACAGTGGGCCATGTCTGTGTAAACTGTTGAAATGGCGACTTGAAGTTTCCATAAGACGCACGTATAACAAGAGTGACCACACAGGAAAGCAATTGGGAGACTGGGACAGAGCGTTGTCACCCTGTAAAAGGAAGTGCTTGAACTAGCACCTAAATGGCAGGATCACCTTGGATATGGCCACTGATGTGGATTTAGGACGTGTTTGCAGACTTTGGTGTGCGTTAGAACGGATTCTCTCCCAATATATGACAATGGAACACAAAAGTAGCCTAAAGCAAGTCAAATACACCTGTCAATGAATTCTGAGTAATTTCAGAAGTAGAAGAACTATGGACAGAATCAAGCTCATCGATACAAACTCTGAAAGTGTACCATTGGCCTAAAATAATGCTGTATAATCATTTCCACATTGTATTTCCATTATTTCTCGTCTACTCCTGTTAATCTGAATAATCTTGAAGTTTGTGAACTTAATGTTTTTATTTTTTCTTAATATATACAAGCCATGGAAGCTCCTTGAGGGCAGGGACTGAAATGAATGTACAATATAGGTAAAGCGCTGTGTAAATTCTGGATGCTGTATAAAGAACTGTAATTAAAGGATAACTGAAGGGAAAACTTTTTTTTTTAGTTTTGGATAGAGTACAGAAGGATTACAATGCTTGTCAGTTTTTATTGCTGTCTGTGTCCTGTTAAGGAGATTCAGCTTCTATTTTTGTACTGTTTACCATTATCATTGAAAGTTGAAAAAAAAAAAAAAAAATCCAATAGGAGGGGAAATCTTCAAATGGGGACACTAATTCTGATGACCTGGAGTGTCCTCAAGGAATTCCCTTAATTTGCCGGGATTTCCTCTTTTAGCAATGGGACAGGAAGTGAAGGGAAATCTCACCAATGGGACACAGATGGCGAAAAAAAAATGTGACGGGTTATAACCCTCCCTTGCTCTATCCAAAAATGAAGAAAAAAAAAAAGTTTTGCCTACAGTTCTACTTTAACCACTTCCCGTCCGGCCCATGTACATAAAAGGCAGGATGGGAGCAGTGCAGGAGCAGGTGGACGTTCATAAACAGCCCCCGCATTCACTGCCTGTGCGCGCTCCGGTGCCCGCTGTGTCCGTACCGATTGCTGTACGGGACCACTGTGAGAGGTCCTGATCATGTGATCACTGATTGGCCAATCAGTGACCACATGAATAGTAGTAAGCAAGATGTCACTTCTGACATCATTGCTTACTACGTATGAAATCTGTGAATGATCACAGAGGTCACATGGTACAAGGCTATTCACAACAGCATTGTACCATGTGACAAGCTGTGACCAATCACAGCTCTCATAGTATTTCTCAATGACTGCAAGAATGCAGCCAGAGAGAAGGAGAGATTATTGCTTTTACAGCCTTTGAGTGTAAAAGCAATCCGTGTAAAAAAAAATAAAAAAATTTTCATCACCCCCCACAAGTAGTACAGTGTCACTATGGTGACATTGTACTGCTAGGATGACAGTATATTAAAAAACAAAAACAAATAATATAAACAATTAAATAAGAATGTAAAAAATGTTTTAGAAAAATGATAATTTTTGGTTATAAACTAATTTGGGTTATTTTTTTATTTTTTTTAATAAAAGGATAGCTGATTACATTTTGGCCAAGGTTTATGAAGAAAGATTATTTATTTGTAACATTTTATAAGAAAAACACTTTTGTTTCAAAATGTTTGGACTTTTTCATTTATATAGCAAAAAAATAAAAATCCAAGTGGTGAATAAAAAGCACCAAAATAAAGTTTTATCTGTCTCAAAAAAATGCTAAAAAATTCATATGGGTACAGTGTTGCATGACCGCGCAATTGTCATTCAAAGTGTGATAGCACTGAAAGCTGAAAATTGGCCTGGACAGGAAGGGGGTGAAAGTGTCCGGACTGGAAGTGGTTAAATATAAAAAAGAAAGGAAAATTTAAAAAAAATGTTTTACAAACTGCAATATACATTGTTCTGCTTATGTTTTTATGTCCACTTTTAAGCTTGGTTCACACCTACAGGTGCAACCAAGCACAGGCACGTTTCATGTAGGGCAGCCCATTTACTGTATTTCAAAGGCCTGCCCTACCGGCAAGAAACGGCATGCACTTCAGTCTAGGTGGTTGCAGATGCATGGGGTTGCCGTTAACAAGTAATGTAAAGTGCAGTGCGTTTCTCTGTGTGTTGGGAAAGAGTGCAATTTTGTCCGCATTCCCGACGCGTATAGATGTGAACCAAGCATTACACAATCACCCTTCGGCTCCATTCACACTTGTGCAACTCTAAAGTCGTACAATTTCCGGTAAGACTTTGCAACTTTGCAACTTTGATGCAACACTCTGTGGCACTCAAGTCACATCAAAGTAGTGCAGGAACCTTTTCTAAGTCACATAGACTGCAACAGGTGCCATTAAAATCAATTAGCTGCAACGTGTCATGAGACTATGTGTCTAACGTTGTACACGTGTGAATGGAGCCTTATCCTCATAACCTGCATCTAGGGTTGCCACGTCATCCCTTGAAACCCGAACACATATTCATTACACAGGTTCTGATGTTAATTTAATGCAGATAAGGCACTGAGTTTAATGACCACCTTAATCAGCCACAGAACCCATGTAATGAATGTGTATTCAGGTTTAAAGGGATGAGGTGTCAACCCGACCTGCATCACTGAAGGCTTCTAGTTCCAAAAGGCAATGAAGGGTAACGTTGCCTCAGCATTAGGTATGGTTAAATGGCCAGTTTGGCCAAAAATGATATATCATGGAGAGCCAAGACGCAGCAGTCCAAGTAAGCCCCTGGATTTTATATGGTTTTGGTAATCCCACAAGACTTCTCTGACCTAATTCTAGACTCTTCTGACCACTTGGAAGGTTTGGGTGTTCTGGCCTGTCTTTCCAACAGGGAAACGGACTCTTCTCAATGGCAGAGATCCTACCATGAGAGATACAAGGGATTGTTAGGGGACTTCATTCTCCTTTCACTCCCAAATGGAATACTGAAATATTCCCTTTGGGAGAAAGAACCTTTAAAGATAGATTTAATTATTTGAATTTAAAAAAAAAGTACACTTTGAATGCCTCAAAGACATTCCACAGATTGAAAAAAAAAAAAAAACCCGCCACTTCAAAGAAGTGAAGACCAGAAAAGACCAGTTGACAAAAAGGGGTTTATTTACTAAAGCTGGCGAGTCCAAAATCAGACTCCCTTCTGCATAGAAACCAATCAGCTTCTAACCTCAACTTGTTCAATGAATCTTTGGCAATGAAACCTGGAAGCTGATTGGTTTCTATGCAGAAGTGAGTCTGATTTTGGACTCTCCAGCTTTAGTAAATAAACCCCAAAGAGTCCAAGTCCAAGCACTGCACAAACTGTTGGCGTTGTATAAATCCTGTAAAATAATAATAATAATAATAATAACAACAACAGGAAAAGAGGAACTCAACATGCTCCATGCCAGCAGCACCCATACTAAGCTTTCCAAGCTAAACACAAGAGGCTGTTTTCTAAAATCCAGGGGATGCTGATTTCTCTTCTTGTGCACAGTAATCAGGCCGATCTTTTTACATTAATACAAGCGCACAGTTTACAAGACAAAAATAGCCGGTATAAACACTCTGGATTTAGCAAGAGCCTGTACAAAAGGCGATCCATTCTTCACACATCTTAGTGTCAGCTCTGTGTATGTAGAGAAAGGAGAGTTCAGCCAGCAGGGGCCCTTTCTATGGTCTCATTTGTTCTAGTGCCACAAACTGCTGGCGCGGCACCATACTTCTACCAGACAGAGAGTTATCCAACTCTGCTTTACTACTAAATACAACAATTTTTATTGGACAGCACACCAATACAATATTTGAAGGAAAAAATAAGAGACTTTAGTTATCTGTATAAAGTAAACCTGTCACGATGTTCGTTTTAAGTTCATAACAATTATTCTTGTTGCGCTCTCCAGCCATGTGGTTTGCCTGCAAGAGCCCTCGGAAATACTCAAAACTTCCACGAATGAGATGATTTGTGACCTTAACCTGTTCTTACCTGTGCTCAGCACCCAAACAGGCAATTGTCAGGCCTGGGTACGGTCATCAGGGGCAGTCAGCCTAATAAATGTATAGTGGCTTTCTTCTACACTTATTATACTGGGGTGTATAAAAAAAAATGTAAACACAATAGAGGGATTGAAAGAGAGAGAGTGAGAATACATTTTAAAGAGGTAAACATAAAGCCATCAGGGGGGGCTTTTGGATTCTTTTATTATTTAATTTCTACTTACAATAGACAGTTGTTTACAGAATCCCATAGTTCAAGCTGAATTTTTCACATAAAAGTGACAGAAGGAACAGCAGCAGCAATTCCTCGTCCTTTCTTTCTATACAGTTTCCAATGTCAATCAAAGATGGGTGTGACCAAAATCCTGCAAGTTAACCCATAATGATCTGGCAATCCTCCATCAAGGGTGTTCACTTTACTAACTGTTCATATAATATATATATATATATATATAGCAAAATGTGAGGGGTGGACTCACTTCTGTAAGATACTAATATATATATATTAGTAACTCACAGAAGTGAGTCCACCCCTCACATTTTTGTAAATATTTTATTCCATCTTTTCATGTGACAACACTGAAGAAATTACACTTTGCTACAATGTGACGTAGTGAGTGTACAGCTTGTATAACATGTAAATTTGCTGTCCCCTCAAAATAACTCAACACACCGCCATTAATGTCTAAACCGCTGGCAACAAAAGTGAGTACACCCCTAAGTGAAAATGTCTAAATTGGGCCCAATTAGCCATTTTCCCTCCCTAGTTTCATGTGACTCGTTCGTGTTACAAGGTCTCAGGTGTGAATGGGGAGCAGGTGTGTTAAATTTGGTGTTATCGCTCTCACTCTCTCATACTGGTCACTGGAAGTTCAACATGGCACCTCATGGCAAAGAACTCTCAGAGGATCTGAAAAAAACACAATTGTTGCTCTACATAAAGATGGCCTAGGCTATAAGAAGATTGCCAAGACCCTGAAACTGAGCTGCAGCACGATGGCCAAGACCATACAGCGGTTTAACAGGACAGGTTCCACTCAGAACAGGCCTCACCATGGTCGACCAAAGCAGTTGAGTGCACGTGCTCAGCATCATATCCAGAGGTTGTCTTTGGGAAACAGACGTAGGAGTGCTGCCAGCATTGCTGCAGAGGTTAAAGGGGTGGGGGGTCAGCCTGTCAGTGCTCAGACCATACGCCGCACACTGCATCAAATTGGTCTGCATTGCTGTCGTCCCAGAAGGAAGCCTCTTCTAAATATGATGCACTAGAAAGCCCGCAAACAGTTTACTGAAGACAAGCAGACTAAGGACATGGATTACTGGAACCATGTCCTATGGTCTGATGAGACCAAGATAAGCTTATTTGATTCAGATGGTGTCAGGCGTGTGTGGCGGCAACCAGGTGAGGAGTACAAAGACAAGTGTATCTTGCCTACAGTCAAGCATGGTGGTGGAAGTGTCATGGTCTGGGGCTGCATGAGTGCTGCTGGCACTGGGGATCTACAGTTTATTGTGGGAACCATGAATGCCAAGATGTACTGTGATATCCTGAAGCAGAGTATGATCCCCTCCCTTCGGAGACTGGGCCACAGAGCAGTATTTCAACATGATAACGACCCCAAACATATCTCCAAGATGACCACTGCCTAGCTAAAGAAGCTGAGGGTAAAGGTGATGGACTGGCCAAGCATGTCTCCAGACCTAAACCCTATTGAACATCTGTGGGGCATCCTCAAATGGAAGGTGGAGGAGCGCAAGGTCTCTAACATCCACCAGCTCCGTGATGTCATCATGGAGGAGTGGAAGAGGACTCCAGTGGCAACCTGTGAAGCTCTGGTGAACTCCATGCCCTAGAGCAGTGATGGCGAACCCGTGGCACGCGTGCCACAGCCGGCACGCCGAGCTTTATCTGTGGGCACGCCAGGAGAATCCAGCGGCGCGCTGTCTTCCCGGCTGTAGTGTGCGTGACAGCCGGGTCCCAAGTGCGCATGCACAAGAAGCAGTGCTCTTTGTGAATGGTAAGGCGGTACCTGGGACACATGACAGATCCCAGAAGCCGCCGGACCAATCACAAAGCGCAGCGCTTCTCGCGCATGCGCACTGGGCATCCGGCTGTCCGTCGAGCGCCCACACTACAGAAGCCGGGAAGACAGCGCGCAGCTGGATAAAGGAACAGGTAAGATAAAAAAAAAACTCTGCGGAAGTAAGAGCGGGTACCTGTCAAATTCAGGTACCCGCTCCCCCTCCCTCCCCAAAGGTCAGCAGTCATCTCTGTACTGTCCGCAGTCTCTGGTCATCCCTGTGCTGTCCGCAGTCTCTGGTCATCCCTGTGCTGTCCGCAGTCTCTGGTCATCCCTGTGCTGTCCGCAGTCTCTGGTCATCCCTGTGCTGTCCGCAGTCTCTGGTCATCCCCTGTACTGTCCGCAGTCTCTGGTCATCTCTTGTACTGTCCGCAGTCTCTGGTCATCTCTTGTACTGTCCGCAGTCTCTGGTCATCCCTGTACTGTGTCCGCAGTCTCTGGTCATCCCTGTACTGTGTCCGCAGTCTCTGGTCATCCCCTGTACTGTGTCCGCAGTCTCTGGTCATCCCCTGTACTGTGTCCGCAGTCTCTGGTCATCCCCTGTACTGTGTCCGCAGTCTCTGGTCATCCCTGTACTGTGTCCGCAGTCTCTGGTCATCTCCTGTACTGTCCGCAGTCTCTGGTCATCTCCTGTACTGTCCGCAGTCTCTGGTCATCCCTGTACTGTGTCCGCAGTCTCTGGTCATCCCTGTACTGTGTCCGCAGTCTCTGGTCATCCCTGTACTGTGTCCGCAGTCTCTGGTCATCCCTGTACTGTCCGCAGTCTCTGGTCATCCCTGTACTGTCCGCAGTCTCTGGTCATCCCTGTACTGTCCGCAGTCTCTGGTCATCCCTGTACTGTCCGCAGTCTCTGGTCATCCCTGTACTGTCCCCGCAGTCTCTGGTCATCCCTGTACTGTCCCCGCAGTCTCTGGTCATCCCTGTACTGTGTCCGCAGTCTCTGGTCATCCCTGTACTGTGTCCGCAGTCTCTGGTCATCCCTGTACTGTGTCCGCAGTCTCTGGTCATCCCTGTACTGTCCGCAGTCTCTGGTCATCCCCTGTACTGTGTCCGCAGTCTCTGGTCATCCCTGTACTGTGTCCGCAGTCTCTGGTCATCCCTGTACTGTGTCCTCAGTCTCTGGTCATCCCTGTACTGTGTCCGCAGTCTCTGGTCATCCCTGTACTGTCCGCAGTCTCTGGTCATCTCCTGTACTGTGTCCGCAGTCTCTGGTCATCCCTGTACTGTGTCCGCAGTCTCTGGTCATCCCTGTACTGTGTCCGCAGTCTCTGGTCATCCCTGTACTGTGTCCGCAGTCTCTGGTCATCCCTGTACTGTGTCCGCAGTCTCTGGTCATCCCTGTACTGTCCGCAGTCTCTGGTCATCCCTGTACTGTTAATTAGTTTGCACTACTGTACGAGTTGTTTTTTCTAAACCAAAAGCTCGATATTCAGGTTTCATTGCAGTGTTGGCACTTTGAAAGAAATAAGTTGGTTTTGGGTTGCAGTTTGGGCACTCGGGCTCAAAAAGGTTCGCCATCACTGACCTAGAGGGTTAAGACAGTGCTGGAAAATAATGGTGGCCACAACAAATATTGACACTTTGCACCCAATTTGGACATTTTCACTTAGGGGTGTACTCACTTTTGTTGCCAGCGGTTTAGACATTAATGGCTGTGTGTTGAGTTATTTTGAGGGGACAGAAAATTTACATGTTATACAAGCTGTACACTCACTACGTCACATTGTAGCAAAGTGTCATTTCTTCAGTGTTGTCACATGAAAAGATAGAATCAAATATTTACAAAAATGTGAGGGGTGTACTCACTTCTGTGAGATACTGTATATATAGTAATGAAAGAATTAACTCTGGCCTCAGGGCTGCTTAGTTGCTGAAGTAAAAATTTACATTTTGCCATTTTTTTATACTATAAAACCACCATTTGGTTGCTATGGACAAGTAAACTTTTTATTTAATCTTATTTTATGCCGGAGACCTAAGAATTCTTTACACATTACGCATAATCTGCAATAAAAAGCAACATAATGCAAGATGCGGGTTCTTCTACAGATCTCAGACCGCACTGTATTTTTTCTTTGTATTTTGCCTTTGGATGATAAAAACTCTTTTCAGTCAATTAGAAGTTACGCTCAGTTGCGCTCCACATGGGATTATTAGTCCCTGGCAGGTTTTCCTATAGTGGGGAATGGAAGGAACGTGGAAATGAAGCACAATGTTGCTAACACAACCATGAAGGTACACGTGCAAAAGAAACAATATACACATTAGGATTATCACAGGCCGTCACAAAAACTGCTTTTCTATAGAATGAATTATTAGGAAATGTACGGCCACACATGATACCATGGGACTACACAACCCATCGAGTCATGCATGTTACAGTTGGACTGTACAATCTACTAAAGTCTGGTTGAATTAGAATGTAACTTCAAAATTTATGGAGAGATATCAGAATCAGAGTTTTGTGAAAGTTATTAAAAAAGATGGAAATGTTCTCTTTAGATCTAAGCAGAATGCAGGCTGGTTGCTCTGATTATGCAATATTCACTGTAACAGTCAATGGGACCATATACTTAGAATCCCAGTATTAAAGTATTTGTTAAAATTCTTACCCCAGCACTTGCAGCTTACAACTTCCAATGCTGCAGGCTCCTGCTCTCTCAGTGCTTCTTCCCTGAACTTCCAGTATTCATAGGAAAGAGCTAACAGTGGACAGCGCAGTCTCCAGCCAGCCTGTTAGCTAGGAGAAGAGGGGGGGGGGGTAAGATGAGGGAAGAGCAGGGGAGTGCCTTTCAATCCTAGCCTATGGGGTTGTGTGTTTCCATTGATTCACACAGTGTTTGGAGACACAACTCTAGTCCGTGCATTCAAGGTTGGCTCCATAGGATGCTGGAGAAGCAAGGAGCCACCCTACAACAGGAAACCTGGGGCAGTGATTATGGCAACAGCCTAATGTAGAACATAGGCAAGATAAAAAAAAAAGCTGCATACTCAGTAAGTGATTACATCAGAGGCTGAAAGTGCTTAAAAAAACCTAACTTCTATGGGGATATACCATAATGTGTCATATATATTTTGTCTTCATGCTGTGTGTGCATCTAAACCACGAACGCATTGTCCTGTGTGTTACCTCGACACAGCAAAATGAGTGTTTTGCAAGTTGGTGTGCTACACTGCCATTCATTTTTCTATTGAATTTTTTCAAAGCCTGTAACAAGCGTAGGACATTCGAAAAACATGTGCAAAAAAAAAAAAAAAGAGAACAAAGGCCAAATGAAAATGTCATACAAAAACACAACAGGGAACCAAAGTTAAACATAAGGGAACAATGCAATACAAAGGGAGTTAAAACATGGTTATGGTCTAAATTGGGAGTACTGCTCCCAAAAACTACATGAAGGTTCCATGCAAGGCGAAGGAAGAAAAGCGGTAGCGAGTAGAATAGAAGAGAGAAAGAAAAGAGGAGACCGGGGGGGGGGCTGGGGTTATAGAGGAGGGGGAGGAGGAATGTGTGACTTTTGGAAAAGAGGAGGCAATCTTGGGACCGGACCAATGTATAAGTTGGCACATAGGACCACCATAGGGTGAGACTGGGGGATGTTAAGGGAGGAGCAACAAATCATCAAAATTCGGTGGGAGGAAACATTCTATCCAAGGGTTCCAGATCAACAGAAACTTGGGGACAGAGTCCTAAATGGAAGCTTCCACTTTGGCGTGAATCATTGCTTGTGTTACCTTACTCCTAACTGCTAGAATACACAGAGATGGAGACTTCCATCATTTAGCCATAATTTTCTTAGCTGCCGTAGTAATTTGTAAAAGAGGTTTGAACTGGGATTTGGATATGGAAGGGGAATGAAGATTTAAAAGGACTATAGTTGGGTCTGGTGGTAGTGGCTTTGCAAAAAGCAAGGACAGCATATGAAAAACTTCAGCCCAAAAAGCTTGGGCAACCAGGGAAGACCACCAAATATGAAAATATGTTCCTACCATCGCACAGCGCGAAAACAATCAGGAGAATAACTAGGGGTATATTTAGCAATCCTTGCCGGGACCAAGTACCATCGGGTCAAGACTTTGTAATTGGTCTCTACTGCTACTGCGTTCTGCAAGGGGGACTTGGTAGCCAACCAGATGCGATTCCAATCTCTAGGGCTCAACTGATATCCAAAATCCTTCTCCTACTTAACGTCATAAGTAGGACTGCTGCAATTCATTTCTAGTGATACCCCAACACATAGTAACCCATTACTGCCATATGTTGCATTACAAAAAAAGTACATGCACCTTTATGATGTTATTATAGTGCAGTAGGCAGCTAATTGAAATGAATGGGCTACCCCAATGCAAACTGATGCGCAGAAAACCATGCATCAACACAAGGACATTACTGCAGAGCATACATCTGTGTACCCAGCCTTAGTAAATGAGCCACACTGGGTATTCTATGGTACAGCCCTTGACCATAGCAGTAGCATTTCCAGGAGAAAACAGAAAACCAAAACACAGTTCAAGGCCTGGTAGATCCATAAAGGATAATTAAACCCAAGGATAAGATGTAATATATTACAGCTTACCAATCCTTAGATGTGGTGGCTGCATTACTTTTCTTTTTTCAGGCCAAGAACATTTTTTTATGCATCAAACAAGTTTGAGGAACATTTCATAGACCAAAAACTTACATACAGGCAACATGGTAATAAAGTACAGGAAGGAAGAAAAACAAAGTCAAGTCTGTTATGCAAAGAGCATCGTAAAGAGTTGAAAGTTATATATAACTGAAGAAGAAAGCTTACTGTGGGGATATGGATGTGGGGGCTGCATTAGTTTTCTTTTTTCCTTTATTTTCCTGCTGGTAAGTCTGTTATTTTTCAGCAGACCAAGTTGTCCAGCAAAGTGGTATTCAGAGGGTTTGAGACAAACCATGTTTAATAATTAATGTAAGGACTTGTGCACGCTACCAATTGGAGGGCGGGGTTATTGGTAAAACCATTAGACTGACCCTTGTTTTTATCACCCCTCAACTTTTTTTTTTTTTTTACACATGTACTGTATGCATACACACATGGAGGCAAGGCCTTAAAATAAACATTTTACTCTGGATCTTTCCATCATAATTATTATTATTATACAGGATTTATATAGCGCCAACAGTTTGCTCAGCGCTTTACAATATAAAGGGAGACAATACAGCAACAATACAGTTCAATACAAGAGGGATAGGAGGGCCTGATCCTTGGAGCTTACAATCACTACATTATGTCTATGAGGCTTTAAAGTGGTTCTGAAGGCTGGACTTTTTTTACTTCAATGTATTTTCTGCATTAAGGTAAAACAAGTCCTAACATTTGTATGGCCCATTGGCTCCTGCTGTTGTCAGTCAAATCCTGGGGTGGAAGGGGCTGAGCAGCGCAGTGTGCATCAATAGATGAACACAGCCCGGCTTGGGAGCGAGCCCACAGGTGCACCCCCATAGGAAGCGGCTTCTTATGGTGGCGCATTGAGAAAAAGAGGAGCCTAGAGTGCCAGCAGAGAACCCAAAAGAGGAGGTTTGGGGCCGCTCTGTGCAATACCACTGCACACAGCAGGGAAGTATTTTTTATTACTATTTTAATAAAAAATAATCTTTACAAACACTTTACATGTGTAAAAGAAAAACACACAATTGAAAACCTCCCAAAGTTGTTTATGCCATGAATTGCTGCTCTGGGAACATAGAGGATTCTCTTCCTGAACCTAAATGTTACAGGTCACAAGGAGTTAAACGAAATGTAATAAAGTACAAGGATCATCCCATTACCAATCCAACCACTGAACTATTTTATGAGCAGAGAACAAGGTATCTGATAGGTTACTTACTCCAGATGGTTATAAATCAGCACTGTATTAATGTGGGGGGATAACACTTAAGTGATCCAGCTGAAGCGCAGCAGGAAATCTCACAAACGGCAGAATAATAAATCCCACTACAGGTATACGCTGTTTCACTAATTAAAAAGAGGGAAAAAAATCTGGCTCAAAATTTAGCTGAAACCTTGATTATTCACCCTGAAGCAGTTAGAACTGACCCCACATATGGTCTTCTCAGCAGACTAATCCCAGAACAAGTTGGAGTGTCTGATAAAGTGAGAGTGTGCTTTGTATCCTGAGAGGTGACAGTCCGAGACCAACCGAGGGTTCTGGATCAGTAGATGGCAGTATCTGGATGTTCTCTTCACTTGTATATCAGCCGATCTGGGCAAACCAGCCTAAAGCAGAGCTCCGCCCAAAAGGAGAAGTTCCGTATTAAGTCTTTGTCCCCCGCTCTCCCTTAAGGAATGGCACCTTTGGGTTTTGACAGGTACTCACTCCCACTTCTGGTGTGATCGCTTAAGGCAATCGGAAGCGTAAGTTGTCCCCCCACCCCCCTCCCTGTAGTCTTCTGGGACACATGACAGGTCACAGAAGACTACAGGACCATTCACAAAGCTCAGCGCTTCTCGCACATGCGCAGTGGGCACCCGGTTGTGAAGCCGCAAGCTGTCACAGCTGGGTGCCCACACTGAAGATGCCGGCGCAAGGGAGAGAAGACGGTCGGTGAAACCAGCCGTGGTGAGGACACCGCTGGACCGAGGGACAGGTAAGTGTCTGTATTTTAAAAGTCAGCAGCTACAGTTTTTTTGTAGCTGCTGACTTTTTCAGCTGGAACTCCGCTTTAAAGTAACATTAAAGTGTTTGTAAAGGCTCAAGGTGTTTTAACTTCATCCACTGGCTCCCACTGCTGTCAATCACAGCCAGTGAGCCAATGAAAAGAGAGAGAGGGGACGGGGCTGAGCCACGGCTTCGTGTGTGAATACCTTGAGCCTTTCTGGATTTACATGTGCACTGCATACGATTTTGTGCGCATCTAAATGCAGCACTATAATAAACAATAAGCCCGTACACACAATGGCATCTATATATAACAATACAGTCATGGCCGAAATTGTTGGCACCCTTGATATTTTTCCTGAAAATCAAGTATTTCACACAAAAAAGGTATTGCATTAACACATGTTTTGCTATACACATGTTTATTCCCTTTGTATGTATTGGAACAAATATAAAACAGAGGCAGAAAAGCAAATATGACATAATGTCACACAAAACCCCAAAAATGGGCTGGACAAAAGTATTGGCACCCTTAACTTAATATTTGGTTGCACACCCTTTGGAAAACATAACTGAAATCAGTCGCTTCCTATAACCATCAATAAGCTTCTGACACCTCTCACCCGGAATTTTGGACCACTCTTCCTTTGCAAACAGCTCCAGGTCTCTCTTATTGGAAGGACACCTTTTCCCAACAGCAATTTTAAGATCTCTCCACAGGTGTTCAATGGGATTTAGATCTGGGCTCATTGCTGGCCACTTCAGAACTCTCCAGCGCTTCTTTGCCATCCATTTCTGAGTGCTTTTTGACGTATGTTTGGGGTCATTGTCCTGCTGGAAGACCCAGGATCTTGGACGCAAACCCAGCTTTCTGACACTGGGCCCTACAGTGCGACCCAAAATCCTTTGGTAATCCTCAGATTTCATGATGCCTTGCACACAGTCAAGGCACCCAGTGCCAGAGGCAGCAAAACAACCCCAAAACATCATTGAACCTCCACCATATTTTACCGTAGGTACTGTGTTTTGTTCTTTGTAGGCCTCATTCCGTTTTCGGTAAACAGTAGAATGATGTGCTTTACCGAAAAGCTCTATCTTGGTCTCATCTGTCCACAAGACGTTTTCCCAGAAGGCTTTTGGCTTACTCAAGTACATTTTGGCAAACTGTAGTCTTGCTTTTTTATGTCTCTGTGTCAGCAGTGGGGTCCTCCTGGGTCTCCTGCCATAGCGTTTCATTTCATTTAAATGTCGACGGATAGTTCGTGCTGACACTGATGCTCCCTGAGCCTGCAGGACAGCTTGAATGTCTTTGGAACATGTTTGGGGCTGCTTATCCACCATCCGGACTATTCTGCGTTGCAATCTTTCATCAATTTTCCTCATCCGTCCACGACCAGGGAGATTAGCTACAGTGCCATGGGTTGCAAACTTCTTGATAATGTTGCGCACTGTGGACAAAGGCAAATCTAGTTCTCTGGAGATGGACTTGTAACCTTGAGATTGTTGATATTTTGCCACAATTTTGGTTCTCAGGTCCTCAGACAGTTCTCGTCTCCTCTTTCTGTTGTCCATGCTTAGTGTGGCACAGACAGACACACAATGCAAAGGTTAAGTGAACGTCTCTCCTTTTTATCTGCTTTCAGGTGTGATTTCTATATTGCCCACACCTGTTACTTGCCCCAGGTGAGTTTACAGGAGCATCACATGCTTGTAACATTCTTATTTATCCGCAGTTGTGAAAGGGTGCCAATACTTTTGTCCAGCCCATTTTTGGAGGTTTGTGTGACATTATGTCGAATTTGCTTTCTTTCCTCCCTTTTTTTGTTTTGTCCCAATACACACAAAGGGAATAAACATGTGTATAGCAAAACATGTGTTAATGCAATACGTTTCGTGAGAAATACATGATTTCCTGGAGAAATATCAAGGGTGCCAACAATTTCGGCCATGACTGTATGTGCCATGCTTAGTCATGAACAAAAACACAAAAAAAAATAGGACACAGCTGCACCCTGAGCAGGACAGATTTGCAGATTTTGCATGTGTACATGCATAATCCATTAGGTGAGAAAGAAACTTAAACGTTGTAAACTTCTCAGATGAAAAAGGAACAAAGCATATTCCTCTATAGTGTGTACTTGCCTCAATCCAAAGCACCGAGTGTGATTTCTGGCTGCTCTGTCACTCCTCTTCTGCCAGTCTAAGCCGACACCACAGAATCCCCAGCACATCCTTGCCCCTCCCCCACCCCCAGCACACAGAAAGTGATTGACAGCCTCAGTTGTGCATGTTGAACGTTTCCTAAATGGAGACTGTGTAGAGGGGGATGTGAGAATTTCCTGCACTCAGGTTTCAGATTGCACTCAGCTCCCTGCTCTATGCTGTACAGTGTGTGACATCAGATCCCCACCCCCTCACTTCTGGAGTTCAGAAATGCTGTGTAAAATGTGTGCTATAGGAGGCTGTAGAAGAGAGAGGGCTGCAGAAAAACCAGGTACAACTTACTATTCTGTACTCTCTGCTATCTGTGACACAGCTGACCACCCCATACTCCTCAAAAAACTATTTCCTTGGTCTCTGTGACTGTACTCTGCTCTCATCTTACCTATCCCACTGCACCTTCAGTGTCACTTACAACTCTACTTCCACTTCTCTTATTCCTTTTACCGTCGGGGTCCCCCAAGGTGGTTCTGTCCTTGGACCTCTCTTACTCTCGATATACACCTCCTCCCTGGGTCAGCTGATAGATTCCCATGGCTTCGAATACCATTTCTATGCTGATGATACCCAAATCTATCTCTCTACCCCTCAGCTCATCCCATCAGTTTCCTCATATATCTCCGATTTACTAACCGACATATCGGCATGGATGTCACACCACTTCCTCTAACGCAATCTGTCCAAAACAGCTCATAATATTTTCGTCCTCCACGTGCCCCTTCCCGATTTCTCGGTTAAGATCAATGGCTCAACCATCAACCCGTCCCCGCATGTCAGGGTGTTAGGTGTAATCATGGACTCTGAACTCTCCTTTTGGCCCCGTATCCAATCCATGGCCAAATCTTGCTGCCTCAACCTCCACATATCCAGCATACACCTCTTCCTAACCAATGACACCACAAAGCTTCTAATTCACTCCCTGGTCATCTCCCACATCGACTACTGCAACTCCCTCCTCATTGGCCTACCTCATCGCAGGCTATCCCCCCTCCAGTCCATCATGAATGCTGCTACCAGGCTCATTCACCTTAACAACCGTTCAATGTTTGCCACCCCTCTCTGCCAATCCCTCCACTGGCTTCCCAACAAATAAATTCAAAATACTAAGAGCAGCTTACAAAGCCATCCACAACTCAGCCCACAGCTACATCACTAACCTAGTCTCAAAATACCAACCAAATCGTTCTCTAAGGTCCGCCCATGACCTCCTGGATTCTAGCTCCCTTGTCACCTCCTCCCATGCTCCCCTCCAGGACCTCTGCCATCCGATGGAACTCCTTACCCCAATCTGTCTGACTATCTACATATCTAGCCACCTTTAGACGATCCCTGAAAACCCTTCTGTGCTTCTAATACACTGTGGTTTTACTTTGTCCATCAGGTAATCCCCACAGTTGCCTTGTGTATCACTTGACGCTCCCTCTCAGATCATAAGCTCTAAGGGGTAGGCCTCCTAATTCCTCTTGTATCAAAATGTATTGTAACTATAATGTCTGCCTTCATTTTGTAAAGCACTACAATTTAAACTGTTGGTGCTATATAAATCCTGTATAATAATAATAATAATTATAATATAGGAGGATTTGGGGGGGGGGGTTTCTCTGTGTATCAGCTGAGGCTAGTTATTTTTTAGATTTACAGTATGTAAGGCTTTACAACTACTTTAAAGTGGTTTTAAACCTCAGACATGAAATAAGAACAAAGCATATCCCTCTATAGTCACTTCTGACAAGTTTTCCTTACACCAAGAGAAAAAAATGTGACACGAGGAAGCTCCAGCACACAGCCTATGATTGACAGACTCAGCTCTGTTCCTGTGTGAAGGAGGGTTGGTCCCTTCCTTACAATCAGCTCTCCTCACCGAGCTCTGCAGAGTATAATTTCAGCTCTCTGTGCCCTTTTTCTGAACTCTCAGCCAAGCTTCATAAATTCAGCACTTTGAATGGCACAGCTTATGTAGGAGGATTTGTTTCATCTCTGTATCACCGGACGCCAGTCACTTCACTGGGTATATGTGAGGGTTTACAACCACTTTAAATTCCCATGGCAAGGGACAGCATAGTGCAGCCATTCTCAACCGGGGGGGCCGCAAGAGGTCTTCAGGGGTGCCGTGGAGAGAATGGCTGTCACTTGAGCCCAAGCTCCCGATCCGCACTGTACATCGGCACTGGGAGCCGTCACACCGCTCAGCAAAGGGAAGGGGAGTGTCTTCTGTGCTCTCTGCTTCCCCCTAGAGTGCAGTACCTGGCTGTATGATGGAAGCTAAGGTACTGCAACTTTTCATAGTGCTGTATGTATACGTGTGTGTGTGTACATGTGTATGTGTGTGTGTATGTGTACATGTGTACGTGTATGTGTGTGTGTACATGTGTATGTGTACATGTGTATGTGTGTGTACATGTGTATGTGTACATGTGTATGTCTATGTTGTGTGTGTGTGTGTGTGTGTGTGTGTGTGTGTGTTTGTACGCATGTCTGTGTGTGCGTGTATGTGTGCGTTTGTTTTTATATGTGTGTATATGTATTATACTTTTAATCTCGGCCCCCTATTCCTCTCCTTTCAGAACTGCCTTTCTAGGATTTGTTCATAATACCAGCAAGGACTGCTGCTCCTCTTAAAAGCAATCCATGCTCATATCGCTTTTCAGAGGCATTTGACAGGCGGTAAAGAGGTAATATGTTGCCTCCTCACTACTCAGTTTAACCCCGTAAAAAGCAGTATCAGTCGCCACACCATAACTGCGTGCAATGCCACACAGTTGCGGGGTGGTTGTAGTTCAACCCCATTCACCTTGAGGTATACTTCCAGCTGTGGCAACAGCATGTGTATACCCCTGCTGCTGTTTCTGCAGCTAAAGGGGGAGCAGTTGGGTGTGGTAAAAGCACTTCAATTGCGTGGTTTTTACCGCCCTCCAACCTCACAGGTGAACAGGCCCTTAGTTCACATCTGTGTGGCCGTGTGCAGGGCAGCCCATTTATTTCAATGGGCTGCCTTACCCACAGAAATGAAGGGAAAGTCATCCCTGTCCTTAGTTTTAAAATTGCACCACACCAAAAACACAGCGAGTTTGCTAATATATGGGGGTACCCCTAAAGAGCAGAGCATTTGTCTGCGTGTCAGTAATGAGCGCGATTTTGCGTGCATTCTGCGACATACAGTAACATGAACCAAGACTTGGACAGGGGTGCCTTGTGACTGAAAATACTTTCAAGGGCATCCTGACTGGAAAAAAAAAATTGAGAAAACACTGGCATAGTGTATGTATATAGATTTGGTTTATCTTTGTTAGAAATTAAAATTTCCTTTCTACTTCCCTCTTAGATTATTGGCTGATTATAGTATATCTCCCAGACAGTGCTTGGTCCTAGATATTCTCTGCACTATGGCTGGGGTGGACCATTCGCACCTTTTAATCCTAAAATGTTTAAAATGATCACTGCTATCGCCTACTGGATCCTTTTTGCTTCACCAAAATTCACCCCTTGAAGAAGGGTTAGTGTTTGGATCCGAGCTGTTAGCAGTGTATTCTTTTGTTTCTGTCCTGTCCCTGCATGGAGAATATATATATATATATATATATATATATATATATATATATATATATATATATATATATATATATATATAAATAAAACATTGTCACTTCCAGCCAGAGGGATGAGGGTTTATTTTTTTGTACGCTCCCTCCTGATCTGTTCAGAAGGGGATGTACAGAACATCAATTGGAGAGTGAGAGTATAAAAGCAAGCCACTTCTGCTGTGCTCTTCCCTTAATGCATGGTGACTTCACATGATCTGTCCCTTTAACTTGTGTATTTATAATATTTCACATCACATAAATACATACAATCAGCTCCGTTATCTGTCTGTCCTGTTATCCTTTGCCTATGTTGACATCTCTGCCCTATAACAACTCATATGACCACACTCAGACTAAAGAGGGAGGGGCAGCATCAGGGACCAATCAGTGTTCTAGAGCAGGGGGTCTCCAAACCCACATAGTTAGTTTCAGTGGGAGGAATAGTGCTCCATTGTTGGTTTCAGTGGGAGGAATAGTGCTCCATCGTTGGTGTCAGTGGGAGGAATAGTGCCCCATCACTGGAGTCAGTGGGAGGAATAGTGCTCCAACACTGGAGTCAGTGGGAGGAATAGTGCCCCATCATTGGTGTCAGTGGGAGGAATAGTGCCCCATCACTGGTGTCAGTGGGAGGAATAGTGCCCCATCACTGATGTCAGTGGGAGGAATAGTGCCCCATCACTGGTGTCAGTGGGAGGAATAGTGCCCCATCATTGGTGTCAGTGGGAGGAATAGTGCCCCATCACTGGTGTCAGTGGGAGCAATAGTGCCCGATCACTGGTGTCAGTGGGAGGAATAGTGCCCCATCACTAGTGTCAGTTGGAAGAATAGTGCCCCAAGGGCCGGATAAAGGCAAGCAAAGGACCTCATTCAGCCCGCGGGCTGCAGTTTGGAGACCACTGTTTTAGAGCACCCGTACTGTCCAATAAGAAGGCTGGGGCCAGCATTAAGGGGTTTAACTGTGTGTAAAAGCCCCTTTGCTGTCCAGTCAGCAGACTGGAGGTGAGTTTAACCAGTACTCCTTACCAAGCAATGCTGCTTCTGCTCTGGAGGTTGAGGAGCTGCCTGGGTTTTCTGGACGGAGTGTCAGAACTGGTTTTATCAGATTACAAAGTTTTTGGCAGGTAAATCAGCTCACAAATATTCATTTCAACTGTGAACATAGCTGCTTGCCTAGCGCTTAGCTAAGAAAATTTGAATGAAGTCTTAATCAACAAAAATCATGTAACTTTCTTCCCAAAGGTATAATTTCGAAATCATGTCTACAAGTCACAAGAATTTTCCTTCCCGCACCAGTCACATACAGGAAAAATGAGCAGCGACCCCACGTACGCTTGTACATCTTGGGGCCAGTCTGGTCAGACTCATATTTTAAAGTTGCCTCTTCTACCTGACACATTATGGTCAACGTGATTAAGTATCTCCATGTCCTTCAGCAGAAGATATATGGTGCTGTATCATGAATGATTCCACACTTCCTTCTCTGAAGCCAAGCTGTTTTTCTAGGCAAATATTTTCACATCCATAAACTTAATTGCATTTTACACTCTGTTTGCTTTGGAGAAGAGTTGTATTTATCTGTTAATGTAATCTAATATGTCTGGCCTATAAAAAAAAATATGAAAAAAAAGAAAGAAATCCAGGCTTAGAGATATTCATAGGACACAAAAAAAACTCAGTAGGCAAATGCAAGGATTTCTGGAGTGATGAAACTGGGAATAAGATAAGAAAACAGAAACTTAATCTTAGTATTTCCTACTTTCAGCAGGTGAGGAGAATACAAGGACAGAATGTGCCATGAGACACAGGGGCCAACTTTCTTTTATAAACTTTTTTTCTTTGATATAGGTTTGGACAAAGCAGCAGGGACCTATAGAACCTGTAAGGTTTTTCATCCCTGTCTTTGTACCATTGGGCAGATTTCCCTTCACTTCCTGTCCTGGAGACAAAACAGGAAGTAGGTAGAACTTTTTCCAAGGTAAAGGGAAAATCGCCCTTTATAATACAACTTGTAGAAATCCTCCCAAAGAACTTTCTCCTCCTTCACTTGTTATTGGAGTAACATTGTAATACCATCCTCAATCACAAGCCTTGATCACAGATTTACCAAGCTCCAATCATGTAATGGAAAATAACCATGGTGTGACTCCGCATATATTCAAGATAGTAACACTTTAATGAATCTGCTTACATTTGAAGGTTAGTTTAGAATGCGATTTGAGACAAACCCCACTTTCTGGGGATTACCAGGCAGTTCCCACACGAGGTGTACAGCGATTCCCACAACCAAGATGGCCACTGTAACACTTCCAGTTCCTGCTCCTTGCGTTTGACATCACTTCCTCTTGACGCGTTTCGTCATATCCGGGACTTAGTCATGAGATGACTCTCTTATGACTAAGTCCCGGATATGACGAAACGCGTCAAGAGGAAGTGACGTCAAACGCAAGGAGCAGGAACCGGAAGTGTTACGGCGGCCATCTTGGTTGTGGGAATCGCTGTACACCTCGTGTGGGAACTGCCTGGTAATCCCCAGAAAGTGGGGTTTGTCTCAAATCGCATTCTAAACTAACCTTCAAATGTAAGCAGATTCATTAAAGTGTTACTATCTTGAATATATGCGGAGTCACACCATGGTTATTTTCCATTACATGATTGGAGCTTGGTAAATCTGTGGATCAAGGCTTGTGATTGAGGATGGTATTACAATGTTACTCCAATAACAAGTGAAGGAGGAGAGGAGGAGAAAGTTCTTTGGGAGAATTTCTACAAGTTGTATTATAAAGGCGCTGGTTTTCCTACTGTTGGTAAGGGTATATTTGCCTTACTCACTAGAAGTGTCACGTGTGGGTTAGGATTCTCACTGAGTGTATCACTTCAGGATTATATATTTTCTTGAGCACGAGTGTTGCTGGGAATAATTTTTTTCGGATTGTTTTACAAGTGTTTCACTGTTGTTTGTTTCACTTAGTGTTGCACATTTTTTTGATATATATATATTTGTGTGTGTGTATATATATATATATATATTTTTTTTTTTTTTTTTTTTTTTTTTTTTCCTCTCTGTGTTATGTTAATGCACTATTTTGAATTTCTTTAATTTTGAGGTTTTTCACAAAAGTCATTGGACACAATCAACATTGCAAAATTTTCAAGTTCTACACTTTTGATTTATTGACTACCGAGACACTGGACTTTATGATTTTTGTTAGTTTGCTTATATGATTATCACTGATAAGGGGGAGGTTTTGGTGCTGTAATATAGGTGGAAATTTGTTGAAAGAGGGAAGATTCTTTTTTGGAATAAATTATTAGGTTTTATATAGCGCCAACGCTCTGCGCGCTCCCAGCACACATTTCTGGTACTCATAGAAAGGTCCCGATCTCCTCTTTCGATCGGGACCTTTCCCGATCATGTGACGGCGAATCACGGCGGTCACATGACCCTAAAACCCTGCCCCGCCTCTCGGTTTCTGAAACCCTAAAGGGCCGGGAGGCCCAGGCGCCAAGGGGTTAAGCAGCGCTTTAACATATCTATTGTACATTCACATCAGTCTCTGCCATCAAGGAGCTTACAATCTAAGGTTCCTAACTTACATTCATGCATACACATACTAGGGACAATTTAGATAGGAGCCAATTACCCTACCAGTATGTTTTTGGAATGTGGGAGGAAACCGGAGTAACCGGAGGAAACCCGTGCAGGCACAGGGAGAACATGCAAGCTCCAGGCAGGTGGTGCTGTGGTTGGGATTTGAACCTGCCACGTGGAAGTGCTAACCATTTAGCCACTGTGCTGCTCAATTAAGAGAATGCAGTCTTTTTAATTTTTCTTACATGTGATTAGGTATCCTTTGCAAAGAACATTTTTACCACATTCACCAAGTTAAGGGAAATCTCCCTTGTAAAGTGCAAATTCTACTGCAAAATGAACAGCTTATTTGCCTTTAGTAAATCAACCCCATTGCATTCTATAGTATGGACTTATTTCCACACTGAGGAACAAAACCAGTTTTGAATCCAGCATCTACCTAGATTTTTATTCCTGTTGGTGTTTCTATTAGGAAGACTGTAAATTCCTCCAATAAGGACACAGACAAAATCCAAAACACAGATTCAGTTGGGTCAGAACTTCTGGCAATGTTTTAAATGCGGTCTATGCTTTCATGTGCTAGTGACGACTAGTCCCCTTGTTTCTAATAAGGGCGGCACAAGGCCAAGAAGCAAGGGAAATTTTCCCCACTACAGTCACAAACACAAAAAGGGTCCCGACTGACATTTAAAGCAGTATTAAACCCAAAGCAAACATTTATTGCATTGCAGCTTACCAGTTCTTAGATGTGACGGCTGCATTAGTTTTCTTTTTAGGCTTCCTTTCTTCTATTTTCATCTGGTGATTCAGCTAGCAGCTCTGCTGTGTTTCAGACGTTCCACCTACAGCAGCATGTATCAGCTTACATGGATGAGATCATCCATTTACCACTGACGGGTGATTACAGTGAGCAGCTTTTATTTGTCTAAAACCTCCATCCCAAAAAAGGGAAAAAAATGTTTGCTGCAATCGCCTATAAAGTATGAGCTGGAGTTTGGCTTAAATTTGTTATTTGCATTCAAATCTGCTAATACATTTAACACTCTCTTCCCCCAGACTGCAGACTGACTGACAGTGTGTTACTGGCCAGAGCACCAGGGGAAAACAGAGGGAAGAAAGCCTAAAAAAAAGAAAACTGATGCAGCCACCACATCGACTGATTGATAATCTGAAATAGAATACATTTTGGTTTGGGGTTTAATACTGCTTTAAGGGGTATTTATAAAGCAGTGAATCTGACATTTGTCAAGCATTCACAGAAGGTGGATTTCCTTGGTGCATGTGTTTTAACTGACAGCAATTGTTTCACCACTAATGAATGTTTGGTGAAAGTCACATTTACTGCTATATAAATATGCCCCTAGGTTATACCCATTCTGTCCTGAACAAAATACATTTTTAAAGCTGGAATAGAACCTTAAAGTGGTTGTAAACCTTTACATATTGAAGTGACAAGCCTCAGGTGATACATAGTGACAAGCCAAATCCTCCTACATAAGTTGCACCTGGTCATCTACAGTCCTCTCTTCTCTACAGCCATTCAAATTACACACATCAAAGGCTAATTCTGAGCCTCCAGCAGGCAGGGGGTGGGGATCTGAGGTCACAAACTACACAGCATAGAGCTGAGTGTAATCTGGGACCTAAGTGGAGGGAATGGACACACCCTCTGCACAGTCTTATAGGTGACCATGTATAGTTGGGGCTGTCAATCGCCTGCTGAGTACTGGGGGGGAGGGAGGTCCCCTGTGATTCCCTAGTGACTCATGCAGATAGAGGAAGGAGACAGCAGCGAGAAATTACACTAGGTGCTTTTGATTGAGGCAAGTACCCACTATAGAAGGATATGCTTTGTTCATTTTTCAGAGGTTTACAGCCACTTTACTTATCTGTTGTCAATAAATAACTAGGTTAAACAGTGTTATTTTTTTTCTGGAGTTTAGCTTTAATGGCAGGAGACAGGAAAGCAGGGAAATCTTGCCATAAAACACATTTTACACTTATCATTAACCTCTCTCCGATCATGCTGTAGCCAAAAGACGGCTACAGTGTGGTTCTCCAGTTCTGGGAGGACACCCATGGATGGCCTCCCATGTGCGAGACTCCTGCGCACCCCATTTGGCACACTCTGCGACCGCTGTGTCCTTTGGACACAGCTGATCACAGATCATGGTAAAGGGCCAATCACAGCGCCCCTTTACCATGTGATCAGCTGTGTCTAATCACAGCTGGTCACATGTAAACAGACTTGCCGGTTATCTGTATTTCTTTTCTCACACGCTGTCTCTGTGTGAGGAAAGTAGAGGCAGGACACAGTGAGTACATTGTGCCCTGATTCATCAGTGCCCTGATTATCAGTACAGCCTATCAGTGCCCATCACTGCAGCTTATCAGTGCCCTGGTTATCAGTACAGCCTATAAGTGCAGTCCATCAGTGCAGCTTCATCAGTGCCCATCAGTGCAGCCTCATCAGCGCCCATTAGTGCAGCCTTATTAGAGAAAAAGAAAATTTACTTATTTGCAAAATTCTATAACAGAAACTAAGAAAAACAGTTTTTTCCTTAAAATTGTTTAGTCTTTTTTCATTTGTTTTGCAAGAAAATAAAAAACCTAGTGGTAATCAAATACCACCAAAAGAAAAAAAAAATCATTTGGGTACAGTGTTGCATGACCGTGCAATTGCCATTCAAAGTGTGACAATGCTGACAGCTGACAATTGGCCTGGGCAGGAAGGGGGTGAAAGTGCTCATCATTGAAGTGGCTAATGACTAACAATACTAGTAACAGTGCACTTTGGTGTCTCTGGAATGAGCATGCAGCCCTGAATTACCCTAGTACATCACTACTAAAAAGATGCCTGCTGACGCCGTGCCCAGCCCTCGGAACACCTGAAGAAACAGCAAGGAAACATAAGGTGATGTTTGAAAAGTGGATGAAATAGATATTGTAACCTTGGACCATCGTTGACACCAAGCAGATGTTTAAGGAAACAGATGAGAGGCGAGAAATAAATCACAAGGGCTATAAAGTAGAATTCATTCATTTAACAAGAAGATGTCAGAAGATCATGAAAACACGGATTGTTTCTAAGAAATTGAGATATTGAGGGATACCGGTTCCAGCAGGAGCTAGCAAGTGATATTTTTAGGACAAAGTCGAAGTGTGTTGGGAATCGGTTATAAACAGATTCAAAGTTCAAACAGTATTCAGTCAAAATGAATACCAAAGACTAACAGGATGCACTAACTGCTTGGCCAATCATTTTCCACATGAATCAGTTGATTGTGAAATTGTCGTTCTGGGTGGTGCTGACAGGGCCAATCACAGCTCAAATCCCGGCCAGTTTGACACTGATACATTTGCAGTACAGCTTGTTCTGTTGAAAGACAACGGACTTAATGGCTGGATCACCAGGTGAAAAAAAAGGGAAAGTGAGCACAAAAAAGAATACTAATGCAGCCACTACATCCAAGAACTGGTATGCTGCAATATAATAAGCACCCTGTAGGTCAGGGGTCTCCAAACTTTCTAAACATAGGGCCAGTTTACTGCCATCACAAACTTTAAGGGGGCCGGACTGTGGCCAGTGGGAGTAGAAAATATCCTGGTGTCAGTGGGAAAAAATTGTGTCCCCTCTTTGGTAGTAGGGCAGGAATAGTTTCCCATGGTTGGTGTCAGTGGGAGGAATAGTGCCCTATCTTTAGAATTGGAGGGGAAATAATGACCAATCATTGGTGTCAGTGCCAGGAACTATGTCCCACTGTTGCTGACAGTGGGAGGAATAATGCCCCCCAAGGGCCAAATAAAAGCAAGCAAACGTCTGCAGTTTGGAGGCCACTGCTGTAGGTGAACACTCTAAATGGATCTTCTGCACACGTGACTCAAAGTAGGCAGTCCTTGTATCTGTGTTAAACAAGAATATATTAGGTCTCTAGACTTATGCAGGCCATAGATGGGTCCAAAACGAAAAATCGGTCGTTCAATAGGCCGTTACCACCAACGGTAAAAAAAAAAAAAAAAAAAAAATCAGCCGATTTTCTTCCCGTCTACGGCCGGCATTTAATTACTTCTGTCCCTGCAGAGAGCCCAGCTATTATATTTGACATTAAAACATATTGCGGTTGCAACATTGTATCTATTTGTATCCATTTCGGATACAGATGGTTTTATTCGGATACAAATAGATACATTGTTGCAACCGCAATACTTTTTCATGTCAAATATAATAGTGGACTGGAATTCTTCTTTTTCTTCTTCCAGGTCACGGCTCATGCGCAGATTTTTTATTGGTAAAAAGATTGGCCGATTTGCCCATCTTTGCCACGAAAATCGGCCGATTGGCAAAATCGGCTTTTTATTTTCCAACTTTACCGATCAAAAAAATCTGACAAAATCCAGAAAAACGGGCCACCAATTAACCCATTAACAGTGCGAAAATCAGCCGATTTTTTTTTTTCAGCCAATTTTCGACCCATCTATGGCCTGCATTAGACTCTCTCACCTATTTATAGACCCTCCCTTTATGGCACTAATTCTATTTTAAAACTCATGGACAATATATGGGGGTAATTACACCCACCGGCCACATTATTAGATACACCTTGCTAGTGCCAAGAAAATATCCCCCACACCATTGAACTGTTGATACAAGGCAGGATGGATCCATGCTTTCATGTTGGTTACGCCAGATTCCAAACCTACCATCTGAATGTTGCAGCAACCAGTCTGCCCATTCTCCTCTGACCTCAGACATGAACAAGCCATTTTTGCCCACACAACTGCCGCTCACTGGATATTTTCTCTTTTTCGACCATTCTCTGTATACCCTAGAGATGGTTGTGCCTAAACATCAGCAGTAAATCAGCAGTTTTTGAAGTACTCAGACCAGCCTGTCTGGCACCAACAACCATGCCATGTTCAGAGTAACTTGAATCCCCTTTCTTCCCCATTCTGATGCTCGCTTTGAATTTCAGTAAGTCATCTTCACCATGTCTACATTCCTAAGTGCATTGAGTTGCTGCCATGTGATTGGCTGATTAGCAATTTGTGCTACCAAGCAATTGAACAGGTGTACCTAATAAAGTGGCTGGTGAGTGTATATGAAGATATTTCTTTGTACCTTGATATGAATTTCCAAACTACACAATAGTATAAATGATTGCCCAGAAGTCTAGGATTGCAGGAAAGTCACAAAATACAAGTTCAAAGCCCACACTTTCCTTCAGGCTCCATTCACACTAGTGCAACTTCAAAATTGCACAATTTTCAATGCGACTTGATTCAACTTTGACACAACTTTGTATGAGTGTGACTTTGGCTTTGGCCATGGATGATTGTCCTAGATTGTAAGCTCGAAAGAGCAGGGCCCTTGACCCCCTCGTGTTTTGTTACTGTATTGTCTCATGTTCTGTCCCCACTATAATGTACAGCGCTGAGCAAACCTTTTAGCGCTATATAAATACTGTATAATAATAATTGTTTGAGCTCTACAAAGTCAAACACAAGTCACATGTATATCATTCAGGTGCGATTTTGGAGGGTTTACATTGAAGTCTATAGCCCTCAAGTCGCATGAAAGTTGGACCAAAGTAGTGCAGGAACTACTTTCAAGTTGCTGCGACTTGAATTCACACAGATATGAATGGAGCTCATTGGTAAACAAGGGATGCGACTTGTCGTGAGGCTTTGGACCCCAAAGTCGCATGACAAGTCACACCAATGTGAATGGGCTCTTAAAGTATAACTAAAAGGCAGCATTTTTGTTTAGTTTTGGATACAGTGGAGATTGAATGGAACCCTTATTTTGTATTCTGTGTTCCTGATAAGGAGATTTATCCGCTCTATTTGTGCTGTTTACCAATATCACTGAAAGTGACAGTAAACAAAAACCCAAATTTTGAGTTGTCCCCAGAAAAGTAATAGAGGGGAAATCTTCCATTGGGGACACTAATTCTGGTGACCTAGGGGTCCCCAAGGGATTCCCTTTATTGGCAAGGATTCCCCCTCACTTCCTGTTTGGCTATGAGCCAGGAAGTAAAATCTCAAAAATGGGACACAGATGTTATAAAAAAAAAAAAAAAAAAAAAACTTGACAGCAGTAATAACCCTCTCTTGCTTTATAAAAAAATGGAAGAAAAAAAAAAAGTTTTGCCTGTAGTTCTACTTTACGTTTTGCCTAGAGCTTGCAGTTCTGCACCTTGCCATTTTTTTCTTTGCAGTCTGCATATCATTTGGTGGATTTTCCTTTGCATTCTGTTTGACAACACAAGAGGAGGCGAGAGAAAATCTCTTCAAAGAAAGAGAAATCCTTTCTTAGACAGTTACCACTAAAACAAATGTCCCCAATAGAATATTTCCTCTCTAGTCCTAATTTGGTGACAGCACAAAATTTAGAATTTTCTCTTTTAGTCTTGCTGAAAACGGCCATCTCTACAGTGCTGCCACAGACAGAAAAAAAAGCTTTCCCAAAGATATCCAAAATAAAATAAAAAGTGGCTTTAGATATAGGCGCTTTAAAGGCCCAGAAAGGAAGGAGGTGGAAACAGGCTTCACAGTCAAGTGATCACTGTGTTTGGCTTCCAAATGTTCAGTTCCTAAATGGTGACAGCCAGGGGCGGACTGACAACTCATGGGGCCCCCGGGCAATAGGGGATCATGGGCCCCTGTGTCCTTGCCCAAACTCAAAAAAGCCTATGAAAAAGGTACCAGGGGCATCTCATGGGGCCCCCTACTGACCCCGGGCCCTCGGGCAGTGCCCGAGTTTCCAAATGGTCAGTCCGCCCCTGGTGACAGCTTGGTCAATGTGCTGGGAGAGGGCAGTGATTACATTCTCAGCATAGGCTCACGAAACTAGAGTGTCAAAAACATAATGTCCTTGGCTCAGGTATGGTGCTTAGAGGTAGAATGGACTCTCCTCCTGGCTAATTTTGCAGGTGTAATGCACAACGGTCTTTCTACACTCTCAGGATTGTGGTTACCCTTAGGCAAGCTACAAAACAACAAAGGAGAGGGTGCTCCGACCTAGTGCATTACCAGATGTCAATTTATTAAAAGTATATAGAACAAGTGAAACTTACAAATGCATGTCATGCACAAGCATATCTAAAAATACAGATGAAACCGCCTCCAAATCCACCATACTCGACTGATATGGGATGACTCCAAACCATCCAAAAATGGCTGAGTTTCGAGGGTCAAGCCCTCTTCCTCAGAGCTCCCCTTTTACTCCCCGGCTGCTTTTTTTGTCTGGTAAAGAGAGTTTAGGTCTCTGTCCAGGCTTCCATGCAACAGCTCTGGGTGTGGTCAATCATCAAGCACTCATGCTACCATGTAGGAGGAAGGAGAGTGAGTGCCATGTTCGTCCATACCAGGAAGTACTGGGTAAGCAGCTTTGTTTTCCCTGGGTGAATAGAGCAGTGGGGCAGTGAATAAAAGGTCAGCATAAGCAGTTGTTGGGTCATGGACAGAGCTGGACAGTTTACTTTAAGACCTCATGCACATTGGGCATTTGCCCGGCTCCCCTGAACACCTTTCTCCTAGCCTAAAGCCGTGTTATTGTAAACGCATTTAGGTGCGTCAAGTGCTTGCGTGTAATTCATTTCACAGACCAGGATAATAAATTCATTCTGAATATTGGAATTAATTAACACAGAATTTCAGTTGCCAGGTCTTGGAAATCTCCTATGATCTCCAACTTATCTTGGATCATGGTTAATGAATGCCTGAATTCTAAAAGACGAGCTTGATTTCTTTGACAAAATCTGGGTTCCTGAATTAAACACTTTTCTGATGCCGCATAATGTGTAATTGATATTATTTCTCTTACCTGGACAAGGTGTCTTTCTTTCTGTCTCTCCTCATTGTTTATCATTTCCTTCAACTTTCCCTTTTCATTATTTTTTCCCACTAGGCCCCCTGGCCACTTCTTGTGAGGTAAAGTGGCATACGAGCTAAACGTAGATCTGCACTCTAGGGCAGCCTTTCTCAATCTTTTCAACACAGAGGAATCCTTGAAATAAACTTTCCAGTTTCAGGAAACCCCTGCTAAAAGTGACTATATATCTACAACTCATGCTACATTAGTGTGATGATCAGTGGGAAGAATGCTCCTTACACCTATGGTCATTGGGAAAGATTACCCGCTTACAGACAGATAAAAAGATTAATAGTGTCAGTGGGAACTCATCTGAGAGGAAGAAATTGCTCATTGCTCAGGGAACCCCTGGGAACCTCTGAAGGAACACTAGGGTTCCGTGCAGGGGCGGACTGACAACTCATGGGGCCCCTGGGCAATAGGGGATCATGGGGCCCCTGTGTCCTTTCCCAAACTCAAAAAAGCCTATGAAAAAGGTACTAGGGGCATCTCATGGGGCCCCCTACTGACCCCGGGCCCTCGGGCAGTGCCCGATTTTCCAAATGGTCAGTCCGCCCCTGGTTCCGTGGAACCCTGGTTGAGAAACCCTGCTCTAGGGGCTTACAGTAGCCAGAAGCGCTGTTTGGTCTACTCAGCACCACATCTACTAAATTCACAATGGATGGCTCGATTTCTCCTAGTACTACCGATGTATCATCCCAATGCCCCCCCCCCCCCGTATCTTATGAATATGGTGGGAGTAGGGCATGATTGGGTCTATGCTCATATATCCCCACTGTATAAGGTTTCAGACTTCTATACTGCATTTGAAGAAAATAGTATTCATCGACACCATGTCACACTTTCTTATTTGATGCTTTGTATCTTGGTACGAGTCTGATGTACACTGTTTTCCGCATGTGTAACCGTTGGAATAGACATTAGCACTCAAACACTCAATGCGCCTAGCGTTAACACAGGTTTAGGTGCAACAAATGTTTTTTTCTGCCAAAATACAGCTGCTCCTGAATGCGCTGATAGTGGGGAGGGGTTGTGCCTCTTAACGCCTGTGAATGCCTATGTGTGCATAAAAACAGGGTCTAACATTGAGGGAACTTTAAAAAAAAAGGAAGCAGGGGAAAATTACTAAGATTTTGCATATTATACTATTATTTCTTTTCTATTTTACTTTAACAAAGGATCAACCATAAGCCATGTTGACATTCTCAAAATAATCTGCTGTTGATGCTCTTTGAAACAAATTCATGTCACAACGGTCCCTGTTGGATATTTAAGTGCTATGGGAATATCAAAGTGACTGAGCTTCAGCCAAAATTGAAATTTCACCCGTCCAATAAAACGAAAAAGTGGTAGAATGAAGGGAGGTCAAAGTGTGAGCAGTTTATAGTCTGGCAATACAAGTGGCTTCAAGTTTCATAATCTAGAATCAGAACATTTTAATTTATCAGGAATTCTCAAATGCTCAACGTTGAAGTACACGACTTTCCGTAAACATGGCAATAGACAACAAAAATGATGTGCAATGGAATGGAAAACAATGATTTGCTTTGACAAATACTTACCATAAATAACTATTTTAATTAGTCTTAATAAAAGAAGAAGCAAGTCATGTACGCACATAACCTTTGCAATTATAATGTTTAGGCCCAACTCCAGCTTAATGGAGACACCTTACCTTAGCCCCAGTTTAAAGTAACCCTGTTGCTATACAAAACCCAGCAAAGATATAAAATATCTGAAAAAGAAGACAACACTTTTCTGCTGCCCATGCCATCAAACTTCATTTGGATGCAGTGAAATTGTTCCCGAAACTGCTAGGAAACCAACAATTCTTGAAGTTTCAATCTCCTGGGTTCTCTGCAGCAATCACTGGCTCCTCTTGTTTACCCCCAATGTCAAGTAACCAATATTAGGTGAAGGTCAGAGGAACAAACCAGTGCAAACTGTGGAGAACCCCTGGCGACTGACACTCTGAAAAGTGTTGGTTTTTCAACATGCTTTGTAGGACAATTTCACAGCACAAGAGCAGAGTTTGTCATCAACAGCAGAAAAGATATATGCAGCGGGAAAAAAAAAAGTACTGAACACGTCACCATTTTGTCAGTAAATATATTTCTAATGGTGTTATTGACATGCAATTTTTCCCACATGTTGGTAACCCGTGCAATCCATATACACAGAAACCAAAACACATAAGTTCAGAAATTAAATTATGTGTAATAAAAGGGGAAAATTATTGAACACATGAACAATGGCAAGTGCAGAAAAGCATGGAAAGCCAAGACACCAGCTGAAAGCTATCAGTAATTAAAAAAGCAATCCTGCCCCTTGTTAGTGTAAATATCAGCTGGTTCAGTCTCAACTGATGGCCCATAAATAGGTGCCTCATTACCAAGGTGTCATACAAGAAACATCACATGATGGGTAAAAGCAAAGAGCTCTCTCAAGACCTTGGGGCCATAATCTGGAAGTGGAAAGAACATAATTTCACCATAAACCAGCCATGACCAGGTGCTCCTCACAAGACTTTTGACAGAGGCGTGAAGAATAATTATCAAAAGAGCTGTCCAAAAGCCAAGGACCACTAGTGGAGGGCTTCAGAAAGACCTGGAATTAGCCGGTACAATTGTTTCAAAGAAAACAATAAATAATGCACTCATCACCTTGGCCGGTATGCACGCTCACCACGCAAGACTCCATTGCTGAAGAAAAAGCATGTTGAAGCTTGTTTAAAGTTTGCTGCACAACATTTAGACAAGCCTGTGAAATTCTGGAAGAATATAGACTAGTCAGATGAGACCAAACCTGAACTTTTCGGATGCCAGAATACACACCATGCTTGGAGGTAAAATGGCAGTGCACATCACCCCAAAAACACCATACCAACAGTGAAGTTTGGAGGTGGGAACATCATGGTGTGGGACTGTTGTTCAGTATACGGTAATGGCAAACTTCATGTCATTGAAGGAAGAATGAATGGAAAAATGTACCAAGACATTCTTGAAAAAATCTGCTGCCATCTACCAGGATGATGAAGATGAAAGAGGGTGGACATTTCAGAAAGACAATGATTCCAAACACAAAGCCAAGGAAACTCTCAAATGGTTTCAAAGAAAAAAAAAATAAGGCTGCTAGAATGATCCAGCCAGGCACATGACTTGAATCCAATGGAAAATCTATGGAAAGAACTAAAGATCAGAATTCAAAGAACCTTTAAGAATTTGAAGACTGTGTGAAAGAATGGGCCAAAATCACACCTGAGCAATGCATGCAACTAGTTTCTCCATACAGGAGGCGTCTTAAAGCTGTCATTGCCAACAAAGGATTTTGTACGAAGTATTAAATAAATTTCAGTTAGCGTGTTCAATACTTTTTCCCTGCATTATTCCATTTTATTACACATAATTTCTGAACTTATTTGTTTTGGTTTCTTTGTATGTATGGATTGCATGTGTTGTTACCGACGTGGTGAAACTTTCATGTCATTAGGACCTTTAGAAATACATATTTACTGAGAAAAATATTGTGTTCAATTCTTATTTTGCTCAATGTATTTACAATTGTCGTTTACAGGTGTTTTTACTGGGTATCCTTTGTATAGTGACAGCATCACTTAAAAAATACTAATAATACATACCTGAAATGCAGAAGTCTTGTGGTTGAGTCTGGCGAGTCCTTTCTCTGTCCTACCAAGGACAGTTTTTACTCCTGCAATGGATCAGTGTTTATGTAATGTGTGTAGATACCATGCAATGCAGTGGTATTGTAAGACCAGGTCGGCAAGATGACTCACCCCCTGGGGGGTGAAATGGGGGCATGACTGCTTATAGGAAGTGGGTTAAATGGTGTGGGCATCATTAAACCTAGGAGACTGGTGACATATAGGTTGGCAAAGGCAAACTTTTTTGTTTGGATAGAGTGGAGATGGACTAGAACCACCTGTTTTTATTGATGTCTGTGTCCCCCGTAAGGGAGATTCACCCTCTTTATTTTTCCTGTTTTACCAATATCAGCAAACGTCAGAGTAAATCCTGAATTCTGAGTTGTCCCCAGAACAGTAATAGAGGGAAAATCTTCCAGGGGTTATAACCCTTCCTTAAGCCAGCAATAAATGAATTGAAATTTGTCTGGTTCAGCAGGGACTGTCCAAATTTCAATCCATGTATGCTCCGGGTAGTTGGACAGAAGTGGATTTGACGATCCACTTCTGTACAACCTCCTCATCAGATTTTTGCTGCTGATCGATGCATTCTGATGGCGGGGAAGTCTCCCTGTTGTCAGAATACAAAGGATCAGAGGGAGGATTCTCCCTTGCACACCTTTAATTTGGATGTGAATTGAGTAAATGTTTTCTTTGTGCAACCTGCTTGTTGAATGTCAAAAAAAAAAAAAAAAAAAAAGAAGTTTTACCTATAGTTCTACTTTAACCACTTAAGGACTGCCTGCCCACAATTTACTGCAGACGGGTGGCCCATTCAGCTAGTGATGTAACTACGTCATTGGCCTCTTCCGGATACAGGGTGTGCGCATGATAAGACAGCAGTGCTTTGCCAGCAGGTCTCAGCCAATGATTCATGCCTGGGATTTGCTGATCAGCTGTGTCCAATCACAGCCCAGAGCCCTGTGTTGACAATCAATACAAGGCTCTGTACAGAGAACGATTGCTTTTTCCTGCAAAGCAGGAAGTAAAAAGCAGCACATAATACACACATTGACACTTAATCCGTTGATTATTATTATTATTATACAGTATTTAAATAGCGCCAAAAAGTTTGCTCAGCGCTGAACATTATAGTGGGGACAGTACATAAAACAATACAGTAACAATACAATACACGAGGGGTTCAAGGGCCCTGCTCCTTGGAGCTTACAATCTAAGAGGGAGGGGATAGTGGTACAGGAGGAAATGGCTGTGGGGGATGGAGTGGTAGGAGGAGTGGAGGAGATCGGCAGTTAGGTGAGGGCGGGGTAGGCTTCCCTGAAGAGATGGGTTTTCAGGGTGTGCCTAAATGTGAGGAGGGTAGGTGACAGTCTGATGGATTGGGGTAGTGACTTCCAGAGGATGGGGGAAGACCTGGAGAAGTCCTGGAGTCGGGCATGGGAGGAGGAGACCAGGGAGCTAGAGAGCAGGAGGAGCGAAGAGTACGTGTTGGGTGGTATTTGGGTATCAGGTCGGTGAAGTAGTTTGGGGCAGTGTTATGAATAGCTTTGTACGTCAATGTTAGTAGTTTGAATTTTATGCGTTTGGCAATCGGAACCCAGTGTAATGACAGAGGGGGGTGGCAGATACGGAGCGGTTGGTAAGGCGGATACGGAGTGGTTGGTAAGGTGGATGAGTCTGGCCGCAGAGTTCAGGATAGACTGAAGCGGGGATAGTCTGTGATGAGGTAAGCCGGTGAGGAGGGAGTTACAGTAGACAAGCTGTGAGATGAGGGAGTGAATGAGTTGCTTAGTAGTGTCTGGGGTTAGGAACGAACGTATTTTGGAGATGTTGTGGAGGTGGAGCCTGCATGAGTTTGCCTTGATTAGCCCAAGATGCTAACCCCTTCCCAACCAGTGTCATTAGTACCATGACATTGCATAGTATAACTGATCACTGCATTAGTGTCACTGGTGATGTCAGTGTCAGTCAATGTCAGATTGCCAGTCAAACTATCACAGTCCCACTATAAGTCACTGATCACCACCATTACTATTATTTAAAAATAAATAAAAGTTCCAGTATAAATACCAAAGTTTGTAAACGCTGTAACTTTCATGCAAACCAATCAATACATTTTATTAGAATTTTTCTTTTACCATAGACATGTAGCAAAATACATTTTGGCCTTGTTTTATGAAGGCATTTTTATTGGATGTGTTTTATAGCAGAAAGTAAAAAATATTGTTTCTTTTTTTCTAAATTTTGAGTCTTTTTTTGTTTATAAAAAAAAAAAAAAACAAAACTCAGTGGTGATCAAACCCCACCAAAAAAGGTCTATATGTATGAATAAAAATGATATAAATTTTGCTTGGGTACATTATTCAATGATTGTGTGGCCTGGTCATGAAAGAGGTAAAACCTTCTGGTTAATGGTTTATGCCCCTCGCAGCTGAAACAGCAGACTTTTAGCCCAAATATTAATAGGTTATTAGAACTCTGTGCAGGACTACTTGCTATACCTGATATATGCATGCACACTAAGAAGAGAAGCTGGTGGGGGGCTTTTTTTTTTTTTTTTCAGAAGAAAGCCTGTGCAGGCTGGACATTGTTGGATTGGAGAGGATGGTAAGTATTTCACACAGGCTGCAAAGAACGGGGTTTGGGGGATTATTAGAGGACAAGTTCACTAATTAACCATCTGTGATGAAGAAGGTCAGGTATATTGTGAATAAACCTGTGCTGCTTATGTGTAACTCTTTCGATCCTCACACATCATTACAACTAAAAACGCATAATTTCTACACAGTTAAATTCTCCTTGGAGTGGAAATACAAAGGAAAGATGGACAGAACATCGCTAACGCTTAGCCAAAGGCCGCTACAGAAAATCTATCTCCTGTAAAACCAGCCGAGAAACACTGCTGTCCTTGTACAATGATCAGATTATATTATGTCTCTAATCAATTAAAACTGATAACTGAGATGCTTCCGTGTGCTGCCATGCTAACCAAACAAACACAGAACCTCACTGAGGCATGTCAGGAGGGAAATGGAGATCTGAATGTACATTGTTATACGATCCCTAATTAGTGACTTTGCAGGTTCAGACAGCAAGTAACAGTTTAGGTACCTATTGTTTACCGTCAGTCTAATAGGTATCTCCGTGACTATTTAGGATCATATGTGACATGTGATACAGGATTTCACAAAGTATCAGTGCATGCAGGCCAAGGCCATTGCTTAATGTGAAAGGCAGCTCGGTGTTATCTAGAAAAACAGTACACTCTACAGGCAGAGCAATGGCACTGCAAATCGTAAAGAAGCTACACGCAACAACCAACACGCAGGTGGTCAATGCGTTCTCTGCTGTAGCCAACAAGCAACCAGTTTTCCAGAGCTTTGCGACCCTAATATTCTGTTACTGAAAACTCAACTGAGTGACTTTTATAACAGCAAACATCATGTGTGTGACCCATGTCATGTTCTAATCCCCAAATTGTTGGTTTACTTTCTAAGCTTGGATATGTCCAGGCAGGTGTGTGAGCAAGAATGACGGGAAGTAAGAAAAGTCACTGATCCAAAGAAGAGCCACTATGAAGTTAACTTCTTAAATTGTAAGCTCCCAGGATCAGGACCTCCTAACCCTCTTGTATTGAACTGTATTGTTGCTGTATTGTCTCCCATTATATTGTAAAGCACTGAGCAAACTGTTGGCGCTATATAAATCCTGTATAATAATAATAATAACTTGTGACTTGAATAATGGATGTGAGTGGCCCACTCATGAACTCGTTCCTCCTCGACTCTTAGAGGAGCCCATCATGTTTAAGGGATATTTTTTTTTTTGTACATAAGCAGGAACATCTCAGTAGGTCATGATAAGTGATAAAAAATTTTCAAACGCACTTGTTATTACCCACCCCTAGAGAATCCCCTCACAGCCTGATCCTTGCCTGGTCACCACTATGGGTCCTCAAATCCAAAAAACTTGGCTTGTTTGGCAACCTTAATGAAGTAGGAAAAGAATCCAAAGGAAGAAAAGATCTCCAGAATTTGTAAAAAATTCTTATGACCTGCGTGCTGAATAATAAACAAAAGAAAAAAAATATAGGAATGCTACTTATTACTGTACATTAAACTACCAAAAATATGGTAATTATGCTTTACAGGTACACTAGGCCAAAAGTTTGTGGACCACTGACCATCACACTTACACTACATGGCCAAAAGCAGGGCTCCGCTAAGGGGTAGGCAAAAGAGGTGGCTGCCTTGGGTGCCTCACAAAAGGGAGGGGTACAAAAAAGGCAGAACCTGCAACCTATTTTGCTGGAGTAGTTCACTGTTCATGGGAATTAGGGTGCACTTTCACCTTGGGTACTAAAAGGCCTTGTCCCAACACTGGCTAAAGTATAGAAACATCCGTCCAAATGAGTTCTGGTATCTCCATTGAAGGATATTATTAATGTTACAGCATACAGGAGGCTCAATTCCCAAAGCTAACACACCAAGACAATTACCCTTATTTTCAAAAAAGTGAAAGCCATTTTCAGTTTAGTTCAATGCTATTTGAGAATTACAGTCACATGGCTTAATTAATGGCTCAGTCAGTGGGCTTTGTTCTCCTATGTTTGGCAGGCACATCAAATGCAATTCAGAAAAATCCTTTTGACTTTAAAGTGGTTCTTCAGTCCTTTGTGTGAAAATTTAAATTCAACAGCTACCAAAACTGTAGCTGCTAACTTTTAAAAACCAGCCAAAACCTGGCCCATGATACAGCGCCGTGCCCACCCGAGCAAGTTTCTTCACCACTCTTCAGTCCCCATCACCGCCATCTTAACTGTGGGCAGCCAATTGACTGTTTTCAGCTTCATAGCTAGCTGCCAACTTCACATGCGTGAGCCGCGCTGTGCCTTGGGAATGGTACTGCAGGCTCTTGGGACCTGTGGAGAAAGGAGGGGAGAGGTAAACTTCCACTCCGATCGCCTAGGTGGTTGGAGTAGAAGTGGGAGCGAGTACCTGTCAAAACTAGGTAGCTGCTGCTCCCCCACTCCCCTCAAAAATATATGCCAGTTGTGACAGAGGAGGGGGGATAAGGAGGAACTTGCCCTTTTGGGTGTTCAGCTTTAATTGAGCAGTACACTTGGCATGGAGTTTCTTTGGATGTAGAATGTTCTAGTAAAGTGCATTTGTACTGCAGGTAAAGCAAATCAAATGCAGCCTTTTCTTGTCAAGCTCTGTCTTTTTCATTCAAATGCAGCTGCATATTTGGATAAGGTCCTTTTCTGTTTCAGCATCACTGTACCCCTGTATGCAAAGCCAACTCTGTAAAGATATGGTGTAATGAGTCTGATGTGAAGAAAATCAAGTGGCCTGCAGAGAACCTCAACCTAAACCTTACCCAAGGGACGGACTGACCATTTGAGCACTGCCCGAGGTCGGTAGGGGGCCCCATGAGATGCCCCTGGTACCTTTCAAAGGCCTTTTTGAGTGTGGTTTAAGTGTGGGCGAGGACACAGGGTCCCCGAGATCCCCTATTGCGCCCCATAAGTTGTCAGTCCGCCCCTGACTTTACCCTATCCCACCTTTGGGAGATTTTGAAATGCCAATCGCGAACCAGATCTTCTCATTCAAAACAAATAACTCACCTCACAAATGGTGTTTTGGTTGAATGAACACAAACCTTAAAAACCTTACCAATAGGGTGGTGGCTGATACAGAAGCAAGAAGAAAACTTCATATTATTGTACATGGCTTTGCAATGGGATGTCCAACAAGTGCAAATAGGTGTCGTCAGGTCAGGTCTGTAGCAACCTTTGGCTATATAGTGATTTTATTATCCAGCACTCCATCAAGTCAAAGATTTCAGTACCTGAAACCCTTCCATCCTATAGTTATATTCATTCTCACCTTTTTTGGGAAACATCAGCAGGAAAATAAATAAAAAAACCTTGCGAGCAGCTAAAAAAAAACAAATTTAGTCTGTAACCAAGAGACATCCCCCTGAGGAGGCTACGTGACCCGGAGGTGCAATGCATAGGGTAGGGGCTTGATGATGTCATGATGCTCGCAGTGTTCAGCGGACTGGTGACACAAGAACGCTGTTAGTATTGCACAGGACGTTATTGCTGTTTTGTATGCTGGCTGTATCTGGTGTGATTGAGCACCAAGTAAATGTGAGTGGTTCATTGTTATTCTTTTATGTTTTGGAATAAAGGTGTTTTAAAGGATAAAGCACTATTTCTGCCCATTTGTTTCCTCATGCTGAGCGGTGGAGTAAGAAGCATGAGGTTGCACAGAGGATTTGATCTGCCCATAAGAGTGAATCATAATCCAGGAGATATCCCTACAAAAGTCCAATTAAAGGGACACAAGCGCTATTTGACCAAACATTATATATGTGAGGTCAAAAACTCCAGGTGAAAGCACACTTGGTGTGATTGGTTGAGGTGCACAAATTGAAAGATTTGAGCATATTTATTATATTATTATTATACAGGATTTATATAGCGCCAACAGTTTGCTCAGCGCTGTACAATATATTAACTGAATATTCATTGATTGGTGGCTCACTATATTGACTGGAGTAACAATAACTGCTTTCCTGCCACCCTATAGCAGATATACTGCTACAGGGCAGCAGGTGTGCGCAAAATCATGTATCTATACGTGATTTTGCATTTCCAGGTAGGGGGCGTACACGACCCACGCATGCGCCCTACCCGCGCCACCATTCGTGGCCTTGGATATCAATCACCGGGTCCCGGCTGGTGATTACTCGCCAGTAATCGCGGAGCCCCCTACTCCCTCCCCGCCTTCCCAATGCATTACAATTTTCCCTGGGGACTACAGGGACACATCCTTCTATGCTATAGAACAGAAGAGGAGTGGGGTTCCAAGGTCCGATCTCACTGATGTTGTCCTCAAACAGAAGAGTGAGGGAGCATTTTCACACTAGGACAGGACGTGTGTTACTGGCAGCACTACCAAATGAAATGAATGGGGAAAAAAAAGCTTGAAAGTTAGAAGTAGAATAGTCAGGACTGGTAAGCTGCAAATTATTACATTTTTGTTTTGGGGTTTACATACACATTAACTACAGTTGATTTAGGACCCCGATGCTCAACACACAGCCAATCCGCTTCCTGTGTGTAGGCCACTGTGTTCTAGGCAAGGGGTGTGAGTGTGTGTATGTGAGAGAGTGTGTGTGTATATATATATATATATATATATATATATATACACACACATACATACATACATACATACATACACACACACACCAATATTTTAGGGTAAAAAAAAACAATTTTTAATTTCTGCTGTAAAGCATATCCAAATTTTTTTTTAAATCTTATTTCTTCACATATTAAGGCCAAAATGTATTCTGCAACATGTCTTTGGTGAAAAGAATTCCGATAAATGTATATTGATTGGTTTATGTGAAAGTTATAACGTCAAAAAACAATGGTATATATACTGGAATAACATTTTTTTTTTTTTTACTAGTAATGGCGATCAGCAACTTATAGTGGGACTGTGCAATCTGACACTAACTGATGCTTTGTGGGAACGGACTGACACCGACATCACCAGTGACACTAATACACTGATCAGTGCTAATACTATACACTGTCACGGTACTAATGACACTGGCTGGGATGGGGTTAACATTTAGCAGCAATTAAAGGGTTAACTGTGCGCCTACCAATGTGCAATTTGTGCTGCTTTTAACAAGAGATGTGTTTTTTTTCCTCCCTGCTTTGCAGAGAGAGAAAAAAAAAGAAAAAGCAGGCACATCATTGGCCTTTGTTCATAGCCCTGTTTTCTTAGTTAACACAAGGCACTGAACTGTCATTGGCTAAGCCAATCAGCAGGTTCTGGCCATAAATAATTGGGCAGGACCTGCTGATCAGCTTGTGCTGTAGAGAATGACAGCATAGACGGGGCATTGGGTATGCACGCGTCCCTTGCCCGGAACTGCCAGTTCACATACATATATGCGATATGGCACAGTGGTGCTGCTTTGCCACAGTAAAACTGCAGTAGGAGATCTGCAGGTGGTAAACCATCTGAAGATCAAAGTAAATGCCATCCACCACTCTAACCCAAACTACATTACCAACCTCATCTCTAAATATCACACAAACGGTTTTCTTCGCTCTTCACAAGACCTCCTGCTCCATCATCACCTCCTCCCATGCCTGCCTCCAGGACTTCTCCAGAGTCTTTCCCATCCTCTGGAACTTCCTACCTCAATCTGTCTGGCTATCTCCTATTCTCCTATACTGCAAACCGTGTTTAAGAGATGGAGATTATCCTTTCGAGAAGGGTATTATGCTACTGACAGAGGAGCGCTGTGAACAAAACAGGAGGCTGAAAATAGAGCCACTGTGAATGTGATAGGCATACGATACCTAATTAGCAGTATTGCATGTTTAGACTGTAAGTAGCAGTTTAGGTATCTTATTTAATGCGGCTCTCTATTACATGACTATTAGGATTGTGTACAGTTGCTATGCATAAAGAGACCATAAGATGAGTAGAAAATAGACAGCTAATATTACAAGTCTACTTAAAGAGAACCTAGCATGTAACTCCGAAAATATTTTACTACACAACCAGAGTGAAGGCAAAGTAAAAACTCTATAGCAGTGTAAATAAGAGTGTGCAGTGCTAAAAATGCTAAAAGATATGAATAAATTATATAAAAAGTTCATAAAATGATTTTGAGATGTTCATATATAAATTTCTGCGTTTATAAATAATATAAAACATATAAACAGTTCATAAAGTGACTATAGGTGCTCTTATATCCCGTACAATCCGGAAATTGGTGCTTGTGCAAACAGATATGGAAGAAATGCGCACTCACCGGAACAGGCAATATAATGCGCGTTTATAATATTATATCCTGATGTTATCTAATGGTCATCTGGGGTAGGTCAGGTATAGAGTAAACTCCCTCTTATGATGGATGGATCCTGGGACTTTCGATGATGAATCAGGAATTTCCAGAGTTCCCCTTAAGGGATAGATGGGTGCAACTCACAGTGTGTAGTAGTGGCTCCCTCTCTGGAGACTGGATAGTGGGTGGCTGTAAATTAATACTCCCCAAGGGAGTCAAGGCAAAGAAATACCCATGGTGTAGTAGTTTTGAACATTTATTATAGGTATTTGCAAGATATCCAGATAAAAACATAGGTGTGACGTCACACCGCCGAAGCAACGCGGAGCTCCAGCGGCCATCTTTAAACGTTGGATGGTTAGTCCTTGTTGTTTATGCACTCACCCTATGTTTTTATCTGGATCTTTAAAAAACACGTTAAACAACATGTGTAGAACAATGCAAAACGAACTGAGAAAAGCACTGCAAAACAGACAGAGAAAAATGCATAGGTGTGAATGGAGCCTTATTTGCGCTCTCCAGCTGTAGTAAAAAAAAAAAAAAAACCCACCCTCCTGTCCTTTGTATCAGGAAGGTTCCATAGGTGTTTATCCTTCAATTTACACAGTTAAAGGTGTGAATTGTAGTCAGATTGCCAGGGTAGAGATGTTAAAACCTGGTTCAAACCAATGCGGTGTGGGAAACGCTGTGCATCCTGTGCATTTCCTGCACTGCAATCGCATCGGGTTCATGTGATCTGGTGTGGGTGTCAGTGATAACTTAATGACACCCCAAAACAGATTGCAAAACGCGATGCGATTGCCAGAAATCGCATTGCATGAGTGAAACCATGCGATGCGATTCAGGCATGGATTCTAAAAAGGGTCCTGCACCTTTTTGGTTCGGATTCCATGCGATTTGAGCCATACAAAGTGTATGGCTCAAATCACACCACAGAGACATTTGCATGTAATTCGCACAGGAATGCGGTGCGATTCCTGTGCGAATTACATGAGGTGCCCCGCACCCCATAGTGTGAACCAGGGCTCAAGTATAATATGTGGAACATAGATGGTGTTGAAAGCCCCCACCCTGGTTAAATATGATTAAGGGCTCATGTACACTGCAGCTGATAAACTGACGTTCAGGAGCTGTTCAGCATTTATTTCAGCAGCCCCTGAACTCTCCCTAATGTTTTCCTATGTGTCCATGTACACATCGTCATTTATAGTCGTTTACAGGCAGTTGAGTTTACAGTTGTTTTTTTGAACGCAGAAAACTTGTGTTCAGGAGTAGATTTTATCAGTATTTCAAACACCAAACGTTTGTAAACGCGGCTAACTGAGTTTATAAGTGTTTGCAATTTTTTTTTAACTCTTCCATTTCCAGATGCTGTCCAGACCCTTTTTTTCATCATGAAAAATGCATGCAAAGCGGTTTCCTGGTACTCAAATGGACCCAGTACACCATACTTTGAAGTTTCACATGCAAGAAAACACCACAAAAAAAAAAAAAAAAAAAAGACAGCTAATCTCAACAAATACTGCTCTCTGCTTCTGCTCTCTCTATTTCTCTCAAAATATCTGAAATGGTTGCACTCTGGGCATATTGGAAGGTCTCCACAGGTTATCTTTATAAGAACGCTTCTAAACACAAACGCTCATAAACATGGCTAAACAGACTTTTTTTAACCACATTTTCCAGCAGTCAGTTTCCATCGTTCAGAAGTGTCCCGTGCAGGGGCGGACTGACAACTCATGGGGCCCCCGGGCAATAGGGGATCAAGGGGGCCCCTATGTCCTTGCCCAAACTCAAAAAAGCCTATGAAAAAGGTACCAGGGGCATCTCATGGGGCCCCCTACTGACCCCGGGCCCTCGGGCAGTGCCCGAGTTTCCAAATGGTCAGTCCGCCCCTGGTCCCGTGTATATGGGGCCTTAGGACTACTAGCTATTCCTTGACTTGGATAAATGAGAACCCACACATGCAATGCTTCCCTGTGTTCAGTCCATACAATAAGGTGTGCCTATATCTCTGATAATAAGTGTTTCCAACTTCCTCCAGGTAATTTAGATATCAGTCTTCCTCTCTTTAACAGCAGATGCATTGAAACCACTTGGGAATTGTTCTTTAATATATAGCTGGAGGTCAAACATCATGAAGGTGCTTTTAAATAAACAGGCTCTTCAGAGAGCTAATAAAGTTAATGACCCCAACCCAGGGGAGGTGACCCCATGCCTTGAAGCATTACTTATAAAAGTCTGAGAATCATTTCATTTGCCTCCACTAAAAGAGAGATAAACATTGCAGCTTATCTTATCGGCACATTAGCTTTATCAGCACGCAGGCAAATTCATGTGTGCATCATTTCCTAGAACTGGACACAGCTTTAAAAGATTACTTTCACTCTGTGATTCAATTTTGCAATCTTGGAAAAAAAAATGTACACTTATCAGCATTCAAGAAAAAAAAACAAAACTGGATTGCTTAACCCCTTGCCCTCCAGAGGATTTACCCCTCATCCTGACTAGGACATTTTTTGCGTTATGGCGCTGCGTTACTTTGAGTGACAAATGCGCGTCATGAACCCAAATTAAATTTAAGTCCTTTTTTTCCGCACGAATGGAGCATTCTTTCGGAGGTATTTGATCACCTGTGGAGTGTTTATATTTTGCGCTATATATATAAAAATATACCGACAATTTTGAGAAAAAAAAACAATATTTTTGACATTTTGCTATTAAGCCTATCCAGTAAAAAAATCAAAATTTCATCATAAATTTAGGCCAAAATATATTCTGCTACATGTCTTCGCTAAAAAGTTATAGCGGTTACAAATGGCAATACATATACTGGGATTTTTTTTTTTTACTAGTAATGGTGGCGATCAGCGACTTATAGCAGGACTGCGGCAAAAATTTTGACACTTGGGGGAACTGACTTGGTGTCACTGACATACCCAGTGGTCAGTGCTAACAAAAAGTATTGACACTGTATTAATGGCACTGGGCAGGAAGGGGTTAACACGTGGCGTGATCAAAGTGTTAACTGTGTGCACTTTACTATGGGACTGTGTGTTTGTGCTTCACTGTAAGCACACTGCTTTGCATGGCTATGCACAGCCATGCAAAGCAGTATGCAGGAGCTGACAGGGGAGAGAACGGTTTTGTTTATTAACGGGTCACATCAGTCCCTAACCCTCAAAGGGTGTACAATCTAAGGTCCCTAACTCACATTCATATACAGTTGGGCAAAAAAGTATTTAGTCAGCCACCAATTGTGCAAGTTCTCCCACTTAAAAAGATGAGAGAGGCCTGTAATTGGCATCATAGGTAGACCTCAACTATGAGAGACAAAATGAGAAATAAAATCCAGACAATCACATTGGCTGATTTGGAAAGAATTCATTTGCAAATTATGGTGGAAAATAAGTATTTGGTCACCTACAAACAAGCAAGATTTCTGGCTCTCACAGACCTGTACCTTCTTCTTTAAGAGGCTCCTCTGTCCTGCACTCATTACCTGTATCAATGGCACCTGTTTGAACTTGTTATCAGTATAAAAGACACCTGTCCACAACCTCAAACAGTCACACTCGAAACTCCACTATGGTGAAGACCAAAGAGCTGTCGAAGGACACCAGAAACAAAATTGTAGACCTGCACCAGGCTGGGAAGACTGAATCTGCAATAGGCAAGCAGCTTGGTGTGAACAAATCAACTGTGGGAGCAATAATTAGAAAATGGAAGACATACAAGACCACTGATAATCTCCCTCGATCTGGGGCTCCTCGCAAGATCTCACCCCGTGGGGTCAAAATGATCACAAGAACGGTGAGCAAAAATCCCAGGACCACACGGGGGGACCTAGTGAATGACCTGCAGAGAACTGGGACCAACGTAACAAAGGCTACCATCAGTAACACACTATGCCACCAGGGACTCAGATCCTGCAGTGCCAGATGTGTCCCCCTGCTTAAGCCAGTACATGTCCGGGCCCGTCTGAAGTTTGCTAGAGAGCATTTGGATGATCCAGAAGAGGATTGGGAAAATGTCATATGGTCAGATGAAACCAAAATAGAACGGTTTGGTAGAAACACAACTCGTCGTGTTTGGAGGAGAGAGAATGCTGAGTTGCATCCAAAGAACACCATACCTACTGTGAAGCATGGGGGTGGCAACATCATGCTTTGGGGCTGTTTCTCCGCAAAGAGACCAGGACGACTGCCACCCGGGCAACAAAGGAGTGGCTTTGTAAGAAGCATTTCAAGGTCCTGGAGTGGCCTAGCCAGTCTCCAGATCTCAACTCCATAGAAAACCTTTGGAGGGAGCTGAAAGTCCGTGTTGCCCAGCGACAGCCCCAAAACATCACCGCTCTAGAGGAGATCTTCAGGGAGGAATGGGCCAACATACCAGCAACAGTGTGTGCCAACCTTGTGAAGACTTACAGGAAACGTTTGACCTCTGTCATTGCCAACAAAGGATATATAACAAAGTATTGAGATGAACTTTTGATATTGACCAAATACTTATTTTCCACCATAATTTGCAAATAAATTCTTTCCAAATCAGCCAATGTGATTGTCTGGATTTTTTTTCTCATTTTGTCTCTCATAGTTGAGGTCTACCTATGATGCCAATTACATGCCTCTCTCATCTTTTTAAGTGGGAGAACTTGCACAATTGGTGGCTGACTAAATACTTTTTTTCCCCACTGTATACACATACTACGGCCAATTTAGACAGGAGCAAATTAAACTGCCAGCATGTCTTTGGAGTGTGGGAGGAAACAACAGCACCTCACAGGCACAGGGAGAATATGCAAATTCCAGACAGGTGGTGCCGTGGTTGGGATAAATATACTCCAAGTACAGAAAAACACCCGATGATCTGCCAGAAATAGGTTTTAAGCCCTTCCCTACTGTACTAAAAACTAAAAAAGTAGAAAAAAACAAACCTATATTTTTGGCTATACACTTTAGGGCACATGGACGTAAGTGCAGGCGTATGGTCATACAGCATAAAATACACCTGTATTTGTGGCACCCGGGAGGCCCCCGCTACTGCTCAGCTCTGTCCATAGGAAAGAGCTACAAAAAACACTTTAGGCGGTTGCACATGTGAAATCCCCGATACTTGTGTTTACACGTGAATGCCTACCGACCTATTTTCCCAAATGCTTCAGGAAAATACACCAATTTGCATGCACATGTAATACACAAGTACCGGCATTTACACACGTATACCTTCATACAGAGTACTTTGTAATTTACTCCTATGGGCACTATCACACAGCAGCTGGGAGCATCAAATATAGGTGTATTTTACTCTGTAATGCCATACACAAATGTGTGAATAAACCATAAAACATCTGCACTGGTGTGGCAGGCGCAGCACCCTTTGGTGCCTAGTGCGCTGTGGCATTAGAAAAATGATGCAATTGCTGTTTCTTTGTTTGATTAGACTGACTTTACTCTGTAATTCCTCCAATGCCGCTCTATGGATGCAGTAGGTTTAAAGAGCACACCGAATACTTTAGTTAACTTCTTTAATAACTTCAATCTTCTTCATATAACACTGCTTACAATGGCTTGTTTCTTTCATATTACAACGGTTTAATTCGTATTACATTGGGTTGATTCAATAGCTTATCTCGATAAATTCGATATGATTCATTCGATTATGATTACTCTACAGTGACTTGATTCGTAAGTTCGGTGGAACTACAAGTAAACACATACAACAGTTTTTAGACACAGATCTACCTGCACTGTAAACAACAGAGGAACACACAAGTGCATTAAATACCTATTTGGCCTTCTCTGCTTCCATAGAGCTTCTCTGATTGGAACTGTCTGTTTCCTCTTCTGTCTGGTGAGCATGTGTCTCTAGAAAATCCTAGCAGGGAGTTTTACACAGGCATAGATGTGAAACTGGCTGGGATTGGTTAAGGCTCTGTACAGTATGAGGCTGTCTGTGATTGGCTCACCTTTAACTAACTCTTAAAGGCATATTTTCCTTTTCTGCTTCTGCTAACACAATGAATATATAAATGTCATATAACAATCAAAGACATAAATCACAGCAATGATTCTGCTTTTGGCTTTAACATATGCACATATATACTGTACTGAGGTTATTGGCAGGTTTGGTATACACATATATGTGAACCATATTAACAACCTAGGACTGGTCTTAGCTGGCCAGCTACAACTGGTTCAAAAATATATGTCAAGCTGCTAACACAAATTCTGATACAAGAATTTAACAAACATACATATATTAGTGTAGCGCTAAAGAAATTTATATGTGATAGTGCAATCCCAGCTATTACCGTTTGAAACATAATATGACAATACTCAAAACTACGTAACAATATCACTAGGATATATATAATGTGCAAAAATGTAAGTCTTTAGATGTGAATCCCAATTCCAAGAAAATGGATCAGAAGTGCAAACGTGAATCTTCAATTGTTGGATAACCAGATGGTTTCCATGCAAACAGGTGTCAAACCCCCCCTCCCCCTCTGTGTGCAACTGAAGGCTTACCAGATACATTTGACCATCAAATTTTAGCATGGCCAAAATCAGCTCAAAAATGACAAATATCAACCAATCAGGCCTTCTCCAAAGTATCTAATGTGGCTCAAATAACGTTTGCCCACTCCACGTTGACCATCAATTTAAACATTGTCAGACATCAAAGGTGGCATATTGGTGGACTCTGTGTTCCGGACCCTCTGATGGGACTTAAATATGTCCATGAACATAAGCCCTTAACAAGCAGAGGTAGCTACTGAAGCTGTTAGTACAACCTATCAGTCCATGCTCCATTGTCCAACGATCTGGACTCTAGGACTTCCATCTTCCTGGCCTTTCTAATGACTGAAGATAAATAAGTGCACTTGCTCAGGCCCGTCACATAAAGTGGAACAAAATGAAATCCCTGCAGCAGAACTCTTAACCACTAAGAGAAAACAATTACCAGCTCTTTGAAGCCTGACATTTCTTGACAGGCCAACAGAAAAGAACTCCATGGTAAGTTATGGCACACGGGCGGCTTAGTGACCCTAATGAAAGGAGTAAATGGCTTGAGATGCACTTGAGTGAGTCCATGTCATGACCCCGTGTAGGACACATCTTGACAACACCTCAGCCATACACAGACAAGCCATTTCCAGTGTAAAAACCTGCAGCATTTCCTCTTAATGATCTGATGATCACAGGCATGAAAGGTATTTAGGAAAGGATTAGGCCAAAAAGGAAAACTTATAAAACAGTCAAGACCGACAAATACACAGGCAGTAAATGAAACACTTAAGTCCAGCCTTTCGGACATGGCCAGCCGCTCCTATTGTAAAAGGAGTCTGTTAACATCTTCAAACAAGGATGCAGGCTGCATTTCTGGAATCTAAAGTTACGCCAGTGATGGATGTAGAGCGGATAATAGAGAGTTAAAGAGAAACACATTTCATGATGAGATTTTATATATATATATATATATATATTACATACACACACATATACACACACACACACATATATATATATATATATATATATATATATATATACACACACACATACACACATAGATATACACACATATACAGTTGTGTTCAAAATAATAGCAGTCAGACATCACTAACCTGATCAATCACCGTTTTTGGTAGAAATGATATTTCTACATGGCAAATAATTTACTAGCAGGTGTAGTAGAGTAATAGAAATCCAACAGACCCAACAGTCATGACATGCATGCTGCTGATTCTGTGTAATTGAATCACTAATTGAAAGGGGCATGTTCAAAATAATAGCAGTGTGGAGTTCTGCTAGTGAGGTCATTCATTCTTTGAAAAACAGGTGGCAATTATTGCCCTTATTTAAGGAAGGAAGGCAGCAAATGTTGTACATGCTGGTTACAGTGCATTTCTCTCTGAAATTCTGAGGAAAATGGGTCGTTCCAGACATTGTTCAGAAGAAGAACAGCGTACCTTGATTAAAAAGTTGATTGGAGAGGGGAAAACATATAAAGAAGTGCAGAAAATGATAGGCTGCTCAGGTAAAATGATCGCAAATGCTTTAAAATGGCAACCAAAACCTGAAAGACGTGGAAGAAAGCGAAAAACTACCATTGGAATGGATAGAAGAATGGTCAAAACGGCAAGGACTCAGCCAACAATCAGCTCCAGGAAGATGAAAGAAGGTGTAAAGTTCCCTGTGAGTACTGTTACAATTAGAAGACGCCTATGTGAAGCCAAGCTATCTGCAAGAAGCCCCCGCAAAGTCCCACTGTTGAAAAAAAGACGTGCTGAAGAGGTTACAATTTGCCAAAGAGCACATTGACTGGCCTAAAGAGAAATGGCGCAACATTTTGTGGACTGATGAAAGTAAGATTGTTCTTTTTGGGTCTAGTGGCCGGAGACAGTTTGTCAGACGACCCCCAAACACTGAATTCAAGCCTCAGTACACTGTGAAGACAGTGAAGTATGGTTGCGCAAGCATCATGATAAGCACCTATAATGCTACCACCTCCCCCTCACTCCCCCTCTCTGTTGGGGTCCCTCAAGGCTCTGTCCTCGGGCCCCTTCTCTTCTCCATCTACACCTCCTCCCTTGGCCAACTCATACACTCTCACGGCTTCAACTACCACCTCTATGCCGACGACACACAAATCTATCTCTCAACCCCCCACCTCACCACCTCGGTCTCTGCCCGAATCACACACCTACTGAGCAACATATCAGATTGGATGTCGCTCCACTTCCTTAAACTGAACCTCTCCAAAACCGAGTTTCTGGTCTTCCCCCCAGCCCGGACACCACCCCCCATTGACTTTTCCATCACATCCAACAACGCCAATATCAAACCCGCCCTGCAGGCCAGAGTACTTGGTGTCATTCTGGACTCCAACCTATCCTTCCAGCCCCAAGTCCAATCTTTAACAAACTCGTGCAGACTCCACCTCCGCAACATCGCCAAAATACGCACGTTCCTAACTCCAGAAACCACTAAACAGCTCATCCACTCCCTCATCATATCACGACTCGATTACTGCAACTCCCTCCTCACTGGCCTGCCTCGTCGCTGGCTATCCCTGCTTCAGTCGATCCTGAATACGGCTGCCAGACTCATTCACCTTTCCAACCGCTCCGTCTCTGCCACCCCCCTCTGCCAATCCCTCCACTGGCTTCCGATTGCGCAACGGATCAAATTCAAAATCCTAACAATGACGTACAAAGCTGTCCACCATACTGCCCCGAACTACATCACCGACCTAATATCCAAGTACCACCCAGCACGCACACTCCGCTCCTCACAAGACCTCCTTCTCTCTAGTTCCCTGGTCTCCTCCTCCCATGCCCGCCTCCAGGACTTCTCCAGAGTGTCACCCATCCTCTGGAACTCCCTGCCCCAACCCATCAAATTATCACCTACTCTCCTCTCCTTTAGGCGCACCCTGAAAACCCATCTCTTCAGGGAAGCCTACCCCACCCCCTGCTAACTTGCCGACCTCATCCACTCTTCCTATCACTCCATCCCCCACAGCTATGTCCTCCTGTGCCACCATCCCCTCCCTCCTAGATTGTAAGCTTGAAAGAGCAGGGCCCTCAATCCCCTCATGTTTTGCATTGTATTGGTATTGTTCTGTCACATGTTCTGTCCCCCTTTGTAATGTACAGCGCTGAGCGAACTATTGGCGCTTTATAAATACGGTATAATAATAATAATAATATGGGGATGTTTCTCATACTACGGTGTTGGGCCTATTTATCGCATACCAGGGATCATGGATCAGTTTGAATACATCAGAATACTTGAAGGAGGTCATACTTATTTTCCACCATAATTTGCAAATAGATTCTTTCCAAATCAGCCAATGTGATTGTCTGGATTTTGTTTCTCATTTTGTCTCTCATAGTTGAGGTCTACCTATGATGCCAATTACAGGCCTCTCTCATCTTTTTAAGTGGGAGAACTTGCACAATTGGTGGCTGACTAAATACTTTTTTGCCCTACTGTGTGTATATTATATATATATATATATATATATATATATAGCTACAGCCAAAGTATCAGAATTATTTATAAAGTGAAATAATATCTTGTTTGCCCTGATATTTAAAGACTGAGTTCACTAGAAATAAACTCCCCAACAGTCTCAGGAAGAAAATATTTAAACAAGATTTCATGCCTGAGATGTTAGGCGCATCTCTGCATTTCACTCATTCATCCACTTGGGTTCTGTTGTAAGAAGCATCCTTCCCACTGACCTCCAATGTAAGGAACATTCTTCCCACTGACCTCCAACGTAAGGAGCGTTCTTCCCACTGACCTCCAACATAAGTAGCGTTCTTCCCACTGACCTCCAACATAAAGGACATTCTTCCCACTGACCTCCAACGCAAGGAGCATTCTTCCCATTGACCTCCAAATGCAAGGAGCGTTCTTCCCACTGACCTCCAACGTAAGGAGCATTCTTCCCACTGACCTCCAATGTAAGAAGCATTCTTCCCACTGACCTCCAATGTAAGAAGCATTCTTCCCACTGACCTCCAACGTAAGAAGCATTCTTCCCACTGACCTCCAACATAAGGAACATTCTTCCCACTGACCTCCAACGTAAGGAACATTCTTCCCACTGACCTCCAACATAAGGAACATTCTTCCCACTGACCTCAAACATAAGGAACATTCTTCCCACTGACCTCCAACGTAAGGAACATTCTTCCCACTGACCTCCAATGTAAGGAGCATTCTTTCCACTGACCTCCAATGTAAGAAGCATTCTTCCCACTGACTATTACAGTAAAGTGACCATCAGTATAATGTCCCACTGACCACCAATCTAAGGGGGCCCTTCTTCCCTGAGAACATAGCTGGCTCCCACATCCAGGGTGGTGGCACTGGGGATCCAAAGCCCGTCAAAGAATTGGGAAAACAGTAGTGAACTCCATGAGCGGGTAAATACCTGCTTGTTAAGGTAAATGTAAGCTACCACCTTGTAAAACAACAAATGCAGTTTACAACAGAAATGAAAGGCAAAACATGTGTGTATAGATGGGAGGAGAAACAGCACAAGTCTGATCATTGGAGGCGAGCAGGCTGAGTTTCTAGCACAGCTAGAGAACTGACCACGGTGTGTTCTCATGCCTAGTGTGGTAATTTTTTAAAAGGAAAGCAGAGGGACAGGCAGGAACACCAGGGATTTTCTTACAAAGGAAGCAATACAAAGAGAACAGGATACATTTTTTCATACAAGTACATGGTACAGCAGACACATATCAGGAATATGTAATGTGGGGTTTACATATTCTTTAAAAGTCACCAGCTACAGTATGTGTATCTGCTGACTTTTAATCTTTAAGAATCTTGAAGTTGCTCTTTAAGGAATATTTGCACTTTATCAAGACAAATACACACATAAAAAGAGATGAGAACTCAAGAGTCCATGGATGCGAGATATACAAGAATCTGACTAATTAACCATCTTGCATTTATGAACAAATCGAGAGTCAAAGCACAATGCTCCCTGTTTGAACATCCCTGCCAGATCTCTGTGTACTCTCTTGTATGGTGAACAATGAACGTTTTCTGCAACACTACTATGGTACATTCCAGAATTGATAGGAGAGGTATAGGCATTGTGGCATTCAAAAAGTACACAAACCTAACAGCCAAGATGGAAACTACACTTTCTAAAAAATGCATATTGCAAACAGTGAAAATGAAAGCTATATACAACTGAAATATAAGAAACATTTAAAGGTTATTAAATTACAGTACAGTGTTATGAATTTGAACAATAATGGGTTTCTTTTGAGAAACAGTACAAAACAGGATCCTTTATGCTATATCTACCAACACATATAACACACTAGAAGCTAAAAAACATGAAATGTGTATTGAACCAATGAGCAGTACATTTATTATGTATATTGAGATGCGGCATATCTCAGTTCACACAGAAAACAACATCTTACAGTGACTATATCTCAGAACTCATTCACCTCTCATAAGTGGTCCAAGTATTTATTTATTTCATGTACTTATATAGCGCCGTCAATTTACGCAGTGCTTAACATATATATTGTGCATTCACATCAGTCCCTAACCCTCAAGGGGTGTACAATCTAAGGTCCCTAACTCACATTCATATACAAGGGCCAATTTAGACAGGATCCAATTAACCTACCAGCATGTCTTTGGAGTGTGGGAGGAAACCGAAGTACCCGAAGGAAACCCACGCAGGCACATGGAGAACATGCAAACTCCAGGCAGGAGGTGCCGTGGCTGGGATTCGAACCAACAATCCTAGTGCTGCCAGGCGGAAGTGCTAACCATTTAGCCATTGTGCTGCCCGTATTGTGAGGTTTTTGAAGGATGCTCGTCACTGAAGATGATGATTTAATAAGATTGTATACAACAAGTAAATTATGAACACACACAAGAACAACAAATAGATGAAAAAACTGTAAAGCAACCGTTCACCCAATACAGAGATCGTTCTGGGGCACACACCATTTTGTAATACAATATGAACATTTAATGTACATCCTTACAAGAGAGTTAATTGTTAAATAGGGTGTAATTACCATTTATAGGGCATATGTAATACACTGGGGTTCCAGCTTTAAGGGCTGATCTTCGTATGTTCAGTTTGTTGTGTACATTATATGGTGGGCTTGTTCAGAATGCCCCCATTGTAACGATGTTCTTTATACCATCGTGTCTCCGGGATCCAATCCAGCTTGGACCATGAGGTCCCCTTGACATGCAGCTCTGTTATACACTTGCTTTGGGCCCATAACACAATAGTAATTTTAATCAGCTACAGAATCTGGTTGTTTTGAAAAAAAAAAAAAACTGCAGCCAATGAAAGGTCTATGTATCTGAAATTCCAAAATTTGTAGCTTAGGCATTGAAGGATTGACTATTTGCAGCAACTGGATCCTGTGACAGGACAGCGAGCTTCAGCAGCTACTCAAGTATCCACATAGCTTCTGATGACCAAAGAAACATCACCATTGTAGCCAACTACAGCAGCAACTCTGTATCCAGCTACAAACCACCAGAGAAATTAAGCTGCTACACAGTTGCTAAAGTGGCAAGACCATAAAGCTGCCAATACACTGCTTGAATTTTGAGCTGAGTGGCTTGTTCGGCACCACACTGGTCGGCAAACTTCCATTGAAAAGTCAAAGGAGCCAAGTGGAAAACTGTCAGCCGAACAGTGACTGCATCCAAGCAAATGCAGTCACTGTTCAAGAATTCCGACAGCTGCGAGCGTTGCATCTGCTTAAATACAATAGCCAGCAGTGGAGATCCCTCCAACCAGGGCTGCTGTTAGAAACCATGGGGCCTCATACAGCCAACTTGAAAGCCCCCCCCCCCCAAAAAAAAAAACAACAACACAGTTTACTATGCTTCAGTTATGAATGAACACAGTGAAAGGTAGGGGCTGGTAAATGTGAGATATTTACTGGATCCTTCCCACACTCTCCATCCTGAGGGATCCTATTGTGTGCTTGCAGCTGCCAGTGGGAAGGAGAGGAGGACATCCAGCAGCACTGCAGGAGTGGGGGCAGGGAGGGAGACCTGGGCAGTAGGGGGAATCGTATGGTGCACAGGAAGGGTGATGGGTGTGACAGGGGGGCAATTACTGGAACAAATCCCCTGTATGGCTCGCTCTGCAATAGCTGAAAGCCAGCGGGAAGGAGAGAAGAAGCCAGCTTTCAGCTGCTACAGAGACAGCCATACAGAATCTGATTCACCCAGCTGAATGGGACCCTGTACAGGAGGGCTGGTGTTACCCCTTTATCCAAGGCCCTGCCTCCAAACATTCTGTTTCACATGGATAGAGGAAACAACAAATTTCCATTAGTTTCCATGGGATGAACAAGAGAAATTTTGGAGTATACCCCATACAGCCAACTTGACAGCCCCCCCCCCCACACACACACAAAAAAAAAAAACACAGTTTACTATGCTTCAGTTATAAACGAACACATTGAGTTCTTTCAGGAAAGGAAGAGGTTGGTAAATGTGACATATTTACTGGACCCTTTCCCCCACTCTCCATCCTGAAGGATTCTATTGTGTGCCTGCAGCTGCCGGTGGGAAGGAGAGGAGGGGAGCCAGCAGCACTGCAGGAGTAGGGACAGACAAGGAGACCTGGGCAGCAGGGGGAATGAATTGTATAGTGCACAAAAAGGGCGATGGGTGTGACAGGGGGGCCATTACTGGAACAGATCCCCTGTATGGCTATCTCTACAATAGCTGAAAGCCAGTGAGGAGAGCAGAAGAAGCCAGCTTTCAGCTGTTACAGAGAGGGCCATACAGAATCCGATTCACCCAGCTGCCTGGACCCTGTACAGGAGGGCTGATGGTACCCCTTTATCCAAGGCCCTGCCTCCAACCATGCTGTTTCACGTGGATAGAAGAAACAACAAATTTTCATTAGATTCCATGGGATGAACGAGAGAAATTTTGGAGTATACTGCTAGTGTATCTCTTTTGGATTTATGAACAGCACAGGTCCTAGAAAACAAGAACTTCTACTGGTAAGCGCCAGACGTGTTGGAAACGGTGAAAACACTGATGCGCAAATAATACACCAAAATATCAGTCTGGGATGGAATAAATATACTTTGCAAAAAGTATTGTCTTTTTAATGTACTCCTAAGCACTGTTACTCCAACTGCTGATACTGGTATGTAAAGAAATCCCAGCTGTGCCTACAGAATACCATCATGACAGCTCTCAACATTCACAGATATAACAAACACATACAAAAAGACATATATGTAGCGGAGTCTATTGATAGAAACCTAAGGAAATGTCAAAGCATGTGGGCACATATAAGAAAAAAAAAGACATACCCATCATTGGAGCAGGTTAGAAACTCCTCCTTAATTTTTGGATGCCAGCACCCCCCATTAAGCATGGCACAATGTCCCTGGAATAAAGAAATTAAACCATAATGGGATTATTAACACCACTGACATAGCAGGAAACAACCATTAAGAAATTAGCTTCTATTTCTGCCCATTTTAAACACCTGGAAGTTGTGCTCAGCTGAGATTGTCATTGGCTAAACAATGTGATCATGCATTTTTTCACATAGAGGATCATCAGAGGAAATGTCCATCATTGAGATTTAGAGTGGCTCTTTTCTGTGCAAGTAAAAATCATAGACAAAATTATTCTCCTAGATTGTAAGCTCCAAGGATCAGGCCCTCCTAACCCTCTTGTATGGAACTGTATTGTTGCTGTATTGTCTCCCGTTATTATTGTAAAGCGCCAAGCAAACTATTGACGCTATATAAATCCTGTATAATAATCATAATAATAATAATTCTTCTTTTAAAACTATTTTTTTTTCATATTATAGAATACAACTATTAAAAAAAAACTATGATAAGCATAGAATAATTATTACATATAGTCACTGAGAATTGTACCGCTTGTTCAAGATTCTTTAGTACATAGAAGCTGAGTGGACATGACTAGCATGAATGCAGCTCTTGCATTATCAATACCATTCTCTGCCTAGGTAAAGGGTCTTTAGTGGCCAAATCTTTCACCTCTGCCATCAAATGACTACGGATTGTACATTTCCTTGTACAAGGAAACCAGCAGATCTCTCCACTACAATTCCCAGCTTCACCCAGTGCTTTCACACTATTAATTCAGTAATGTGGAATGATTTTAAAAAAACTACCTTAGGTAGCAAGGCAAACAACAAAATTAGTTTATGGCCTTGTGACAAAGACAGACCTGAATGGTGTCTTGTCTTTTGGTGTGCAGGTAAGACTACATGCACATGAACACATCTGGCCACGCAGCTTAAAGTGTTACTAAACCCAAAACAGTAAAATCAGTCTGTATATGCAGCAAAACATGCTTGTTATACTCACTGTGGAACCTAAGGGGTTAATACTCTGCATTGAGTAAAAAGGCCATTTGATCCTGACTGCTCTGCTTCTCCTCTTGTTCAAATGTCCACGTCTTATTTCCTAACAAGACAGACTGAACTGTAGCCATTCTGCACAAGCTCAGTTTAGTGTGTACTGTTAGAGAGGTTTTTTTTTTCTTGGGAGAGTGTATGTGATCAGTACAGGCCCAATCAGCACTGTCCGGGCAGAGGTCAGGGGTTCTGCATCCTCCTAGAGCAGAAAGAAAACTCCTCCTACAAGCTTTAACCAGCGCTCTGCTGAACACTAATAGAAGTCACAAGACTGCTCTACCTGCTGATGAGAAAAAATATATAACAGTTTATGTTTACTAAAATAATCACATTTCCATGCTGTGTGTACTGTGGGAGACCAGATAGAGTGAATGCAGGGTCCTGGATTTAGGAACACTTTAAAGACACTGCATATTTCTAATGTCCTTAATTTCCTAGAGCTGCATACAGCTGCCCAGAGACATGAATGGGTGAAGGCGGGTGTACACAGCTATGGACTACTATTTGCATAAAGTAGGGTACAACTGTAATGCACCAAAGAGTGGATAGCCGATTCAGCCACCTTCACTCATTCATTTCTTTGGGTGGCTGTGCACAGCTCTAGGACATCCATGACACCAGAAATATGCAGTGTCTTTATGGAGCATGGGAAAAATGTGCCAATATGCATGTAGCCTAAAACTAAATGATCAGATTTGAGAGGAGTTGTGTATACTGCCACATCTACTCATAACCAATAAAAGCCAATTTTTCAGATGATTTCACAAAGATTTATCAGAAGCTGAAATTCAATATGGTTATAGATGAACAAAAAATGTATTTCTGCATTTTGTGATCAGTGTATAAAACTCATGGTTTTAGTGCAATCCAATGCTTTCCACTTAAAATAAAAATGTATCTCCATGCTGACTATTGATGCAAAAGCAGCTGGCACAATTAGGTAGTATATAAACCTAATAATGACTGAAAATGTAAATATAAAGTGCAGCGCTGAACAAATCGTGAAGTAAACCAATTAAACGTAATGATAAATGTCCATACGAACAAATAACAAATATCAAAAAAAGTCCATCCACAGCCATATACAAGTGCTGTGGATTGTAGACAACACAATTCAGCTTTAAATACACCGCCACCGTCTCCCAGTGAATTTCAGACTCACCAGAGATGTTGGTTGCCACTACAGCAGCATAAACGACCATATAATCAAGCAGAAACACATGTATCTTGTCATAGAAATCAATGGACAATGCCATTCGGTCTGCCCGGGTTCTGGTAAAATAAGGCTCGCCAGGAGCAAAAATGTATACTTCCAATAGTGTAGTATTGATTGTAAAATGGGTGAATCAATGCATAAAATCAATATACAAGCAGTCAATAGGACATCATCAAGGTGCCTTGATGATGTCCTATTGGATGAAACGCGTCGGGGAGGAGTTACAGTGCTGACGTCACACTGCTGTGCGATCCCGAGTCAGCAGTAGTGGCCGCTTATGTAAGCTGACTTTCTTTTGATTGCCTGTATATTGATCAAGAGCACTTATATATGGTGATGGATGGACATTTTATATTTTCTATTTTTATTGGTTTGTATGGACATTAATCATTAAATTTAATTGGTTTACTTCACTATTTGTTCAGCATTGCACTTTATATTTACATTTTCAAAGTTTTCCACTGTTTGTCCTGTGTTCTGACCAGTATTCTGCACTGATAACATTTTTCAGGCCTCCTACAGAGAATAAGAATCCAGCAATCTGAAAACTAAAGCTGAACTGCAGGCAGAAATGAATGCATGTTATCATTCAAACATCATTCAAATTATTTTTTCGTGTACATACCGGAATTGGTCTTGGTGCCAGCCTCTTGCAGTCTACTGTACAATCTTTACAGCAGAGCTCAGAGAGGGGAGGAAGAAGCAGCACAAGTAGCCAGACAGGCATGTTGAACTGCAAGGAGCAATCTTGATATGAACAGAGAAAGCAGAGAGCAGATACAGAGAGATAAGCTCATCAGTTAGCTGCTTTTCCTTTTCCCTGGTTGCAGCGTAGGGGCAGAGGGGGGCTGCAAGTGAAAGTAAAACTGCAGCAGAGATCAGGTCCCCTCCACTACTAGACAGGGCTGTTGTATGGGGCAGAACTGTGTACATTTTAGGACTGGACAGATAAGACAGAAAGCTCCTATACATGCATTTGATCAGCATCCCTACTGTTTTGCTTAGAGTTCAGCTTCAACATTTGCAAATACTTTCAGCTGCAGTTGTCAACAATCCCTTTTGAACCTACCGTAGCACACTATTGTCATCCTGGTTGCTAAATTTTTGCTGACCTTCCCACAGACCTCCTAAGATTTAAAAAAAAAAAAAAAAATAGATAGCCAGCTCAATACTCACCAGAATTTTGATAAATCTGGTAAGTATTGAGCAATGGTAGTATACAGTTTGCCATTGTTTGATGCCAATTTATGAAGACCCCTCTCTGTTTCTATTGCTTGAACTGTGAAGCAATAGCTGATATACTCTACATTGTCAAAAGTATTGGTCGGCCGGCCTTTACAAACACATGAACTTTAATGGCATCCCAGTCTTAGTCTGTGGAGTTCAATATTGAGTTGGCCCACCCTTTGCAGCTATAACAGCTTCAACACTTCTGGAAAGGCTGTCCACAAAGGTTTAGGAGTGTGTCTATGGGAATGTTTGACCATTCTTCCAGAAGTGTATTTGTGAGGTCAGGCACTGATGTCACATGAGAAGGCCTGGAGCGCAGTCTCTGGTCTAATTTATCCCAAAGGTGTTCTATCAGGTTGAGGTCAGGACTGAGGCCAGTGCAGGCCAGTCAAGTTCCTCCACCCCAAACTCGCTCATCCATGTCTTTATGGACCTTGCTTTGTGAACTGGTGCTGAGTCATGTTGGAACAGGAAGGGGCCATCCCCAAACTGTGCCCACAAAGTTGGGAGCATGAAATTGTCCAAAATGTCTTGGTATGATGACACCTTCCCTGGAACTAAGAGGCCAAGTCCAACCCCTGAAAAATAACCCCCCACCATAATCCCCCCTCCACCAACTTTACACTTGGCACAATGCAGTAAGGCAAGTACCGTTCTCCTGGCAACCGCCAGACATGTCCATCGGATTTAAAGACAGAAAAGCATGGATAGTCACTCCCGAGAATACATCTCCACTGCTCTAGAGTCCACTGGTGGCGTGCTTTACACCACTGCATCTGACGCTTTGCATTGCACTTGGTGATGTAAGGCTTGGATGCAGCTGCTCGGCCATGGAAACCCATTCCATGAAGCTCTCTATGCACTGTTGTTGTGTTAATCTGAAGACCACATGAAATTTGGAGGTCTTTAGCTATTGACTCTGCAGACAGTTGGCAACTTCTGTGCGCTTCAGCATGTGCTGACTTCGCTATGTCATTTTACGTGGCCTACCACTTTGTGGCTGAGTTGCTGTTGTTCCCAGTTGCTTTCACTTTATTATAATACCACTAACAGTTGACCGTGGAATATTTAGTAGCAAGGAAATGTCACGAATGGACTTATTGCACAGATGGCAACCTATCACGGTACCACGCTTGAATTTACTGAGCTCCTGAGAGCGACCCATTCTTTCACAAATGTTTGTAGAAGCAGTCTGCATGCCTAGGGGCTTGATTTTATATACCTGTTTTTATACACCTGTGGTCATGGAGGTGATTGGAACACCTGAATCCAATGATTTGGAGGGGTGTCCTAATACTATCGGCAAAATAATGTATTTTAGGCAGTAATTACTCAGTGCCCTAACCAGTCTTTTGGAATGATAACATTTCTCAAAAATGATAGGCTACAGATGATTTTTTTCTACAAGTTTTACTATTTCTACCAGTTGTCAGCAATTGCTTTTGTATGTAGAATACTGCAGTAACCCAGTTTTCTCATTTTTCTTTTAACTTTCATTAAATCTCTCAATAAAGTCAACCGAACATTCTCACATTCTTGTTTATTCCTAGGATTTTAGAATGCTCAATATAAATAAGTCAAGTTTCTAGTGTCTAAATCACAGGGGTACATTTAGGCCTCATGAACACGGCATTTTTACAGCCACTTTTAGGGGCGCCAGGCATTTTTTTTCCCGCTTCTACCTCTATGTTATTCTATATGACCATGCACACAAACTTTTAGAAGCTTTTGGTGGCAGAGGCATTTACAGGCAGGAATAAAAAAAACAAAAAACACAGGGTCATGCATGTTAATGCAGGGTTAATTCATTTCAATGGCCAGAAATGCTTGACGGCTGTAAAAGCGCCTAAATGCTTGTAAAAGTGTTAGACACTTTTACAAGCATCAGGCATTTTTTTTTGCCAAAACACTACTGCTAAGAAGAGGAGCGTTTTGGAAATATCCAGTGTGCATGAGGCCTTAAAGTACACCTGTCAGAGAAATACCAAGGGCTGCCACTGCAGACCGAACAGTCTGACTGTAATGCTAGCTTGCTAACTTTAAAGTGGTTGCAAACCTCATACATGAAATATAAACAAAGCATATTCCTCTATAGTGTGTACTCGTCTCTATCCAGAGCACCAAGTGTCAAATTTGTCTGCTGCCTCGTTCCTCTGCTATCTGCGCGAGTCACTTCTGACAAGTTTTCCTGACACCAAGAGAAAAATGGGGACAGGTGAGGGACCTTCAGCAGATTGACAGTCTCAGCTGTGTGAAGGGGGGGGGTGTGCCTTCCCTCCAATCAGCTCTCAGAGCTTTCCTTACTGAGCTCTGCAGAGTGTAATTGCAGCTCTCTACCCCCCCCCCCATTTTCTGAAACAGATGTAAAGAGGAGAAGACTGCACATAAACCGGCACAACTTATGTAGGAAGATTCGTTTCTCTATTTTCTCTGTGAATCACCTGAGGCCAGTAACTTCACTGGGTATAAGGGTTTAGAGCCACTCTTACAGAACTTATACTGTGCATAATTGCCCACCCCCCTGCATGGTACCTGCTATTTTAAATACTTTCCTCCCAGTTTTAGCATTCTTCACTGGATGGACCTGCCTAGCTTCTCAAAGCCTTTCTAGCGAAAGTATCTGCATTGCCTCCTCTTCATAATGTGTACACATGCCACAGCCCAATTCAATCCTTTAAGTGAGCAATTATTCTCTAGATGGCTGGAACGCAGCTCACCCATAGGAATGAATGCAGTCATGGAGCATTACGAAGAGGAACCAGTGGGGGCACTTGCAGCAAAAAGTCTGTGCTGTGCTAAGCAGGTCCTAGGGCTGCCAATAGAGGGGTGCAGGCACTACTTTCATAATGGGTCCAGGCCCAATTCAGTCAGTACGTGGGCCCGAGCATGACAGAAGCTTTCTGTGGGTGACACTAGTACAGCATCCAAGGATCGGTTCAGCTCCCAGTTACAGAGCCAACAGGGGATGTCGGAGCTGGGGCTGCAGAGCTTTTGCTCAGGATGGGCAGCCAGGCATGGTTCTGGGGGTGGAGCACACATAGTGCACAGTGACTTTACAGTGTTTGTGGCTGTAGCTAACAGGCAGGAGGAACCAGGGGAGGGGTGTGGACAAGTGGAGTTCATTGCCAAAACTCAGCCAATGAAAATGGGCGAGGGGACCCAACCAATTAGGTAATCTTTAATAGGGCCCCATGATTTCTAATGGTGGCCCAGACAGGTCTACACAGTGAAGATCACTGTACAGGCAATGAAGTATAATACGAGGTTATTTGCTTTAGTCATCCCAAGTTTGCTTTAATTCTTCTAACCCAAGAAGCTTACACTCACCTTTCCTTTGCTCTACAGTGAGGGAACATATGGCAGAGGATCAATTGGCATGTGTCCATAGCTTTGTGTTAGTTACAACCAGCAACTTGTTGCCTACACTGGGTGAGATGTAAGTGAACCTGTTGCTTTGCCCTGGGTAAAATGTTTACTATTGTGGCCAGACTGTATTATCATGGCAGTACTAGTGGCAAATATACTAAGAAACCAAAAATGTCATCCCATAAAAGTTTGGTGCCCATTTACAAAGCTCCAATAATCTATGTCCTAATCAGTGTGCCTAAGTACAATGATCAAAGTGGCAAGCATCAGCATTGGCAAAAGGCTCAAGATCTTTGCCCGGTATCAATGTCATTTCAAGTGTATCTACAACTTTTTTCAAGTTTTTCATGTTTGTTCATATTAAGTGTACATTCGCATTCCACGTTTTAATCCAAATGAACAAATTTCAAATATGTTTGAAAAGATGACTGCCTTTTCCAGTAAGGCTGGTGGAATGCAGAGTTGCTCTGGCTTTATGTGATTAGTAAATTAATCAGAGAAACACATTTCGGCAAAGCCAACTTGTTGCACTTTGTCCCTCCATCCATAATCTCTGACAAGGATCAGCTTGCAAATGGGGCCTGGCAGGATTCCCTTTCCTTACTTACTATTTCCATTCCACCCTTGTTCACTTTTTTTCTTTTCCCTCCAGGATTCAATGATAGAAGCTCCAAAGCCGGGGCAGACAAAACAAATCTAATGTTTTTCCACTGGCCATGAAATCCTTCAGCTCGTGCTAACACTAACAAAACTTCCTCTTCTCGTTAAACGACCGCAACCGTGACCACTTCTCCATTTCACCCAGCACCTGACATCCAGGTAGCTCTCAGCACACCCTCATAACAAGGGCGTCACCCTCTCTTTCATCGCAATCGCCCTTGTACACAGGCCATTTGTTTCCATAAGAATCAATCATCTTCCGCCACACATCACTTCTTCCCAGAGACATGAAAGTCTCAGCCAGAGGGGAACTGTCTCAAATGCACAGACGCGCGCCTTGGGAAAGATTATAGTAAATATAGAACGGAGGATGTATTATGGGGCATATTTATAAAGCAGAGAATGATCCTTCTTTGCATCCGGACACCTGTCAAAAGAAAGACATTTCTATAGGTCTCTGAAGGCTGTGATTGGGCCACAGAGAATAAAGATAAAAATTACAGATTGTTGTTTAACAGACGCCGATTTCACTGATCTGCAATAACAGCTTTCTGAAAATCCTAAAGAGGAACTCCAGGCAGATATAAAATACACAAATTTATTTTTTAAAGGCATTTAGTTCGAGTTGTACTCTGTTAGCTGTAGCTTTTAATGCAGTTCTGTCACACCTGATGAGCCTGGAGATCTCCTCAAAGCTTGCCGTTATTAATCTACATAGCTAGTTTCAGGCTAGGTTCACACTGATGGGGTGCGGTGCATTGCATGTGATTCGCACAGGAACCACACCGCATTCCTGTGCAAATCACATGTGATTTGTGTGCAGTGCGATTGACACCATACATTTTGTATGGCTCAAATCACACCGCACCCCCACCAAAAAGGTGCAGGACCATTTTTGGATCCGCGCTAGAATCGGATCACATGGGTATTCACACCTATGCGATCCGATTCTGCACATCGCACCGCGTTTTGTGGACTGATTTCAGGGGTGTTGTTAACTCAATATACACACCCTCATCGGTTCTCATGAACGGGGTGCGATTCTGATGCTGTGCGGAATTCGTACAGAAAACGCTGCAAATTCCGCACCACATCAGTGTGAACCAGGGCTTAACGTAGCTCAATTTTGCATTCAAATAACTGCTCTTCTTTCACAATATGAATGCGGTTAGAAAGCATCATGAAACTGAGGAATTTTATAGAGTACTGGCTTAAATCACTGACATTTCAAGCACCTGAAATGACCAGGAAAGAATTTCCAATTTAACATTTGGTCTACCCTCCTGTAGCAGCAATCTCTTTAAAAAGAGAAGTGTGGGCTTTTTTCCCCCCAAATATACTTACCTAGGTAGATACTGCATCTGTCCCCTGTCATCTCTAAGTGTGAGAACGCAGCGATCACATGACTGCTGAGTTCGCACAGCCACTCTGAGAAGAGAGCAGGACTGTCAGACACCGCTGTCTGCTCTGCCCCCTTCCCGCACTCATTGGAGTGCTGGGTTGGGGAGGGGGAGGGGGAGGGAGCAGCTGGCTAATGCAGGCCATACATGGGTCGAATTGTGATTAATTTTTCATTCGAAAATATTGTTCGCTCGGTAATCCGATGGTGCCATCAATGATTTCAAAAATCGGCCGACCAAGTCATAAAGTTTACCCCATATAACAGGTCTGATCAGGTCCACCTAAAAAAAAAAAAAAAAAAATACGACAGGCAGACCTGATCAGTCTACCCATGTGAAAGGGGCCTTAGAAAGTAATAGCTGTCCGTTTATCATCCATCAACAGACTGATGCAGAACGGACAGATGAAATGCCTGTGTGAAAGGGGTCTGAAGAAGCCATTACAAGCAAGTGATCAGATGCTGGCAGTCTATGTCCGGGGTCAATCTCTCACATGTGATCGCAGCATGAGTGTTACAAGTAAGTGCATATGATTAGGTACAAGAGCTGCAGCCTCCCATTGCTTTCAATGGGGCTGTCTAATCACAGCAAATCACAGGTACCCCAGCTGGGGGTCTTGCAGGTAAATCGTGGGCAGGGTGCATTCACAAGAGTGAATGCACCCAAAGTAAAATAAAATCCCAAATTTTAGATTCACGTCAGCACAGTAATAAAGGAGACATCTTCCAATGAACGCAGCGATCACATGACTGCTGAGTTCGCACAGCCACTCTGAGAAGAGAGCAGGACTGTCAGACACCGCTGTCTGCTCTGCCCCCTTCCCGCGCTCACTGGAGTGCTGGGTTGTGGAGGGGGAGGGAGCGGCTGGCTAATGCAGGCCATACATGGGTTGAATTGTGATTAATTTTTCATTCGAGAATATTGTTCGCTCGGTAATCTGATGGTGCCATCAATGATTTCAAAATCGGCCGACCAAGTCATAAAGTTCACCCCATATAACAGGCAAAACTTCTGTTCCTTCCAGGTCACGGCTCATGCGCATATTCTTTTTGGAAAAACGATCATACGATTTGAACATCATTGAGTCGAAAATCGGTAGTTTTTCATACATTTTCCAATATGCCCGATCACTGAAAAGGGGAGGAACCGCGTAAAATCGGCCGGTGCCATTGACCCACTAACAGAGCAAAAATCGGTCGATTATTCTAGATGAAAAATCAGTCGAATTTCGACCCATGTATGGCCAGCATAAGGTTCTCAGTGACTTGCTGAGAGGTTGAGCCAGGTGCTGCTCCAGACTCTGGGGTGGATTCCTTCCCCAGCCTAGACCATCTGAGTGCTGTCAGCCGACAGAAGGCTTTAGCCCACTGTCAGCTGAAAACGAGTCAAAGGAGTATAGAACAAACTGCACACCTGTGATCTGCAGAAGTACAGCCAAAAGGAGCTTTGGTTGTTCCTCTCCTTTAACTAGATGTTGTCTCTAGCAGCTAATCGTGCCCACTTGCATGTAACCTCCGAGGCTCCTTTCACATGGGCATCATCCATTTAGTCACATTTTGCTAAAAAATTTATTCAGTTTACATCAGCTAAAGAAAGTATGGGATTTTTATTTTTTTTTTTTAACACTACATACCTAGGTGGATGCAGCATCAATCCGATGTTGCATTTGTCCCCCTCTGGCTCAGACACTGATCGCTCAGCAGAACAGAGAGTGGTTACTGCCAGTCCCGCTGTCAGCTGAAAAAGGTCACAGGAGTGCAGAACAAACAAGCTTTGGCTATACTTCTTTAACATCCATCTTCTATTTACATTCGTTTTTCATCCATTTACATCAGTTTTTCATATGTTTATATCCGTTTTTTTGTCCACTTCTGTTTTTTAAATGAAACAAAAATGCAGACTAGTTCAATTTAAAAAATTGGACCTGAACAGAAGTTGACAAAAAAACTGATGTATATGGACACTGTCTGTTTACCCTTAGGCCCCATCCTTGCAGGGCGGACTCCACCAGAAGTCTGCTTGCTCAGCGGGGGAATCTGTCCACTGATGGCTAGTCCATGTCCTCTCTGCTTATGCAGGGCAGACATAGACACAGCCCACTGTCCTCTATGGGCAGTCAGATGTAAACGGACCACCTGTCAATTTACACCTGACTGCCATCAGGTCAGATCTGCTAAATGGATGGGGAAATGATCCCCATCCATTTGTTTTTAGCAGATAGGATCGGATCAGATGTAGGTGGATGTTGAAGGACACAAGTCTGTTTACATCTGCATCTCCATAGAGAACAATGGGGGGGGGGGGTCTGATCAGGTCCACCTAAAAAAAAAAATATGAGAGGCAGACCTGATCAGTCTACCCATGTGAAAGGGGCCTTAGAAAGTAATAGCTGTCCGTTTATCATCCATCAACAGACTGATGCAGAACGGACAGATGAAATGCCTGTGTGAAAGGGGTCTGAAGAAGCCATTACAAGCAAGTGATCAGATGCTGGCAGTCTATGTCCGGGGTCAATCTCTCACATGTGATCGCAGCATGAGTGTTTACAAGTGCATACGATGAGGTACAAGAGCTGCAGCCTCCTATTGCTTTCAATGGGCTGTCTAATCACAGGTACCCCAGCTGGGGTCTTGCAGGTAAATCGTGGGCAGGGTGCATTCACAAGAGTGAATGCACCCAAAGTAAAAAAAAATCCCAAATTTTGAATTCACATCAGCACAGCAATAAAAGGAGACATTTTCCAATGAAGACAGACACTAGTTCTGGAGACTCTGGGGACATCCCAGGATTCCCTCGTTATGGGGGGGGATTTCTTCTCACTTCCTGTTCTGGCTTTGAGACAGAAAGTGAATGGAAATCTCCTCTATGGGACTCAGAATTCGCATTAGCCCCTTGCAAAACCCTGTAAAGCAGAGTTTAGACTGGAAGAGGAATGAAGAACCACAAAGAGCCAAACAGTTGTGATGTGATGCCCATGTGTCACCAAGGAGCAAGCTGAAAAGTTCATTAGTCTGCTGCTTCTCCATTTACCATTCAGTCACAGGCTGGGGGAGATACAAAACCTGCCAGGCCTCAGGCACTTTGCATTTATGCGCCAGCTTTGGCAAGAATCCAGTGTATTCCTTTAGCTGAATTCAAAGTGGATGCAGATAGTTGTGGACTGCACAACGCAGTGCCAGGCTTACAGCAGCCGCAACCCTGTGTGGGTGTTCCAATGTCATCGCAGATGGAGCAATTACCTGCAGTTGGGAACAGGTGATTGCTCCACGTGCGCTTACAGCCGAACACTGGACAGCTGTGGCCGCTCTCAGTCTGTCATTGCTGTGTACAGGCTGAGCAGCTGCAACTATCCACACCCACACCCGTGAATCCAGCAGCAGGAATACGGTGAATTCTTGGCACAGCTGGGAAATACATATCATGTGAATAATGCTTAAAGTGAATGTCCATCTTAAAACTGCTCCCATCCCTCTTCTATCTGCTTTTCTAACTACCCTGTAGAAGCAAGATGTTTACACTTGCTTATTCACAGGGTGCTCTGGTCTGGACACACTATTTCCCCAGTGGCAGGCTTCAGGGGAGAGGAGGACATCTGACAATGGATACCCCATAGTAAGCCTAGGGATGACGTCACCATAAGCTTAAGCTTTAAGCTTAGCTAATACTAGCAATAAAATCCACTTTGTTACTTTAACATTATTATTATACAGGATTTATATAGCGCCAAGAGTTTGAAGGAGACAATACAACAACAATGCAGTTCAATACAAGAGGGTTAGGAGGGCCCTGCTCCTCAGAGCTTACAATCTAGAAGGGAGGGGCTGGTGGTACAAAAGGTAATAACTGTGGGGGATGAACTGATGGGAGAAATAGAAGATTCAGTTATTAGCTGAAGGCAGGATTGGCTTCCCTGAAGAGATAGGTTTTCAGAGATCGAAGTGGGCAGAGTAGGCGATAGTCTGATAGATTGGGGTAGAGAGTTCCAGAGGATGGGGGAGGCTCTGGAGAAGTCCTGGAGATGAGCAGGGGAGGAGGAGACAAAAGAGCTAGAGAGCAGGAGGTCGTGGAGGGAGTGGAGAGAACGATTTGGGTGATATTTGGAGACAAGAATGTTGATGTAATTTGGGGCAGAGTTATAAATGGCTTTATGTGTTATTGTTAACGTTTTGAATTTTATTCGTTGGGCAATGGGAAGCCAGTGGAGGGATTGGCAAAGAGGGATGGCAGATATGGAACGGTTAGTAAGGTGGATGAGTCTGGCAGCAGCATTCATGATAGACTGAAGAGGGGATAGCCTGCGATTAGGAAGGCCAATGAGGAGGGAGTTACAATAGTCAAGGCGAGAGATAACAAGGGAGTGAATAAGTTGCTTAGTGGTTTCCGAGGTTAGGAACGGGTGTATCTTGGAGATGTTGCGGAGGTGAAGTCTACCAGATTTGGACAGTGATTGGATTTGGGGCTGAAAGGACAGATGGGAGTCTAGGATTACACCTAGCACCCTGGCATGAGGGGAGGGAGTGATGGCTGTGTTATTGATCTTGATGGAGAAGTCAGGGGAGGGGGCACGGGCTGGAGGGAATAGTATGAGCTCTGTTTTAGAAAGATTGAGTTAGAGGAGGTGGAGTGACATCCATGACGATATGTCGCTTAGTATGTTAGTAATGTGAGTGGAGACTGAAGGGGTGAGGTGAGGGGTAGAAAGATAGGTTTGTGTGTCATCAGCATAGAGATGGTACCTAAAGCCATGGCAGTTTATCAAGTGACCAAGAGAGGAGGTGTAGATGGAGAAGAGAACCTTCAGGGACCCCTACAGAAAAAGGGAGTGAAGAGAAGAAGACAGAGTTATAGGTAACGCTGAAGGTTATGTAATCGCAGCAGAGAAAATCCAGGTCTCCTGCCCTGTCAGACAGAGCTTTTCTGTGTGGCAAAGCTATCTAAATCTCAGGACTGGATGGAAAGAAATACAAAAGCAGGTAATACAGCCCAATACAATGTATTGGGCAGTTTGCCCAGAGTGCATCATTAAGTTATAAAGAGTAGATCAGGCAGGCTACTTGGGAGATCATCTTCTCTGCAGGAAACTATGACACTGATCTGACTATTCACGTTCTAAATTTGATGGATACGGTTGATTTGGAAAAGGTACAAATTGCCCATATTAGAAAGGACCACCATAGCAACAATAAAAGATCTACATACACATATACTGATGCTGTCCTCATTCAACTGCATCTTCTATATAGCTTAACCTACTCTGATGATAATCTGCTTATGTCGGAGTATGTTTAGTACTTAAACTTTCATGTATAAGGTCTTGTAAAAAAAGATTTCATAACCCTCTTACTTTGGTGTTTGCCATGTCCACAATATACTGGTCTCCCTTAACACACTCCATGACAGGGAAGCCATCTCTGTCCAGCACTTTTGCCTGCGAGTTTCCAGCCACCACAAGAATGACATCTCCGGTAATGCTGTACTGCAGAGACTTGATCTGATGACTGAAGAGAGAGAGAGCACTTATCAGCCTATAAAGCGTACAGACGACAGCATGTAGAATTAACAAAGATGTAAATGTACAAATAAATTAAAGATATTTTGTTTTCTAAAGCCCCGTGTATCAAAAACAATTGATTTTTTTTTTAAATAAAATATTTGTTTGTACCTTGTTTTCATCCCCACCTCATCTCCATAACTTAAAGATAAGAGTTGTGTTGTCCAGCAGGGCAGAATTCAGGCACATCTGAAAACACTGCTTGGGTTTTGAATTAGCAGAGGCAACATTGCCTGCATTCTATAGGAAGTTAAGAACAACAGGTATTTTTGTACTTGCACTGATTTTACATACATTTTAAAAGGAGTGTATGCTGTAGATCAGAGTCAGCTTAGTGCAATTCCACCATTAATTTTGTTCCATACACTGAGCATTCCAAAAGCACGTATGAAATCAGTGAAATTTGAAAAAAAGTGGACTAGGTCAGATGGAGACAGCAAATATTCAGAAAATTGCACTGGAAAAATGTTAAAACAGTAAACTACAACTTGCAAAGATTTGTAATAAATGATTTCAACTACTAATAGCACTATATTTACTGCAAGGGACTTCTTGGACAATGTATAGGGCGAGAGAGTAAGAAGGGGTAAATCCAATGCTTAGGGCAAGAGAGTAAGAAGGGGTAAATCCAATGCTTAGGACAAGACAGTAAGAAGGGGTAAATCCAATGCTTAGGGCAAGAGAGTAAAAAGGGGTAAATCCAATGCGTAAAGCAAGAGGGTACGTTGGGGAGAATACAATGTGTAGAGCGAGAGAGTAAGAAGGGGCAAATCCAATGCATAGAGCAAGAGAGAGTAAGAAGGGGCAAATCCAATGCGTAGAGCAAGAGGGTAAGAAGGGGCAAATCCAATGCGTAGAGCAAGAGAGCAAAAAGGGGAAAATCAAAAAGGAGAAATCTATTTTTGTATAATTTTTTTCAATGCATTCATTGGAGGACAAAGCTTTAATTTGGATCATTACCATGGGTACAGTACAGTCCTTGATGGTGACCACTGCCCCCTAACACGGTAACACAAAGTCTGTTAAAGTGATTGTAAAGCTTACGTTTTTTTCATTAAAATAACAAACATGTCAAATTCTCCTGCTCTGTGCAGTGGTTTTGCACAGAGCAGCCCTGAACCTCTTCTTCTCTGTTCCCCCGCCAGCGGTCCTGCCTCCCTCACTCCATGCCGAATGCCAACCACAGGAAGCCGCTGGGAATGCATTAAGGTAAAAAAAAAAAAAAAAAAAAAAAAAAAAGAACCTACCTTTGCAACCACTTTAACACAGCCATGCAAACAATTAAAACACGCAGCAAAAAAAGGGGCAGGAGCGGTGTCCTTAAATAAACACAGAGATAAGGATTTTATGGTGATTACAAATGAAATCTTATTTTCTTTTTTAGTACAATGGAGGACACAGCTGAAAAAAAATAAATACAGGCCTGTTAGACAGCTGCCTGAAAAACTTCAGGTCTGAAAATTAAGTTAATTTTTTTAAAACTTTGGGAGCTTATGACCCGATGACGTAGTAGTGGCCATATAAACCTGAGAGAATCAATTTTTCATAGCATGTCCCTTCACTGGAAATAGTGACTCTCGGTGCTTAATAGCCCATACCTGTTAAATAGTTGGTGAGCATCAGTGTGAGATAGTGGTAGTCGATGCTGCAAGGCCCTTATGTGGGCACCTACCAACATGTACAAGGAATATGACCTGCGAAATCCTGACAAGACATTTAAAATACACCCTTATTGCTCTGACTACATCCAAAAAGTGTAAAGCAATTTCCTTTGGGTGGACTGGCATGGGACAGAGTGACAGGACCACGATATCTTCATCCAAGTGAAAACCAATACCACCTTCAATAAAGAGCCTTGGACGCAGAACTACCTTATCCTAATGTCCCACAGAGACCACAAGAGAGAGTCCCAAGAGAGACCACACGTAACAAGTTTTCACTTGTTGACAAGCAGAAGCGAAACAGAGGCCAGTGAAATAATACTTCCAATGGTGACACCTGACCCTTATTTGTGGTTCAGGTCAACTGCTACTCCAGGCCCTTGGAATAAAAGGTATTTTTATAGCAGTAGATGCAGAGTGGCGTTACCATATTAACGAGGTACCTGTACCAGTGGTTCTTAACCTGGGTTCGATCGAACCCCAGGGGTTCGGTGAGTCAGTCTCGCGGGTTCGGTGGAGGTGAAGACCCACACCCGACTCATATGATTCGTGCAGTAAATATTCATTATTATGTTTTTGTTTTTGTGTGAAAATCATGTTTTAATGGTTTTGTTCTTTGTTCTTAACGGTTTTGTTCATTTTGTGCACCTATGTATAAATATATACCTATGTTTTGAATTTTAAAAATCATATTTTATTTTTCCAATTAAGAAGGGTTCAGTGAATGCGCATATGAAACTGGTGGGGGTCAGTACCTCCAACAAGGTTAAGAACCACTGACCTGTACCAACCTGCAGGGCCAATCTGGGGCCACCAAAATCACCGGAATTCTCTTGGTTTTGTTCCAGCTTATTAGCCACAGTGTTAGCTTTACCAACGCATAAATCAATATCAGGGATTAGCGTTTCCACAGCTGTGTCTACCCTGCTATGCCAACAAACCTGTCCACCTCTCAAATGAGCAACAATGCCAGAAGACACACATTTGGCATTTCCCACAACAGTAACATTATTGCTGAAATGTAAAAGAGATTCAAATGAGATAGACCTTTTCAGAGACACCACTGCTAACACAGAGAGCAAAGGTCCTGTCATCAACATGGTGGCAGGACAGGCTTTTCTACTCAGGCTGTGGCTTTCTACAGAAATCGAACAGTAAGACTTTGCATACTAGCATCTGAATGTATTTAGCAGATTTCAACTGAAAGTTCAGTGGGGCATAAAGATTTTAAAAACCTTTTATCTACATAAAACTTGCAACAACCCCAATACCTGTGGGCAGCCAAACCAATCCTCTTAGCTCATTGCTAAATGAAAACAATAGACTCTGGGGTAATGACTTGTGACCAAAGACGGTGTGATTGGCATAGTCTAGGCTGAGAGCCAGGAAGCACCAGTATTTTCCTCAAGGCTTCAGAGAGGCATTTTATTTTTTTTGCACAACATAAAATAGCAATGTGATTTGGTAATGCTCACATGGGCCCCATTGACTCATGTAATGTGTGAATTTTAATGACAAGTCCACTTTAACACATCACAGCTAACCAGACGTGTGTAACCTTGGGAGAAGAAGGGGCAGGTATCAATTACACAAGGAGGAATGTCAACGCAGCAAATCAATGACTTACCTAACAGGGGTGAAATGTTATTATTTCATCAATAAACAACTATTACACATTGTAAACTGCACTTGGTCAGAGTAACACAAGCCAGTGAATGGTATGCAATACTTTCAAAGCAGTAAAGCAAACACAATGTTCTTGAAAATAACTGCTTTAAATAGCACAGAACGCGGAGTCGGCCTGGAGGATTCTTGTAAGTGAGGACGCTGGCAGGACTGTCCGTTGATACAAGTGTTTAATGCTATTTTATTACACGCTGTGAAAGTTATGCTGATATTATTCTATCCGGTATGGCATGTTGCTCCTTATGTATGCCGGAACAGGTGGGGATATAAAATTTTCTCTGTTATTTTATGTTTCAGAACAGTCCAGCAGATAATTGGCCACAAAACTTCTTAGCATGGGCAGGCACAGGGAATTTGTTATTTTTACTGTATGTAGTCGATCTTTCCAATACCCATGTCAATGTCTTGATAGTAAGTGTGCTACACCTTCCAAATTATACATTTTGTTTACAAAGATTTTTATTGACAATGTTCAGTCAAACAGACAGAGCCAACAGGATGACAGTTACATTCAACTTGAAAGTGACACAAAAAGGTGACTATCACAACATCTGGAGTACTCAACCATACAATATGAGAATCATAAGTAACAGAACATAGTTGGTAAAAAACATAACGCGCTAAAGGCATCCGTCACATGGGGCATATGCATAAATTGTCGAGTATCGTGAGACACGATGCAAACCAGTTATGAGATCAAAAGTTACATAGATCAAAACCGTCATGGTCAGGCTGATGCCCAGCCATCAGAGCGTTACATCACTGAACATGAACAAGAAAGTGGGTGAAAAGAGAAAGCAGAGCAAAAGCTGTAAAAGATTACAGAAAAAGTATAAGCAGAGAAGAGAGGAAGAAGAGTCCCGAGGGTCCACAACGCCAGGTTGTTATATTATTATACAGTATTTATATAGCGCCAAAGGGTATGCTCAGCGCTGTACAGTAGCAAGGGGGACAGAAAATGAGACAAGACAGTAACAATACAATACACGAGGGGTTTGAGGGCCCTGCTCTTTCGAGCTTACAATCTAGGAGGGAGGGGAAGGTGATACAGGAGGAGATGGCTGTGGGGGATGGAGTGGTGGGAGGAGTGGAGGAGGTTGTTAGGTGAGGTTGGGGTAGGCTTCCCTGAAGAGGGGGGTTTTCAGAGAGCGCCTGAAGGTGAGGAGGGTGGGTGACAGTCTGATGGATTGGGGTAGGGAGTTCCAGAGGATGAGGGAAGTCCTAGAGAAGTCCTGCAATTGGGCGTGGGAGGAGGAGACCAGGGAGCTAGAGAGTAGGAGGTCCTGTGAGGAGCGGAGGACACAGGTAGGGTAGTATTTGGGTATCAGGTCAGTGATGTAGTTTGGGGCGGCGTTGTGCTGCCAAATTTAGAAGGCTGAGCATGAGTTATCCAGGGTTGCCAAACGGAGAAAACTCTTGAGGCTATCCTTACCATAATTTCATTCATAAGATTTTTAAACAGCTTCAAAGCTGAGGATCGGGGCTTTCCAGGCTTTTGTATTCAGCCCCCCTAAGTCAATACTTTGTAGAACCACCTTTCACTGCAATTACATCTGCAAGTCTTTTTGGGGATGTCTCTACCAGCTTTGCACATCTAGAGAGTGAAAATTTTGCCCATTCTTCTTTGCAAAATAGCTCAAGTTCTGTCAGATTGGATGGAGAGCGTCTATGAACAGCATTTTTCAAGTCTTGCCACAGATTCTCAATTGGACATAGGTCTGGACTTTGACTGAGCCATTCTAGCACATGCATATGCTTTGATCAAACCATTCCATTGTATCTCTGGCTGGATGTTTCGGGTCGTTGTCCTGCTGGAAGATGAACCTCCACCCCAGTCTCAAGTCTTTTGCAGACTAACAGGCTTTCTTCTAATACTGCCCTGTATTTGGATCCATCCATCTTCCCATCAACTCTAACCTGCTTCCCTGTCCCTGCTGAAGAAAAGCATCCCCACAACATGATGCTGCCACCAACATGTTTCCACTTTATTACACAAAACATAATTTCTGAACTAATTTTGTGGAATGACACAGAGAAAAAGTTTTGAACACGCAAACTGAAATGTGTTTAATACGTCGTACAAAATCCTCTCTTGGTAATGACAGCTTCAAGACGTCTCCTGTATGAAGAAACTAGTCGCATTCATTGCTCAGGTGTGATTTTGGCCCATTTTTCCACACAAACAGTCTTGAAGGTTTCGTGAGCCTCTTCTATAAACTCTGATCTTTAGTTCTTTCCATACATTTTCTATTGGATTCAAGTCAGGTGATTGGCTGGGCAATTATAGCAGCCTTATTTTCTTTGAAACCAATTGAGAGTTTCCTTGGCTTTGTGTTTGGGATCATAATCTTGCTGAAATGTCCACCCTCATTTCATCTTCATCATCCTGGTCAATGACATGAAGTTTGCCATTACCGTATGCTGAAAAACAGCCCCACACCATAATGTTCCCACCTCCAAACTTCACTGTTGGTATGGTGTTTTTGGGGTGATGTGCAGTGCTATTTGACCTCCAAACATGGTGTGTATTATGGCATCCAAAGAGTTCAATTTTGGTCTGATCTGACCAGTCTATATTCTTCCAGTATTTCACAGGCTTGTCTAAATGTTGTGCAGAAAACTTTAAATAAGCTTCAACATGATTTTTCATCAGCAATGGAGTCTTGTGTGGCGAGCTTGCATACAGACCACGGCGGTTGAGTGCATTACGTATTGTTTTCTTTGAAACAATTGTACCTAATTCCAGGTCTTTCTGAAGCTCTCCACAAATGGTCCTTGGCTTTTGGACAACTCTTCTGATAATTGTTTTCACTCCTCTGTCAGAAATCTTGCAAGGAGCACCTGGTTCTGGCCGGTTTATGGTGAAATGAGGTTCTTGCCACTTCCGAATTTTGGCCCCAACAGTGCTCACTGGAACATTTAGAAGTTTAGAAATCCTTCTGTAACAAATACCATCAGTATGTTTTGCAACAATAAGGTTGCTACGGTCTTGAGAGAACTCTTTGTTTTTACCCATCATGAGATGTTTCTTGTTTGACATGTTGGTAATGAGACACCTTTTTATAGGCCATGAGTTGAGACTGAACCAGCTGATATTAACTTGCATTGACAACGGGAAGGATTGCTTTCTAATTGCTTATAGATTTCAGCTTGTGTCTTGGCTTTCCATGCCTTTTTGCACCTCCCTTTCTTCATGTGTTCAATGCTTTTTCCCTGTGTTGTTCTATTTTATTTCACATAACTTAATGTCTCAACTTATTTGTGTTGATTGCTTTGTATGTATGTATTGCATAAGCTGTTACCGACATGTGGTCAAAATTTCACATCAATAGCACCTTTAGGAGAGAAAATGGGAAAATATAGGAGAGAAAATGGGAACGTGTTCAATACATACAAATACATACAAACACACACACACACACACACACACACACACACACAAATATCTTAAAGCGGAGGTGGGGGAGGTGCAGGTACCCGCTCCCACTTCAGCTCTGACCTCCTGGGCAATCTGAGCAGAAGTTCGTCCCCCTCTCCTTTCTTCACGGGACCATTCACTGGGAGCAGCACAGTGCAGCTCGCGCATGCGAAGTGGGAAGCTGGCTGTGAAGCCGCAAGCAGCCACAGTTGGCTGCTCACAGCTAAAATGCTGGCTGGGGACCTAAAGTCCAGCGAAAAGCCAGGTTAGGTGAGGACAGCACAGAATCCTGGGACAGGTAAGTGTGTGCTTTGTAAAGAGTCAGCAGCTACAGTATTTGTACAATTAGGGGTAGTGGGGAAAGGGGGGGGGGGTGGCTGGTGAACAGCAGTTGTGTATGGACAACATGGTGGAGGAGGCAATTAAGTTGACGAGCTTCTTTGCCCATCATGTTCTCATTCTCAAATCGGCATTGTGCATTTCAGTGACTGAAAAAAAAAAAAAAGTCTGGGGGAAAAGAGAGCCCAGTCATGTGTCCTGTCAAAATCATGTGATGAGCCTCTCCTTCAATCATAGAATTCTCTCTATAGCATTATGCAGAAATAAGAACTTTGTGGGACAGAGCAGAGGGACACAGTAAATGTTCAGCAGACAGGGGACAGCAATATCCTGTAATTATGGCTTTTCAAATTTACTGCAGTCAGTGGAAATAGAAGGCACAGGCAAAGCAAAACGCTGAAAATGCAGCCTAATATGTGGCGGCATGGCCATAGACAACAAGCCCTAACATTGCTATATTATATCACTAGCTGTGTGAGTAGCTGTGGTAGGGGACACATGAATAAATGGAACTCCAATTTGCTGCCTCCATCAATCACCTATTTCAAACAGGGAGGTCCTCAGCATGAGACTAATTGATAGCAGTCTGTGAACAGTAAAACATTGCTCTATACAATCTAGTGTTACACATACCCTGCCACCCGCAGCCTTAGATTCCTTCTCTAAATCACTGTACTGTGTACAATACAATGGACCTGGAATCCGCTAATTCAGGATAATTAGACTGTTTGCTCATTGGAATGATCAAGAAACTGCAAATTTGCATATTAAAAAAAAAGAAGGAAGAAGGAGGTGTTCTCAATATGGAGAAATCAATATCTCATTCACCTTTTTCAAAGGAAAACTTTTTCAATGCTCTGCATAAATTCTACAGAAGGATAATTTTGTAATTTAAGTAGTTTATGGCACCTTCCCATTTCATATATATTTATCACACACACACACACACACACACACACACACACACACACACACACACACACACACACACACACACACACACACACACACACACACACACACACACACACACACACACACACACACACACACACACACACACACACACACACACACACACACACACACCTTTCTAATGCTGGTAGACAGGATTGCCCTAGATTTTTAACTCCCTACCCTAGGACTCCAATCACACTTGGGCAACTCCAAAGTCGCAAGATTTCCAGCGCACCTCTGAGGCAGCTTTTATCTGACTTTACACTCTTTGGATCAAAATCCATCAAAAGTTGCATTAAAGTAGGGCAGGCACCTTTTCAAAGTTGCTGCGACTTTAAGTCACACCAATTTGAACAGGTGCAATTGAAAAGAATGGGTTGAGACTTGTCATGCGACTTTGATGTCCAAAGTCGCACAAGTGTGAATGGAGCCTTATTCCTGGCTCATTGCCATGTGACTTTAGTAGACACCCCTTCTGAATTAGCACTTACGTTGAGCCAGTGCACTGAAGAGACCACATAAATATCTTATGAACATATAAACAGAAGTAGAAAAACATTGCTAAAATTGCAGTGTATATAAAACTATTTCAATTAACTTTTTATGAAGCTGGAGTTTCATTTTAAAGGCAAACTACAGTGGGGAAAATAGTTTTTTGATCCCTTGCAGATTTTGTAAGTTTGCCCACTTACAAAGAAATGAAGGGTCTATAATTATTATCATAGGTTTTTTTTTATGATACAGACAGAATATCAACCAAAAATCCAGAATAAAACACGATACAAAATGTTCTAAAATTAGTTGCAGTTCAAATAAGTATTTGATCCCCAAGCAAAACATAACTTGGTACTTGGTGGAGAAACCCTTGTTGGCAAGCACAGAGGTAAAATGTTTCTTGTAGTTGGTTACCAGGTTTGCACACATCTCAGGAGGGATTTTGGTCCTCTCTCCTTTACAGATCTTCTCTAAATCCTTAAGGTTTCTTGGCTGTCGCTTGGCAACTCTAAGTTTTAGCTCCCTCCATAAATTTAAGGATTTAATTTAGGATTAAGGTCTGGAGACTAGCTAGGCCAGTGGTCGGCAAGCCGCGGCTTGCGAGCCACATGCAGCTCTTTACACGCTTTAATGCGGCTCTTGTGTGCCGGGCGCCCGCTCCCCTCCCTCCTCTCGGGCGGCAGGGACTCTGCAGCGTGATCCAAAAAAAAAAAACAGCCAGGGCAGCGCGCTCAAATGCAATGATTGGCCAGTCTCGCTGCCACTCACATCCTGATAGCCAGTGATTGGCTGTCAGGATGTGTGTAGGCGGGGCAGCGTGACGAACATGAGAGGAGCTAGGCTCCTCTCACAGTCCGCCCTGAAGACCAGGACGGCGCGGGAACACGGCGAGAGGAACGCGCGGAGCAAAGGTAAGTGAATTGACACAGGGGGACTTGGCTTACTACTTGCTACTTACTTACTACTACTATATGAGGGATGAATTAATATAGGGGGGATGAATTACTATGGGGGATGAATTACTATATGGGGGATGAATTACTATATGGGGGATGAATTACTATATGTCAGGGCAGGAGCTGAGGAATGGACAGGCAGGCCTAACAATGTAACGCACTGGCTGACGACAACCACCACCCACAGACCGAAGTCCCTCAGGGCGCGGAGTCTAAGTCCCAGGCTGCCCTTCACCAGGGCCCCTGATGGTGGGGATGGACTTGACGCAGCCAGGAACCAGGTCGCGGCCCCTGAGACACCTCAGCTGCGGTAATGGCCGCCGCCAATGGCGTGTAACTGGTGGAAGAGACAAAAGAGTAGTCAGACAAGCCGGGGTCAACAACAACAGGACAAAACGGTACAGGACAGCAGACGAGAATCACAGGTCACGAGCCGGGTTCAGCAACAGAGGATCAGATCAAAGGAGAATACAAAGAATAGTCAAGTCACAAGCCGAATCAGAATACCAGGAGCATCACAAGAGTCAGAACAGAGTAATAGCAACACAAAGACACAAGACACAAGTGCAAAGAGCATGTGCGGGCCACAGGCTTATATGTCATCAGCCACACCCCTCTGGGGGATGGACCACAGAAACCTGAAGGCATAAAAGGATTCCCATCATGCACAGCAGAATCCAAGATGGACGCCAGCACATGGAGTAACATAACCTCAGGGAAAAGGTAGGACCTTGACACTATATGGGGGATGAATTACTATAAAAACTTATTGAAACTAAAAACAGTGTACCATCCTATGTATTTTCAGTTTTAAAAATGTGGCTCTCAAAATAAATTTCAATCGTGGTTTTGGTGAGATTTGGCTCAGTTGAAAAAAAAGGTTGCCCACCACTGAGCTAGGCTACTCCAGTATCTTAATGGGCTTCTTCTTGAGCCACTCCTTTGTTGCCTTAGTGGTATTTTTTGGGTCATTGTCTTGCTGGAACACCCATCCACGACCCATCTTCAGTGTTCTGGCTGAGGAAAAAAGGTTCTTATCCAAGATTTTATAATACATGGCCCCATCCATTGGCCCCTCAATGCGGCAAAGTCTGCTTGTACCTTTAGCAGAGAAACAGCCCCAAAGCAGAATGTTTCCACCTCTGTACTTGACTGTACGGATGGTGTTCTTAAGGTCATAGCCAGCATTTTTCTTCCTCCAAACATGGTTAGTCGAATTAATGCCAAAAGAGCTAACTTTTGGTGTCATCTGACCACAGCACTTTCTCCCAATCCTTCTGTGAATAATTTATATATTAATTGGCAAACTTCAGATGGACCTGTAGGAGGGGGACCTTGCAGGTCGCCGCAGGATTTCAATCCATGGCGGCATATTGTGTTACGAACCGTTTGTTTGGCGACTGTGGTCCCAACTGCCTTTAGATCAGGGGTGTCAAACTGGTGGCCCTCCAGCTGTTGCAAAACTACAAGTCCCATCATGCCTCTGCCTTTGGCAGTCATACTTGTAACTGTCAATCTTGCAATGCACCATGGGACTTGTTTATCAACAGCTGGAGGGCCGCCAGTTTGACACCTGTGGTTTAGATCATTCACAAGCTCCTCCAGTGTAGTTCCTGGCTGATCCCTCACTTTTTTCATGAACATCCTTTCCCCATGATGCAAAATCTTGTATAGAGCTCCAGACTGAAAGCGATTGATGGTTATTTTGTATTTCTTCCATTTGCGAATTATCGCTCCAACAGTTGACTCCACCAAGCTGCTTTCTGATGGTCTTGTAGCCCATTCCAGGCTTGTACAGGTCTACAATCTTGTCCCTGATGTTCTTTGACAGCTCTTTGGTCATTTGCCCATGGTGGCGAGGTTTGAATGGAAGAAAGAAATTTTGTGGACAGGCGTGTTTTTTATACACATAACGAGTTGTCATAAGGAGCCCCTTTTCTTACACTGTCAGAACTAATCTGTGTACCACGTGAGCACATAACCAGTCTGTGGGAGCCAGGAATATTGTTGGTTGGTGGGGATCAAATACCTATTTTACTCAATGAAATGCAACTCAATTTATAACATTTGTATCATGTGTTTTTTTCTGGATTTTTGGCTGATATTCTGTCTCTATCATTTAAAATACACCTATGATAAAATTGATAGAACCTTAATTTCTTTGAAAGTGGGCAAACTTACAAAATCTGCAGGGGATCAAATAATTATTTTCCCCACTGTATGGCTTTTTTTTTTCTTAGTTCCCCAGGCAGTGGAGAAAAAAATGCAGCTCTTGCTGCAATACTCAATAATGCAATACTTCAATCCAGAGTAGACCCTCACAGTAGGTCTTCTTCGCCACAAGATATCCTCAGTCTTCTGGGTTAAAGCATGCCCAGCGTCATGAACTGAGGAAAGACTATGAATGCAGTACACGGACTCCAAACCCTGGTATGTTGCCCTCCACGTACAGTATATTGATGCAGAAAGTGGCACGGTTGTCAAAATTTCAGCACTGAAATTTTTACATTAACCAGGACCATCTACCAACATGGAAGTACCAAGGTGAAAGTGGACCCAGCAGGTCACATGACTAGACAAAAAAAAAAAAGTTATAAGGATAAAATTCTGCTATCAGGGGCCTCAAGGAGATCCACGGATCACAGATTTGGGCTTTCAATGGGAAAAGGCAGTTGCAATTCACAAAATGAAATCTGTTGGCAACATTTCAGGAAAAGAATCACATATGTAATCAGCATTGATCGAAGCCTGGAGCAGTATTTTCTTCAGTATACTCATTACACATTCTACTATTACAGAGATTTGTCTTTAGCACCAACCATTTAGCAACGCTTTATATATGTTGTACATTCACATCAGTTTCTGCCCTCAAGCATCTTATAATCTAAAGGTACCTACATTGAATGCATACATGCACATACTAGGGCCAATTTAGACAGGAGCCAATTAACCTACCAGCATGTCTTTGAGGAACATGCAAACTCCATGCACTTCTCTTTTTACATCCATCTCAGCAAGACTGTAGTTTTATGTAGCATTTGAGTAGAGGTCCACTTTATGTATACACTTACCATTCACATGGCTGATGTGAGCGAAATGCTTGTAGAGATGCATCCATCCCAGCAAAATCCCAAAACTTCACATCATAGTCGTAACCTCCTGTCACCAGACGAGCACCAGAAGGGTCCAACCCCATACCAGATACCTGGAATGACAAAACAAACCTTCAACAACTTTGCTGCAAAAATGAGAGAGAAAACAGGCATATATATATTTTAAAATTTACCTGCAGCAGATGTGAGGGCATAGCTAGGACTGAGACTAGAGAATGCATATTTTGGCCATTAGATCCTCTCTGAAACATCTGGTCACATTTAGGACTCATTAAAGTCTTTTAGATTTAATTAAAGTGGGGAAGTTCAGACAATATGAATTTTTTTTAATTGCTGTCTGCTATCCCTGCTGGGCGATTTACCCCTCTATTTGTCCTGGTGATCACGGTCTCAAAGATGGAACGTTAGAGAAAATCCTACATTTTAGAACAATCAGTAGAAGTGAAGAGGAAATCTTTCAACGAGGACAAAATGTTCATACAGCAACTAAGAATTCCCCTCACTTTAAGGGAAATTTCCTCTCACTTCCTGTTGTGTTTCCAAGGAAGACTTAAAGGGAAATGTCTCCAGCAGGACAAAGACATGAAAAAAATTGACAAAAATTTAAAAAAAAATTAAAAACCTGACAGGGTTTTAATCTTTCCCTACTCTAGGGCCACACATACACTTTAATACTCCATGTGCTTTTTTCCCCCCATGCATTGTGATGCAGATATGTAGGACAGTGGTAAAACTCTGGTGCAAACAAAAAAACGTGGTATTCAAAAATTATAAGAAACTTGAAAATGCCATTGGTCCATAAATATTTATAGTCATTTTAAAATACTTAAGAGGAAATGTTATGAGTGCTTCAAAGATCATATTATTTTGAGATTAACAGCACATATCAAAGAAGGTTGCCTTTATATTAAAGCAGAACTAATTCAGAACAAAAGAAAAACAAAATGTCTGATGATATTATCCATCTATAGTCACCTCTCCTCTGCTGCTTACTGGATAACCAAGGAGCAGTAGCATACTGATCATGTCTCCTCTCTCTCTGTACCTTCCCCACCATGTAAGCATGTTCATAAAGTTAGAGTGACAACAATGTAAAAAAGCCACAAGCCCAAATTAAGGGCTGGCCCTCCATCTCCCATTTCAGTGTTGATATAAAAAACAATTTTTAAACTTACACACACTGGCCGGTTTATTAGGTGCACCTGTTCAATTGTGTGGTAACACAAATTGCTAATCAGCCAATCACATGGCAGCAACTCAATGCATTTAGGCATCTAGATGTGGTGAAGATGACTTGCTGAAGTTCAAACCAAGCATCAGAATGAGGAAGAAAGGGGATTTAAGTGACTTTGAAGTGGCATGGTTGTTGGTGCCAGACGGGCTGGTCTGAGAATTTAAACTGCTGCTTTACTGGGATTTTCATGCACAACCATCTTTAGGGTTTACAGAGAATTGTCAGAAAAAGAAAAAATATTGAGCATCAGCTGTGTGGAGGAAAAAGCCATGTCAGAGATCAGAGGAGAATGGGCAGACTGGTTAGAGAGGATAGAAAGGCAACAGTAACTCAAATAACCACTCATTACAGCCAAAGTATGCAGAATACCATCTCTGAATGCACATGTCGAACGTTGAAACAGATGGGCTACAGCAGCAGACGACCACACCGGGTGCCACTCCGGTCAGCTAAGAACAGGAAACGGATACTACAATTCACACAGGTTCACCAAAATTGGACAATAGAAGATTGGAAAAACGTTGCCTGGTCTGATGAGTCTCGATTTCAGCTGCAACATTCAGATGGTAGGGTCAGGATTTGGTTTAACCGCTAGCCTACAGGGCACTTATACCCCCTTCCTGCCCAGGCCAATTTCCAGCTTTCAGCGCTGTCGCACTTTGAATGAAAAAGGGCTGTGTTTACCCAGCTGGGGATGAGCAGGAGTTCCGTGCATCCCTGTGCAGGCAGTCCCCTTCATGTCAATATGGATGCAGTCACTGCATGGACACAGCCGCTGCTCCCAGACATCTGTGCGGGTGCAGGGCCCCAAACGCCGACAGTATGCATTCATGGCTGTGCGAGTAAACATGGCTCTGGCACAAGCATGCACTGTAGTATACCAGTGGGAAACAGACCTAATATGGACTAACAAACTGAAGCTGAACTCCAGCTAACACTTTATAAGCTTTTATAGCAACAATTTTTTATCTTTTTTGGGATAAAGGTTTTATATACATGAAAGCGGACCTCCTGTCAGTGGTAAATGGTTTGTCCCATCCCTGTAAATGCTACTTTGTCTAGACAGCTTGGTGATAATAAAAGGAAAGAAAAAAAACAAAAAACAAAAAAAAAAAAAAAAAACTTTAAAAAGAAGCCTCTTGAAGCCACCACATCTAAAAGTTGGCAAGCTGCAATTTAACCACTTACCTACTGGGCACTTTTACCCCCTTCCTGCCCTGGCCAATTTTCAGAGCTGTCGCACTTTGAATGACAGTTGTGTGGTCATGCAACACTGTACCCATATGAAATTTGTATCATTTTTCTGTGACAGAGCTTTATTTTGGTGGTATTTAATCACCTCTGGGTTTTTATTTTTTCTTAAACAAACCAAAAACCACAGAAAATTTTGAGAAAAAAAAAAGTTTTTTCTTAGTTTTTGTTATAAACTTTTGTAAATAAGTGATTTTTCTCCTTCAATGATATGCGCTAAGGAGGCTGCAGTGATGGGCACTGATAGGCTGCACTGATGGACACTGATAGGTGGCACAGGTAGGTGGCACTGATAGGCATTGACAGGCATCACTGATACATGGCACTGATATATGGCACTGATAGGCAGCACTGACTGGCACTGAAAGGCAGCTCAGATAGGCACTGATATGTGGCATTGATGTGCACTGGTAGGCACTGATATGTGGCATTGATGTGGCACTGACAAAGGGCACTGATGGACACTGACAGGTGGTGCTGCTGGGGCTACACTGATCATCAGGGCACCCTGATGATCAGTGTACATGTCCCCTCCGCGGAAAGCCGATTACCGCCTCTCCTCTCGAGCTGTCAGCGTATGGTATGTCAGGTATTTACTTAGCCTTGACCTACCATAAGTTAAGCAGAAATAAAAAAAGATTCAAGTGAATCTAAAGCTACTTTCAAACTGATCTGTTGCAAAAAGCAGTAAAAACACATGCATTTTAGCCATGCATATGACGCATTTTTCATAGGACATGCAAGTCAAAAAAGGCATCAAAAACGCAACCACGGATGTGTTTTTGACACATTTTCCATTAATTTCAATGAGATGCATTTTTGGTGCATTTTTTTTTTTAATCGACCAAAAATGCATATGATTTTACGGTCATGCATTTTTCTTTTTTTTTTTAACACAAAAGTGGAAGAAAAAAATGGATCAGTGTGAAAGCAGCCTAACTCGCTGAAACTAGAGAGAAAAGGGTAAACCACCTTGTGAAAAGATCTCATCTAGTCATTAGTTAGACTAAATGTAGTTCCTCCTCTACATCAGGGATAAATCCAAACATTGTAAGTACACTAGCACAGATAACAACAAAATGTTTGGGTGGGCTCCTCATGTCTGCACCTTAACGTGTAAACCCCGTGATCTGAACAAGCACACAAATCTATTTTAATACATTGTCCATTGTAATCATGTGACCAATCCTACTATAATGCCTGAATGTGAATACTGCATCAAATTTACTTCATCATTCATTTCAAATGAAATATACAGTTTCCTGCTTCAAACTATTTATTCCGCTGCAGTGCCAACTTTATATTCCACCAGTTTATGTGGTATTGTAGATCCTGTACTTTTCTTCTTTTAGGAGTAAAGCACTGGCAAAACTCACATGGATATTTTTCATTCCATGAGATAAGTTGACCCTCCAACTTTATGAGGTGGCTGTGGAGCCTAGGACACACAAAAAGAATAATCGGACATATGATCGTCTGGGTTTTTTTTGCATGCTAGTCTCATATCGAAAATGAAGAGGTTACTAAGGTTACAAAAATTCTCGTACGACAGAATACAACTTCGGAAGTGATGGTATGTATTGTATTTCATTGTAATGTAATATTTCATTTTCAAGCATGTGCGGTCTTGGTCACTCAGTTTTTCATGGACGAAGACTATACAGATTAAACCAAAACATTCATTCTGTTATCATACGAGAACAATTTTTATGCTTGTCCCTTCGGATAATTTCATATGAACGGTAGTGAGCGGCTCTTGAAAGCTGTGTACTAATGATCAGATTATTGGACGGTCATTCTGAAAGCGGTATTTGTCTTTTGTGTGTACTAGGCATTAGGGTCCTTACACACGCACACGCACGCACGCACACACACACAAATATCTAAAATTTACCTTTTTTCCCCCCTTTATTATTTTTAGGTATATGAATTAAACATTTAAAAAAAAAAGAAGTTTTGATAGTAAAAGAAATGTAAACAGTCTTTTCAAAGAGAGTGTCACCATTTTAAAAACTTTGTTTCTATTCATAGCTTATTTATGGCTACCTGTTAATGCCAATACTCCTGCTACTTCTAAACTTCTCAGTCTAGCCTCCACTTTGGCCTGAAGCAATGGGTACATGCGTCATCCCACTCTGCTCTGATGGCAACACCCTTGACCTGGTATTCTCCCATCTATGTACTCTGTGTAAGCTCTCCAACAATCCTTTTCCACTCTCTGATCACCACCTTATTAGTTTCAGTCTCTCACCTCCTCTTCCTCCAACTGCTAACAGTTACCCGTCGAAACCTTCGCCACCTCAACTCTTCTCGACTCTTCTACTGACCACCTCCATGACAAAATCTGACCCCTGTCCTGCCCCAATATAGGCATGTCGGTCTACAACAGCTCACTGTCATCCTCCCTAGACAAGTGACTATAACCTGGCAATTTCTGTGGCAACATATACATATTCATAATATATATATATACATACATACACACACACACACATATACAGTTGCAAGAAAAAGTATGTGAACCCCTTGGGATTATGTGGAGTTTTGCATGAATTGGGCATAAAATGTGCTCTGAACGTCATCTAAGTCACAACAATAGAAGAACACAGTCTGCTGAACATAATACTACACAAACATCAGATGTTGCCATGGTTTAATTGCACATAACATGTAAACATTCACAGTGCAGGGAGGAAAAAGTATGTGAACCTTTGGACTTAATAACTGGTTGACCCTCCTGTGGCAGCAATAACCTCAAGCAAACGTTTCCTGTAGTTGCAGATCAGACCTGCACAACGATCTGGAGTAATTTTGGACCACTCCACTTCACAAAACTGTTTCAGTGTAGCAATATTCTTGGGATGTCTGGTGTGAATCACTCTCTTAAGGTCATGCCACAGCATTTTAATCGGGTTGAGGTCAGGACTCTGACTGGGCCACTCCAGAAGACGTATTCTGTGCTGTTGCAGCCATTGTTTTGTTGAATTACTTGTATGCTTTGGCTCATTGTCCTGTTGCATCACTCATCCTCTGCGGAGCTTCAGCTGGCGGACAGATGGTCGTACGTTTTCCTGCAAAATGTCTTGATAAACTCTGGAATTCATTTTCCCATCAATGACAACAATCCGTCCAGGCCCTGAGGCAGCAAAGCAGCCCCAAACCATGATGCTCCCTCCGCCATGTTTTACAGTGGGGATGAGGTTTTGATGTTGGTGTGCTGTGCCTTTTTTTCTCCACACATAGTGTTGTGTGTTCTTCCCAAACAACTCAATCTTGGTTTCATCTGTCCACAGTATATTTTGCCAGTAGTGCTGTGGAACATCCAGGTGCTCTTTTGCAAACTTCAAACGTGCTGCAATATTCTTTTTGGACAGCAATGGCTTCCTCCGTGGTGTCCTCCCATGTACTCCATTCTTGTTTAATGTTTTCCTTATTGTAGATGTGTCAACAAAAATGTTAGCATGTGCCAGAGATTTCTGTAGGTCTTTAGCTGACACTCTGGGATTCTGCTTTACCTCATGCAGCATTCTGCGCTGTGCTCTTGTAGTAATTTTTACAGGACGACCACGCCTAGGGAGAGTAGCAACAGTGCTAAACTTTCTCCATTTGTACACAGTCTGTCTTACCATGGACACATGAACATCAAGGCTTCTGGAGATACTTTTGTAACCCTTTCCAGCTTCATGCAAGTCAACAATTCTTGATCGTAGGTCTTCTGAGAGCTCTTTTCTGCGAGGCATGGTTCACATCAGACAGTGCTTCTTGAAACCAGTAAACCCAAAACAGGTGTGTGTTTTTTAAGGGCAGGACAGCTGTCAGCAACACATCCAATATCATCACACTGATTGGAGGCAAGGTTGGGTCACTCCTGGCTCCAATTAGCTCTGGGAGAAGTCATTAAGCTAGGGCCTCACATACTTTTTCCTCCCTGCACTGTGAATGTTTACATGTTATGTGCAATTAAACCATGGCAACATCTAATGTTTGTGTAGTATTATGTTCAGCAGACTGTGTTCTTCTATTGTTGTGACTTAGATGACGTTCAGAGCACATTGTATGCCCAATTCATGCAAAACTCCACGTAATCCCAAGGGGTTCACATACTTTTTCTTGCAACTGTATACACACACACACACACACACACACACACACACACACACACACACACACACACACACACACACACACACACACACACACACACACACACCTCTTCATCCCTGGCAAACAAAGGACACCAGAAGTCTCAAAAAATGTAGCCGTGCTCTTGAGCAACTGTGGCGTAAGACTAAGGCTACGTTCACACTAGCGTTGTGTGCAGGCAGGCGGCAGAGAGGTGTTTGGGAAGTGTTTTTACCGCTTCCCAAACGCCTCGGACAATTCTGCACATTGCAGCACATGGTGCTGTCCTAACGGGAGCATTAGCGTCGCGGCAAAACGGAAGCCTCTGGTCAAGTCAGGAGGCGTTGAAGCCTCCTATTCTAGTCTATGGTGCCGCTCCACAAACGCCCGGCCGGCGTTTGCGGTGCGGTTGCGACGCGGTTGCAGGGCATTTGCAGAGTGGTAACACCATTCAAACTTCATTATAGGCGTTTGTGGGGCATTTTTAACGCTCGGCAAATGCCTAGCAACCGCCGCTAAACCGCGCATGCGACCTTTGCGGAGCATTTGCCAAGCGTTAAAAAAACGCTCCGCAAACACCGGACCAACACTTGTCAAACACTATAGGGGCGTTTGGCAAGCCTTGGTAAAACAGTCAAGTGTGAACGAGCCCTTAGTCTCAGAAAGATTTCAGCCTATATAAATCTGACCTCCAGAAATACTTTGCCTGCCTCCACACTGCCAAGCAGACCTATTTCATCACGCTCATTAATACCTTTTCATCCAGGCCCCATCAACTCTTCTCTACCTGCAACTTTCTTTTTCATCCTCCACTGCCTCCATCCACTAACTCACTAACTGCCGAGGAGATCGCCAATCAAAAAGAAGACTAATACAATTTGTGAGGAGATGTTTACAGATGCAATCAATACTTCACTCATTCAACCCCACTACTATGGCTGAGGTTGCTAAACGTTTTTCTAACGCCCACTTAACCACCTGCCCACTGGACCCTGTTCCGTCACAAATGTTACGGTGATCCTCTGGCTCTATTCTACACTCTATAAGTCACATCTTCAATCTCTCCCTCTCTTCCAGGATCTTCCCCAACTCTCTAAAACATGCACTAGTTGCCCCCATACTTAAAAAGCCCTCACTAGACCCCACCAATCTTAACCACCTACAATCTATCTCCTTACTCCCTTTTTCCCCTAAACTCCTCGAATGCCTGGTCCACAACCGACTGAGCGACCATCTCACTGAGAACAACCTTCTTGATCCCCTTCAATCTGTATTTTGCCTACAACACTCCACAGAAATTGCTCTCCTTAAAAACTCACAAATTACCTACCAATGGCTAAAACCAATGATCACTATTCAGTACTCCTACCCCTGGACCTCTCTGCTGCCTTTGACATGATGGACCACTCCCTCCTCCTCAAAAAAGCTCTACTCCTCTGGTCTTTGTGACTGTGCTCTTTGTTGATTCACATCCTACCCATCCCATCACACCTTTAGTGTCACATACAATTCCACTTCCTCTTCCTTTCTCCATTTGGGTTCCCTAAGGTTCTGTTCTTGGACCTTTCCTATTCTCAATCTTCACCTCCTCCATAGGTCAGTTGATTGCCTCCCATGGCTTTTAATATAATTTCTATGCTGAGGACACCCAAATCTATCTCTCTGCCCCTCAGCTCACTCTACTAGTCTCCTCACGCATTACTGATCTACTAATAGACATATCAGCCTGGATGTTACACCACTTCTTGAAAATCAATCTATCCAAAACCGAGCTCATAATATTTCCTCCGCCCCTTCCCCTGACTTCTCCATCAAAATCAACGGCTCAACTAACAACCTGTCCCCGCAAGCCAGGGTTCTAGGTGTAATCCTGGACTCTGGATATGGGGCCGAAAGGATAATTCAGTCACTGTTCAAAGCTTGCCGCCTCAAGCTCCGCAACATCTCCAAGATACGCCCCTTCCTATCCAATGACACCACAAAGCTTCTGACTCCCTGGTCATCTCCCGCCTCGACTACTGTAACTCCCTCCTCACTGGCTTACCTTTACATAGGCTGTCCACCCTTCAGTCCATCATGAATGTTACCGCCAGGCTCATCCATCTTACCAACAGTTCACTGGATGCCACCCCTCTCTGCCAGTCCCTCCATTGGATTCCCATTACCCAACAAATTAAATTCAAGATATTTACAACAACTTAAAAAGCCATCCACAACTCAGCCCCAGCTACATCACTACCCTAGTCTGTACAGGGCCTTGAAAAAGTATTGATACCTCTTGAAATTTTACAAATTTTTTCACGTTACAACCAAAAACGTAAATATAATTTGTTGGGATTTTAGGTGATAGACAAATACAAAGTGGCACAAAATTGTGAAGTGGAAGGAAAATGATAAATGGTTTACAACATTTTTTACAAATAAATATCTAAAAAGTGTGGCGTGCATTTGTATTCAGTCCCCCGGAGTCAATACTTTGTAGCACCACCTTTCACTGCAATTACAGCTGCAAGTCTTTTTGGGTATGTCTCTACCAGCTTTGCACATCTAGAGAGTGACATTTTTGCCCATTGTTCTCTGCAAAATAGCTCAAGCTGTCAGATTGGATGGAGAGCGTCTGTGAAAAGCAATTGTCAAGACTTGCCAAAGATTCTCAATTGGATTTAGGTCTGGACCATTCTAAGATATGAATATGCTTTGATCAAAACCATTCCATTGTAGCTCTGACTGTACGTTCAGGGTTGCTGTCTAATGGAAGGTGAACCTCCGCCCCAGTCTCAAGTCTTTTGCAGACTCTAACAGGTTTTCTTCTAAGATTGCCCTGTATTTGGCTCCACCCATCTTCCCATCAACTCTGACCAGTTTCCCTGCCCCTGTTGAAGGAGCGCATCCCCCCAACATGATGCTGCCAGCAGGTTTCATGGTGGGGATGGTGTGTTCAGGGTGATGTGCAGTGTTGGCTTTCCACCATAGATAGCATTTTGCTTTTAGGCCAAAAATTTAATTTTGGTCTCATCTAACCAAAGCACCTTCTCCCACATGTTGTATGTGTCCCCCACATGATTTCTCACAAACTACAAACAAGACTTTTTATGGCTTTCTTTCAACAATGGCTTTCCTCTTACCATAAAGGCCAGATTTGTGGAGTGCATGACTAATAGTTGTCCTGTGGACAGATTCTCCCACCTGAGCTGTGGATCTCTGCAGCTCCTCCAGAGTTACCATGGGCCTCTTGGCTGCTTCTCCGATTAAGGCCCTCTTTGCCCGGCCTGTCAGTTTAGGTGGACGGCTATGTCTTGGTAGGCTTGCAGTTGTACCATACTCTCCATTTTTGGATGAAGGATTGAACAGTGCTCTGTGAGATATTCAAAGCTTGGGATATTTTTTATTTTTTTTTTTTATAACCTAACCCTGCTTTAAACTTCTCCACAAATTTATCCCTGAGCTGTCTGGTGTGTTCCTTGGCCTTCATGATGCTGTTTGTTTATTAATGTGTTCTAACAAACCTGAGGGCTTTGCAGAACAGCTTGATTTATATGGAGATTAAATTACACAGAGTTGGACTATATTTACTAATTAAGTGACTTCTGGAGGCAATGGGTTCCACTAGATTTTAGTTAGGGGTATCAGAGTAAAGGGGACTGAATACATATGCATGCCACACTTTTCAGATATTTGTAAAAAATTTGGAAAACCATTTATCATTTTCCTTCCATTTCACAATTATATGCCACTTTGTGTTGGTCTATCACATAAAATCAAAATAAAATACATTTACATTTTTGGTTGTTAAATGACAAAATGTGGAAAATTTCAAGGGGTATGCATTCATTTTCAAGGCACTGTATGTACCTAGGGGCAGCCATATTTGTTTATTACATAAGCACACTCTGATTCCCTCTGACTCTCCTATCTCACCATTCAGGTGTGTATGAGTGAAAGCAGACTATTGGAAGACATGAATGATGTCAAAAACCCACAATGCAGCTGGTAGCCAGACACCATGTCATCTTTGTACAAGCTGTAAGTAAAATGATGGAAATTTAAAAATGTGTTAATTTTTATTCATAGCAAGAAAGAGCAACTATTTCACTCTTAAAAGGAGAAGTACAGCCAAAGCTCGATTAGCTGTACGTCTCCTGTGGATCACAGGAGTGCAGTTCATTCTGCACTCCAGTGACCCATTTTCAGCTGACAGTGGGCTAAAGCCTGTTGGCTGATGCTACAGAGCTGGTCCAGGCTGGCGAAAGATCGCAGCCACATGGTCAGGATTCACCCAGGAGCCTGAACCGTCACCTGGCTCAGCCTCTCAGATGCGGCACTTGGAGACTGAGCCAGCCACTCCCTCCTGTCCCTAGCCCGGGCTCCAGACAGCGCTAGAGGGGAAGAGCAGACAGCAGTGACTAACAGTCACCGCTCTCAGCTTAGAGCAGCAGGGAGAACAGATTGATCAGTGGTGTTTGATCTCTCAACACAAAAAGAAAATCCCATACGTCTCTTTTAAAACATGCTCCTCAATGCCTGGAAAAACAAGGTATTGCTCTGCACCCCTCAGCAGCTTAATGGAGTAGCAGAGTGGTGAAAAGGTGGGTATTTGGTGCTGGGGAATTAAAGTGAATCGGATCCTCTTCCTTTGGTATCCCTTCTCGAAATTTTGGCTAGTTTAGGATCACGTTTAGGATCTGTTCTGATCAATGCCCAGTAGGATTGTTCCACCATAATTCTGGCCTTTTGACTGGAATGGCTGGCTGCATATTATCTCTGCTGGTATGATAGGAGTCCTGAGGGATCTTCCTCCTGGAAAAGAACTGAATTAAGCACCCACTGGGTAAGATGAGGATCAGGAGTATTTCCCTGGTGTGGAGGATAATCAGGGGCACAGTACCCCCTGATCTGAGAAGTGCCACTTAGTCTGGCTGAGGACTGGGAAGACAGAGACCCTGCAGTGTCAAGGGACCCCTGGGAGTGGCGGGTCAGTTGTGCCAGAGTAAGCTCCCTTTCACACGAGGCGAAATACACTTTTCTCAGCAGGGGACCTGTCCTCCGATCCCCTGCTGAGCTGAGCAGAGCAGAACGGGCAAATGACAGGTCCATGCCTGCTCAGTTTATGCAAAGCAGACACAGCCCGCTCTGCTCTATGGGCAGCCAAGTATTTACACCCAACTGCCCTCTAATCCAATCCGCCTACAAAGAGGAGAACAGATCCCTTTCTGTTTGTTTTTAGCAGACCAGATCTTGCTGAGCTTCTTCCAAAAATGTTAGTTTCCCAACAGTAGTGATGCTTTTCTGACCTCAACACATTCTGAGCCACTGACCTGGACCAAGCATGCAGCAAATGAAAACTCACGATCTGAATTCTTGTCCCATGTAATCTACATGTCCCAAATACACTGGATTGGCATAACAACCAGCCAACTAGCATCTTCAAAAACAGAAGCTAATAACAGCCTACAGGTTTCTCTCAGCACAAATTTCTTTTGAAATGTGGTCCAAAATTTTCACCAGGACTCTACATCTTCAACTAAACTGTGTCCCCAATTATACTGTTATAGACCTTAAACAGATGATTTACATCAGTTTTGTGATACCTGCAGTTGGATGTTGAAAAGCTGAATATCAGCAATTACCATGGCACTTTACAGCATATCTGTTTGCTCAGGTCAACCCTAGGCATCAGCTGTCCTGGCACTGAGGAGCTCAGAAGTCTCCTTGGTTGTATCAACACATGGAAGCTTGCCTTTCCCGACACATAACTACCATGTGCTTTTGTAAGTAATCCTTCAATACACAGGGGAACAGCAAGACTTTCCTCCTGCAGTTCATGAACAGAGCCCTCTGTGTGTCACCTCCTTTTATCTGTCACTGAGAGCAGGCACATTAATCACAGGGCCCTGTTCAGGTTTACTCTACTGGACACTTTCAAAAGGTCTCTTGTAAGGGTCAAAGTTTTCAAGAACAAGATTTAAGAGGTAATTTTGATACTCTCATTTGCAGAATTTTCATGACCCATGACGGGCTCCAGCAAGAGTGTAAATGCTAAGGACTCAGCCAAGTCTGAAAAATGGTAGGAAATCTTTTATCAATCATTTTCCCTACAGATTCAGATTAGATTTAATTGTTTCATCAGATACTGGGTATGGCTAATCCTCTTCCTCAACATAAAACATACATGGCAAGATTCTGCCACAAAAAAAAGTTAGGAGCACACTGGTTTCTTGTAGATCAATGGGTAATTTTCTGTACTTTAAGCATTTTAGAGAGATATAACATTATTATTATACAGAATTTATATAGCGCCAACAGATTGCTCAGCGCTTTAAAATATAACGGGAAACAATACAGCAACAATACAGTTCAATACAAGAGGGAAAGGAAGGTCCTTGGAGCTTACAGCTTACCTGCTCCTTGGAGCTTACAATCTAAGAGGGAGGGGCTAATGGTACAAAAGGTAGTAACTGTGGGGGATGGACTAGTAGGAGGAGTAGGAGATTCCAGTATTAGCTGAGGGCAGGATAGGCTTCCCTGAAGAGATAGGTTTTCAGAGATCGCCAAAAGGGAGCAGAGTAGGCGATAGTCTGATAAATTGGGGTAGAGAGTTCCAGAGGATTGGGGCAGCTCTGGAGACGAGCATGGGAGGAGGAGACAAGGGAGCTAGAGAGCAGGAGGTTGTGCGAGGAGCGGAGAGTACGGTTTGGGTGAGGGGGGGTTAGGAGTTGTGGGGACTGGTCTTGGGGGCACAGCCTCACTATATGGAAAAACAATTTTGCCGGAGTTCTTCTTTAAAGAAAGTATACAATCCCATTTTTTTCAAAAATCATGGTAATATTTTATTAGAGCAAGAAGTTGACTTTTTATATTTTAATTTTATAATTTTGATGCAGTATTTCATAAAGATCTCTAGAAGACTGAATAAAATGTCAGACAAATACAAGTGCCTTTTTTTTTTTTTTTAAATTGAGAAATGGTGTAAAAATATCCTAAAATGGTCAGACTACCGATCTCCTGGTACTTGTAAGCATTATAGGCTGACAAAAAAAAATGGCCTCTCTGCTGTCTCGATAAACCTGCTTGGTCAGAAATGTTGTACGTAGCAGCAAAATCTATGAGATTTCAAGTAGACCTGTCCTGCAGAGTTATGCTTGATTTAATAGATTACTCAGGCAGTAAGGAGACAGGTTACTGTAACCGCCATTACTGGTGTAAAAAAACAAACAAAAACATTTCCAGCATCTAAACCATTGTTTGTAGATACTATAATTTTCACAAAAACCAAAGTAAATTATACATTTGTAAGGATTTTTTTTTTTTTTTAACCAAAGGCATGTGGCAGAATACACCTGGCCTAAATTTATGAAAAAAAAAAAAATGTATTGGATAGGTTTTATAGCAAAAAGTAAAAAAAAAATTATTTTTTTTAAATTTTAAGTCTTTTTAGATTTAAAAAAAAAAAAAAAAAAAAAAAACAGTGGTGATCAAATACCAATATAATGCTCTATTTGTGTGGGGAAAAAAATATATACATTTTGTGTACAGGATTGCATGATAACACAATTGTCAGTTAAAGTAGCGCAGCGCTGTATAGCAAAAAAATGGCCTGGTCATGAAGAGGAATAAATATTCTGGAGGGCAAGTGGTTAAAGTCACAAAACACTAACCTACAAGAACTAAAAAGCAGGATTTTCAGCTGTCTGGCTCCATGTTTCATTGTAGCTCTGGTGGCATGCATTGGTGTGATCTTATTTATTTTACTGTATTTATTATAATGCTGTCAATTTATGCAGTGCTTTTACATATATTGTACATTCACATCAGTTCCTAACCCTCAAGGGGTGTACAATCCAAGGTCCCTAACTTACATTCATACATACACATACTAGGGCCAATTTATACAGGAGCCAATTATCTACCAGCATGTCTTTGGAGTGTGGGAGCAAACCGGAGTACCCAGAGGAAACCCACGCAGGCACAAGGAGAACATGCAAACTCCAGGCAGGTGGTACCGTGGTTGGGATTCAAACCAACGACCCTAGTACTGCCAGGCGGAAGTGCTAACCATTTAGCCACTGTGTTGCCATCTTGTCCGTAAAGTCTCCAGTGAAAGTGAATAAAGGTTCTGATAACGTTGGTTTGCAGTGCAACACTGCTGCAAGTCACGTGGCCCAGTAGGTCATGTGGACAGACAAGCTAGCTTTTCAAACTAAATTCAAAAGCCAGAGTTTCACTTTGTCATCATGCCAACATTTCTGTACCACACCAGATCCCTTTATCATGGCATCATGTCACCTTGATAAAGGGGTCACATGTGGCCCTAACACATCAGCTGGTATATAGCTGCATTCAGTTTGGAGTATTGGATTTTTTTATCTGCTGGTATGAACAGTGCCTTCACTGCTATTCATCCATGACATTGTAGACCAATTGCTGTAAGGTAGTAACTTTACTACCTTATGTGTGCTTCCCTGGGTAGTCTATTAGAGGGAATCTAATGCTAGATTTTGGGCCAGCTTTAAAGTGACTGTCACTGTACTACACCTACGCAGAAAGCTATACCTGTAAAAGTGTACACACTTATGGCGGCAAGAGACAGAATTTATAACGTCGTATATCCTTGATCTTGTCTTCTCCAACCGATGCGCTCCCCACAACCTCACTAACACCCCCTTCCCTCTCTCTGACCACAACCTGATCACCTTCTCTATCTCCTCGTCCTCCAACGCCTACCCCTCCAAATGTCACACTACTACCAGCCGTAACCTCCGCAACCTTAACCCTGCCTCCCTCCACTCTGCAGCTGATCAACTCCACGACCGCATCCTCCCCCTGTCCTGCCCCGACTTGGCTTTGACCGCCTACAACAATGCGCTCTCAACAGCCCTTGACTCACTAGCGCCTTTAACCACACGCAACACCAGACCCCGACCGCTCCAGCCCTGGCAGACTGATCACACCAAAACCCTCAAACGACAAAGTCGTGCCCTAGAGCGACTATGGCGCAAAACCAAATCCAAACAAGCCTTCACCCGCTACAAATCGGCCTTCCGCACCTACACCTCCTCCCTCCATGCTGCCAAACAGGCCTACTTCTTGACCCTCATCAAGGCCCTCTCCTCCAATCCTCGCCGACTCTTCTCTGCCTTCAACTCTCTACTCTCTCCACCCCCACCTCCACCCAGCACCTCACTCACTGCCCTTGAGATTGCCAATCACTTCAAAAACAAAATTGACACAATTCGCAAGGACATTGCCGCAACTCACACGCCCTCTCAACCTGTCCCCTCTCCCACAGCTACCCCCTTATCCCCCCTCCCCCTCGACATAACCCGCAGGGACTTCGTCGCTGCTCAAACTCTCTCCAACCCCCTTCACCCTCACTCAGCTACCCCCTCATCACCCCTCTCCCACGGCCCCACCACTGCTCTGACCTCCTCTTCCACCCCACCCTACATTCCTCATACTGAAGCTCCCCCAACACTCCACACCTTTGACCTTACTACCATCGAGGAAGTCTCCAAGACCCTCTCTGATGCCCGCCTCACCACCTGCCCCCTCGACCCTATCCCCTCACAACTCCTACGACCTTCCTCCTCCTCCATCCTACGCTCCCTCACCCACATCTTCAATCTCTCCCTCTCCTCAGGCACTTTCCCCTCCCCTCTGAAACATGCACACATCACCCCCATACTTAAAAAGCCCTCCCTGGACCCCAATGACCTGAACAACCTCAGACCCATCTCCCTGCTCCCATTTACATCTAAACTCCTCGAGCGCCTAGTCTACACCCGCCTATGCTCTCACCTCAACGACAACAACCTCCTCGATCCCCTACAGTCCGGCTTCCGTCCCCTACACTCCACCGAAACTGCCTTACTCAAACTCTCCAACGACCTGCTAACCGCCAAAGCTAATGGACACTATTCAGTGCTCCTACTCCTTGACCTCTCTGCGGCCTTCGACACAGTCGACCACCCCCTCCTCCTCAAAAAACTACACTCCCTCGGCCTCAGAGATTCTGCTCTCTCCTGGATCTCATCCTACCTGTCACAACTCTCTTTCAGCGTTACCTATAATGCTACCACCTCCCCCTCACTCCCCCTCTCTGTTGGGGTCCCTCAAGGCTCTGTCCTCGGGCCCCTTCTCTTCTCCATCTATACCTCCTCCCTTGGCCAACTCATACACTCTCACGGCTTCAACTACCACCTCTATGCCGACGACACACAAATCTATCTCTCAACCCCCCACCTCACCCCCTTGGTCTCAGCCCGAATCACACACCTACTGAGCGACATATCAGACTGGATGTCGCTCCACTTCCTTAAATTGAACCTCTCCAAAACCGAGTTTCTTGTCTTCCCCCCAGCCCGGACACCACCCCCCATTGATTTCTCCGTCACATCCAACAACGCTACCATCAAACCCGCCCTGCAGGCCAGAGTACTGGGTGTCATTCTGGACTCCAACCTATCCTTCCAGCCCCAAGTCCAATCTTTAACAAACTCGTGCAGACTCCACCTCCGCAACATCGCCAAAATCCGCACGTTCCTAACCCCAGAAACCACTAAACAGCTCATCCACTCCCTCATCATATCACGACTCGACTACTGCAACTCCCTCCTCACTGGCCTGCCTCGCCGCTGGCTATCCCCTCTTCAGTCCATCCTGAACACGGCTGCCAGACTCATTCACCTTTCCAACCGCTCTGTCTCCGCCACCCCCCTCTGCCAATCCCTCCACTGGCTTCCGATTGCGCAACGGATCAAATTCAAAATCCTAACGCTGACGTACAAAGCTGTCCACCATACTGCCCCGAACTACATCACTGACCTAATATCCAAGTACCGCCCAGCACGCACACTCCGCTCCTCACAGGACCTCCTTCTCTCTAGTTCCCTGGTCTCCTCTTCCCATGCCCGCCTCCAGGACTTCTCCAGGGTGTCACCCATCCTCTGGAACTCCCTGCCCCAACCCATCAGATTATCACCTACTCTCCTCTCCTTTAGGCGCACCCTGAAAACCCATCTCTTCAGGGAAGCCTACCCCACCCCCTGCTAACTTGCCTCCCTCCTCCACTCTTCCTACCACTCCATCCCCCACAGCTATCTCCTCCTGTGCCACCACCCCCTCCCTCCTAGATTGTAAGCTCGAAAGAGCAGGGCCCTTGATCCCCTCATGTTTTGCATTGTATTGGTATTGTTCTGTCACATGTTCTGTCTCCCTTTGTAATGTACAGCGCTGAGCGAACTATTGGCGCTTTATAAATACTGTATAATAAAAATAATAATAATAACGAGGATCCTCCTGCGCTTAAATGGCGTCCTAACCTCAAAGCTGCTGACACTAACCTTATACCCAATAAGTGAATAAACCAATAGATAACACAGTGCAGCGCTGACAAAACTAAATAATAAATAAATAAGTAAATGAATAGTGATCATAATAAACCAACTTAGTACATAATATTCAATCCCCTTGATATCCACATCAGGGAGATCCACATTATATATTATACACTTATATTTATTTATATGTGGATCTCCCTGATGTGGATATCAAGGGGATTGAATATTATGTACTAAGTTGGTTTATTATGATCACTATTCATTTACTTATTTATTATTTAGTTTTGTCAGTGCTGCACTGTGTTATTTATAAGAGACAGAATTTACATGGAGATTAGAAGGAGGCACCAGTGAGAATCTTGGGGGACCCAGGAGAATGCCACTCCCAGAACTCCAGGTTTCTAATCAGACTTCAGGAGAAAGTTTTTCATGAATGGATCAGCATCCCATTGTACAGTGGAAGCAGAAGCAAGCATGTAAACTCTTTCTAGGTGTAGCTTCCCTGCAAAAGTTTAGTATAGTGATAGGGTTGCTTTAAAGAACTCCACAATACATTGAAGTATATTCCAACATATTATTTGTCTACACATAATATCCCTCCCCCCTAAAGCACGCGCATATCACCCCCATCCTCAAAAAGCCCTCCCTGGATCCCGCGGACCCCAACAACCTCAGACCCATCTCTCTGCTGCCACTCACCTCCAAGCTCCTTGAACGCATAGTCTACGATCGCCTAAGCGCCCACCTTACAGACAATAACCTCCTTGACCCTCTACAGTCCGGCTTCCGTCCCCTACACTCCACTGAAACTGCCCTCCTCAAAATCACTAATGACCTACTCAACGCCAAAGCCAAGGGCGACTACTCTGTCCTCCTTCTCCTGGACCTCTCTGCGGCCTTCGACACAGTTGACCACCCCCTCCTCCTTAATAAACTACTCTCCCTTGGCATCGGAGATACTGCTCTTGGTTCTCATCCTACCTATCCCAACGCTCCTTCAGTGTCACCTACAATGGTGCCACCTCCCCCTCCCTCCCCCTCTCTGTTGGGGTCCCCCAAGGCTCTGTCCTTGGACCCCTTCTCTTCTCCATCTACACCTCCTCCCTGGGCAAACTCATACAATCTCACGGCTTCAACTATCACCTCTATGCTGACGACACCCAACCTCTCCACCCCTCACCTCACCCCCACTATCTCCGCCCGCATCTCTCACCTCCTAAATGACATCTCAGACTGGATGTCGCTACATTTCCTCAAGCTCAACCTCTCCAAAACCGAGCTCCTCATCTTTCCCCCTGCCAACACCCCCCCCCCCATCCTATCCATCATCACCAACAACTCCACTATCACTCCCGCCCCGCAAGCCAAAGTCCTTGGCGTCATTCTTGACGCGAACCTCTCCCTCCAACCGCATGTCAAATCACTCACAAACACATGCAGGCTCCATCTTCGCAACATTGCCAAGATACGCTCCTCCCTCACCCCAGACACCACCAAACTTCTAGTACACTCCCTCATCATCTCACGCCTTGACTACTGCAACTCTCTCCTCACTGGCCTACCCAAGTGCAGGCTCTCCCCGCTCCAGACCATCCTGAACTCAGCTGCCAGACTCATCCACCTCACCACCCGCTCCACCTCTGCCACCCCCCTCTGCCTCTCCCTCCACTGGCTCCCGATTGCCCAACGCATCAAATTTAAACTCCTAACCCTGACCTACAAAGCCGTTCACAACACTGCCCCTGACTACCTCACCAACCTGATCACCAAGTACCACCCTACCCGTACCCTTCGCTCCTCACAGGACCTCCTTCTATCCTGCTCCCTGGTCTCCTCCTCCCATGCACGACTGCAGGACTTCTCCAGGTCCTCCCCCATCCTCTGGAACTCACTGCCCCAATCCATCAGACTGTCGCCTTCCCTATTCACATTCAGGCGCTCCCTCAAAACCCATCTCTTCAGGGAAGCCTACCCCACCCTCACCTAACGGCCATCCTCCCTCATTCCTCCCACCACTTCATCCCCCCCAGCCACTTCCTACTGTACCTTTACCCTACCTGTACCTTTACCCCCTCCCTCCTAGATTGTAAGCTCGTAAGAGTAGGGCCCTCTTACCCCTCGTACGTTGTTTGTTGTTGTTGTACTGTGCCATGTATTGTCCCCCCTATTGTACAGCGCTGAGCAAACCCTTTGGCGCTATATAAACTCGTAGTAATAATAATAATAATAATAATCTATGTGCAGAAAGTCTGTGTGTCAGGACCTCAATCACCTGCTGGTGACACAGTGGTTCCCAGAGTTGAAGTGCTCAGTTCCAGTAGTCACCAGCGAGTCTCTCCCTGTAGCCAGCAAATCCCAGTAATTAGGCTCCACCTGACGCTGGCTGCTAGGAAGGTATATAACCCATTCCTTGATTTGCATCTTTGCTTGAGTGATTTTTACCCGTTAGCCAGATACCTGCTTGCTTTTTTCCCGACTCCTGCCATGTACCCTGCTACCCCTTATTCCTAATCCCAGTCCTAGTCCCCCCCTTCCTGATGGTTCCTTACACCTTCAGCTGTATCCGTGCTTACTTTTTGTTTGTATATATTGTATAATAGCTAGTTTTTTTGTCACTTGGTTACTGTTAATTTATATTTTTAGGTTTGCTTTGTATATTGTTTCCTGCTGTTGGATGGGGTTTTGCATCACTTTTAATAAATCTAACAAATCATAATTGGTCTGATTTCTGGTTCCTTGAGTGTGGTTCACCGATCTGGTCATCCTTGCTGCCACTAGATACCTGTGCTCGGTATCCCTAATGCAGGCCACACATGGATTGAATTCTGAACAAATTTTCTTTCAAATTTCATATCATTAGTGGGCTGCATCATTGGCCAATTTTTGTGAGACCATCAAACTTGAGTGATCGGGCATGTTGGAATTTTTTTGAAAACTACATTTTGAAATCAATGGTGGGAGAATTGTGCAAGAAATATAATCGAAAAAGAAATGAGCATGAGCTGGAAAAAAAAAAAAGAAGATTCCCAGCCACGAAAATTCTTTTCTATAGCAACATGAGGTGAAATTGAAGGCTTGGTTCATCAAATTTTGAAATCAATGGTAGCACTATCGGATTACAAAAAGCACAAAATGTCTCATTTTCTAAATAAAATTCGTTCAGAATTCAACCCAAGAATTGCCTGCCTTACAGTTTGCCTCTGTTAGTGTCCCCAAATTACACAGCTGCTTCATGTTGGAGTGTAAGAACCTATTCTATGAATCTTCAATTTTTTATCTGAGATCACTGCTCTTGAAACATGCTTGAACTGTGTGTGTTGTCTAAATATCTTTCGAAACCAATGCAGAAACTTTCATTAGTATGTTAGATGCTTGCCCCATGAGCATTAGTTAAATCCTAACCAATTGCCCTCCAGAGGATTTACCCCCCCCCCCGCCTTCCTGAACAGACTATTTTTTGTGAGATGGCGCTGTGTTACTTTAACTGACAATTGCGCGGTCATGGAATGCTGTACATAAATTAAAGACATTTTTTTCCCACGAATATAGAGCTTTCTTTCAGTGGTATTTAATCGCCTGTTTTTTTTGTTTTTTTGCGCTATAAACAAAAAAGACCGACAATTTAAAAAAAAACACACAATATTTTTTACTTTTTGCTATAAAACATATCCAATAGAAAATGAAAAAAAATAAAATGTTTTCATAAATTTAGGCCAAAATGCTTTCTGTTCCATGTCTTTGCTAAAAATAATCCCAATAAGTGTATATTAATTGGTTTATGTGAAAGTTATGTCGTCTACAAATGGCGGTATATATACTGGAATTTTTATTTTTTTTTATACTAGTAATGGCGGTGATCAGTGACTTATAGCGGGACTGCGGTGGGCATTCTGACACTGGAGAGGAACTAACAGCCACTGACATCCCCAGTGACACAGTGATCATTGCTAATAAAAATTACACTGGGCAGGAAGGGGTTAACATCTGGGGGGATCAAAAGGGTTAATAGTGTGCTGTGTATGTTTTACATTGTGTGCTGTTTTACTTGGGAGACATGCTGCTTTGTATCTCTCACAGGTCTCTCCCCTGTCAACTTTGCCGACAATCACCAAGTGCCGGCCGGGACCCAGTGATTGACATCCCTAGCAGCCAATAGCGGTGCAAATCACATACATACACATATATATATATATATATATATATATACACACATACACACACATATATATATATATATACACACACATACATACATACACACACACACACACACACACACACACACATACACATGTGATTTTGCGCACCCGTGCTGCCCTGTAGCAGTACATCTGCTATAGGGTTGCAGGCAAGTAGTTAACATGATTAGGTCTGAAAGGCACTCACTCCTGTACTTCGTTTTTGCCTCAGGCTACATATACACTGAAATTCCCTTACACCTTAACTCTCCTGGCCACAAAAAAACGCTAAACATGGCAAAAAGGTGTATAAACGTGGTACCCTGTTTAGCGCTTGGAAGTTTTTTCATTTCATTGGCCTGAGTACTGGTAATACAAATGAATACCCAAGCGCTAAATGTTGTTAGCGCTTAAGCTCGTTTACACATGTTTTTGCCATGTTTGGTGATTTTTTTGACAAAAAGTTCCTCTCCTGATCACAATACTTTTGCGTATAGGAGAGGAACGTTCATTCAACTGCCTCTAAACCCTGCCAGTTTTAAACTCAGGTAAAAGCCTATGTACATGGACACATCAAGGGTTATTTACTAATACTGGAGAGTGTAAAATCTGGTGCAACTCTGCGTAGAAACCACTGTTTCCAGGTTTTATTGCCAAAGCTTAATTGAAAAAGCTGGAGTTAGAAGCTGATTGGCTACCATGTACAGCATCACCAGATTCAGAGTGCAGTTTTAGTAAATCCATCCCTAAGGCTTTTATTGGGTTGAGTTCCGGGGCTTTGTAAAAAAAAAAAAAACCCAAAAGCGCCTAAACTCACGTTTGAGAGCAGCAATGTTCGTGAGGCCTTACTTCTGCAGCCTGTCTCAAGTCAGCTGGAGTGCAGGAAAGGATGTGAATGTAAAAAGGAGGATTAAAAGTGATTACACATAGAACAGTTTGAATTTATATTTAGCATACATTATTTTATTTTTTGGGAAAATTACAATTGACTGTACTTACAGTTTTTGTGCCATGCTGCAGTGTAATTTCATGCGAGTCTGGAATGCTTTTAACAGGATTCTGAAAGATAAAAAAATGTTCACCTAAAATGTTAGAAGACTATATTTAGGTTATTAAAAAAACTCTACAAGCATTTAAAGCGAATCATATCAGAACAGACACCTTTATTATTTATTACAGATACCTAAATAGTGCTGTCAATTCACACAGCGCTTTACATAAATAAATTGTACATTCACAATCAGGCCCTGTCCTCAGGGAGCTTACAATCTAACGACCCAAGCTCACATTCATATAAATACATGCTAGGGCTGATTCACCTACAAATGTCTTTGAAGTGTAGAAAGAATACCAGAATACCCGGAGGAGACCCATGCAGCTGGAAGTACTAACCACTTAGCCACTGTGTTGCCTATTATTCAAAAAAGCTTCTTCTGTGTCCTTCTCCGAATTAGATTAACCTTGTTATGGAAGAGAGAGACTATACTTTGTCCTTCAACTCATCTCCTACACAAATATTACCTTTTTGTATCACTTGCCCTTCACTTTCATTAGCAGGGCCCTCCTAACCTACTGGAATTGTATATATATGTGATTTTGCATTTCTGGGTAGGGGACACGTGCCACGGATGTCAAGCATCAGGTCCCAGCCAGTAATTACCCGCCGGCGCCCCGTGGTTACTGAGCATCTCCGATGGGGAGGAAGATTGTTTCATTTACAAACTAATCTTCCTCCCTGTCAGCTCGAGCACACTGCTCGGGATGGCTGTGCACAGTACAGCCATCCCGATCAGTGTGCTTACAGTGAAGAACACCCTTTGATCGCCCTTCACATTAGCCCCTTTCTGCCCAGTGTACAGTGTCACCAAATTAGTTCCCCACCAGTGTCAGAATGTCCGCAGCAGTCCCGCTATAAGTCGCTGATTGCCACCATTTGTTATGATCCGCCGGTGGTGCCTCAGGCTGCCAACTGGCGGACCTACTCAGAGCGTGGGGTCTAAGCCCGGGCTGTGCTTTCACCAGGGCCCCTGATGGTGGGGATGGACTTAAAACAGTCCCGGGCCAGGTCACGACCTCCGAGCAGGCCCCCCAGTGGCCGAGGAGACCTTTGGGGACAGGTACCGGGAGAGCCAGATGTGAAGTGGCTAACGGCCCTAGCAGGGTAACAACTGATCGTGAGCCCGTGAGGGTAAGCGGGGTACAGAATCGGTAGGCCAAGAGTAGTCGGGTCACACGCAGGGTCAGCAGGGGGTATCAATCCGTAGAATGGTCAGGGCAATCCGGGTCAAACGCAGGAGCAGGCAGAATAGTCAGGGTCAATCCAGGTCAAAACGCAGGGGCAGGCAGAATAGTCAGGGTCAATCCGGGTCAATCACAGGGGCAGGCAGCGTAGTCAGGGTCAATCAGGGTCTCAGGCAGGTACAGGAACTTCAGGATCACAGGAAGACCTTGCGGCAACTTGTGACAGTGCAGGGCATCTTTAAATAGTGCGCCCTGCACTGTCATTGGCCGGCTAGGACGCGCCCCCGGCTGTCATTGGACGCCTGAGGCGCGCCCGCGGCTCCTACTGCGCATGCGCGGCGTCCTGTCAGCCGCGGCTCGCCGGGCCCTGGTGCCTGTGTCCCGGCGCGATCTGCCGCCACCGCGCATGCGCGAGGGACGGAGCCGCGATCGCGGCTCCATGGGCCGTGATCCCTGACATTGCCCCCCCCCAATGGGCACCCTCCGGGAGCCCCACTGATCTCTCCACCGCGGGTGAGCACGAAAAAACTCCCGGATGAGCCTGGGCGCGTGAACGTTCCGGGCGGGTTCCCATGAGTTCTCCTCAGGACCATACCCCTTCCATTTTATCAGGAACTGCGTCTGGCCTCCCCTCCTTCGGCAACTGAGGACAGTCTCCACTTCATATTCCTCCTGGTCACCTATGGTGACTGCCTCGGGAGGTCTAGATTCACGGTCCGGGAAGGGATCCGGTCTAGATGGCTTCAGGAGGGACACATGGAACACAGGATGTATCCTGAGTGTCTGCGGAAGCTCGAGCTCGTAGGCCACCCTGTTGATGACTCGTTTTACAGGAAACGGGCCAATGTACTTGGGTCCCAGCTTCCTTGAAGGGCACAGCATCTTCAAATTGGTTGTTGCTAGCCAAACCCGATCTCCTGGTCGAAGCAGTAATTCTCCTCTTCTCTTACCGTCGAATGCTCGTTTACTGTCCTCTTGGGCTTTAGCGATGGCTTCCTGAATTGTCTTGTTATTGACTGAAAGGAATTCCAAGATGTCTTGAGATGCCGGTACCGGATTCTCAGGCATAAGGTCAGGGAGGAATGTGGGATGATACCCGTAATTGGCATAGAACGGGGATTGACCCGTAGCTGAATGACTCGAGTTATTGTACGAGAATTCCGCGGAAGGCAGCAACGACAGCCAGTCATCCTGGAGGTAAGACGTGTAGCACCGCAAGTATTGTTCCATCGTCTGGTTGGTCCTCTCAGTTTGGCCGTTGGTCTGTGGATGGTAGGCGGATGAAAGCGATAGCTTGATTCCCAGCGATTTACATAAGGCTTTCCAGAATCTGGAGGTGAATTGGACCCCCCGATCGGACACTATATCTTCGGGAACCCCATGAAGCCTCACCACTTCCTTGATGAAGATCCGTGCCGTTTCTGGTGCTGATGGGGTCTTCTCCAAGGGCACGAAATGTGCCATCTTTGAAAAGCGGTCGACGACCACCATTATTGCAGTGTAGCCCTGGGATGGTGGAAGTTCGACCACGAAATCCATGGCTATCATCTGCCAGGACCGCTTGGGTATGGGCAATGGACGTAACAGTCCCCATGCCCTAGTTCTGGAGGGCTTGTTCCTTTGACAGGTGGGACAAGTTCGGACGTAATGCTCACAATCCTTGATCATGTCTGGCCACCAGAACGAGCGCCGTAATAGATCCAGAGTTTTCGTTACCCCGAAGTGGCCCGCCATTGGATGGTCGTGGCAGTGCCCCAGGACCAAGGTTCGCACTTCTTCTGGGACCATGATCCGGTTTTCCTTCCAAAACAGCCCCCCCTGGCTCTGGAGGGGTGACCCAGACGGAACTGGTAATCCTACGGAAGCATCGAGAAGCCGGGAGCGAAGTTCCGTTTGTAGAGCGAGGAAACTCCCAGAAGGCAAGATGGTGTCCGGCAGCACAGCGTCGTCGGGGTCCTCGAACATGCGGGACAGAGCGTCTGGTTTAGTGTTCTTAGACCCGGGTCGGTACGTTATATGGAATGAGAATCGAGAAAAGAAAAGGGCCCATCTTGCTTGGCGAGGTCTCAGTCGTTTCGCCGTTCTTAAATATTCAAGGTTTTTGTGATCTGTGAATATTAGAATTGGGTGCGTGGCTCCCTCCAATAAATACCTCCATTCTTCAAGAGCAGTTTTTATGGCCAGAAGCTCCCGATCTCCAATGTCATAGTTACGTTCCGCTGGTGTCAACTTCCTGGAGAAGAACGCCACGGGGTGCAGTAGTTCCTTGGTACCATTCCTTTGGGATAACACCGCTCCTACCGCATTTTCGGAGGCGTCCACTTCCAAAACATATGGGAGGGAAGAATCTGGATGGCAGAGAATGGGAGCAGAGGTGAACAATTCTTTGAGTCTTTCAAATGCCGTCTGCGCTTCGGGAGTCCACTTAAAGCGGACCCCTAGTTTCGTCAGTTGTGTGATTGGGGAGACCAGACCGGAGAAGTTCCTAATAAACTTCCTGTAAAAGTTAGAGAACCCAATGAAGCGCTGTACCCCTTTTTTGTCGGCGGGTATTGGCCAATCCAAGATCGCCGTGACCTTCTGGGGATCCATCGCGACCCCCGCGGAAGAGAGAACCAGTCCCAAGAACGTTATCTCGTGCTGTTCAAAACAGCATTTTTCTGCCTTCGCGTATAGCCCGTGTAGACGCAACCGTTCTAGTACCCGTATTACGTGACCCCGATGAACCTCCCGTGAGGGGGAAAAAATTAGGATGTCATCCAAGTAGACCACCACGAAAATGTCGAGAAAATCACGAAAAACATCGTTGATAAAGTGCTGAAAGGTCGCCGGAGCATTACAGAGCCCGAACGGCATCACCAAATATTCATAGTGGCCGAATCTCGTACGGAATGCCGTCTTCCACTCATCCCCTTCCCTGATACGGACTAGGTTATAGGCCCCCCGCAGGTCTAATTTAGTAAATATCGTTGCGGATCTCAATCTCTGGAGGAGCTCGGGGACTAGGGGCAAAGGATAACGATTTTTTACTGTTATTTTGTTCAGGTCACGGTAGTCAATGCAAGGCCGTAACGATTTGTCTTTCTTCTCTACGAAGAATAATCCGGCCCCGGCTGGGGATGTGGATGGACGAATAAATCCCTTCCGTAGGTTTTCGTCAATATAATCCCTCAGCACACCCGATTCTGTTTCGGACAAGGGGAAGATACGGCCGAATGAGATTTCAGATCCGGGTAGGAGGTCTATGGGGCAGTCGTAGGAACGGTGCGGAGGGAGAACATCTGCTCCTCGCTTACTAAAGACATCTAAGAAGTCGTGGTAGGCCGGAGGAATAACCTGGGATAGATTGGTGTCGCCATCCAAGCACAGGAGGAACCGGGGCACCATGGGTCCTGTGACGTGGCAGTGACTCAAACAATAAGGGGAGCGAAATTGAATTGTCCCCCTTTCCCAGTCAACCTGGGGGTTATGGGCCCTCAGCCAAGGGAGCCCCAGAATGACTGGAAAAAGGGGGGATGCGATGGCATCCAGGCGGAGGAACTCCTGGTGATGGTCTGCCATTGTGGTGAAAATGGGTGGTGTCTCCTGGTCCACCACCCCTGATTTTATACGGGACCCATCTGCCAAGAAGATGTTGAACCCCCTTTCTTTGGTCTGGAGTGGGATCTTTTGCCGGTGGGCAAAGGTCAGGTCGATGAAGCAACTACAGGCTCCTGAGTCAATGATTGCGGTCACCGACAATGTTCCTCCGGGGAGCTGCAAAGACACAGGAATGGCCAGGTAACTCGACTGATCATCCCTTCCTGCAGGTAAAGTAAGAGAAACGGGCGTGGACTTACTCATTTTAGCAGGACACGAGCGCACCTGATGACCAGCTTCCCCGCAGTACAGACATAGGTTCCGTGATAGTCTCCTCTGACGTTCCTCGACCGATAAGTGGGAACGGGCCAATCCCAGTTGCATGGGTTCCGGGTTGTCCCCTGTTTCCGTGCTTCGCGGATGGTTCCCTGGGGTTGGAGCTGTATCTCTGGACGGAATCCATGCCACCCTTTGACCCTGGCTGCTCCTTTCCAGCCGACGTTCCCTTAGTCTACGGTCAATTTGTATGGCCAATTCGATCAGTTTTTCCAGGGTGTCAGGTAGACCTACTCGTGCGAGTTCGTCTTTGAGAGACTCAGACAGCCCGATGCGGAACTGGTGACATAAGGCCGCATCGTTCCATCTGGTGTCTCCCATGCAACGTCTAAAGTCGGCCGCATATTCCTCGGCTGCCCGGCGGCCCTGCCGCAGTGAGTATAGGGTAGTCTCTGCGGATGCAGCCCGCTGAGGGTCGTCATACAAGACGGCCATGGCCCGAAAGAACTCGGTCACGGAGTCAAGATGTGGGTCGTGCCCCTCCATCAGACGATGAGCCCAATCCTGGGGCTCATCCTGCAGGAGAGAGACTATAAACCCCACCTTGATGGACTCGGTGGTGAACGTGCGGGGCTGTAAGTCAAAGTACAGGGTACACGCACTTCGGAAGGCTCGGAAGCGGTTCCGGTCACCACGGAATCGCTCTGGCAGGGGAACGCGGGGTTCGGGAGCTAGGGGTGTGGCAACCGCTCCGGATCCCGGGTTAGCGGGAGGTTCTGCAGGTGGAGGACTCTGAGCAGGGGGAGTCAGGGGAGCTAATGAATCCATGCGGTCCTCCAGTCGGGCGCAGCGACTGTGGAAGTTCTGGAAAGCTTGGGTCAAGGTTGCCAGGTGCTGACAAATATCCTCTAGGGACGCCGGTACACTTCCTGGCTCTGTCATGGCCGCAAGGTACTGTTATGATCCGCCGGTGGTGCCTCAGGCTGCCAACTGGCGGACCTACTCAGAGCGTGGGGTCTAAGCCCGGGCTGTGCTTTCACCAGGGCCCCTGATGGTGGGGATGGACTTAAAACAGTCCCGGGCCAGGTCACGACCTCCGAGCAGGCCCCCCAGTGGCCGAGGAGACCTTTGGGGACAGGTACCGGGAGAGCCAGATGTGAAGTGGCTAACGGCCCTAGCAGGGTAACAACTGATCGTGAGCCCGTGAGGGTAAGCGGGGTACAGAATCGGTAGGCCAAGAGTAGTCGGGTCACACGCAGGGTCAGCAGGGGGTATCAATCCGTAGAATGGTCAGGGCAATCCGGGTCAAACGCAGGAGCAGGCAGAATAGTCAGGGTCAATCCAGGTCAAAACGCAGGGGCAGGCAGAATAGTCAGGGTCAATCCGGGTCAATCACAGGGGCAGGCAGCGTAGTCAGGGTCAATCAGGGTCTCAGGCAGGTACAGGAACTTCAGGATCACAGGAAGACCTTGCGGCAACTTGTGACAGTGCAGGGCATCTTTAAATAGTGCGCCCTGCACTGTCATTGGCCGGCTAGGACGCGCCCCCGGCTGTCATTGGACGCCTGAGGCGCGCCCGCGGCTCCTACTGCGCATGCGCGGCGTCCTGTCAGCCGCGGCTCGCCGGGCCCTGGTGCCTGTGTCCCGGCGCGATCTGCCGCCACCGCGCATGCGCGAGGGACGGAGCCGCGATCGCGGCTCCATGGGCCGTGATCCCTGACACCATTACTAGTAGAAAAAAAAATCCCATTATCTATACCGCCATTTGTACATGCTAAAAAACTTTCACGTAAACCAATTAATTTACACGTATTGGGATTTTTTTAGCAAAGACATTTTGGCCTAAATTTATGACAAAATTTGATTTTTTTAATTTTTTTTTTACTGGACATGTTTAATAGCAAAAAGTCCAAAATATAGTTTTTTTCTCAAAATTGTCGCTCTTTTTTTGCTTATAGCACCAAAAAAAAACAAACAAAAAAAAACAAAAAAAAACAAAACACACAGACGATCATATACCACCGAAAGAAAGCTCAATCCATGGGGAAAAAAAAGACATAAATTTAATTTGGGTGCAGCGTTGCATGACCGTGCAATTGTTAAAGTAACGCAGCGCCTTAATGCAAAAAATGGCCTGGTCAGGAAGGGGGTAAATCCTCAGGAGGGCAAGTGGTTAAAGCATTTGTAAAAGGATAACACTTTGTTTTAAAAAAAAAAAAAAAACATGTTATACTTACCTGCTTTGTACAATGTGGCACTTGCTATGGTGGTACACCTCGCTCACACCTTGCCCCAGCAACCTCCTCACAGGATTTGATTGACAGCAGCAGAAAACCATGATTCCTGCTGCCATCAGTCTATTCTGTGGGGAGAAGAACAGAGACCAGCGCAGTAGTAGACGGGCACAGTGCTGGATTGAGATAGAACTCAGGTAAGTATATAGGTAGGTGAGGGAGTGATACAAATACTGGGATATTTTTTCACAGGTAATGCATAAAAGGTAAAAAAAAGAAATGTCCTGCCTTTACAACCACTTTAACCACTTGCCATCCAGACGCTGTATATAAACAGCCGGACGGTGGCAGTCCAGGGGTGGGTTGCCATTCATATATGGCGCCGGCCATTTTGGACTGTGCGCGCTAGCTGGGAGCACGCGGCACCGCGATCTGGTGCCCACTGTGTCCTTCAGACACAGTGGAACACCGATCGTCGTACGGACCTCTATGCGAGGTCCCGATCACGTGATCACTGATTGGCCAATCAGTGATCACATGCAGAGTTGTAAGCAAGATATCACTTCTGACATCATTGCTTACTACATGTGAAATCTGTGAATGATCACAGAGGTCACATGGTATTCACAACAGCCTTGTACCATGTGACAAGCTGTGACCAATCACAGCTCACACAGTATTTCTCAATGGCTGCAAGAATGCAGCCAGAGAGAAGGAGAAATTATTGCTTTTACAGCCTTTATGGGTGTAAAAGCAATCAGTGTACTGCTAGGGTGACAGTATGTAAAAAAAAAAACTAAATAAATATAAAAAAAATAAAAATGTAAAAAAAATTTTTTTTAAATTATAATTTTTGGTTATAAACTAAAATAAATTTTGGTCAAGATTTATGATAAAATATTATTTATTTGCAAAATTTTATAAGAAAAACACTTCTTTTTCAAAATTTTTGGACATTTTAATTAATTTGGACAAAAAAATAAAAATCCCAGTGGTGAATAAATACCACCAAAATAAAGCTTTATCAGTCTCAAAAAAATGCTAAAAAATTCATATGGGTACAGTGTTGCATGACAGCGCAATTGTCAGAGTGTGATAGCGCTGAAAGCTGAAAATTGGCCTGGACAGGAAGGGGGTAAAAGTGTCCGGACTGGAAGTGGTTAAAGCAGTAGTAAATTTAAAAAAAAAAAAAAAAAAAAAAAAAAAAGGATTTCCTCCTGCAATGTAAACACATCATTATGAAAGACTTCTCTTGAAACAAAGCCGATTTCCATCTTCACCTGGTCTTCCTTCCAGGTTCCCGGGCTGCGGCCACTTGAATTGCCAAGCCGCAATGATGTATGCCGGTCCTTCAGAGCCAGTGACGTCACCAGCTACTGATCACTTGAATTTCTCCTAAATGTGAATTCACTCACTTTACCCTACAGGTGAGCTTTATTATAACCTTACCTGTAGGTACAAATATACAACTAGAGTTTACTACCACTTTAAAGTGTTACTAACCCCACAACAGTACAATCAGTCTGTATATGCAGTAAAGCGTGCTTGTTATACTCACTGTGGAACCTAAGGGGTTAATCCTCTGCATTGTGTAAAAATGATGTCTTCTCTGATCCTTCCCTTCTTCCAGTGTCCCCCTCTTATCTCCTAATAGGACTAGGTATGTACCGAAATTTAGGCCACTGAAACATATCAGCCAAAAATAGCTCTATCAGCATTTTTCCGATAGGAAAATTTAGCCGATACAGGGGACTGTGTGTACCGTAGATGTGAGGGGGGGGGGGGGGCGGCTGAGAAAGGCAGGAGAGGAGCAGTGTATACAGGGACTGGCTGTCACTATATGTCAGTGCCGGTTTTTAAATGTAATTACCGGCTTTTTTTTTTTTTTTCACTATAGCTCACAAAATGAGCTGTCAATTTCCCCCCAGTTAAAAGAAACAAAAAAAAAAGTTTCCTTTTAGTTTCTTTCCTGAGCTAAAAGAAACCGTTTCCTACAGCTCTTGATAAAGTGACAGCTCATTGAGCTATAGTGATGAGAAAAAAAAAGCCGGCAATTGCATTTAACCCCTAGACACCGAGCGCAGCAAATATGCAGCCTCTCTGCGTCTGGGCCTTTACAGCGAGCGGCCGCATATTTACGTGCCATTAGAAAATATATATGTGCTGAGATCACGCGCCCTGTGCGCTCCCAGCACATATGTCCATGACTCACGGAAAGGTCCCGATCTCTCCTTGTTATCGGGACCTTTTTTTAAAAGCCGTCACCAACATATAGTGAGGGAGCTTCTCTGTATACACTGCTCCCTCACTGTATACACTGCTCCTCTCCTGCCCCCTCCTTGCACACACTGCCCCCCCTACAAAGAAGGACTGTCATTCATATGCTGTCACATAGGGGACTATTGGTCCCCTATGTGATAGCAATAAAATCATAAGTTAAAAAAATAAATAAAAATATACATGAAAGTATAAAAAAAATTGGAGCCTCCCCACCCCCATATATGAAGACATTTTGGTTTCGGTTCGGTTTTCAGCCACATTCATTTTGAATTTTCAGTATCGGTTTAGCACCATTATTTTTATTTCGGTGCACCACTAGATAAGACATATCGTGTGGAAACACTACACATGCCCAATTTGGTGTGTATTGCTAGAGAGGTTTCTTTTTTTATCTTGGGAGAGTGCTTGTGATCAGCAGGTCAGATGTTCTGCAACCTCCTAGAGAAAACTCCTCCTACAAGCATTAACCAGTGCTCTGCTGGACACTGATAGAAGTCACAAGACTGCTCTAACTTCTGATGAGAAAAGGTATTTAGCAGTTTATATTTACTAAAATAATTGCATTTCCATGTTGTGTGTACTGTGGGAGACCAGATATAGTGAATGCAGGGTCCTGGGAGGCCAGTTATAGTGAATGCAGGGTCCTGGGAGACCAGATATAGTGAATGCAGGGTCCTGGGAAACCAGATATAGTGAATGCAGGATCCAGGGAGACCAGATATAGTGAATGCAGGGTCCGGGGAGACCAGATATAGTGAATGCATGGTCCTGGGAAACCAGATATAGAGAATGCAGGGTCCGGGGAGACCAGATATAGTGAATGCAGGGTCCGGGGAGACCAGATATAGTGAATGCAGGGTCCTGGGAGACCAGATATAGTGAATGCAGGGTACGGAGAGACCAGATATAGTGAATGCATGGTCCTGGGAAACCAGATATAGTGAATGCATGGTCCTGGGAGACCAGATATAGTGAATGCAGGGTCCTGGATTTAGTAACACTAACAGGTTTAGTGCAGTAAACATGCTTCAGCTTCAAACCTTGGCTCCTTGCTCAATGTATGTAAATGATGATCTCATGGACCCTGGTGCTGCCATCATGTCTCTGTCCTCCTCTCCTACTGGCCAATCACAAAACGAGGCCATTTGCTTTGGTAATGGCAAGCAAAAGAGGGATACAGAGATGCAACCACAGTACAGGTCCATGAGATCTGGAGCGCTTACACTTGCAGCAGGCCGAAAGTACAGGATCTGTACTAATCCTGACTTATGAACAAACTTTTTAATACACTGAAGAGAGCCTGCATGCATGGAGGTTTGCAGCTGAAACTAAACCTGGTAGGCTCTTATGCTTGGAGGTGGGCTTTAAAGTGATTGTAAAGGCTGAAGGTTTTTTAACTTCATGCATTCTGTGCATGAACCTAAAAAACCTTGTGTGCAGCAGCCCCTCCAGCTCCCCAATACTTATGTGAGCCACATCACGGTACAGAGCTGTGTACGAGAGCCACAGCTCTCCGGGACTCTCCCTCCTCATTGGCTGAGTTTCCTGCTGCTGTCAATCACAGCCAGTGAGTCTGCTGCTTGCTCTAGGGGTATTCAGCAGGAGGGAGGGGCCAGGAGCACCGGCAGGGGACCTGAGAAGAGGAGCATTTTTTTTTTTTTGTTTACTTTACCTCCAATATCACTTTAGGTCTAAGACACAGAGACATAACAGAGCAAAAGCCACCCTTTCCAAACCAGGGACTTTAAAAAATGGTACAGATAAAAATTAAAAAAAAAAAAAAAAAGGTTCAGACTATAATGGATAGCTGACTTTGGTGTGAGCATTGTGCTAACATTCCTCTCTGTGTTTCTTATGGAATCTGAGATGCACGGAGCTGTTTTTCAGACAAATCCATCAAAACACTAACAATTATAAGTCCGGCTCGTTAGTTAAATTCCCCAGCTTGCTGTAACGTCTAAACCTTAACACAATACACTCAAGGGCTGGAAACTATTTTCAAAGGGCTTTCCACAGTTAAAAATAGTATTTATACAAAACACATTACTATTAGATCTGAGGTTAAAAAGAACCTGTCACCAGACCATTCATTTCAACAAAAATCTCCCCATTAGCTTATATGTACATGTAACATACATTATATTGCCAAAAGTATTGGTCGGCCTGCCTATACACACATGAACTTTAATGGCATCCCAGTCTTAGTCCGTAGGGTTCAATATTGAGTTGGCCCCGCCCTTTGTATCTATAACAGCTTCATCTCTTCTGGGAAGGCTGTCCACAAGGTTTAGGAGTGTGTCTATGGGAATGTTTGACCATTCTTCCAGAAGAGCATTTGTGAAGTCAGATACTGATGTCGGATGAGAAGGCCTGGCTCACAGTCTCCGCTCTAATTCATCCCAAAGGTGTTCTATCGGGTTGAGGTCAGGACTCTGCAGGAAAGTCAAGTTCCTCCACCCCAAACTCGCTCATCCATGTCTATATGGACCTTGCTTTGTGCACTGGTGTGCAGTCATGTTGGAACGGGAAGGGGCCATCCTCAAACTCTTCCCACAAAGTTGGGAGCATAACATAGTCCATAATTCTAGGTATGCTGACGCCTTAAGAGTTCCCTCCATTGGAACGAAGGGGCCAAGCCCAACCCTTGAAAAACAACCCCACACCAAAATCCCCCCTTCACCAAACATTACACTTGGCACAATGCAGTCAGGCAAGTACCATTCTCCTGGCAACTGTGAAACCCAGATACGTCTATCGGATTGCCAGAGAATCATGATTGGTCACTCCAGAGAACACGTCTCTACTGCTATAGAGTCCAGTGCCAGCGTGCTTTACACCACGGCATCCGATGCTTTGCATTGCACTTGGTGATGTAAGGCTTGGATGCAGCTGCTCAGCAATGGAAACCCATTCCATGAAGCTCTCTACACACTGTTGTTGTGCTAATCTGAAGGCCACATGAAGTTTGGAGGTCTTTGGCAACATCTGCGCACTGTGCACTTCAGCATGCGCTGACCCCGCTTTGCCATTTACATGGCCTACCAGGTCATGGCTGAGTTGCTGTTGTTCCCAGTTGCTTCTACTTTGTTTTAACACCACTACCAGTTGACCGTGGAATATTTAGAAGCAAGGAAATTTCACAGATGGACTTATTGCACAGGTGACAACCTATCATGGTACCACACTTGAATTCACTGAGCTCCTGAGAGCGACCCATTCTTTCACAACTGTTTGTAGAAGAAGTCTGCATGCCTAGGTGCTACACCTGTAGCCATGGAGGCGATTAGAACACCTAAATGCAATGATTTGGAGGGGTGTCCAAATACTTTTGGCAATCAAGTGTATTTTATGCATGTTTGCATCTTGTAGATGGCTCCCTTCTGTAGACATCCAAAAGCCCTGAGACTGAAGCTGTGCGACACCATCTTGAATGTCAGCAACTCCAACAGACTCACAGTGATACTCTATAGTGTTCCCTTTTACTTTTTCCCCCAGAAGCAATATAAAACTTTATGTAGGAAGGTGAAGGCTGGGGAGAAGGAGCTGGGCCAGCACAGAAAAATTAGGCACACCCAGATGAAGGAAAAAGGTCACTCAGCCATTGTGTCCCAATAGACATTGATGCGACTGTCTACATGGGCATACACAGAACACCTATTACCTGTCATATCTTGTAATTCTGTGCCATTTTGTTAATCGATGAACCTCTACCTGCCACAGTCCACATCTTAGCCATTTACTTTCATCAACTGCATTGAAAGCAATCCTGCTAGGTCAAGGCTGTGACTGAAGAGGGAAGCAACAGAAGATCGCTGGTGAGAAAATCCTCTGTCTTCTACCCTCCAGTCTGCAAAGTAGCATATCTTAGACTGACAGCACTGTGCAATTTCTGATTGGCTGCATCACCTCTATCAATCGGAATGTTTCTATAAAGGAGGCTAATACAAATATAGCTGGAGGAAATATTGAACAATGCATTTTAATAAATATATAACAGTGTTAAATGGGAGTATTTTATACCTGCCTCCACTGACACTGTGAACACTGCATAGTGTGTTGCTGACACTAGTCACGCACACTGATCTGCTGGCCACCAACAGACAGGATCACAGCGACACCTACAGGACAGTTATATATTGTCATTTCCATCTGCCATTCAACTGAATATAAACCTGTACAGTATGGGAATACTTGTCACTGGCTGTCATTCCAATCCAATAATTTCACTACTTTTTGACCCAGAACAGGTATGCAGATCAGGGGATAGGCCCGGATTCTAAATTATATATGCATATACATTTCATGTCAGTGCATTGGGAAGTATTGATGATACAGGCTACAAAAGTAGTGTTTTCTGTAGGAGGTCGGCAATGACAGCCCTCCATATTTTTATTTATTTATTAAAGCACTGCGTAAATTGACAGCACTATATATGTATTGTACATTAACCCTCAAGGCGTACAATCTAAGGTCCCTAACTCACATTCTTACATACACATACTATGGCCATATTAGACCAGAAACAATTAGCCTACCTGCATGTTTTTGGAGTGTGGGAGGAAGTCGAAGTACCTGGAGGAAACCCACACAGGCACAGGGAGCACATGCAAACTCCAGGCAGGTGGTGCCGTGGTTGGGATTCGAACCAAGGACCCTAATACTGCCAGGCGGAAGTGCTGAACACTTAGCCACTGTGCTGCCATTCCATATATCTCTCAGTACACATTTATGATTAAACCCTATTAAAGTTAAATTAGATATTCAGTTCTTTAGACATTTTACTATCACCCCCCCCCCCCATGCTCATCGTCTTACCTACACTTTCCTGTTATATCAGTGGTGCAGTAAGTTTAAAGGCACATTGCACCTTTTGTACTATGTACAGGTTACAACCATATATAGGGTATAACATGAAACACCATTGCATTCCCTCCCACTCTAAGGCTGCATTCACACCTGGGCATTTCGTTAGCGGGCGCAGAAATGTGTGTTTCTGTGCGAATTTTCAGAAACGCGCTACATGCCTCTTTGTTAATAGCAGTCCAAACAAACGCAGGTAGTTGCCGTGCATTTTTCTGCACAAGAACATGCAATGTCAAATGCGCTTGGCTTAGTGCCAAAAAAAAAAAAAACACATAATGGTGCCTGAGCTATTTTGGCTCATTTGTCACCTGTAAGGCAGCCTATTCAAGTGGATGGGCTGCCCTCTGCTGTCACGAATATACCAAAAAACATGTTAAAAAAAAAAAAAAAAGTGGCCTGTCATTTATTTCTGAATGCAGCCTAAAAATGCACCAAAATTACCTGCATTTCAGGGGATGCTCAATTAATACAATTGTATAAAGAATTATTTTGTGTATGGTCACCATTAGACTTTTCATATCTTTCGAAGATTTCAGCTTTACCATTTTAAACCAGAACAATAGGGTCTAAAAGCCTCCTGCAGCACTTTCCATAATGTAAAGGAAATGCAAATTCCAAATGCATAGGCCAAACCAGGCACACACATTGTGTCTCTGGTGCAATTATAGCCCTGTCGCTGATGTGTTAACACCTGTATTGAGTTTTTTTTGCATCAGAAGCTGTCACTGCAGACCACAAGTCATAAGTGGCCCAGGCATTTACCACCTGCAGCCACATGTATACACACCCTTTGTACATACGTGGGTGCAGGGAATGCCTCAGCCACTTATAATTGGCGGAATGCACTGACTAAAGATGCATACATGACAAAAAAAGTGTTTCGTTTCGAATTTGTTGGTTATGTTAATAATTTTGTTGCGTCCTATTCATTATTTTTAAATTTGATATTCAAATTTCGGAAGACGGCTATATTCGTTCTATTTTATTCTATCCTTTTATTTTCTATTCTTTTTTTCTATCCTATTCCTTTATTTTCTATTGTTTTATTCTATTCTACTCTAGCAGGGCCCTCTGTTTCCTCTTGTACCAAATTGTATTGTAACTGTAATGTCTACCTTCATTTTGTAAAGCGCTGAGCAAACTGTAGGCGCTATATAAATCCTGTATAATAATAATAATAATATTCTATTTTATACTATTCTTTTATTTTATTCACTATTCTTTTTAATTCTATAAAAACAGCCCAAATAGGAATCGTCATTTTTTTTTCACTTTTATACCTTAGTGTATTTATTGCAATATGTTTCCATTTCAAAAACCAAATTCATTTTACAATTCAAAATCATTTTCAAACTCAAATAATTTGTTTCAGTATTTTTTTCCAGTCTTACTGAAATTCATTACTATTGTGATTTGGAAATCTGGATACATCCAAATCTCCGAATAAGGAAAATTTAGTCTGAATTTCGATTCTTAGTAAAACGAATCGCACATGTCTAGCACTGACAGCTTCCTGGCTGGATAACTCAGACGGGTTCGAACTAGTATCCAAAACACACATGAGCTCATCCCTACTTACACGTCAACGGAAACACAAAAGCCTCAAAAACCATCAAGTAGGTTGATGCAGCTTAGAAGATCAGATGCAGATTAGAAGGAGACCGATAAGATTGGTAAATGAGCTCCAAGATATCTCAGAAAAGTCTCAAACTCATGTCAAATGCAGGCAAAATGCACCTGAAAGCAAGTTACATTTACCAGTTGAGATATGGCCAAAGCTTGTCAACACCGGCCACTGGTAACAAAATCTAGGACAAAGGTCCACATTACAGGCCCATGTTACCAGTATAAGCATCCATTTCCTGAGCCCTACTGATCTACTACAATTCACATCTTTCTAGCCATCCCAACTTTCCCACGCGAGTCATGAAGGTTAAGCAGTAAATGGGAAGTAAATACACTGGGAGCTCCACTTCACAGCTCAGTCCTGTGACTCCGGCCTATTCCTTCCATCAGATGCAAACAATGAGCTACACAAGTGATGTCTGCATTACGGCGGAGTTCTCTAAACACTTCAACCTCCATGTAAACACTGACGAGTCTCTTCAATGTATGGGCCCGGTTCCTCTAATCACTAAGGAAGCGACACTGATGAAGGAAGCAAAATAACACACATCACTGCTTAAATTACTATTACATACCGGCCTCTTCACATTGCGACTCAAATGGTGACTGCAAAGCATGAGGAGGAAGGAAAAGTTAGGAAAAAAGGAAAGTCAGTTAGTGACCTTATAGGAGGTTGAATGGTACTTTATTATGGAGAGTAGGCCCCAGTGTCTGAAAGCTAGAGAGTAGAAATGAGAATTAGATGGGCAGCAGGGTGGCTAAGTGGTTAGCACTTCCTCCTTGCAGTTGTCGGTTCGAATTCCAACCACGGCACAACCTGCCTGGACTCTGCATGTTCCCCCTGTGCGGTGTTCCTTTGGGTAAGCCAGTTTCCTCCCACACTCCAAAGACATGCAAATAGGTTAATTGGCTCCTATCGAATAGGCTCTAGTATGTGTATGTATGAAGGCAAGTAGACAAAAAATAATAAAGATTTGATTACAAATACAGGGTGCAGCAACATAACCTCCTTTTTTCAAAACGCAATAAAACCCATTTTATGAATCAGAATTGTTTTTATTGTCTTTAATAATGTAGGTACCTATCTAAAGTTCTGTTTTACACAGTTTTGAAAATCATATCAGGTAGGTGACGCCCCACATTGTCCATACACTGAATAAGCCGATTTCTGGCGTTTTTCATGACCCTTACCAGCATAGCAGCGGGTATGTTGGCAATTTCTGCGCGGATGTTGGTCTTCAGGTCTTGTAGGGTCCTTGGACGGTTTACATAAACGCGGGATTTCAAAAAACCCCACAAAAAAAAGTCGCAAGGGGCCAAATCGGGGGAGCGGGCTGACCACTCCAAATCGCCCCTTATTGAGATGAGGCGCTCCAGGAAGTGTTCCCTTAAAACAGCCATTGATGCTCTTGAAGTGTGAGCCGTTGCTCCGTCCTGTTGGAACCAAATGTCCCCTAAGTCCAATTCATCAAGTCGTGGAAAAACAAATTCCGCCAACATGTTCACATACCGGTCTGAATTCACTTATTCAGTGTATGGACAATGGGGGGCGTCACCTACCTGATATGATTTTCAAAACTGTGTAAAACAGAACTTTAGATAGGTACCTACATTATTAAAGACAATAAAAACAATTCTGATTCATAAAATGGGTTTTATTGCGTTTTGAAAAAAGGAAGTTATGTTGCTGCACCCTGTATATATTTGTATGATAAGTTTATTGATATTATTTATTTCTGCTCTGTATCCCAAAGGATTTTTTTTTTTGGTGTTTTGAACACGTGACCAGCAGCAGAGGACTAGAAGCTCCTCCTGCTTATGTTTCCCTGCAGACAGGCTGGGAAAGAGCTGGGTCATGTGACAGTTGTATATCAATTTATTTATTTATTACAGGTACTTGTATAGTCATGCAAATTTACGCAGCACTTTACATATAAATTGTACATTCACATCAGTCCCTAACCCTCAAGGAGCGTACAATCTAAGGTCCCTAACTCACATTCATACATACACATACTAGGGACAATTTAGACAGGAGCCAATTCACCTACCAGTATGTCTTTGGAGTGTGGGAGGAAACCAGAGTACCCGGAGGAAAGCCACGCAGGCACAGGGAGAACATGCAGGCACAGGGAGAACATGCAAACTCCAGGCAGGTGGTGCCATGGCTGGGATTTGAAGCTAGTACTGCCAGGCGGAAGTGCTAACCATTTAGTCCCTGTACTGCCCAATTAGGAAAAAGGTTGGTTTGTTTTTTGTTTTGTTTTTTTTAATTAATTACAGTGCCATCATCCACATACAGAAAGAGAAGGGACAATGTAAATTAAGCAGTGTGTGTTAAGTATCCCTTTAACATACATATAAAAGCAGAACTCCGTTTTTTTCTTTTTTCCCCCCAAATGGGCTATAAAGTACAAAAGGTTGTCATTTTTCTGGAATCACTATGGTGTTTTATGCTACATTACAGCAGAAGAAACAACAACAGCTAACCTTAGAGGCAAAATGTTGACGTGAAAATAACGAGAAAAATAAATATCAAGAGCTATAGGCAACTGACGTTACATGCGAATATCACATTTTCTAGAAGAACTGTTTTGGCTCTGTCCCCTCTCAACACCTTAGCCCTCCTATGGGTCCTTTAACAGGATGTATGACCACAATGACCAATAATGTGGCTCAAGAGCTGGAAGGGCCATCATCAATATTTGCTGGACAAGTACAGATTTGCCCATTTTTCTGGATGTACAGATCTCTTGAAGTTCCTACTGAAGGTGACCCCTGCTTATGCTATGTTTCTATAAAAACGGAGTGCAGGGGTGCAACAAGTTTCTTTAAAGCAATATGACTCTGCCAAGAGGAAAGCAAGCATGAGCCCCTCTCTCCAGCCGGTTCCCATCAGATCCACACCAGTCAAAGTATGAAATAAAATCCAGGCTATACAAATTTAAAATAATTAGGACTTGAAAAAAACTTCCTGAACAGTGACTTGGCGTGAGGAAAGATACAAATATTTCATCATTTCCCTCCACCGCAGACTCCTCTGTTTAACGACACACAATAGAGTCTAAACAAAAGGACATTTTTCACCGTGATAGGATCAGATGAGAAGGCTGTGAGTACAGAGGAGCACGCCCTGTTAGAACGCCGCGCTATTTTTAAAACAGAATTGTATTCTAAATGAGGATGGGTGAAGCTTGGTGACACCGCGAGGTCACTTCCTTTGGATGAGCCATGGAGGTCTACGTTTTTAGCAGCTCAAGTGGCTCAGTCTCACTCGCTGCCTGGGGCTTCTGTATACTGGAAGGCGTGCAAGTTCTGCTTCTCTCCTTTAATTACAAAACTTGCTTTCTGATCCTAAATCCGTAAAATTATAATAATATTCATTTTACTCGATACACCAGAGTAGCTAAACTGTTTGGACAATATTGCATGCATTACCTATGAAAAGTGTATTCTGGAACAGCAACATCTGTGGACTCTAGAGCATCCTAGACTTCATAAAGAAAGTGGACAACCTGGTTTCCTTTTTCTGTTCCCTCATTGTGAGTCTCCACAAAGCTATGTGCACCCTAGAGCTAGGGAATAGAGGACTGGGATGACCAGCAAGCCAGGATGTAGATATGTGTGTCTGTTCCATTTAGCATTCCCAGTACAGAGCGCAGTCAGCAATGTGCAGGGAAAACATACTGACACCTACAAATATTAAACCAGTGTTTATGGTATGAACAGACCACTCCCGGATACACCTTCTACCAATTTACATTCCTAACCTACCTAAGTACCCGACTAGATGGAACCTCTATTTTGAGGTGTCCCTGGCTGCACGCTCACTTACCTTCCTATTTCTGAGCAACCATACTCCTGGAGTCCCCCCCCTTTCCTCCTCTCAATACTCTGTCCCTTTTTTGTGCTTCTCCCCCCTCCTTTCTCTGTGTCCCTACTTTTAAGACCACAATGGCTAAGTGGTTAGCACTTCCACCTGACAGCACTGGGGTTGTAGGATTGAATCCCAACCATGGTACTACCTACGTGGAGATTGCATGTTCTCTCTGTGCCTGCGTGTTTTCCTCCGGGTACTCCAGTTTCCTCCTACACTCCAAAGACATTCTGGTAGGTTAATTGGTTCTTGTCTACAATGGCCCTAGTATGTGTATGTATGAATGTGAGTTAGGGACCTTAGATTGCAAGCGCCTTGAGGACAGGGACTGATGTGAATGTTCAAAAAAAAAAACACACACACACAATTAGGTCCATATCTATTTGGACACAGGACTCATTTTAATTTTTTTAAGATATTTTTCAAAACATATTCAAGCTATAGTTTTATAATGGACATGAGCTGAAAGTGCACACTCATTTGAGGGTATGTACATGCAAATTGGTGGAAGTTTTTAATAATTACAGCTCTTAAGAGTAGCCATCCCCCCTTTTTCAAGGGACCAAAAGCAATTGGACAATTGAGTCAAAAGCTGTTTCATGACCAGGTGTGGGCTACTCCATCAATCAAGCAGGTAAAAGGTCTGGAGTTGGAGTCTGGAGTTGATTCTAAGTGTGGTGTTTGCATTTGGAATCTATTGCTGTGAGCCTACATCATGCGTTCAAAGCAGCTGTCCATGCAAGTGAAACAGGCCATTGTAAGGCTTCAAAAACAAAAACAAATCTATCAGAAAGATCACAGCAACATTAGGAGTGGCCAAATCCACAGTTTGGTACATTCTGAGGAAAGAAGAACGCACTGGTGAGTTCAGCAACATAAAAAGGCATGGATGTCCACGGAAGACAACAGTGGTGGATAATCGCAGGATCCTCTCTATGGTAAAGAAAAACCCATTGACAACATCCAGACAAGTGAAGGACACTCTCCAGGAGGTGGGCGTATCATTGTCAAAGTCTACAATCAAGAGAAGACTTCACGAGAGCAAATACAGAGGGTTCACCACAAGGTGCAAACCATTCATAAGCCTGAAGAATAGAAAAGCCAGATTAGACTTTGCCAAAAAACATCTAAAAAAGCCACACCAGTTCTGGAAAAGCATTTTTTGGATGGATGAAACTAAGATTAATCTGTACCAGAATGACGGGAAGAAAAAAGTGTGGAGAAGGCTTGGAACAGCTCATGATCCAAAGCACACAACATCACCTGTAAAACATGAAGGAGGCAGTGTGATGGCATGGGCATGCATGGCTTCCAGTGGCACTGGGTCATTGGTGTTTATTGATGATGTGATAGAAGAAAGAAGCAGCCAGATGAATTCTGCAGTGTTTGGAGATATACTGTCAGCCCAGATTCAGCCAAATGTAGCAAAGTTGATTGGATGGCACTTCACAGTACAGATGGACAGTGATCCAAAACACACTGCAAAAGGAACCCAGGAGCTTTTGAAGGAAAATAAGTGGAATATTCTGCAATGGCCGAGTCAATCACCTGATCTCAACCCAATTGAGCATGCATTTCACTTGCTGAAGGCAAAACTAAAGAAAGACTCACAAAACAAAGAACAACTGAAGACAGCTGCAGTTAGAGCCTGGCAAAGCATCAGAAAAGAGGAAAACCCAGTCTTTGATAATGTCCATGGGTTCCAGGCTTCAGGCAGTCATTGCCAGTAAAGGATTCTCAACAAAATATTAAAAATAACATTTATGATTATATTCATTTGTCCAATTACTTTTGGTCCCTTGAAAAAAGGGGGGGATGGCTATTCTTAAGAGCTGTAATTCCTAAACCCTTACTGCAATTTAAATTTACATACCCTCAAATTAAACCTGAGAGTGTACACTTTCAGCCCATGTCTATTATATAACTATAGCTTGAATATGTTTTGGTAAATACCAGAAAAAAAAAATATAAAATGTGTCCTTTGTGTATATACACAGGTCCATATATATTTTGACAATCACACACACACAATCACACACACACACACACACACTGTATTTTGCCATAGATGAAAACGGCTCTAGAAAATATGTTTTGTATATAGGCTTTTCCAATTTATACAGTAAACTTTTTTTTTTTTTAAGGGGTGGGGTAGGATGGGGGACAGGTTTCTGCAGCTTTTTGCCAGTGTGTCTACTTTTTCTTGATTTATTTTTTTTTACTATGCACTGAAACTTAAAAGGGGCCAAATATAGTTTCCCCTAAAAAAACGCACTAAAATGCAGCACATAAATGTGAACAAGCCACATTGAACCAAATTGGATTTGTATTTAATAAACATTGGGCAGTATGATGCTGGATCCACTTTAAATAAGAAATACCATTTTATTATCCCCTCCGTCTTAGATTGTAAGCACCAAGGAGCAGGGCCCTCCTAACCCTCTTGTATTGAACTGTATTGTTGCTGTATTGTCTCCCGTTATATTGTAAAGCGCTGAGCAAACTGTAGAATAAAAATAATATTTGAGGATTTTTGGGTTCTTTTGACCTCCTCCTCATAACTAACTGCTTACACTGTCACATTAGCTTGTAAAAAAAGATTTTACTGCCCCCTAGGGACTGTCAGAGAAATTGCAGTTTGCTATTCTGCCACAAAGTAGTATGAAGCAAAAGCAGCTTCTGGTTTGAGCCAATGCGGTACATCGTTTAAAACTAAATATTGAACTAAACTTTGATATAAATGTTGACAAGTTAATGTAATTTCAAGTGTCATTCTTAATAATTTTTAAATCTACAACTTTCAAGAAAAAAAATAAACTCAATCCTTTTTGGATTACCTTTACATAGGCTACCACCCCCTTAAGTCCATCATAAACGTTCCTGCCAGACTCATCCATCTTACCAACTGCTCATTGTCCGCTACCCATCTCTGGCAGTCCTTCCATTGGCTTTCACTCACCCAACAAATAAAATTAAAAAGGCAAACAACTACACACAAAGCCATCCACAACTCTACCCCCAACTACATCACTAACCTAATCTCAAATCACCAACCTAATCGTTCCCTTTGTTCCTTCCAAGACCTCCTGCTCTCTAGCTCCCAAGTCCTCCTCCCATGCTCACCTATAGGACTTTTCCTGAGCCTCTCTAGAACTTCTCATCTCAACCTGTCAGACTATTTCCTACTTTACCCACTTTTAGGTGATCCCTGACAAACCATCTCTTCAGAGAGGCCTATCCTGCATCTAACAAATTACCTTTTACTTTCTCCATCACGTCATCCTACAGTTATTGGCTTTTGTATGACTTGACCCTCCCTTTTAGATGTATTCTACAGTTTCTCACAGAAGTGAGAACACCCCTCACGCAATGTGACGTAGTGAGTGTACAGCTTGTATAACATGTAAATTTGCTGTCCCCTCAAAATAACTCAACACACAGCCATTAGTGTCTAAACCGTTGGCAACAAAAGTGAGTACACCCCTATGTGAAAATGTCCAAATTGGGCCCAATTAGACATTTTCCCTCCTGGGTGTCATGTGACTCGTTAGTGTTACAAGGTCTCAGGTGTGAATGGGGAGCAGGTGTGTTAAATTTGGTGTTAATCACTCTCAATCTCTCATACTGGTCACTGGAAGTTCAACATGGCACCTCATGGCAAAGAACTCTCTGGGGATCTGAAAAAAAAAAAAAGAATTGTTGCTCTACATAAAAATGGCCTAGGCTATAAGACGATTGCCAAGACCCTGAAACTGAGCTGCAGCATGGTGGCCAAGACCATACAGTGGTTTAACAGGACAGGTTCCACTCAGAACAGGCCTCGCTATGGTCGACCAAAGAAGTTGAGTGCACATGGTCAGCGTCATATCCAGAGGTTGTCTTTGGGAAATAGATGTGTGAGTGCTGCCAGCATTGCTGCAGAGGTTGGAAGAGGTGGGGGGGGGGGGTCAGCCTGTCAGTGCTCAGACCATACGCCGCACACTGCATCAAATTGGTCTGCATGGCTGTCATCCCAGAAGGAAGCCTCTTCTAAAGATGATACACAAGAAAGCCCACAAACAGTTTGCTGAAGACAAGCAGACTAAGGACATGGAATACTGGAACCATGTCCTGTGGTCTGATGAGACCAAGATAAACTGATTTGGTTCAGATGGTGTCAAGCGTGTGTGGCGGCAACCAGGTGAGGAGTACAAAGACAAGTGTCTCTTGCCTACAGTCAAGCATGGTGGTGGGAGTGCCATGGTCTGGGGCTGCATGAGTGCTGCCGGCACTGGGGATCTACAGTTCATTGCGGGAACCATGAATGCCAACATGTACTGAGACATACTGAAGCAGAGCATGATCCCCTCCCTTCGGAGACTGGGCCGCAGGGCAGTATTCCAACATAACGACCCCAAACACACCTCCAAGACAACCACTGCCTTGCTAAAGAAGCTGAGGGTAAAGGTGATGGACTGGCCAAGCATGTCTCTAGGTCTAAACAGTATTGAGCATCTGTGGGGCATCCTCAAATGGAAAGTGGAGGAGCGCAAGGTCTCTTCCACTCCTCCATGACGACATCACAAAGCTGGTGGATGTTAAAGGACTCCAGTGGCAACCTGTGAAGCTCTGGTGAACTCCATGTCCAAGAGGGTTAAGGCAGTGCTGGAAAATAATGGTGTCCACACAAAATATTGACACTTTGGGCCCAATTTGGACATTGTCACTTAGGGGTGTAGTCACTTTTGTTGCCAGCGGTTTAGACATTAACCTCCCTAGTGGCATTCCCAAGTGTAGCTCGGGGTAAAATTTCTATACCAAAAGCGGTAACCCCGAGCTACACTCAGGCTTACCATGCAGCGTTACATAGGGAGTCCCTGCAGCGCTTACCTTGTCCTTCGCTCCCGCGATGCGTCCCCTGCAGCGTCCCCGGCCATCTCCTCCAGCCGATGCTGGCATCCGGCTTCCGTGTTCCGGTCCCTGTGACGTCGGGACGTACGGGCACCGGAACTGGCGGCAAATTTGAAATTTTTTTTAAAATGTCATTTTTTTAAAAATGATTATTACATAGTAAAACATTGCTGTTTCAAAACATTTCACATCCTTTTTGTCCCGAGTGCTTTGTCCTGTCCCCTGCCTGCATTTTGACTGTTCGTTTTGCCTGGAAACTTAGAAAAGTCCATGGCATCCAAAAAGCGTCCCTTTACGTCAAAAGCGGTTTAGATCAGCTAGAGAACAGAGATAGTAAATAAGAACCACTTGCAGAATTGAGTGATGATTCATGGGGGAAATTCGTCATCAGACACTGAAAACGATTCTGCGACTTTGCTTAGCGATGTGGGAACTTGGCGCTATATTTCAAATTTCAGTGTTTTTGGTTTGATTATATTATTGAATTAAATTTATTATTATATTATTTTTTATGAATATTTATTAAATTATAATTTATGATTTTGTGTTTCAAGTTTTATCATATCCGGAATGTTTACTAGACTCTTGTTCGGACAGATTTCAGTGAGTTATTCCTAAATTACAGGCCTACAATAAAAAAAAAAATACATATTTCCATGCAAAAAAAGGTACCGCTTTCAGCACCAAAAATCTGAAATAATCTTACCGTCAGGGAGGTTAATGGCTGTGTGTTGAGTTATTTTGAGGAGACAGCAAATTTACATGTTATACAAGCTGTACACTCACTACGTCACATTGTAGCAAAGTCTCATTTCTTCAGCATTGTTACATGAAAAGATACAATAAAATATTTACAAAATGTGAGGGGTGGACTCACTTCTGTGAGATACTGTATGTACTTTGCAAGCTTTGTTACAGATTCCTACGTTTTGTTATTCTGAAGAAACTGCTGTTTGTCTGTGTCCATGTGCAGAGTGAAGCTGTATGGGAATGGTTTTATAATTGTTAATCAGCTGCTGCACCTGCAGGGCTCTAATGAGGAAATTGGCATGGTCTGCATCCCTTTAGATGTGATTTCCCTTTGACAGTATCTCACCAAAAATGACATTTTTGATGCATGTGATGTTTAAAATCTGATTTGCATGTTAGTACAGACTTCTGAGAAAATCAGTGAGCCAATCACACAAGCAGGAAATTTCAAATCTGGGTGCGTTCTGTACAGCATCTGTGTACAGAATGTCTCCAGGTAGCATTATTCATTTTACAGAAAATTACAGCACTGCAGATTGAAAAGGTAAGGCAATTTTTTATAACATTCAATTACAATACGACATGTATTGCAATTGTATATTCAATATTATATTTTTTTTTATTTGCTAATTTTTTTTCCCACAAAATTGGAGTTACCTTTTAACCACTTGCCTACCAGGCATTTTTACCCCCTTCCTGCCCAGGCCAATTTTCAGCTTTCAGCACTGTCGCACTTTGTATGACAACTGCGCAGTCATGCAACACTGTACCCAAACAAAATTTTTATCATTTTTTTGAGACAGATAGAGCTTTCTTTGGGGTTTATTTAAAAAAGACTGAAAATTTTGAAAGAAAAAATTTTTTTCCTAGTTTCTATTATAAAAATTTTGTAAATAAGTAATTTTTCTCCTTCACTGATGTGCGCTAATGAGGCTGCAGTGATGGGCACTGATAGGTGGCACTGAAAGGCAGCACTCATATAGCACTGATAGGAGGCACTGATAGGCAACACTGACGGGAACTGTTAGGCGGCACTGACTGGCAGCTCTGATGGGCACTGTTATGTGGCATTGATGTGCACTGACAAGTGGCACTGATGGGGCTACACTGATCATCAGAGAAACAACTCACCACCAATCACCGCGCCGCACACCCCCAAGGGCGCACATGCACAGTTAGAGTGGGAGGACATCATATGACATCATATAGAACTGCCGCCCATCATATAAGGAGATGGTTAAAGTATAAATAAAAGCAAAATTTTTACAATTTTGAATAGACTGTATTAGAATACCTCTATTTGTCGGGTTTACTGTTACCATAAATGAGAGTGAAAGAAAACAGTAAACAGTGAAAGAGTGAAAGAAAACAGTAAAAGAGGGGAAATCTTCCAATTAGGCTCTAGTTCTGGTGACAACCAGGGATTTCCACACTTCTTGTTTTGGCTATGGGATAGGAGGTAAAGGAAGATCTCCCAAATAGGACAGAGATGGGGAAAAAAAAAAACTAACAGGGTTATAAGCCTTCCTTACGCTACCAAAATGAAAGTTTTGCCTTTAGTTTTACTTTAAAGAATAAGTTTACTTTTTGACCAAAAATAATATATGCACATTTTTTTTGCAGGTAAAAAAAAAAATGTGCGTTCATTATTTTTGGTTGCAGGAGCCTGTAAACATATTGCACCAGCTATCAGCAGATCGCTGGTGCCATGCAGGTCTCCTGCAGACCTGTCAGTATGTCTGCTTGCATGTACGGGATGTACAGGCAAGCAAAGATACTCACAGGAAGATTCAATGAACTATCACGGCCTTCCACAGCGCCGTGCTAGTTTATTGAGAACTACAAGCAGGCAGCCGCTAAGGCTGTCAGGACTTGTAGTTCATTTATTCACAACCGGATATCGTATGTACTCTCCAGCGCCTCAGGATATGCACAGCCAAAACGGAAGCCAAGGGTACCAGGACAGGGACAACCAGAGGAAATGCTTCAGGGGTGCAGCCCTCCTGAGACGGGGAGATCAGCCACTGGATAGAGAGAAAACAGGTGGCGCACACACCTAGTGCATTATCCAAGGTTTATTGTAGGAGTGAAAGAATAATAAAAAAAAAACATACTCACAGATGAAGCATGTATCTAAAAAGCATAGAAAAATGACAATGGCCACAATGGCGGGCAAGGTGTTCTCACTGTCAGTGCGGTCAAATTACTGACGCGTTTCGGGGACGAATCCCTTTCCTCAGAGCTGATGCTCAACCTCTGATGCTGATGAATGATGAATGGAAAGTAAGAGCCTTGCTGTTGATGCCTCAGGCCATTGTCATTTTTCTATGCTTTTTAGATACATGCTTTGTCTGTGAGTATGTTTTTATTATTCTTTCACTCCTACAATAAACCTTGGATAATGCACTAGGTGTGTGCGCGCCCCGTTTTCTCTCTATTCATTTATTCACAGAATATGGTTTTTAAAAAGTGGCAGCTTGTATGGGGAACCTGTCCCGGTATTTCTGTCACAGGGAGGGGGGGCAGCTGCCCCACTGGTAACATTTTAGATGTTCTACCCTAAAACCAGGTGAAACATGTAACATGTTCCCTAAGATGATCCTTTAAGCCAGGGGTCTCCAAACTATGGCCTGGGTGCAAGATGCGGCGCTTCGCTCACCTTTATCCAGCCCTTAGGGCACCATTCCATCCACTGACTCAAACAGAGAATTATTTTGCCCACTGATACAAATAATGGGGTACTATTCCTCCCACTGACACCAACAATGGAGCACTATTCCTCCCACTGACACCAACAATGGAGCACTATTCCTCCCACTGACACCAATGATGGGGCACTATTCCTCCCACTGACACCAATGATGGGGCACTATTCCTCCCACTGACACCAATGATGGGGCACTATTCCTCCCACTGACACCAATGATGGGGCACTATTCCTCCCACTGACACCAATGATGGGGCACTATTCCTCCCACTGACACCAATGATGGGGCACTATTCCTCCCACTGACACCAATGATGGGGCACTATTCCTCCCACTGACACCAACGATGGGGCACTATTCCTCCCACTGATACTAATGATGGGGCACCATTTCTCTCATTGACATCAATGAAGGGGCACTATTCATCCCACTGACACCAACAATGGGGCACTCTTCCTACCACTTATACTAATGATGGGCACTATTTCTCCCACTGACAGCAAAAACGCAGCACTATTCCTCCCACTGATACAAACAATGGGGCTCTATCCCTCTCACTGACACCAACAATAGGGCGCTATTGCTCACATTGATACCAACAATGGGGCACTATTCCTCTCACTGACACCATTGATAGGGCGCTATTCCTCACATTGATGATAACAATGGGGCACTATTCCTCTCACTGAGGCCAATATTGTGGCACTATTCCTCCTCTAACACCAACAATTCCAGCTATAATACCAAAAATAAGGCATTTTCTACTCTCACTGGCCACAGTCCGGCCCTCCTAATGTCTGAAGGACAGTAAACTGCCCCTTTGTTTAGCAAGTTTGGAGACACCTGCTTTAAAGCTGTAAAGTAAACTGAAGGCATTCATCAGATCAGGTATATTGCCCTACAAAACTTGCTAACTGCTTAGCTGGGCAATTTGCCCACATCCACCACAATACATCTGCATGTTGCTACTTCCAAATACCTGTCCTCAGGAACTGCTGCATTGCAAAGTCCACTTCATCTTTCAGAGACATGATTAAGGAGGACAGACTGTCATTTAGGGCAGCTTTTTCCAACCTTTTTGCAGTCAAGGCACCCTTTTAAAACAGTGTATTCCCAGGGCACACCAATCTAAGGGCTTTTTCACACCAGGAGGTGTCTCTGAGCTTGATTTTTTTTTCTTTTTTTGCGTGTTCGAGCATGTCGCATTTTTTTTTCAAACTAAAAAGGTAAAAACTAAACCCACAGCAGTAAAATCAGTCTGTATATGCAGTAAAGCATGCTTGTTATCCTCCCTGTGGAACCTAAGGAGTTCTGTTGCGCCACTTCTGTCCCCAATCCATTTCCTGATAGGACAAAGCCTTGGGGGCAAGCTGCACATGCTCAGTTGGGCGTGTATTCCTAGAGAATTTTTTTTTTCTTGGGAGAGTGCATATGATCAGCACAGGGCCAATCAGCACTGTCCAGACAGAGGGTCAGGGGTCCTGTAGTCTCATAAGACGGTCAGAGGAGAATGAAAACTCCTCCTACAAGCCTTAACTAGTGCTCTGCTGGACACTGATAGAAGTTATATGACTGCTCTAACTGCTAATGAAAAAAAAGGTATTTAGCAGTTTATATTTACAAAAATAATTGCATTTCCATGTTCCACGTACTGTGGGAAACCAGATATAGTGAATGCAGGGTCCAGGGTTTAGTAACACTTTAAATATACATCCTAAGTATTTTAAAATATTGCAGATACCAGCAAGCCCAATATCAAAAGAACAAAAGTATAACAGTAGGTTTTCTAAAAATTCTCTGCAATCTATATAGTTGATTGAGAGGAAATATTTTCACTCAAGGAAATAAAAATTTCACTTCAAAAGACAAACATTTCCACCATCTGAATTTGACTTGGTATCAGCCTCCTGCAGTCTCTGTATACCAGAGCTCAGACTGGGAGAGGAAGCACAAGCAGTGCTCATATGCTAACAAGAAACACGCAGATAGGAGGAGAGAGCAGAGCAATAGAGAGATGTCCAGGCAAAGACTGAAAGAGGAGCAAGACCAGTTAGGTGTTACCTAAATGCAGCTTTAAATCCAACATGAAGGTGGGCCCAAACCTCACCCTGGCACCCAGTTTCCTGCAGCGCACCCCCTTACCTTTGTACCAGGCAACAACAAATACCAACAACTCAGAAGAACATGACCTTCCAGTCTACTTCACTTCGGGCAGTTTGGAGGGTAAATAAGGCTCTGGTATCTGACAGCATGAATAATAAGATCACTGCACTGTGACGGAAGGGATGAGGAATCCAGTACGCCACGCATACCAGTAATACACAACTATGGGGCACCGAAGGCTGACTATTATATAATAAAATGCTAACATTAGTCATCGCTAGAAATAATGATCCTAAATAGGGGTATTCCTAACAAGCTGGGAGGTAGGAGGCCTACATTTCACAGGCACGCTACGTCAAGTTTTATAGAGAGCAGCTCAGCATACAATCATAACATTCTCCTACAGGGTCGCTTATTATGCCCATCTCCATCTCTGGCCCTACATTAAAAGGATTGTACTTGGCACAGACAACTTGCCACCCATATTGTAAAGTATAACATACAAATGCTATTGCTGATAGTTAAGATTAGTATGAGCTGGTAAAAGAAAATGATTAATGTTTTATATATACAGTATCTCACAGAAGTGAGTACACCCCTCACATTTTTGTAAATATTTTATTCTATCTTTTCATGTGACAACACTGAAGAAACGACACTTTGCTACAATGTAAAGTATTGATTGTTCAGCTTGTATAACAGTGTAAATTTACTGTCCCCTCAAAATAACTCGACACACAGCCATTAATGTCTAAAAGTCTGGCAACAAAAGTGAGTACACCCCTAAGTGAAAATGTCCAAATTAGGGCCAATTAATAATTTTCCCTCCCTGGTGTCATATAACTTGTTAGTATTACAAGGCATCAGGTGTGAATGGAGAGCAGGTGTGATAAATGTGGTGTTATCGCTCTCACTTTCTCATACTGGTCACTGGAAGTTCAACATGGCACCTCATGGCAAAGAAGTCTCGGATGATCTATAAAAAAAAAAAAAGAATTGTTGCTCTACATAAAGATGGCCTAGGCTATAAGAAGATTGCCAAGACCCTGAAACTGGTCGACCAAGGAAGTTGAGTGCACGGTGTCATATCCAGAGGTTGTCTTTGGGAAATAGACCTATGAGTGCTGTCAGCATTCCTGCAGAGATTGAAGGGGTGGGGGGTCAGCCTGTCAGTGCTCAGACCATACGCCGCACACTGCATCAAATTGGTCTACATGGCTGTCGTCCCAGAAGGAAGCCTCTTCTAAAGATGATACACAAGGAAACCCTCAGTTTGCTGAAGACAAACAGACTAAGGACATGGATTACTGGAACCATGTCCTGTGGTCTGATGAGACCAAGATAAACTGATTTGGTTCAGATGGTGTCAAGCATGTGTGGCGGCAACCAGGTGAGGAGTACAAACACAAGTGTGTCTTGCCTACAGTCAAGCATGATGGTGGGAGTGTCATGGTCTGGGGCTGCATGAGTGCTGCTGGCACTGGGGAGCTACAACTTATTGAGGGAACCATGAATGCCAACATGTACTGTGAAGTACTGAAGCAGAGCATGATCCCCTCCCTTCAGAGACTGGGTCGCAGGGCAGTATTCCAACATGATAACGACCCCAAACACACCTCCAAGACGACCACTGCCTTGCTAAAGAAGCTGAGGGTAAAGTTGATGGACTGACCAAGCATGTCTCCAGTCCTAAACGATATTGAGCATCTGTGGGGCATCCTTAAACAGAAGGTGGAGGAGCGCAAGGTCTCTAACATCCACAAGCTCTGTGATGTTGTCATGGAGGAGTGGAAGAGGACTCCAGTGGCAACCTGTGAAGCTCTGGTGAACTCCATGCCCAAGAGGGTTAAGGCAGTGCCGGAAAATAATGGCGGCCACACAAAATATTGACACTTTGGGCCCAATTTGGACATTGCCACTTAGGGGTGTACTCACTTTTGTTGCCAGCGGTTCAGACATTAATGGCTGTGTGGAGATATTTTGAGGGACAGCAAATTTACATGTTATACAAGCTGTACACTCAATACGTCACATTGTAGCAAAGTGTCATTTCTTCAGTGTTGTACATAGGATCCTCACAGAAAACTACTTTGTTTCAATGTGGGGCTGAACGTGTCTCTTTCAAAGTGTTAGCAATAAGATCCATTATTATATTACAGGATTTATGTAGCACCAACAGTTTGTGCAGCACTCTAAAATATAAAAAACATTACATACAGAACAAAATTAAAGACAAGAGGATTAGGAGGGCCCTTCTCATGGCAGATTACAATGTAATAGGTGAACGTGATATAAAAAGGTAATAACTGTGTAGGGATGAGTTGATGGAGAAATTAGAAGTACAGTTTTAAGGTGGAGGTGGAACAGGCTTCTCTGAACAGATGAGTTTTTATGGATTGCCTAATGGTGGACAGAGTAGGAGAAATCTGAACAGATTGGAGTAGAGAGCACCAAAGGATGAGAGAGGCTTAGCAAAAGTCCTAGAAGCAAGCATGAAAAGAAAAGACAAAGCAGCTAGAGAGCAGGAGGTCTCGGGAGGAGCAAAGGAGATGATTTGGTTTTTATTTTGAGAAAGGCTGGTGATGTAGCTCGGTGCAGAGTTGTGGATGGCTTTGTATGTTGTGCTGATCCTCTAGCTTCAGAGTGGTGTGTACCCCAATAAAAGCTGAAAGTCTCCTTTAACTTATGTAAGCTATAGACAGGACGTTTAACGGCCGAATTGTCAGCCGAACAAATAAATCGGCCGATATTCACACCGTTAGTGGGGCAATGTCGTCGGCTGATTTTCGCAGTTCTTCTCATCTCTTTTTATCGGTCATGCTGGAAAATCTACGAAAAACGTCTGTTTTTCGTAAGCATTGGTGGCAGCATTGACTGATTTTTCCTTTATCGGCCAACAATTCGGCTGATAAACGTCTCGTCTATGGCCAGCATTAGCAGTGATAGCAGTGGACAGCAAATCCTTAGAGGAAAGCTCATCAGTCAAAGATTTAATTGATTTAGAATTAGACACAGTATCAGCAGCCTGTGGTTCAGGAGTCACCAAGGCCACAAGAAAATCAGATATCACATAGGCTGGAGGGCCTGGTAAAAAGCTTACAGCCTCTGCAATTAAAATCTAAAAAACAATTGGGTATTAGGGTTATGAAATCCTGTATGACTGTGGTAAAAGACTCTGAAAAGGCAAAGGACTCAGCCACACCAAACAAGATGAGGGAAGAGACTCCATACTGAGAGGGCAGTATGATTCCAGGCTACAGACATCGCTACTATCCGGGGTGTGGTGCAAGCAGTACCCAAACCCATTAATGCAGGGCATGCTGGGCAGTACAGTGGGACTGCATTTCCCCTTCCCCCGCAAAGAATAGAATCAGACATGTTGTAGCCACAGTGCAGTAAGCAATTCACAGGCTCTGGGTAAAAGGTAAGGCTTTGAGTACTCACAAAACCTGGACAGGTAAGTAGCTAGTGAATAGTTTCGTAATCAGAGGTTAAGGTGGCCATTATCACTGTAAGCAGGCAGCAGACATGGATTAAAGATCAAAGTTCCATGTGTCTCCTTGCAGCAGATGCAGCAGCAGGGAGATGCTTCCTTGATGCTGTGTGGAGTGAAAGAATATTGAGTGCGTGTGTCCGACACTATCTAGAAACAGAGAGATTTTGGCAGCCAGCAACCAAAACATAGGGAGTGCTTGATGTCTGGCCTTAACCAGAATAAGTCTGTAAATTGTTCACAAGGAAGGTGCCCATGATGGCTGGGGTGGGGGGGGGGTGGATCAAGGGTGGAAGAAGACAATTGCAGGTTTGCAGTGTCTCACAGCTGACAGAGCAAATACAGTACATACAATCCCCAGGCCGAGATGCCAACTGCCGCACTGTTGTGACTCCACAAACCCCTCATCTGCCGCACTGATAACGCTGTCCTGTGGACGCCCCTGCTTGTAGGCCCAGCACTGATAATACAGTCCTGTGGATGGGAAGGGTAACGTGCACGAATGCAACGCCACTGCTCATTGGCTGGCAGGCGAAGCTCCAGAAGGGTTATGCAAGAATGACAGGGCTCTTAATGCTGCCTGAGCATAAGAGCGTTAAGGTACCCTTTTCCCTCAGAACTGGGGTAATGTGTTAGGCATGTGTTTCTCAACCTTTATACCTTCGAGGAACCCCTGGCAAAAAGTTTGGGATCTTGGAGAACCCCTGAAATAATGTACACATCTACAGCTCACAAAACATCAGTATGATCAGCGATCTGTTGATAGGTCAACAGACCCAAAAAAGAGGAAATTTTAAAAGGTAAAGGGATTTTCAACCTGAGCGGTAAAGTTCTAACCCCACAGGAATTAGATCTCCTTGATAAGGGATTAAAATATGCACCCGACAACAAGTTGGATAAATTCCGCACATATATTGATCTACACAAATTTGTGAGATCGGTATCATTAAAAAAGCATTTTTTCTTGAATCCTATATCAAGGAATACTTCAAATATAACAACTTATTCCAATTTGCATAATGCGTCCTTGTTTAACCCTCCCCCTCAGTCACAAAACTATATAAATGCTTTTAAAGAAACAACATTGAAAGATTTGACAACAATCAAAGTGAAAAATTACAAAAATAACCGTGAGTCAGATAAAGCTATGGATTCTCTTTTGAACCGGAAAGATTTAGTTATAAGACCTGCCGATAAGGGTGGTGGGGTTGTAGTCTTGAGTAAAGATAACTATATTAAAGAAGTTTATAACATTCTTGAAGATAAGGATACATATTGCCCTTTAACAAAAAATCCTCTAATAACGTATAAAAAAGCTTTAAAAACCATTATTACCAGGGGTTACCAGGACAATATAATAAATAAGAAAGAAAGAGAGTTCCTATGCCCTTCAGCTCCAAGATTACCTATAATGTATATTCTTCCAAAGGTACATAAGAATCCAGAAAATCCCCCTGGTAGACCAATGATTAGTGGGATTGGGTCTTTGTGCTCAAAAGTCGGTGAATATATTGACTATTTTTTACAGCCGTTGGTACAGAAAACCCCCTCGTACTTGAGGGACACCAAACAGGTCCTACAAGATATAAAAGATCTTTCTACAGATGATAATACGTTTTTAGTCACTGCTGATGTCACGTCTCTGTATACCAGCATTGATCATGTAGAGGGCATGCAGGCTGTAAAATTTTACCTTGACGAATCAACTCTAACAGTTTTACATCAAAATTTTATCTTGACACTTCTGGACTTCGCCATGACCAGAAATTATTTCTGGTTCGATGGCTCCTTCTATTTACAAACAAGGGGCGTCGCTATGGGAGCCAAATTCGCTCCGAGTCTGGCCAACCTGTTTATGGCCAGATGGGAGGAGGATGTCGTATATGCCAGAGATTGGCCAGAATTATATTTTTACAAACGATATATTGATGACATCCTCCTTGTATGGAAAGGAGACGAACAAGCCTTAATAAATTTTTTTGGGACGCTTAATAACAATACCTTAAACATCAAATTGACATTTGAATACAGTAAAACTAAAGTTAATTTTCTAGATTTGACATTAATAAATTCGGATAATAAGATTATAACTTCATCTTTCTTTAAATCAGCAGATAGGAATGGATATATTCCCGTTAATAGTTGCCACCATCCTTTGTGGCTTTCAAACATACCGAAAGGACAATTTCTTAGAATAAGGCGAAATTGTACCTCTGTAGACACTTATTTATCCCAAGCCAACATCTTGAAAAGTAGATTTATGGAGAAGGGATATGAGGAAACGCATCTCACTCAGACTATCCAAAATGTAGCACACATGAGTAGAGAAGCGTTACTGGCTAATAATACTTCACATAAGCCACCAAAAGTCTGCCCTTTCATAACCACGTTTTCCAGACAATATAAAACAATATCTAAAATAATAAACCAAAATTGGAAAATTTTGAGAGCGGATCCGGTTTTAACAAAAATTCTGCCAGAAAAACCTGAAATAATATATAGAAAGGCACAGACTTTGAGAAACCTCATTGCCCCAAATGTCATCAACCCTCCACAGTCCGTATCTTTATTTGGGGATATAAAAGGTTTTTTTCCATGTAACAGGTGCGTTATATGCACTTGTAATGGTAAAAGGAAACGTAAAATTGAAGATTTCACCTCTACCATTACAGGAAAAACCTTTAAAATTAAGAATTTTATCTCCTGCAATAGCAGATACGTTGTTTATCTCTTGCAGTGTCCCTGCAAGAAACAGTATATTGGACGCACGACTAGGAAACTTAAGGACAGACTTAGGGAACATGTCAATAATGTGAGGAAGGGTTTCAAAGATCATTCACTTTCTATGCATTATAGAACACATCACAATAGAGACCCATCCTCTTTGATGTTTGTGGGAATAGATGCAGTTCAATCACACTGGAGGGGCACCAATAAGAAGAGAGTAGTGTCGCAGATGGAAACTAAGTGGATTTTCCAGATGGATTCTATGCGTCCTAGGGGGCTTAACATAGAATTAGATTTGAACTGCTTTATCGATAACAGTTAACGAACTCTGGCTGATAGAGACCTTCTATATTCCCGTATATATACACATAATTTGGTATTTGGTTCTCTTGCGTCAGAGAATATGTGTAAGAGGGCATTACATTATTTCATTTTTTGTTTCTTCTGGTTATGGCGAAGTCTATTTTTCTTTTTTCCTTCTCTTTTTCTTTTTCTTTGATATATATTTTAGATTTTTTAACCAATAAACACTATATAGTGTCAGGATATTTTCACATATCTGTATAATGTTTTCATGTGGATGTCTAAATATATTTCATAGACATCATATATTTTAAGACATAGATTGTTATACTCTATGGGATATATTTCCATCTTTTATGTATCTCTGCATGTGTATATTGCGGTGTTTGTACATAGCATTATGAGTGGTTGTATACTTACATTGGATACATATTTTTATTACGATTGGGTGTTAGTCATATAACATGGATTCTATAACAATTATATAGTTTCACTGTATCCGAAGAGTATCCATTACACAATATTTTATACTGATTTTAATATGATGTTTTTTATAAACTAAGAAATTGTATGATGGAATTCGTTAGAATATACATAAAGGATCGCCTGAGATATATGTTGCCATTAACCTGGATATAGCCTAATAAATTATGGTGTGTGTTTGAGGACCTGAATAATAAAGTCCGTTTTTTCTTTTCATAGGAAGATTTGACCTTTTTGAAACATGGTAGTTATAACAACTTATTTTTGGATAAGACACACTTGTTTGGATTGATCCTCAGGATTGCACAAAGTGTGTTCTGTCCCCATGGCAACATTTCTTCCTCCGGCGATCTTGTATAGATATCCTCTGCGTTCCGACGTATGCTCGCGCATGCGCGGTAACAAGGACTACGCCAAAATGGCGCCCATTTGTGAGGACATCTATCTTTGGGAAAATGGCGCATGTTAACGATGCGTGCATTATTCCCCTTATTTATAGGACAGAGCGGCGTCAGCAGCTGATAGCCAAAAACCCTTTGACTAAGAGCTGTCGCTCGACGCTATCACCGCCGGCACCACGAGGGGTCCCGGCGGCAACTATATACTGGGTCAGTATCTTTATTCTACTCCATACCTTGTACCCTTTGTTTGTATGTGGGAATAAATGCACCCATAGACATACTGCACTATTGGCCTCCTTTGCTTTTTTCTGAGCTCCTGCGGGAGCCAGGTTTATTCGGAGAGTGGTGATCACTTAAGGAGAAGGCTGATCGCAAGGTTCTGGAGAAAGAAGGGGACCTGACCAGATCTGACCAGACCCTAGTTGAATGATTGGAGGTCCTTATGTTATAGAAAAGCGCACAAAGGTTGCGCATCTGGTGAGTGTGCAATTTGTACCCCCATTGTTTCACCGTGCACACAGTCGGTGTCGTCTGGAGAGCTATAGATTGTTTGAGACTTGGTTCACATCCTCACGCTGAACTCACCTTTGGATGTAACAATCCTTCCTCACGTCCTATTAGCCACAGTATAGTGGCGTATATCTGTATGCACGAAGACACTTTATATTGCATGAATCTGTACATGTATATATACTTTTATCTAATTTTGTATTAGCGCTGCACTTTTTATATACTATGATCTGTTGATAATAACAATTATTTTCAGAAAGAGTATTAAATAAAAGAATAAAATATTAAAATGTACCTATTTAATACAAAACTTGTGCTTTCTTTTTTTGCAGAAGTGCTCCATTCTGGGTCCAAATAATGTGTAGGGGGGCAGCAGGATAGGGTAGAGGGGCTCAGGAGGGCACACTGCATGAGGGGGAAGCAGGGCACATTTACATGGAAGCAGGGCACATTACATGGAGGCAGGGCACATTATGTGGTAACAGAGCACATTACATGGAGGCAGGGCACGTTATTTGGGAGCAGGGCACATTACGTGGAGGCAGGGCACGTTATGTGGGAGCAGGGCACATTACGTGGAGGCAGGGCACGTTATTTTGGAGCAGGGCACATTACATGGAGGCAGGGCACATTACATGGAGGCAGGGCACATTATTTGGGAGCAGGGCACACTACATGGAGGCAGGGCACATTATTTGGGAGCAGGGCACATTACATGGAGGCAGGGCACATTACATGGAGGCAGGGCACATTACATGGAGGCAGGGCACATTACATGGAGGCAGGGCACATTACATGGAGGCAGGGCACATTATTTGGGAGCAGGGCACACTACATGGAGGCAGGGCACATTATTTGGGAGCAGGGCACATTACATGGAGGCAGGGCACATTACATGGAGGCAGGGCACATTACATGGAGGCAGGGCACATTATTTGGGAGCAGGGCACACTACATGGAGGCAGGGCACATTATTTGGGAGCAGGGCACATTACATGGAGGCAGGGCACATTACATGGAGGCAGGGCACATTATTTGGGAGCAGGGCACACTACATGGAGGCAGGGCACATTATTTGGGAGCAGGGCACATTACGTGGAGGCAGGGCACATTACGTGGAGGCAGGGCACATTACGTGGAGGCAGGGCACATTACGTGGAGGCAGGGCACATTACGTGGAGGCAGGGCACATTACGTGGAGGCAGGGCACATTACGTGGAGGCAGGGCACGTTATGTGGAAGCAGGGCACGTTATTTGGGAGCAGGGCACATTACATGGAGGCAGGGCACATTACATGGAGGCAGGGCACATTATTTGGGAGCAGGGCACATTATTTGGGAGCAGGGCACATTACATGGAGGCAGGGCATGTTATGTGGTAGCAGGGCACATTACATGGAGGCAGGGCACGTTATGTGGTAGCAGGGCACATTACATGGAGGCAGGGCACGTTATGTGGGAAAAGAGCACATTACATTGAGGCAGGGCATGTTACACAAGAGCAGGGCATATTACATAAGGGCAAGGCACATTACATGGGACAGAGCACAGGAAACATTACAACGGACACAGGGCACATTACATGGGACAGGGCACATTGCATGAGGCAAAGCACATTTAAAAAAAGAATTAAAAAAAACACAATACTTTAGTATCACTTTAATGCAGAGAATGCATTAAGGCAAAAAAAAAAAAAAAAAACACACAAGCACTATGTGATCCATATGGTAGGAATGTATGTAAAAGCATCATAAGTGGGGGATAGAAAACACAGAATATTTACTCAAACACAATTCATATAGAGTGATGCTATAGCATTTTTCTATATATTTGACCTTTTCTAAATTGGTCTGCTAGAGAACACAGTTGGCCCTATAACAAAGGCAGGCAATCCTGGGCACGCAAAGCCTCTTTTGCTGGCACACGACTCCCTCCACATCAACAGAGCAGCACAGGGAATTGTCACCGAGACACAGCCCCTGCCACACTAATAATGCATTCTGATCTCAGAAGGAGGCGGCGCAGTGCCCCCACACATCGTACAAGACGGGAAACATTTGTTTGGTTCTCTATCTTTGCTGTAGCTGTGATCGTCATTTGCAGCCGCAACAACGATCCATGCAGCTTTTGTGATGGGAGAAGAGATTGGGTGCAGTTCTTCTAGGAGGGTGGTCCCTGTTTCCAGAAGGATGAGGACTATGATTGGCCACTGCTAAAGCCAATCACAAGTCCTGCTAGCCCTGACCACCATCTAGAGGAAGAGGACTTGCTTGGTTGCCACTACCAATCTCAGAAAGAAGGGATTTCACTGTGATTGAGAAAACTACAATCAGGTGACAGTTGGTGAAATTACGGTTGAGCTTCTGGGAACTTTTTTGAAATAGTTAGCTACTTGTTTGTTTTCAATTGCTGCTGCTCCACTACTACACTGGCCATTTTAATTTTGTGTGGAGAGGACAGGTGGTAAACCTTTGGCACATCCTCATCTGACTTTTATCCTGCTGACACATTAAAATGACTTATTGTTTGCCATAGCTCACGTTTTTACAATCCCTGTCCCCCTTGCTATTTCTTTTTCCCATTAATTGCTCACATAGCTATGAACCCCTCAGCTCTGTGTCATCTACTACCGACCTCTGCATCGCCTGCTCCCATCCTCTGCACTCTGTCTCGCTTACTAGTTAACCCCTTCACTCTGCGTCCCTTTAAGCCAAAGCCAGTATTCAGTGCAATGAAAAAATTGCACCAAATTTTTGCTCAGCTGGGAGTTCTCAACTTACAATCTTGCAAACAGGCTCACTGCTTTCAGAAAAAGCCCGACTATGCTTCCATTACAGATGCTTGTATGTGACATCACATACTAGAACCTGGGCTGGATGCAAGAGGCTGATCAGCAGGGATGAGTGTGCCAGTACAGGTAGCCATGTCTCAGCTCTGCTTCCCTGTACCGCTCTGCATATCGTCATATCACAGGTAGGGAGAGGGTACAGCATTAGGGCAGATAATCAGGAGGGTACAGCAGCGGGGCAGATAATCAGGAGGGTACAGCAGGTGAGCAGGAGGGTACAGCAGCGGGGCAGGTGAGCACAAGGGTACAGCGGCAGGGCATATGAGAAGGGGATTCAGTGGTGGGGCAGATGTGCTGAGGATACAGTGGTGGGGCAGGTGAGGAGGGTACAGCGGCAGGGCAGATGAGAAGGGGATTCAGTGGTGGGGCAGATGTGCTGAGGATACAGTGGTGGGGCAGGTGAGCAGGAGGGTACAGCGGCAGGGCAGATGAAAAGGGGGTTCAGTGGTGGGGCAGATGTGCTGAGGATACAGTGGTGGGGCAGATGTGCTGAGGATACAGTGGTGGGGCAGATGTGCTGAGGATACAGTGGTGTGACAGATGAGAAAGGGGGTACATTGGTGGGACAGAAGAGCAGAGGAGTCCAGTGATCTAAGGTATGAAGGTTTATGAATTGGGGCTGCTCCGAGGACTAGGGGCGCAGGAATTGGGACTGACCTGAGGCATAAAAGTGAAGGATGTTCATTTCTCTTACTATATCTGACGCAGTTCACAGTATTTACACTATAAAAATTCCTTTTCATGATTGAGAGAGTGTGTAGTTGACATTTTTCTTTATAAAACCAGAGCTCTCAATTTCAATAACATTTTTTGCCACAACTGTGCTCAAAAAGTTGCCTACCTCTGCCCTATAAGGTATGTATAATGATTATCTCAATTAACTAAAATTAGTCTAAGACCAATATTAGTCCTATGTACATCATTAATAAACTACATTATTTTCTTTCCAGGTTATAAAATATTTTGCTTGTATGCTTAAACAATACAGCAGATGAATACAGCCCCACCCGCAGGCTATAAGGGGCACCAACAAAATGTTGGCCCATAATAAACACCATTCCACTATGTTTCAGTAAGGGGGCCACACCATATATTTTACAAATAATTGCAAGTTGAAATAATCTCTGTCAGGGTCACCAACACAGTCTTCCCTTACATCAGAGTCCACATCAGATTCTATAATTCATCAGAGTTCCAATCAGAGTCCCCCCCCCCTTAAACCAGGGTCCCCTTCACAGTCACCCATTACATCATAAGCAGAGACGATAGGCAGCCTCTGTGGACCCAAAACCTCAGTGCACATTGAGGATACGCCACTGACCCTGGCTGTAGGCCAGGTAAAATATCTTGTAGTGGGCCGTAGTTTGGAGACCCCAGCACTACAGGAGACATACAAAGAGGAACAATTATCACTGGGGACACAGAATAAAACACTGACAATGCAAGGGTCAAAATGAAGACCTGTTCTGATACCTTGCTAACATTCAGCTCTTTTAATGCAGCAAGTCATGTTATATATCACAAGAATTGGAATTGGGTATAGCAGGGCCCTCTGTTTCCTCTTGTACCAAATTGTATCGTACCTGTAATGTCTACCTTCGATTTGTAAAGCGCTGAGCAAACGGTTTGCACGAGGAAGAAGAAAGAAGAACACCACTCAATAAATAAGACAGAAAAAAAAAAAAAAACTTTATATCTAAGTGTTAATATTTAAAAATATTTGTTTATGGGTATAATTGGTAAATACATATTTCATAATGTCATATCTGATCCCTATGTTCTCCAGCTGTGCCTTAAAGTAACACTAAAAAGAAAAAATTTTTTTTTCTTAAAATAATAAACATGTTATATTCACCTTTTTTGTGCAATGGTTTTGCACAGAGCAGCTCCGAGCCTACTCTTCTAGGGTGATCTTGGCTCCCTTCTCATATTTGTGTGCCTCCATAGCAAGCTGCTTACTATGGGGGCATACACTACATGCTCGCTCCAGGAGTTGTGCGTGTCTATGGAGCCGTGCTCCATAGACATACACAGCGGGGCTTAGCACCACCCCCCAAACAAAGGATTTCCCAACAACACTTACCAGCCACCCTGCAAAAAAAAAACAAAAACAAAACAATCTGGCCTTGTCCAACAGTTTGGCGTAAGCCACAGTCCCGCGTCAAGGGTCCTGTGTATACTGGGAACCGAACTCTATAATTTCCAGAGCCTCCATAGTAGCAGCACATATATCAATGGATAGGCTAAAAGCAGGTGTGCCTGGAGCAACCCATCCCTCCTTAAAAAGGTACAGGGACGCACATAACGCCCAACTATACCAAAATGACAGCAAAGGCATCCAGTGCATCCTTGCATTCAAATTAGCCAACAACAAAAAAATACTATGGAGGCTCTGGAAATTTTAGAGTTAAGTTCACAGTATACAGAGGACGCGGGACTGTGGCTTACGCTTGAATTTGCAAATGTGTGCAAACAAAACCCTCTGTTTATGATACAAATGTTAGACAGGGCAAAATTGGTATTTTCGCAGGTTGGCTGGTAAGTGTTGCTGGGAAATCCTTTGTTTGTTTGCGATGTGCATTGCCCTTCCATGTGCACCTTACTGCTAAGGCTGGTTATAGGTTGGGACTTTTGCCATTTTTTGTGTAGTCGGCTAATTTGGATGCAGGGACGCACTGGATGCCTTTGCTGTCATTTTGCAGGCAGGCTGGTAGTGTTGCTGGGAAATCCTTTGTATGTTTGCAATGTGCATAGCTCCACCCTCGCTTTCTCCTCACTGCACTTGACTGACAGCAGCAGGAGCCAATGGCTCCTGCTGCTGCTGCTAATGTATTAAGGTAAAAAAAAGCATTTTACAACCATTTAAATGTAGAAGTACAGCACAGAGATTATGAGTTCTGCATCATGTTAGCTTCCTCAAAATTCCCTGGCTGCAGATCAAGTTACAAGACAGTTTCTCTTTTTCTGGACGTTAGATCGATAAGCTGCGCAAAAACAGACTTCTTTTTCTATGTAAACATAAAAGTCTGTCCAGTTTGTGCAGAAAAAGTATCACGTCCAGTACTCAATTGCAAAATGCATAAATCCAAAGTTCTTATTGAACATTAAAACCCTCTTTAAATTTGAACTCCAGTAAAACAGCTCAATACACTATTGAGATATGCATAAGAGGGCTATTCTACTTGCCCAAGAATATGTTGTCCATACATTCATGAGATTTACACAGCTGAGATAAACAGTACAGCCAGCCTGCTGACCTAAATATTGTCTACTGCAATTATGCAACAGGAAAGCCAATTCCCTGGCATGGATATAAGATTGGACAGCAAAAGAACAGCAGTAGACTGATAAGGTTTTTTTTCTGCTCCCACATTCTGTCAGCTTCATTATGCAGCAGTGCCTAATTGAAGAACTGGACGTGAGAGGTACTTCGCAACAACTTCCTGCTCATAATATTCGTTTATTTCAGGTACTTATATAGCGCCGTCAATTTACGCACCACACACACACACACGCACGCACACCTTCGGATTGTGGGAGGAAACCAGAGAAAACCCACGCAGGCACAAGGAGAACATGCAGTCTCCAGGCAGGTGGTGCCGTGGCTGGGATTCGAACCAATGACCCTAGCACTGCCAGGCGGAAGTGCTAATCATTTAGCCACTGTAAGGAGGCATTCCTACCACATAGGTGCTGCCCATAGGGGAGGAGCAAACTTTCAGTGTCCAGCCACCTATAGGCAGTTTATAAAACCTCCAAGATAAAAGTGTCCCTTAATGAATGATAAGAAGGGAAAAAAACCAAAAAAAAAAAAAAAAACCGAGCTTGCGATGAGCAGAATCAAACAATAATAATAATTTAAACTTACATCATCGTCATCCTCTTCATCATCCTCATCACTCTCTTTATAACTCGAAGGAAGGGGAGGGCCAATCATTTCATCATCTGATCCTTGAGAAATACCAGGGGGCAAAGGAGGTCCAATGACCTCATCCTCTGAGCTGTCCTCGGAGTCACTACAATGAAACACACATACATCTTATAGTGAACATGTGTACCATTATCAAAATGTCACAGCCAGCAGCACCAAAAACCAAATTAAATAATAAAATGTGGTGCAAAGCAAAACCTAAGTTACAATTAAAGTGTTACTAATCCCACAGCAGTAAAATCAGTCTGTATATGCAGTAAAGCATCCTTGTTATACTCACTGTGGAACCTAAGGGGTTAATATTCTAAATTGTGTAAAAAGGCTGTCTTCTGTGATCCTCCCCTTCTTCCACTGTACCCGACTCATCTCCTGATAAAACAAAGCCTTGGGGGAAAACTGCACATGCTCAGTTTGGTTTGCATTGCTAGAGAGTTTTTTTTTTTTTCTTGGGAGAGTGCATCCAAATCAGCACTGTCCAGACAGAGGGTCAGGGGTCATGCAGCTTCATAGAACAATCAGGGCAAAATGAAAACTCCTCCTACAAGCTTTAACCAGTGCTCTGCTGGACACTGATAGAAGTCACAAGACTGCTCTAACTGCTGATGAGAAAAGGTATTTAGCAGTTTATATTTACTACAATAATTGCATTTCCATGTTGTGTGTACTGTGGGAGACCAGATATTGTAAATGCAGGGTCCGGGGTTTAGTAACACTTTAAGGTAATCTTTGCCCATTCTGAAAAAGTAACAGGTTCTCTTTATATCACATTTTCTCTGCTACTAATATTTACTTTTCTTGCATTTCCCTGCCAATCATACTCACCATCTGAGCTACCGGATACTTCTGGATCTGGAGAGATATGTGACTTTCTCCTCCAGCTCTTACAAGTGCATGGCTCCTGTGCTGAAAATAACCAAGCCCAAGCACTGTCATGTCCACAGCCCCATCTAAAATCTTAAAAAAAAAAAAAAAACTATGTGGGGCTGAGGTGGGTGAATGCAGGGAAGGTAAGTATTGGTAAAAGTGGAGGTGGGCAGAAAGGAGATTCTGTAAGGGAAGTCATCAAAATTAAACCGGCTCCTGACCTGAAAGTAAATCGGCATTATACATACTAGTCCTTTGGCCCATTTACCAAAACTTCACTCTGTAGCAGCGCCCTCAGCACCAATCCATTTAAACTCTTTGGTTTGTCGAATATCGAGTCCCCTCTGGGCATTATGGTTCCTTCTGCTGACCCCTGTCACTGCAAAGTACAGTAGTGACTTGGGGTCACTGATAGAAACCACAGTGTCCATTGGACAGGTGAGTAAAATGCTCCTTTTATTTATTACAGGTACTTATATAGCCTCATCAATTTATGCAGCGCTTTATATTTATTTTGCATTCACATCAGTCCCTAACTCTCAAGGGGTGTACAATCTAAGGTCCCTAACTCACATTCCTACATACATATATTAGGATTAATTTAGACAGGAGCCAATCAACCTACCTGCATGTCTTTGGAGTGTGGGAGGAAACCAGAGCACCCGGAGGAAACCCATGCAGGCACAGGGAGAACACGCAAACTCCAGGCAGGTAGTGCCGTGGTTGGGATTTGAACCAACAACCCTAGTGCTGCCAGGCGGAAATGCTAACCATTTAGCCACTGTGCTGCCCCTTTCATCCCAGGTTAGTGCCTTTGTACTTTGCTGAGCCCGACTTTAAAGAAAACCTATTACTTTGCACTGCATGAGCTAAGTTGCAGTTTTACTTTAAACTAACTTGCAGACAAATGTTAAATATAATTGAAAGCAGTCATGTATTTTCTAAACAACCATTACATGTATTTTAAACGAAATTGGTTTCATCCATTTGTAAGCTCCTGTACAACGGCACTCAAAACTGGGAGAGGGAGATGCAGCACTAGAGGCCAATCAGGTGTGCTGCAAGCAATGTGCCCTAGAGGAACACTCTGAGAGCAGGAGAGAGGCCCTTGTCAGTCTGTTATTGCTCCTTTTTCCATTCCCAGGCTAGAGATTGTGAGATGACTGAACTCTATTGCCTAACTACAGTAATAAAAAAAAAAAAAAAAAAAAATATGTAGATCCACAACTTTGCTGTGCGGCAGAGCTGTGTAAATTTCATGACTGGATGTACAAACGTGTAAATCTATTGACAGCAAAGACAGCTCCTATGCATTTATTTTAACTGTGTATTTAACCATTTTCCTGAAGTTCAGTTAAAACTATGAGTACAGTGGAAAAACATGAACTGAAAGCCTCCGACAGGCACCTTAGGTAAGCATCTCTGGCATAGGTGCCAGTATGTTGCTCCACTCCCGCCACTCTTTCTAAAAGGCTAGTTCTTCTGATTAAAAAATTCTCTTTTGTCTCTACATTTTGCTTTTGTAATTCACAGTCTGGCTGAACCAGGCAACTAGCATTTTTAGATTGAGGCCAGTAATGGCATAGCTAGGCTTCTCATCTCACTATAAATACCTTGAACTGGAGTCAGCAGATGTCACTCGAGAGCTAGATGCCACATTCTTGGATCCAGGACCAGCTTCATCCTCTTGATTTCTTGTCTCCTCTTCTTTTTCCCTGGCTTCTATAAAATAAACATGTCCAGATATTTTATTTGTACTTTGTTTTATTATGATTAAAATATATGTAATCCCAATATCTAAATTCTCAAAGCTTTTTGTGTAATTTCACAAGTTTAGGCACTAAATATGGGGCAACACCACTCTGTCTCTAATTTGTGCTCTTTCTTTGGTACCCTGTAGTGTGGCCTTCTGGAGACAACCAGTGAGCATTTTGCATGCATTATGCAGGCACAGTGCACTTTTGCTGCACATCACACAGCTTCTCTGAACAGATTTATCACCTTAGGGTTAGACTAACAGCATTACTCATGTCTCCCCCTCAGAAAACAATGGATGCTAGCGCTAAACTGGACAAATACAGACATAAAGAGCGGGATGTTCAAAGGGAAGATGGCGGCTCCTCCTCTACTGACCAGGAATCCCCATCAGCAGAGATGGCCAGGGTGTTGGAAGCTATCTCTGCCTGCCAAACATCACTTACATCCAAAATAGAAGTTAGGTGAATATTTCCCTTATTCGGCAGGACTTTCAGAAGCTGCGGGCCACGTATCTGAAGCACGGACATGGTGAATTGTGTAGAGGATGCCCTTCCCCGCTGCAAGACTCCTTTGAACAGGCGCGCCATCTTCTCTCCCAATTGCAAAAGAAGCAAGAAGACTTTGAAAATAGGCCTTCCTGAGGGAGCAGAGGGAACCAACCCGGTGGGATTCCTGGAAAACCTTGTTTCTACCTGTGGTAGGGAGGCTTTCTCTACTATGTTTGTAGTGGAGCGTGCCCACCGCAATGTGACTAAATCACCCCCTCAGGGAGCCCCACCATGGACCTTAATTGCTAAATTTATCAATTACAAAAGATCGGGGTGCTATACTACAGCCCTCCAGGGAGAAAGGTAATATACCTTTTGACAACATGAAAATTGCTGTTTTTCCAAATTTCTCTGCGGAAATACAACGTTGCTGCAATAGGATTCTAACAGTTAAACAACACCTTAGAGTCCGCCATCTTAAGTAAACCGGCACGGCTAAGCATGGTTGGAGAGAATCGTGTACACTTTTTTGAAGAACCAAAGGCTGCCAACACATGGCTGGATCAGCTGGATCCTTTCTGAACCTGACTTCTAGTCCACATTTTGTTTTTCTCACTTTCTATTTGTTATGTATTCAATTGCTTTTTCTGGAAGACAAATACATAGCCATTACGGGGTATCCTGCCGCACAACATCTCCTGACCATCGTGGTTGCCTTTTCATTTCTGCTATATTGGATGCCATATGTGTTTATATGAACTCATCTCCTGTCACCCACATGCATGGAACTACCTTTCATACCCCCCTTTATCGAATATATTCTAGAGGGGCTCTCTTGGACACTTCACCAACTTTGCACTGCACTTGATGCCACACTCTCCTTTCAGATGTTCTTCAGCAGCAACACATGGGCAGTGCTTCCTCCACTATGGGATGGATGCTGGCTCGAGGGCTCCTGAATCTACCACCTTGTCTCGCTTTTCAGAGATTATTTATCTTCCTAGTTGTTTTTCAAGTTTGCACAACCAAATTTTTTGTGCACTGTTTGATACAAATGCTTGCACAAGTTGGGGTGTGTGCAGAGGGAGTCTAGGGTTCTTTATACTTTGATGACAATGTATGAGATATTTGTGATCTGTTTTTCTATGCATGTCTGTACTATAGAGGTGGGGGAAACCCCCTTGTAAGTAGACATAAACTGGCTTGACGTGTCCTTAAAAACTCTACCACTTTGGGGAGTACGGCCCACCCAGACCTTGGTCTCTATTATTTAGCAGCCCAACTTTCCCACCTCTACCATACTGATAAAACCGAGAGGGAAAGGTTCTGTGCCTCAGTATCTGACCTGGAAATTCCACCCAAGTTACATCCATACTGGGATATTCTTAGAGGTGTTCAGGGATCTACTACACAGTCCTCCACTAAAGGAATGGCCTTCCATTATAAGAGAATCTGGGATCTTTCCATTTGCAAAATAAAAGCCCCACAATTTCATATGCATACCCCACTTTGGTCCAACCGATTGTTGCCTGAACTTCTAATTTTTTCCTGACCACAAGTTGTGGACCTCTAGATGTGTATACCTTCTCTCCCATGTAATATCAAATGGGGCATTGAAAACATTTGAGGTCCTGAAGCAGGAATTTTCTCTCCAAAATTTTATGCTATTCCATTTCAGGAACAACAGGCCCTAATGTCCCAATTCCCAATATCATTACTGGATGTGGTATATGGAGAAGAGCCCTGTAAACTGATTTCTTCTTTATATGATCTTCTTACCCCAGAGGCATCTGACCTGGCCTACTCTCAAATCTCGACGGGTAACAGACATTGGGGATATTGATGATGAGGAATGAGAGGAAGTTCTAGATAACTGTAAAAAGGCCTCATTTAAGTTGCCTGATCACCGTACCCAACTCTACAGAATTCATATCTCACTACAACTTGTCTTGCACAGTTTAGAACCAACAGGGATCCCTACTGTCCAAAATGCCATGTGTCCCTGGGCATGTTTCTCCATTTAGTCTGGCAATGCCCACGGATAAATGGATTTTGAACCCAGGTAGTCCAATTTTTACATGGCCATATGGGTTTCCTGTACCCCTGGATCCAAAGCCATGTTTGTTGGGAATAATCCCCGATTCAAACGCAGATAGGCATTTGACTACTTTTTTACATGAAACATCGTGCCAGGAAATTGGTAGCCTGCCATTAGATGCAGGCGCTCCCTAACATTTTGTAGGAGTGGATGGCAGATCTTAATAACACTCTACATTGGAAGAAATTGATATATATGTTAATGGAGGCTGTCCCAACAAATATAATAAATTATGGGACCGTTGGTTGCGATCCATGGATACTTGCACCTAGATGGGATGGGTTTGTTGTGGCCTCGTATATATAGACTGTATATTTTGGAGGGGTTCTTTTTTTTTTTTTTTTTTTTTTTTTACTATTTCTTATCTAGATATATGCAATTCCCACTTATAATATCTTTTTTGTGGTAGTTTTTCTTTTTCCACATTGGAATGCAATGACTAGCCATACCGCCCCAGCAGTAAACAGATATATACTCTGTACAGGTCTTTATTTCTATCTCATGATTGATATCTATATTTTCACCATGTTGATTTTCTTTGGACCTGTTTAATGGTTTCTTACCATTCCTGTATAATCTTTATACGACACAATTATTTGTACTGTTAAATTCTTTTTTTCAAAAAAAAGATTTTGATATGTATGTGCCATACCTGTGCAATCCCTCTGGAATCTGGAACCACAACTACAGTGAGTGCTACTAGCTTCTGGATCGGTGCAGATACTAAAACATTCGCAGTAGTACTCGTGCAAATGCTCTGATACTTTTATGGTGCGATTTGAGCCCATATAAAATGAATGCAAAGAATCACATGTGATTTGAACTGAAATTGTGCCGCTTCAGCTGAAGTAGCAGTGTGTTTCCTGTCCGAGTCACATGCAGTTTCCCTGCAAATGCAGGTGCAATTTGCGCCTTTTTTTTTGTATGGCTCAAATCGCACCACACTCACAGGGAAACCACATGTGATTCAGACAGGAATCGCACCACATTCCTGTTCAAATCACATGCGATTCTCTGCAGTACGATTTGAGCCCATCCATTTTGTATGGGTTTATCGCACTACAAAGGTGTTGGTAATTGTTATCAGCGACTACTTAAGCACACGTATCCATACTTGTACTCGCCAATAAAAAATAAAAAAAAAATGTTATCGAGGAGCCCCACTATTTGCCTTTAGTAAATCAACCCCAAAGTGTTCTCACTACACCCACCTCTCCACCTTGATTATCTAGAGAACACTTTGCATTCATTGAACAAATGCAAAACTGTTCCCTGAATGGTCCCAAGTGACCTCCTGTGTTCACAGTGCAGCATGGGACACAGTAACCAGAAGATAGTGAAGATCACTGTAGTAGCATTGCCTATTACAATGATTTCCATGGGGATCCCACAGGCATGGAACATAGATACAACACCAAAAACAAAAGTGAAGCCACTCAACTTCTGAAAGTCTGAAGTAGATTATCAGTCATTGAGTGAGGAATGCAGGATAAAAGGACCAATCCTCAATCTATGACTGGGTTCCTAATGGAGTGAAAAAAACATAAGAGGACAGGTGGATTACCCCTGTACAGAATAACATTATTAACTTTATTTTGGACTTACAGAAGTTAAGCGCTTTTGTTTTTGGTGTTGTAACTATTAGCAGGTCATGAACCACCTGGAGCCAGCATCATTCGATCAGTGGAATGGTGGTGGGAGGCGAAGAGTGGAGTGTTTGGGACTGTCAGCACTATGCAAAGAAGTACTTACATTTGTCCAAGTTTTGTACATTTTATTTGGCTTACCAGAGGGAAAGATAAGCAAGGACAGGTTGGGCTACAGACAGAAATTGATCCTATCACTAATGAAAATACATGAGACAAGCCAGAACTCACCAAATGTTTTTCTGCTTCTCTCCACAGCAGTTCTACGGGTTTGTTCAAACAAGGCTTCCAAGTCAAACGTCCGAGCTTTCTTTCCTAAGAGGAGAAAACAAAAGTCTCGGAAAATGGCTATATAGATATATATAGATAAAGAACATACCACCAGCGCCTATCCTAGCAATGCCATTGTTTAATTAAAGAACATCACTTAATGCCTATGAAATGTGTTGGCCTTGGACCCTTTGTTTCTTGGGGAATTTTTACAATAAAGCAAAAACTTGTTTGTGCACTTAAAGATGTCTACTTGTTTGAGAAGTTGGAGATCTTTAAGTTTAGGGTAGATAAGAAGCTGATCTGAAGCAAAAGCGTGGTATTCTTAGATAACATTGCTTGTTCAGTATAGTCGCTGGGCGTCACTCTGTTATCCTCACGGAACCTCTCTGCTTGCTCCTCCTAGAGTGGGCTGTGGCGCCAGCCCACTTCGGGAAAGCTGCCAGAAAAAGGGCTTAAAACAGGAAGCTTGAGTGTGGTCAAGGTGGGCAGCCTTCCTATGCGAAAGAGGATGCTCTGACGCTGGAACTCTTGCCAAGGCTATATGGGCTCATCAGCTGGTCGCATTAAGGCTTCTGCGTGACCCCCTGTGCATTATAGTTCCGATGGGGTCTGTTCCTTCCTGTCTTCCCATAGCTTTGGTAATTTATTAATTTTATGCTGTGAAGCGGTCAATAGATGTGTCTATTTCATGCTGTAATGCTCACATTATTATTGGTGTGTGTTATTATGCAGATTGTGATGACTATAAGATATATCTTCCTGTGTGTCGTGTGATAATAAAAAGGGACGTTTTAACAGTGCAAGAATATTGCAGTAGGATTCTGTTATTTCTTGAAGTGTAGAGTGAATGCTATGGTGTGCCAGGGAAGGTGTTTATCCGGTAGTGGGTCTTTCACATGCTTAGAATAATTAATGGTGTAAATGCTGGTTAAGCATACCTGTGTGTATGACTGCCTGTGTATTGTGTGTATATGACTTGCCTTTAGTTATTGTGTCCAGCATTGCATTACAGCAACATACCCACTTGAGCTCCGGAAGGTTTTCCCTGCTTCAAGACTGGGGTATTTTTTTTGCTATTCAGCACTACACTACTTTAACTGGCAATTGCGCAGTCATGCAACACTGTACCCAAATTAAATGTAATTCACACAAATATAGCTTTCTTTTGGTGGTATTTGATCACCATTGGGTTTTTCACTTTGTATCATATAAATTAAAAAAAATAAACTATATTTTCTACTTTCTGTTATAAATCATATCCAATTAAAAAAAAAAGTCAAACTATCAAATTCCTTTATAAATTTAGGCCAAAATGTATTCTGCTACATGTCTTTGGTAAAAAAAAATTCCAATAAATGTATATTAATTGGTTTGTTTGAACATTAGAACGTCTACAAACGATGGTATTTAAACACTGGAATTTATGCAGCTATGACACTATATTGGTAATGGCGGCGATCAGAGACTTACTGTATAGTGGGACTGCGATAGTGTGGCGGGCTAGTTGAAGCTGGCTGGGAGGTACACCCACTGACTAAATGACATCAATAGTGACCCGAATACAGTGATCAATGCTAATACTGTTACTGTACTAACAACACTGGTTCGGAAGGAGTTAACGTCTAGGGGCAATCAAAGGGTTAAAGGGGTGCTTAACAATGTGTAATGTGTGTAACATGTGCTGCTTTTACTAATAGATGTGGCTGTTGTTTCTCACTACTTTGCAGGGAAAAAAAAACAGCCACATCCATGCCCTGTGTACAAAGCACTGTGTTGTCTGTAAACAAAGGTCTCTGTGCTGTGATTGAACACAGCCCATCAGCAGGTCCTATCCATAAATCATTGGTCCGGACCTGCTGACAAAATTGTATCCAACCCCAGAGTTCCCCAGGATTGCAATGTTCATTTGCGTTACTGAGCCTGCTGTTGCCACCCTATCACAGTAAATCTACTGTGAAAGGACAGCAAGTGGATATTAAAATGACTTGTTGTCTTAGAGAATGGAATAGCTGGTTCTTAAAGCTGAACTCCAGCCTTACCTTCAGTCTTGCACAGTTGTGCAGGATTCTCCCCTGTACTGAAATTGCTTACTCTACACAGTGTACATCAGAAGCCACAGCAAGTTTCATACAGCACGCCTCATTCTCTAGGTGGAGGACATCCAGCATCATCTAGTTCTTTCCTTCCCAGGTTTACTGTTCTTCACTTGCCCCTTTATTTTTTTGGATTTCATTTCTATTAAATATGGATGCTTAGCATTCATTATGGGTATTTCTACAGCTGCCTGTTTTCAGGAGCTGTGCACAGCACCCTGCTGGCCACTCGGTCACTGGGTTGTAATAGAAATGGAAGGATTTATTTAAATTTTTAATTAGCATGTTTATAAGAGGGAAGAAATAGGAACCAGAAAGGCAAAATTTAAGATTTAATTTCAGCTTTAAATCTAACCTATGCCTTATCGTTTCAATTCCGTAAATAAATACAAACAGCAGCTTGCCTTTTGTAGACACTGGCAGGCTGGTGCTTCTGGGAGCAAGCTGATGGGATCTCATTTGGCAAGATCTACGCACTTGAATTGCCAGGTCTACAAAGTTTGCGGTTTACACTTTTCCTGCTTATTTTTAAAATATATTTTAAATTATGCAGAATGCAACGAGTTGAGCTGGAACATGCAAAGATGCGTAAAAACACCCAAAACTCACATTTAGATAGGCCAGTGAGAACTTCTGTTGGAGTTAACAAAATCTACAAGAAGCCAGGGACTTGACATGGACCTCTAAAGTCCACTTACTGCATAAAGTTGATTCTAGCAGTAATTCAGTGCTGTCCTGTGCATTCTGCAGTGTTATCTCCAGCAGCCTTATCAGCCCGTCCCAGGTCCCATCTGTGAATTACAAAACTTCCCCCCCTAATATGGAGATAAGGGGAAGGGGAGATGAACCTAACACACTTCTTGTCCTAGGGTGACCATGCTACCCCTCCACAGAGACATACACAACATGAAGTGAGGCAAATTCCTCTTAGACAGTTGTCACAGGAGCAAGTGTCCCCATTGTAAGGTTCCGCCTCACTTGCTGTTCTGGTGACAACTCAATATGTTGTCTTTTCCCTCACTTTCATTCCAAATAGAATGGATGACTCTCCCTAGCAGGGACACAGGCAACCATAAAAATCTAATGGCAGTTCTATCCTCTCACCACTTTATAACACAAAAAAGACAGCTTTGGCTTTACAGACACCATGCATAATGAATGCAACACACACAGATGTAGAGAAGTGTGTAAATATTAACTGCTTCCCAAGCGCCCTATAGCAGAACTACTGTTACAGGGCGGCAGGGCTGTGCAAAATCACGTATATATACACATGATTTTGTATTTCCAGGTAGGGGGCGGCTACAGCTGTAGATCACCGTGTCTCTGCCAAATATTCCCCACCGGCACCCAGCGATCGCCGAGGAACACTGATGTGGGAGATTTCTGTATGTAAACAATACAGATCTCTCCCGTCAGCTCCAACATGCTGCTTTGTATTGCTCAGCGTAGCAGAGCAATACAAAGCAGCATGCTTACACAGTAAAAACACACATAGCACACAGTTAACCTTTGATCACCCCAGATGTTAACCCCTTCCTGCCCAGTGTCATTAGTACAGTGTCAGTGCTTTTTATTAGCACTGATCACTGTATTAGTGTCATTGGGATGTCAGTGACACCGAGTCAGTCAGAATACCCGCCAGAGTCACGCTATAAGTCGCTGATCGCCACCATTACTAGTTTTAAAAAAAAAAAAAGTATATATACCGCCATTTGTAGACGCTATGACTTTCACGCAAACCAATTAATTTACACGTATTGGAATTTTTTTTTTAGCAAAGTCGCGGAATACATTTTGGCATAAATTTATGATGAAATTTGATTTTTTTTTTTTATTTTACTGGACAGGTTTATAGCAAAAAGTCAGAAATATTTTTTTTTGTTCAAAATTGTCGGCCTTTTTTTGCTTATAGCACAAAAAATAAAAAAATTTTAAAAAAAGCAGAGGCTCCATTTGTGGGGAAAAAAAAGTACATAAATTTAATTTGGATGCAGCAAAATGACCGTGCAATAGTCAGTTAAAGTAACGCAGCGCCGTATCGCAAACAAATGGCCTGGTCAGGAAGGGGGGTAAATCCTCTGCAGGACAAGTGGTTAATACAACTATTTACACCACTAACCGAACCCAGAGAAGCCCATTGTGGCAGCAACATTGCAGTCTTCAGGGTTGTCCATTATGGTAACTACGATGAAAAGAGAGAGAGAAACACAATTAGTAATGTGCAAAGACTGACCTAAATGACACATTTTATCCTTCCATGTTGCTTCTTTTAAAGGTTGCATAGTATAGATCTCCACGGCTGAAATTCCAGCAGATAGAATTTAGGAACGCAGTCATTTAAACTGCTTGTAAAGGCAATTATTTTTAATAACAATACTGTCATACTTACCTGCTCTGTGTCGTGGTTTTGCACAGAGAAGCCCTGATCCTTCTCTTCTTGGGTCCACCACCGGTGTTCCTGGCTCCTCCCACCTGCCCAGTGCTCCCGTAGAAATCCACAAGACACCCAGAGTGTGGCTCAGCCCTGCCACCCCCTCCTTACTAACTGTAATTGACAGCAGCGGGGGCCAACTGCACACAGGTGGTTTTTTACTGCTTGCCCTCCAGAAGATTTTACCCCCTTTATGACCAGGCCATTTTTTGCAATACAACACTGCACGACAATTGTGTGGCCATGAAAACCTGTATACAAATAACATTTATATGACTTTTTTTCACACAAATAGAGCTTGCCTTTGGGGGGTTTTTGATTATCACTGGGTTTTTATTTTTTAACATTATAAATGAAACTGCATGACTTTGGTATCAAAAAAAAAAAAAAAAGGAGAGAAAAAATGTGTATTAATTGTTTTGCATGAACGTTATAAAAATGACAGTATATATTCTGAATTTTTTTTTTTTTTATACTAGTAAAGTCAGCGATCAGTAACTTATAGCAGGACTGGATAATACAGCAGGCAATGTGACATTAACTGACACTTTGTGGGCACTGGCTAACTAAAACTGACATCACCAGTGACACTTATACAGTAAATCAGTGCTAATAATATGCACTGTCACTGCATTAACGACACTGGGTAAAAAGGAGTTAACATCTGGGGCAGTAACAAGTGTTATTATACTATGTGCTGTTTTTACTACAGGATGTGACTTTTTTTTATTCCCTGCTTTGCAGGAAGACAAAAACCGCCATATTCCCACTGTGAGTAGAAAGATCGGTTTTGTTTACCAACATAAATATCTCTCCTGTCTTCCACTCCGATGATCAGTGGGTCCTGGCCATGAATCATAGGCCAAGACATGCGAATTGTCATCTAAGGAAGCCAGAGAGAGCGCAGCCGGGTGGGTAGATGCCTGTCCCCTACCCAGAAATAAACAAATAAACAATCACGTATATTTACCCGATTCTGCAGTCAGACCGCGCTGTAGCAGTAAAACTACAGTGGCAAATGGTTACCTTCATGCACAGAATGCATGACGGTAGCAAAAAAACCTTCAGCCTGCAGAACCATTTTACACCCCGGTCACACAGATCCCAACTTTGAAATTGTGCAACCCAGTGTAGTCATACGATTTATGACTGCTGTAATTGCGGACAATTGGGTGTGACTTGGTACGTGATTTGCAAGTGGTATGGCATGCAAATCGCATGCCAAGTCGCACCCAGTATGACTGGGGTCTTAAAGCAGAGTTCCACTCACTCTGTAAAAAAAATAAAAGTCAGCAGCTACAAAAACTGTAGCTGCTGACTTTTAAAAAAACCAACCACTTACCTGACCCTCGATCCCGCGTTGCCCCCGCCGCAGCCCATTTCACCGGCTGTCCTGTATTCCAGGAGGCCGGCATTTTCAGTGTGGGCACCCATGTTTGAGAGCTTGCGGCTTCACAGCCGGGTGCCCACTGAGTTTCTTGAATGGTCCTGTAGTCTTCTTGGACCTGTCATGTGTCCCACAAGACTACGGGGAGGGAGGGTAAGAGGACAACTTCCGCTTCCGATCGCCTAGGCCAGGGGTAGGCAATTTGCGGCTCTCTAGCTGTTGTGGAACTACATTTCCCATGAGGCATTGCAAAGATTACAAAACTGACAGTTACAGCTATGACTTGCAGAGGCATGATGGAACTTGTAGTCCTGTGGCTCTCAGGTTGCCTACCCCTGGCCTAGGCGATCGCAGAGGAAGTGGGAGCACGTACCTGTCAATTTCGGGTACCCACTCCCCCCACAAAGGTGCCAATCCTTAATGGGGAGTGGGGGACCAATCAGTAAAGCGGAACTTCCCCCTTTTGGGTGGAGCTCCGCTTAAAAGTGGAACCTGTATGCTGAAGATCCTGAAGATGTTTGGGCTAGCATGCACCTTTGTTGATGCATACTGCAGCCCAATTGAATGAATAGGCCACCTGACAGTAAGGCAGGGTGGATAAAAATCAATGATTTAAAAAAAAAGAAAAAAAAATCGGATTTTTTTATTTACATTGGATTTATTTTTATTTAAAATCGGATTTTTTTTAAATAAAATGCTTTTTGAGGAAAATATATTACCATCCAAAGGTTATTCCATCATGAAATAAAGATTAGTTTTTTAATTATGTAGAATAAGGCTGTATATGTTTAATTTTTTTGGTAAATAAATTCCATGAATCCATTCACAATGTCATGCTCTTCCAGAGGTTTTTGTAGGATTATTGGGCAGTTTCTCTGCCTACAAGATATTATCACAGATGTTGGTTTACTTTTGCAGTTCTCAAAACTGAATTTGACTCAGCGGAGATCACATGCCTCTTCTTCACAGCAAAAATGTTAGAACATGAACAGAGTTATGAAAAAGACCTTCATCCTAACTTCTACAAACCTATGAATACAGAATCAACCCCTTCACTGCTAAGTTTCAAGAAGTTCATTGAATAGAATAGAAACAATATTTTTCTGATTGTTTGGAGTGGAATAGATCTGCACAAGAAGAAAGTGAAACTAAGTGTGAGGAGGAAGGGGCTGACAGTCTAAGTTTCTTAAAATATATATATTTTGTTTAGCCAAATTAGTTAACAAACATGGATGTTTAAGCAAATCACATATGCTGGAATGTTATTGTTTCAGTTGAATAAATCTATTTAAATTGTTATTATTAAGGTAATGATTATTTTTCTCCTTCCTAAGTACAACAGAAAAGTTGTCCAAATATATTAAACTGGGGATAAAAAAAACTAATATGAAAAGTTGTTATTCTAAAAATCTTCATCTACTTGCATATTAAAGTTATACCAGCAAGAATTAGTCTATGTAGAAAACTAGGATTTAAATCAAGCCTTACTGACTAGTGATTTAAATCAAATCCACCCTGCAGTAAGGCACTCGCATTACTGCACCACAGATGTGTGATCCCAACCCAAAGAAAACATTTACTAGGAGGTACAGCTTCTTGGCACAAGAGACTGCATGTGGCTCTTTGCAAAAACATTTTCCCCTCCTATCTAACAAGTGTTTTGTTCTAAACATTGCCTGCAGCTCATGTGTAATTCAATGTACAGTCCAGCACAGAGAACGGAGCCGGGTGCCAAGACGGTATCACTTTGACACGGGTCTACAGGCATTGCATTATCAATGTTCCCCAAATGTGAAGAGATGCAAAACATGGCAGAAGCAAAGGACAAGCTGGCAGTAGAGGGCTGAGATCCAGGGAGCAGAGAACTGTCATTGCTGGAGGAGGGTGCCTACAGTAGGGAACAGACACAAAGATATACTCAGCATCTTCCCAAACAACGGTTCTGCCTTTACTTGGTGCAATAAGGCATTTTATGCACATGCTTACGTAGGCATCACATCAATATTACAATAGTAGTTTTAAGGTAACAAAGGGAGTACGTAAAGCAGTACATAGGCAGACTATAGGCAGGAATACAAGGCAGACTATAGGCAGGAATACAAGTCAACATAATGCCAAGGGTGTTGGCTGCAGGGTACAAAGAATACAAAATTGAATACATGTGTATACAGAGTTTAACCACTTGCCCTCCCGAGGATTTACCCCCCTTCCTGACCAGGCCATTTTTTGATTTACGGTGCTGTGTTACTTTAACTGACAATTGCGCAGTCATGCAATGCTGCACCCAAATGAAATTTATGTCCTTTTTTTCCCACAAACAGAGCTTTCTTTCGGTGGCATTTGATCACTTGTGCAGTTTTTAAATTTTTGCGATATAAAAAAAACTAAAAAATAAGAAGAAGGACCGACAATTTTGAATAAAGAACAATATTTTTGACTTTTTGCTATCAAACATGTCCAGTATAAAAATAAATTTCATCATAAATTTAGGCCAAAATGTATTCTGCTACATGTCTTTGCTTAAAAAAAAAATACCTGTAAATTAATTGGTTTAGGTGAAAGTTATAGCATTTACAAATGGCGGTATATATACTGGAATTTTTAATTTTTTTCTTTTACTAATAATAGCGGTGATCAGCGACTTATAGTGGGACAGCGGGACTGCTGCGGGCATTCTGACACTGGGGGGGAACAGACCTGGTGTCACTGACATCCCCAGTGACACCAATACAGTGATCAGTGCTAATAAAAAGAACTGACACTATACTAATGACACTGGGCAGGAAGGGGTTAACATGTGGGGTGATCAAAGGGTTAACTGTGTGCTGTGTTAGTGCTTTCAACTGTAAGCACACCACAAGCTGCTTGCTGTGGGGGCACCCGACAGGAGGGAGGGGCCAGGATCGCTGGTGGGGGACCCGAGAAGAGGATCCGGACTCTTCTGTGCAAAACCACTGCACACAGCAGGTAAGTATAACATGTTATTTTAAAAAAGAAAAAAAATGAAAATAAAAATAAGCCTTTAGAATCACTTGTTTTCTGTGTGCTCTGTTCACACTACCACACCATGTGCAGATACTTTTTTTGTGTGCAGGAATCTGCAACATGTATAAATGTATTGAAGCACATATGTAAGCGGACGTCTCTGCAAGTGTGATCTGCGTGGCATTTTCCATCAGTTTTTCTACACGTATGGTGTGAACACGGCCTACAAGTAGAGGAATAAGCACAAGGGACACATCCTACTAGTATGTTATGTCTACTGTGCTGATTTTCTCTTTTTTTCCCCGTTCCCGGGACGTCCAGCAGCGATCGCCCCGTTCCCCCGACGTCCAGCAGCGGTCGCCCCGTTCCCCCGACGTCCAGCAGCGGTCGCCCCGTTCCCCCGACGTCCAGCAGCGGTCGCCCCGTTCCCCCGACGTCCAGCAGCGGTCGCCCCGTTCCCCCGACGTCCAGCAGCGGTCGCCCCGTTCCCCCGACGTCCAGCAGCGGTCGCCCCGTTCCCCCGACGTCCAGCAGCGGTCGCCCCGTTCCCCCGACGTCCAGCAGCGGTCGCCCCGTTCCCCCGACGTGCAGCAGCGTTCGCCCCGTTCCCCCGACGTGCAGCAGCGGTCGCCCCGTTCCCCCGACGTGCAGCAGCGTTCGCCCCGTTCCCCCGACGTGCAGCAGCGTTCGCCCCGTTCCCCCGACGTCCAGCAGCGGTCGCCCCGTTCCCCCGACGTCCAGCAGCGGTCGCCCCGTTCCCCCGACGTCCAGCAGCGGTCGCCCCGTTCCCCCGACGTCCAGCAGCGATCGCCCCATTCCCAGTATCCACTCCTTCTTATCTCAGGGGTTCCAGCCAGAAATCAGAGAAGCTCAGGAGGTGACAGAGGATGTGCAGAGTGCCAGCTGGTGCCATCTGATTGGCTGTCCTGGTGACAGGTGATACCCCCCATGCTAGACCCTGTCATTCCTAGGACAAACACTCCATACCTGTTGCTGTACAGCAGATCCACACTCCAGCATCCAACACTGTCCACTCCCCGCCCCCTTTTACTCACGTCCTGCTTCAAGTACGGATACCGACCAGGGACAATCCCCATCCATAGCCTGGAAATCTCATTCACGCCCTTTGAATTATCATGTAAACCAACGTGTTGCGTCCTTCCAGCTGATCCCGAGCTGGTCACAGTAACACGATCACATACGCCGCTGGATACATTCTACTTTAAGGAGGTGTAAATATTTTGCCCTCAACCAATATGGCTGATTTCAACCTCTTGGTATCCAACATCATTGGACACGACAGTAGGGAATCTTTGTTACGATAGGTGGACGTTTGCCCGCCCTTTGCCTCATGCCGGGCACTGTAGAGTGAAGTCATCAGAGGGCGCAGCGCTTTCACTTGTGTATGCTTTGCGCGGGTCGCGTGCTGTTTTGAAATCATTAGAGACCGTCCAGCTCCTCGGCCCCAACACGATGCCCAGCGGAGCCCCCGGCGCCCCGGCCGCCGCCATGCAGGAGACCCTGGAGGGAGCCGGGAGGATCATAGATCGCCTGTTACAGGAGGACAGAGCCTACCCCGACCTGTCCGATCTGCTCAACGTGCCCGTCCACAGTAAGAGGGAACGAGGGGGACAGGAAGAGTGACAGGGCCGGAATGACAGGGGGAGGGGCAAGGTGACAGGGCAGTAGAGAGGGGAGGGGTCAGGTAGGTGACAGGAGATGGGGTAAAGTGATGGGAGGAGGTACATGGGCAGTAGGGAGGGGCAGGGTAGTGGTCCAGGTATGCAGGGACTGTGTATGATTTTATCAGCCTTTTAAAGTGGAGTTCCAATCATCCTGTCAAATAAAAGTCAGCAGAACAAAAACTGTAGCTGCTGACTTTTAAAAAACAGTCACTTACCTGCCTCTTGGTGCTGCGGTGTGTCCCCTGTAACCCGTTTCACTGGCCTTCCTGGAGGCCGGCATCTTCAGTGTGGGCACCCAGCTGTGACAGCTTGCGGCTTCACAGCCGGGTGCCCACTGCGCATGCGCAAATGGCGCTGCGCTCTATGAATGGTCCTGTAGTCTTCTGGGACCTGTCACGTGTCCCAAAAGACTACAGGAAGGGAGGACAACTTCCGTTTTCGATCGCCTAGGCGATCGAACCAGAAGTGGGAGCGGGTACCTGTCAAATTCAGGTACCCGCTCCCCAAAGGTGCCAATCCTTAATGGGGAACGGGGGAGCAGTCCTTAACGCGGAACTTCCCCCTTTGGGTGGAGCTCCGCTTTAAGGAGCCAGCAGCCGCCAGCGTCCATAACAACCAGTAACTGAGATGGTTGCTAAGGAGTGGTCAGCCGCTGCATCACTAGCAACCATGGCTAATCTACTGCAGCAGGTTCCCCGCTGACAGCACTATGTAAACAAGAGGATCGCTGGCAAAAAATAAGAAAAATCCATTCCAGACCCTTATCTGAGCATGCAGCCTGGCAGGTCAGGAAAGTGGGGGCGGGGGCGTGGACACAAGCGAGCACCCCCCTTTCTCCTTAACTATACCAGTCCACATGCTCTCAACATGGGGGGGAGGGGTTTTAGGACAGGGGGGGATTCCCCCCCCCTGCCAAAGCGCCTTGTCCCTATTTTGGTGGGAACAAGGGCCTCTTCCCCACAACCCTTGGGCAGGTCTCCCCCCATGTGGTGAATAAATAAGGGGTACCCCTATTCACCAAAAAAGTATTAAAAGTGCGTAAAAACACATCTGTTTTTTGACACGTTCCTTATTCTAAAGTCACCCGAAGAAGATCCAACATCAATCACGATAAATACCAGCTGCAGCCCTGAAGAAAAAGGGGGGGTGGTTCACAGCCAGTGCTGGCTTTCAGATTCTGATAAGGATTTGGTGCGGGGGCACGCCAAGTTATTTTTTTCTTGATTTTGGTGTGGGGTTCCCCTTAACGTCCATACCAGACCCAAGGGGGGGGGGGGGGTTGCTAAGTACTATAAGTAAATCTGAATTTTCCCTCCTGCACGCTGTGGGTACTATTGGCATAAAGCTACAGCTTTAAGACATATTTATTAATATAGACATTCAGCATAATTGTGACTCTGAATTTTCATCTTTGCAGATTGTTCAACAGTGTCAGGCATCTCTGAAATGGATTATCCTCTGCAGGGACCTGGCCTGCTAACCATCCCCAACCTCCCTGAGCTCAGCGCAATTCGTCGAGTGCCCCTCCCCCCCGAGCTGGTTGAACAGTTTGGACGTATCCTGAAAGTCGTTTTTGTTTATTTTTGTTTTTTCCCAAGTTTGTCACACAAAGGATCTGATGCCTGTATTGAGGGAACTGAAGGCCTTATGTATCAATGTTTTTGTTTGTAATAAGAACTGGAGTTGCTTCTTCTCTCAGCCACCAATCGGCATCAGACTTGCTCTGAAAGCTTGAGTGTGATTGTTGGCTGTGAAGAAATAATTCTTGAAACCGTATTAAACCCAAAAACAAAAATGTATTAACCTCTTTACAACCACACTATAGCCGAAAGATGGCTACAGCTCGGTGTCCAGTGCTGGGAGGGTGGTCCTATGACGTCCTTCAAGAACACGCACCGGCACTGTTAGTGATCGCTGTGTCGTATGGACACAGCTGATCACATGACTAGGAAAAGGCCAATCACAGCAGCATTTTACCTTGTGATCAGCTGTGTCCAATGACACAGTTGATCACAAAGCAAATACAGTTGCCGGTTATCGGCAGCACTTTCCTCACGCTGTCATAGCGTGAGGAAAGTACTGCTGATAACGGGCAAATGTCACAGATCGGATCTGCACTGATAATCAGGGCACTGATTTGGTGCCCTGATTATCGGTGCCTATCAGTGCAGCCTCATCAACGCACATCAGTGAAGGAGAAAAATTACCTGTTTGCAAAATTTTATAATAAAAAGGAAAAATTTTTTTTTTCAAAATGTTTTTTTTCTTTTTATATATAGTACAAAAAAATAAAAATCCCGGTGCCAATTAAATACCACCAAAAGAAAACTCTTATTTGTGTGAAAAAAAAATGATACAAATGTCATATGGGTACAGTGTTGCATGACCACACAACTGTCATTCAAAGTGCGACAGCTCTGAAAATTGGCCAGGGCAGGAAGGGGGTAAAAGTGCCCAGTAGGTAAGTGGTTAAATTGCAGCTTGCCAACTTTTAGATGTGGTGGCTTCAAGAGGCTTCTTTTTAAAGTTTTTTTTTTTTTTTTTTTGTTTTGTTTTGTTTTGTTTTTTGTTTTTTTTCTTTCCTTTTATTATCACCAAGCTGTCTAGACAAAGTAGCATTTACAGGGATGGGACAAACCATTTACCACTGACAGGAGGTCCGCTTTCATGTATATAAAACCTTTATCCCAAAAAAGATAAAAAATTGTTGCTATAAAAGCTTATAAAGTGTTAGCTGGAGTTCAGCTTCAGTTTGTTAGTCCATATTAGGTCTGTTTCCCACTGGTATACTACAGTGCATGCTTGTGCCAGAGCCATGTTTACTCGCACAGCCATGAATGCATACTGTCGGCGTTTGGGGCCCTGCACCCGCACAGATGTCTGGGAGCAGCGGCTGTGTCCATGCAGTGACTGCATCCATATTGACATGAAGGGGACTGCCTGCACAGGGATGCACGGAACTCCTGTTCATCCCCAGCTGGGTAAACACAGCCCTTACATGGGTATATCCTGTGTTCATCCGCATGAACAAAGTCAATCTGCTGGTCTAACTCTATCCTCTCCCCAGACTGACAATGCTGCTGTCCAGAGGTCTCTGCTATACTACATCATCCAGAATGCAGACACACTTATGCCCTGTACACATGATGAGAATATCGGACGAACGATCGGCCGTTTTTTTTTCTCCTGCTAGTCTCACATTGAAAGTTAAAAGGTTACTAAAGATACGAAAATTCTCCTATGAAAGAAAAGAATTTCAAAAGTGATGTCATGTGTTGCGTTGTATTTGTATTGTACTTTCAGACGACTACTGTACTGATTAAATGAAAATCGTACGATCTTGTATCGTACGAGAAAAATGTTTGCACTTGTCCCTTCGGATATTGCTGTACGAATTGTTGTGATCGGCTCTCAAAAGCTGTGTACTAATGATCCGATTATCGGACGATTGGTCCTCGTACGAACATTTTCGTACGATTTTCTTCTAGTGTGTACGGGGCATAAGACTGGAAGTCTGCTACTGGCTGGATCACCAGGTGAAATAAAGGAAAAGAAAACTAATGCAGCCATCACATCTAGGAATTGGTAAACTGCAGTATGTTAATTTTTTTTGTGTGTTTTAATTCCGCTTTAAGCTGGCCAAACATGTTTGGATTTCTGTCGTTAAACCCCACAAATTGAATGAGAGAAATTACTTGATTCCCCCATCCACCCTCAACAGTGTGGATGGACAAATCTGCAGTGCTAGCTATTATATTCTGACTGGTGGCACCCATAGCTGTCAGAATACCCGAATGTTGCTGACATCTAGTTGGATGCAGTAGGTGTTTGTAGGTGTTTAGCTAAACATTTTCTGTATGGCTCTTTCAACAAAAGTCGACTCCTAAAAGCTGGGTGGTGCTGACAGTTAGCAAGTTATATTAAAGTGTATCTGAAGTCAAAACTTGTTGTTTTAGTTTTTCATAGAGTGGGGAAAGTTGCTCAAATGCCTGTTGAGTTTTAATTTCAACTGTGTCCCCTCTGGGGAGAGTCACCTTGTTTGTCCTGCTGTACCTTCTGCCAGCATATTCCATGCATCTTGATGGAGAACTGGTGGTGGCATAAAACTCTTCCTTACATTATTAATTAAGACATGCAATGTAACTGTATGATGGGAGTGTTTCCAGAAATCAGCAGAGCTTGGCTGACCATCGACAGCGATATCTTCATGTGGAATTACGAGGATGGGTATTGATTTTTTTTTTCTTAATGTTAATAAACCCCTGGTGTAAAATTGGTTTAAAATATGCATATTTTATATAAAAACCTGGACTCCAGGCAAACCTCTAAATGTACAACTGAAATACATATTTGAGAGCTGTTTTATGTGACAAATGATCTATATTGCAGTCTATCCAGTGCTAAGTAGGGATCCACCGAATTTTCAGCAGCCAAAAATAGCTCCATCTGCATTTTGCCGATAGGAAAAAATGAGCTGATAATGAGAGACCCGGCTCCAATAAGGACAGACTGTAATTTTATTATTATTATACAGGATTTATATGGCGCCAACAGTTTGCTCAGCACTTTACAAAATGAAGGTAGACATTACAGTTACAATACAATTTTTGGTACAAGAGGAAACAGAGGGGACTGTGTACTGCAGATGGGGGGGGGGGGGGGGTGCGTAGCGGATAAAGGTAGGAGAGGAGGTAAGCCATGTATATAGTGAGAGAGTAGTGTGTACAGATAGGCTCCTTCACTTGCCGCCGCTAAATGTCATTGCCAGTTTTTAAATGCAATTGTCGGCTTTTTTTGTTTTCTTAGCTCAGAGAAGGAGCTGTCATTCACCCTGCTGCTAAAGTAAACACAGGGGCGGGGTCACCCAGTGACATTTCTTAGTAACCCCGCCTGCCTCTTTGCTTACTTTAGTGACGTTGCGAATGACAAGGGAATTCGCCTTTTTCTCTTTCAACCACTGTGTGGTCATTTTTGCTGTGTAGTTTGGGTCATGGTCATGTTGGAAGGTAAACCTCTTCCCATTGACAACTTTCTGGCAGAGGACAGCAGATTTTCTTCAAGAATGTGATTGTATTTTGCCCCATCCATTTTCCCTTCTATCCTGACAAGTGCTCCAGTCCCTGCTGCAGAGAAACCTCCCATACCAGGATATTATCACTTCCATGCTTTACTGTAGGAATGGTGTTATTTGGATGGTGAGCTGGATTGGATTTCTGCCAGATATATTGTTTAATGTTGATGCCAAAGAATTAAATTTTAGTCTCCTCTGATCAGAACACCTTTTTTCCATGTGGCTTCAGAATCTTTAAGGTGCAGTTAGTCAAAGCTCAGTTGTGACTGCATGTGGCCTTTCTTGAGGAGTGACATTTTTCTTGTAACCCTCCCATACAAGCACATTTGTGGAGAATTTGTGATATTGTCGCATTCACACAATGACCACTCTGTCATAAATTCCTTCAACTGCTTCAAAGTTGCTGTAGGGCTCCTTGTCGCCTCTGACCAGGTTCCTCCTGGCTCATTCATCCATTTTGGAGAAACCTGATCCAAGGAGGGTATGTGTTTAACTAAATAGCTTCCACTTTTTAATAATAGACTTCAGTGTGTTTCTAATCATTGATGAAGCCTTTTGACATTTTTTGTATCCATCGCCTGACTTGTGCCTGTCCACAACTTTTATCTCGGAGATCTTTTGACAGTGTCTTTCCACCCATAGTTGATTGTTTGCTTCAGTTGCTCTACTAGGGACTAAAATGCTCCAGGAAAGCTCTTGTCATGCTGAGCTAATCAAAATGACCACAGCTGATCAGAGTTGAAAGTCAAATGGCTTTGTGGGCCATTGAGAAGGTGATTAGCTACACCTGTTTGAGTAATTTTTAGGAAGGGGTAATCATTTTTCCCACTCAGTGATTCGGTTTTTGATTTTTAAATTTTTTTTGCTTACAAGTTGGTGTTATATCTTTCACTTTTATGTTATAAGTTGCACTGAGTAAATACAGCTGGATAAAAGAAAAAAACTGTGTCTTCATTTCAGGCTCCAAAGCAACAAATGTTATTATTTTAAAGGGAGGTGATTCTTTTCTAGACTCACTGTGTAACGCTACAGTAGCTCTGGTTTTCCTAATATTGTAACATTTTTCTATTCCTTAGCGGGGATGTGGCTTATTTTGATGGACTCAGTGAAACTATCCTGTCTGTGGGCCTTGTGAGACCTAAAGATGGTAAGTGTTACTTACAGACTGCTCTCCTCAATACACTGTGCTGATCCTTAACTCCTGATTGCTGGATTTCTTGTTTTTATCATCAGGTATTTTCCAGCCTCACATTCGGTATCTGCTGGTTGTTGCCACACCTGTTGACATCGTTATCTTGGGTTTGAGTTTTGCCAGTTTGCAAGCAGGTAAGGTCTTTTATTATTTATATGTATTATTGTATAAATAATATATAAAATTTTTGTTAAATATATTATTTATAATTTTATATATATATATATATATATATATATATATATATATATATATATATATATATATATATATATATTTTATTCATTGAAACATTTCTCTTTCATTTTTATTTATGAGAATAGAAACATAGTTTGCTCAAACGTCTGTTGTTTTCAGACGTAGCTTAAATCACGTTTACTTAGGCTAGCCATACACTATACAATTTTCTGCCCAATTTCCAATACCTTCAACTATGTAGTGCAAGGGCCTGCCTAATTTTATTCAGTTGTAAGGGTTGCTTAGGTTTGACCTCATATTATATGGTTTTTGGTAAATCTAAAGCAAAATTCTCAAGAAAATTGTATAATGTATGGCCAGCCTTATGGAACCAGTTGTATGGGTGTAACATATGACCCATGCGCACAGTAATGTTAACTGAGCAGGATATTTATCTGAAACAGGATAGTCTGTTATAGATTTGTCATTTTATAATACAGTATGCATATCTATCCATAGCCATAAGTGGATTATTTTACTACACTGTAAATGTTTCTTCGTTGTATCACAGTTGCTTTCTATTTTGAATAGTACCTGTTTTTGTCTGATCACAGGAAGCCTGAATGACAGCATGTCTGTAGGAATGCAGCTCCTGCCAGATCCCCTGTACTCCATCCCAACAGACAACACCTACTTACTGTCCATAACATCTACCAACAATGGACGCATTTTCCTTTCTGGAAAGGATGGCTGCTTGTATGAGGTGGCTTATCAGGTATGTATGAATGCAAATTAATAGCTGTATATTCGTTACAGGGAGGTTATTTTAAAGGGCTGCAAAATCAACAGTGGGTTCAGGTAGTTCTTAATTGATTAAATGTATTGTGTAGACTTTAACCGAAAAGATAAGGATTTCTATATAAAAAAATAGGGGGTGAAGGTTGTCAATGCTATTAGTTGTCACCAATACAGGTGTCCCATTGGAAGTTTATTACCACTATATAAATGACCGCTGTAAAATGTTGACTGTTGTCACCAGATTTTATTGTTGTGTTTTGACCCTGTGAGTTCAACTTTCATTGTCTGTTATCTTGACTACTATCCCTGAGATCGAAAATGAAGGAAATTTTTTTACATTTGTTACTAGAATAGGAGTACAGGGGAATATGATCATTTTTAGGAAATTTCATCAGTTGATTTTCTGAAACAAAATGAGGGAAAATCTCCCCAGAAATGGCACAGACAGCAATGAGAAATGCAGATTAATGTGCTTTGCAAATGTACTTAGTGCTCCCTTAGCTTCTGAACTTCTAAGCCAGCAGAGTGCTATTTTAAATGAATGGGGTTTTAAAAAGAAATACTGTATTTTTCGCTCCATAAGATGCACCTGTCCATAAGACGCGCCTAGGTTTTAGAGGAGAAAAACAAGAAAAAAAATATTCTGAACCAATGGACTGCAGACACAGTACAGGGGATGACCAAGAGACTGCGGACCTTTGGGGAGGGAGGGGGAGCGGGTACCTGAATTTGACACGTACCCACTCCCACTTTCGCAGAGTTGTCCTCCCTTTAGTGTGGGCACCCGGCTGTGACAGCCGGGTGCCCACTATGCATGCGCGAGAAGCTCTGCACTTTGTGAATTGCCCGGCGTGTTTTGGAACCTGTCATGTGTCCCAGAAGACGCCGGACCATTCACAAAGCGCAGCGCTGTGACAGCCGGGTGCCCACACTAAAGATGCCGGCGCGGGAAGACTGTACAGCGCTGGACTGAGGAACAGGTAAGGTCCTGCTGCAGAGAAGAGACGAGCGGCCGGCCCGATATTCTGACACGGTGGCGGCGGTGGAAATACCAGACCGGCCACTCCATAAGAAGCGCTGACATTTTCCACCCTTTTTTGGGGGGGGGAGTACGTCTTATGGAGCGAAAAATATGGTAAATATAAATGCAAGAGGACAGCCTGGTCATGTGACCTACTTCTCCTGTCACTGAATTCTCTATATAACTAAAGGAAAAACGTTTTCTTTTCTTTTTTTTTGATAGAGTGAAGGGAGATAAGAACGCTTGCCAGTTTTTATTGCTGTCTGTGTCCTCATTAGGGAGATTCACCTTCTCTATTTGTCTTGTTTACCATTATTGAAAGTAAAAGAAAATCTCAATATTTGGGTTGTTCCCAGAAAAGTAAGAGAGGGGAAATCTTCCAATTGGTACACTAGTTCTGGTGATCTAGGCAGGTCCTCAAGGAATTTCCCTAAATTGCAGGGGTTTCCTCTCACTTCCTGTTTGGCTATGGGACAGGAAGTGAAGGGAAATCTCTGCTATGGAACACTGATGGCGAAAAATAAATCTGTTATAAAGGTGTTATAACCCTACCTTGCTCTATCCAGAAAAAAAAAAAAAGTTTTGCCTATAGTTCTACTTTTTAAGAGATGTTCAGAATTAAAAGAAAAAAATCATACTCACCTAGATAGATGCAGTATTAGTCTGATGCTGCATCTGTCCCCCTCCGCTTGAGAACCGAGTTATCAAACACACTGGACGCTCAGTTGTTGGTCTTCAGTGAGCTGGTGACTGTAAGTCACCAGCTCTCTGCTCTTCCCCTCCAGTACTCCATGAAGTGCCAAGTTTTGGTGAGGGCAGGAACTGCTAGCTTGCTGAGATGCTGAGTGAGCTGCTGGTCCAAGCATCTGGGTGCATCCCAACATTGAATTGTTACTGAACCAAGGACCCTGCATTTACTTTATCTGGTCCCCCACAGTACACAGAAATGCAACCTTTTCTCGTCAACAGTATATAACAGTCTTGTGACTTCTATCAGTGTCCAGCATAGCACTGGTTAAAGCTTGTAGGGGGAGTTTTTATTCTCCTCTGACTGTCCTATGAGGCTGCATAACCTCTGACCCTCTGTCTGGGCATTGCTGATTAGCCCTGTGCTGATCAAATGCACTCTCCCAGAAAAAGACTGTGTAGCCTCCAATGCTCTGCACACAATCCACTGTCCCCAGCAGATGGATTGGGGTCAGTAGAAGAAGGGGAGGGTCAGAGAAGACAGGATCAAACCTATTTTTTTACACAATGCCGAAGATTAACACTTTATGTTCCACAGTGAGTGTAACAAGCATGCTTTACTGCATATACAGACTGAGTTTACTGTTGTAGGTTTAGTAACGCTTTAATAGTCAGGATCTTTTCAGAGTATGGACCCACTGAGTGACATCAACTTACAGCAGCTTTAGGAGCTTTACCCTATATCTCCTTTAAGAAGTTGGAACTCCATGGTATCCCATAGGCCTTCAAATTGTAAATGGTCTGTAAATTGCACTCTACGGTGTGGACTATAGTGCAATGTGGATATTATTACAGTGTATAGCAAAGCGCGCCCCTAAGATATGGTTTTGGCTATAAACCCTTCAACTTATTGCTAACTCCTGGCCTTCCATGGCATGAAACTTTGGAAGAGCTGAGGAAGTGCAGATAGGTGAATGTATACCTTGCCAGGTGGTTAATAGTAGGCATTATCTCTTCACAACTACACAGAGCCCAAAGCAGAGACCATGCCCTGTAGATTTCTTCATTCAGCCTGTGGATGGAGGAGTACCCTGCTGGGATATTGTACTGACAGCTGCTGGCATACCAGAACAGTGACTGTATCTGGTAACATTTTCCAGCAGGTTCGCTTGCCAAATGTCAAGTTGGTCATAAGGAACTGGTTGAAAATTCAGTTCATGACAAGCCGAAGTGTTTTCTGGCATTCATCTTGTCACTACTGAACCTCCACTGCAGCTGCATCTGTGCTCAATAGTGGGCAGACATGCAAACGCATAAGATTTGCCTCATCCATTTTTTTGATGCTGGAGCACATCCCAGCATTGAAGCGTACTCTGGAGAAAGGATATACTGTCATTTCATCCTATAAAAAAGAGAACTACGACAGCTCAAACATGGCACAGAAAATATTTTGTATACTGATTTTTGTGTAAGAAATATTGATTCATTAACTGCAACATTGCTCTTAAATAAAAGAAAAAAAAAATCCGGGAATTCTTTTTTTTTTTTTTTTTTTTTTTTCTTTCACTAGGCTGAAGCTGGGTGGTTTAGTCCACGATGCAGAAAGATCAACCATTCCAAGAGTACCCTCTCTTTCCTGGTCCCTACAGTGCTGCAGTTCACATTTTCGGAGGATGGTATGTGTAGCTCCTGAATTGTTTTCTTGGTAGAATTGTTAGTATGTGTTCAGGTTTCAGACATCAGTAGAGTGCAGCTGTAGTACACATTGTCATGTCACATGTCCGTCCTCAGTTTGCCTGAGATAAATTCCACTTTTGCTCAGTTAAGCAGGCCATAGACGGGGAGAAAACCGGCCGTTTTTTTTTAGATCAATCAGCCGACGTTACCACCATTTGGTAAAAAAAACTTTTTCGTCCCGTCTACGGCCGGCAATTAATATAATAGCGGTGTCCCTGCAGAGAGCTCCGCTATATTTGACATTTAAAAGAAGAAGAAATAGAATATGAATAATAATAAGAAAAAGTTGCAACATTGTATCTATTTGTATCCATTTCAGATACAGATGTTTCTATTCAGATACAAATAGATACAATGTTGCAACTGTTACACTTTTAAATGTCAAATATCATAGCGGAGCTCTCTGTAGGGACACCGCTAATAGATTTGACATTTCTAAGTATTGCGGTTGCAAACATTGTATCTATTTGTATGGATACAAATAGATACAGATGTTCTTTTTCTTTGGTCACGGCTCATGCACATTTTTTTAATCGGGAAAAAGATCATCCGATTTGCCCATCATTGCCGTGAAAATTGGCCGCTGGCCAAAATCGGCCATTTTTTCCCCAACATGAACGATTAAAAAAATGTGTCAAAATCAAGAAAACCGGCCGACCAATTCAGCCACTAACAATCCAAAAATCGGCCGTTTTTTTTTTTTTTGGACGAATTTTCAGCCGGTTTTCTCCCCGTCTATGGCCTGCATTAGGCTGCCCATACATTATACAATATTTTTTGGTTTGTTGTTTTTTTTTACTTACAATTTTCCTTTTTAGATTTACCTAAAACTATATAATATGAAGTCGGCCCTAAACAACACTTTCAATGGTATCCAGTTAAGCAGGCCCTTACACTACATAGTTGAAGGTAAATCTAAAGGAACGTGTACAGAAAATTGTATAATGTATGGCCTGCCTTACATATAAAGACACGTTGACTTGGATGTTTCTTTACTATCTTAAATCAAATACAAACCTTACAATATGCCAGTATGTGCATGCTTTTCTGATTGGTCCTGACCGCTGACAATATGGATGGGCTGGAATGTTATATATAAAATACTGATTGATTAATTCACTGGATGTGCTACACATGTCCAAAAATTGTTAGGGTCAATGCACACTGGCTAAAACAACACTGCTTCTAGAGGAGTTTAGCTGTTTCCCTGTACAGTCAACTAATGTTATCCTATGTGTCCATGCACATTAGGTTGTTTAGAGACCTATTTTAACTACTTCAATAATGCGCTATGGTCAGAAGACGGCTACAGCGTGATTGTCTAGTTCCATGGACGTCCTCCTCTCTGTGGCTGCTGTTTCCTTAGGAGATCAGGGTAAAGAGCCAATCATAAGAAGCCCTTTGCTATGTGATAAGCTGTTTCCGTGTTGTGTGGGTGGGGGGGTTGCAGGTGGGAGGGCTGGTGGAGGGTGGCGGCCCTCGGGGGAAGGAAGGCAGATTTTTTTTTTTTTATGTTCATGCAACAGCATTGAAAGTTGAAAATTCACTGGGCAGGAAGGGGGTGAAAGTGTCCGGTATTGAAGCAGTTAAGCTTAGTGTTTAGAGGCAAAAAAAAAAGACCTGGTTTTATGTTTTTGGGAGCAGTTTTCTTGCAGAAATGAAATGCTAAACGCTCAAAATAAGCGCTTGCTTTTTCTTCCAATGAGGTTTTCTTAAGCCAGTGTGCATATGGACCCTTATGCACAGGACTGTGTGTGGCGTGTCCAGTGCTGCTGCCTCCCTCCCCACTCCAACAATATATATATATATATATTTTTTTTTTTAATTTCACATTTAAAGAAGTGCAAGATTGTCAAAAACACTTTGTTTGTACATAACGTTGCATGCCTTGTACCAAAATCATAATTTTGGTGTCATTTTGAACACGATAAATTACAGAATAAAATGTTGACTTTTATATCTACATGAACAGTATTTTTAAACTAACACATTACAAAAAAGTGTGTTTACTTTAAAAATAATTTTTACAAGACCATATAACCCAAAACATTTCTTGTTTATCCCTAAAATGGAACTTTAGTCAGAAAATTAGGTCCTGATAGATCACTTGAGGCTGGCCCCTTTCGAAGGTGTAGCTACGTAAAATATTAAGGGCTCATTGACACCATACATGCAGAAAAACTGATGGAAACTGACATGCAGGTTTCACTTGCAGAGACATCAGTTTACTTCAGTTCTCATGTGCGGTTCAATGAGTTTTATACATGTTTCAGATTACTGCGCAGAACAAATCTGCATGTGATACTAGCAATGCGGTGTGAACAGGGCTCATAGAGAACAATTGATTTTGTTGTGCCCTTGCAGAATGCATGCAGAAAAACTGACGTCTCTGCTAGTGCTGCACCGAAATGAAAATTCTGGAGCCGAAACCAAAAATTCAAAATGCACTTGGCCGAAAACTGAAATGTGCAGTTTTTAAAAATGAATATATATTTATTGAAAAAAAAAAAACACCTTGATTAAAAAAAAACAATATATTCCCCAATTTGTTTGTAAAATATGAAAGAGGATGTTATGGCGAGTAAATAGATACCCATCATGTCAGGCTTTAAAATTGTGCACGCTTGTGGAATGGCGTGAAACTGCAGTACTTAAAAATCTCTGGGTGATGCTTTAAAAATTTCTACAGGTTAGCAGTGTAAAATTACAGAGGAGGCCTAGCATGAGAATTATTGCTCATGCTCCGACGTTCGTGGCGATACCTCACATGTGTGGTTTGAACACCATTTACATATGTGGGCATGACCTATATATGCATTCACCACTACGTGTGAGCACGGTGGGCGGGGGCACTTTAAACTTTAAAAAAAAAATTACTTAATGTTTTGGGTTTTTTTGCACTGTTCCTTTAAAAAAATGTAATCACTTTTATTCTTATCACAAGAAATGTATGCATCCCTTGTGATAAAAATAATTATTGACAGGTCCTCTTTATGGAGAGATATGGGGTCAATAAGACCCCACATCTCTCCTCTGCAATGTAAAGCACTGGATCAAAAAAAAAAAAAAAAAATGCTCTAGTGCTTTAAAAAAATAAAGAAATAAAAACTGGCCGGAACCAGAAGTGACATCACTCCGGTCCTCCAAGGGCGGCCATATTTCCTTCACACATCTCTATGCCCAGTGCCAGGATCGATGGTTTCTCAGGTAAGGTTGAACTACCGAGTAGCGGAGGGGCAGTTTTTTTGGCACCTGTATCGGTGCTTTTTTTTTTTCTTTTTTTCTTTTTTCATTTTAGCTGATGGTTGAAAGGGGTGTTTTCAGCCAAAACGTTTCGACCACCGAAATTTCACTGCATCCCTAATCTCTGCACCATGGTGTGAACAAACCCTAAAAATAAGTGTCTATACTATTTAAAATCCAGTAATACACAGTTTCACCGTGCTCTGTTCAGTTGCTCTCCATTTTTAGACACCACTGTATCTGTAAAGACTGATCTGCTGACAGCCTGAAAGCAGAATAAAACTCTCCTATCCTTTTACAGCCAAGGAAGTTGCTTCTGTTTGATCTGCAACTGCTAAACCAGCCAATTGATGGGTTGACAGTTTGAGAACACAAGCAAATGTGACAGTTAGCAATCTTGGCATTCCAGGAATGTAACTGTTTTTTGATATTGCTAAATCGATGGTTTTAGTACAGCCTTATTGGTTTACTGTTGTTTCTGGGCTCTGGGCTTCAGCAAAATGGCAGCCTCCAGCAGGAAGAAACAGGAGCAATGATGGAGGTAATTTACAGCACACACTCCTTTTGGTAGTATAATTATTAATGTGCAATGTATGTTCCTTGCTAAAGAACATTATTTTGTTTAAAGCTCCACTTTAAAAAAAAATAATAATAATACTGTTATCTTAAGTAATGTCATTGCTGAATAAACTGGCCCATAACAGAAATGTAAAAATTGCACTGTCCATAGGCGGTGAACAGGTGTGAGAAGGGAAGTGGCTCAGAAAGGAGAATTTTAGTTGTGTGTTTTGTTTTTTTTTTTTGTTTTTTTTTTTGTTTTTTTCTTAGAAGTACACTACAGAACTCCTAGATCCAAGTCATTGTCTGACTCTAGCGAATACTGATTGCAACTGCAAGGAGTTAGAGTAATATACATTTTAATGATGCCCCATGAAGAGTGAAAATTAAAGTGGTTCTAAAACCTTAAGGATTTTCACCTTAATGCATTAAGGTGAAAAACCTTCTGTGCTGCAGATCCCCCCAGCCTCCCTTATTCTTACCTGAGCCCAATCCAATCCAGCGATGTGCACGAGAGCAGCGGCTCTTGCTACTGTCTCCCTCCTCAGGCTTCCACTGCTGTCAGTCAAATGCCGTGATATGGCAGCGGGGGGGGGGGGCAGGGCCTAGCCTGGTTTGCTTGGGTGCGAGCATGCATGGGTGCCCCCCCCCCCCCCCTGGAGAGCGGCTTTCTGTGTGGGCACCCACTGAAGAGGGGGACCTTGAGCGCTGGAAGGGGACCCCATAAGAAGAGGATCAGGGCTGCTCTGTGCAAAAGCATTGCACAGAGCAGGTAAGTATAGACATGTTTTGTTATTTTTATTTTTTTTAAATGTTGGTTTAATAAGACTTTAAGTTCTGTTTGGAATGAGCAGTGTGAACTTGTGAGTGTTGCTCATAGTGTGCCCGAGCTGCCTCTGTGCAGCTGCAGTCAAAACCAAAGTCAATAGCCAAAGTCTCATCCAAGTTGCACCCATCCAAACTTGCATCAAAGTCACAATGGAAATCTTACGACCATTTGCACAAGTGTAAATGGAGTCCAATTCATTTCATGAATAAATTTATACTGCCAGCTGTTCTAGGATGCCTGCAACATACCTCATTTGGGCTAATCTGCTTTTTAAATGTTGTCATCTGGGTGTTTGTTTTATTTATAGCATTTATACCTTATCCTGTTCTCTTTAGATCCTATAGTCCAGATTGCTGTAGACAATTCAAGGAATATTTTATACACTCGCTCTGAGAAAGGAGTACTACAGGTAAATTATGTCCTTGTACCCACACTAAAACTGTCCTTGGAAGAAAACCGTTAAATTAGTAAACTTAATCCTGGTTTTGTCTTACAGCAGAACTTATATAATTTTTGTATTATTTAAACATCTGAAATTGCAAGTTAGAAATGGTGCCTGTATGACTGTGCCCTTTTGGAATGTTGCACTGTATTGTACTATTTGGATTATTACTGACTGTAGCATTGTTGGTTCTCCAATAAATCCAATAAACTTTATGCCTGTAGAAAAAAAATACCTGCAAAACTAGCACAGTGCAAGACCTGGTATTTTCTCTTCAAGCTGACTAGCCCAGAGGTTATAGGCTTTCTACACATCCATAGTATGTCATTTATGCTTCTACATTTGCAATATGGGCAGAGACCATCAGTGTGACTCCTTCCAATCCTGTCCTCTGTATTGCTTCTCATTTGTTGACCGCTGCTTTATAAAGCCAACAAATGGCTTAAATGCGGGGGGGGTTAGCCATCCTATTGCACCCTCAGGTCTTGACAAAGAATAAAACAAATTTGTTCCTATGGAGAACTCCCTCTAAGAGAAGGATTACATAATTTCCCTCAGCCTCATCACCTCCCTCTAATGCTGATTAACAAACTAGGCAAGTTGGCATATGGACAACAATTACAAATAAATCAAAAGGTAACAAAATTTAACAAGGATACATGCATGTACAATTTTTAACTCATTTCATTGTGCTTGTGAAAAAGAGATACTTTAGTTTGTTTTTTTAAGGACTAGAACCTCTGTCCAGTTTTACTTCTACTTCCCGTCAGGAGGTTTACACTCGCTTCTCTCCCAGCTGTTAAAAGAACATAAGTAGAGGCAATGAGGCTGATTTATTAAAGGATTGAAGGTTGTTCCCACAACAGTGTGCATCACTTAATTTATTATATGAACATTCTCAAGTCCTTTAGTAAATCAATATGACCCCATGGGGATTTCCTTTGTTTTTTTTGGGGGGGGTGTTCTCTCTCTCTCTGTTCAGAAAACTAGTAGAATGCACTTCATGGTCTTCCCTTTTTGAAAACCTCATGTAACAGGATTTATTATGCGGTCTCGCATGGTGTCCTCCTTAGCCTGGTCCGGTCACAGGCTAAATGGAGTTCAGCTTACATAATTACTGTTTACTCAACCCCATCCTATCAAGAATTATGTAATATGTTTTGCACATAGTTCCACATTAACCCATTTTCCAGCCGCCCTATAGCAGAAATACTGCTGCAGGGCTGCGCAAAATCGTGTGTGTATATATACATGATTTTGCATTTCTGGGTAGGGGGCGCACATGCACCCTACCTGCGCCGTCATTGGCGGTCTCAACTGTCGATCACCGGGTCCCGGCCGCTGATCGGCGAGTATCCCTGACGGAAGAGATCTGTATGTAAACAATACCGATCTTTCCCCTGTCCGCTTCTGCACATTGGTTTGTGTTGCTCTGCACAGCAGAGCAATTCAAGGCAATGTGTTGACACAGTGAAACACACACAGTAAAACCACACACAGTTAACCCTTTGATCACCCCAGATTTTAACCCCTTCCTGCCCAGTGCCATTTAGTACGTATCAGTGATTTTTATTAGCACTGATCACTGTATTAGTGTCACTGGGGATGTCAGTGACAGTCAGTTCCCACCCAGTGTCAGAATGCCCACCACAGTCCTGCAATAAGTCGCTGATCGCCGCTTTCAAGTAAACCAATTAATTTACTTGTATTGGGATTGTTTATTAGCAAAGTCATGTAGCAGAATACATTTTGGCCTAAATTTATGATGAAAATGTATTTTTTTTTTCTTACTGGACATGTTTAATAGCAAAAAGTCAAAAATATTGTTTTTTGGTTTTGTTTTTTTTTCTCAAAATTGGCAGTCTTTTTTTTTTTTTTTCTGTTTTTTATAGCGCAAAAAATAAAAACTGCACAGGTAATCAAATACCACTGAAAGAAAGCTCCATTTGTGGAAAAGAAAGGACATAAATTTAATTTGGGTGTAGTGTTGCATGACTGCGCAATTGTCAGTTAAAGTAACACAGCGCTATATCACAAAAACTGGCCTGGTCAGGAAGGGGGGTAAATCCTCTAGAGGGCAAGTGGTTAATTGAAGAATCCTTGTAATCCTCATTGTAATCTGTATTTCCAATTATTACATTGTAAACTGTGTATTAAACCAGTGGTAATTTTTATTATTGGCTATCTGAAATGATCTTTGTGTTTTTTAAAATGTAGAGGTTTGCACAATTGAGCTATCTATCCTATTCAGAATTATGAAAATGTTGTTTTCTATTCCAGGCTTATGACTTGGGACAAGATGGTAATGCAATGAGTAGGGTGGCGTCCCTGTCACAGAATGCAATAGTCTCTGCAGCGGGTAACATTGCCAGGTAATTGAGCACCCCACAGTACATTTATTTAACTCAGGTTCTTTTATAGCGCCGTCAATTTATGCAGCAATATATGTGTATGTGCGTGCGTGTGTATGTATGTGTGTGTGTGTGTGTATGTTGTCTTATATCACACAGCAAATATAACAGTTCTTTTCTAGAGAGATGCATTTAATCAGCTCAGAGACAATCCATAAAACCAAGGTACAGAGGAGGCTGATGACAGGGTACTTAGAACATTCATGCAGTCATCTGACACCTTCAGAGAACCCACTTTCTCCTCTCACACTCTCTCCTGACACAACTCAACCAAAAAAACTTTCCCTAATATACGCCTTTTCCCATTGGCCAAAGTGTTGAGCGATCTGACTGGTTGATTTTATGAGTGTGTTTGTTTGATCTTGTGTTAAAAGCAATGTGTCTAGACCTAGAACATCTGTATGGATAGCTTTTAATTAAAAAGTTAAATAGATACTCCTTGTCTTGTTTATGGCAAAACTGCAATCCTTAACAGCCTTGTTCAAAGGTGGCCACGTTGAAATTCTCTTCACCATAGACATATACACTATGAATATTTAAGACCTTTCCAAATCTAATCAGACAAACTTGCATTTTACAATTCTGGTAGATTTGCAAATAACCTGCTCTGAAACTCCCCATTACCTTCTGTATAAATGAACATAGTAGGGAGTCCTTGGCTATCCTTATAATCTCTTTTGCAGGATGTTAAGTAATCCCTTCCACCTGACATCCCAAAGTCATTTTAACAAATTGAAAAGCACTCTTTTACAGTAATCTGTGCCAGCACACACCAGCAGCAATGTGTTTTAATGTTGCTGTCTAGGGTGAATGAGCCCTATTGGGCATTAAGTACCTTTCTGTCTGTCAAATCCTGACGTGCCAGCCTGTCATTGCCTGTATATGTCAAGGCCTTCCTGCTGTGTCCTGCTTCCTCCAGTTGTCTTTTGAAGGAAAGAATGCAGGCATAATTCATAGCAGTCACCATATACCAGCAAGCCTTGGGTAAAGAGTTGCAGGTCTGTGGGTGATTGCTGAGAATTTGGTCCAGTAAGACATGTATTTTCCCCTAGGATTCTATGTCCACTGAAATGCATTTTATGTATTTTATTTATCTGGAAAAGCTCTTTGTATAGACATCCAAAAGCCCTGAGACTGCTGCTGGGTGCCGTCATTTTTGATGTGATGATGGCAGCCCCAGCAGACTTGGAGTTGTTGCTTATTTGACATTTTGTAGTATGCCCCTTCATTCCTCCCCTGACACCTACATCAAGTTTATGTAAAAATGTGAGAGAGGGGCAAAGGAACTGGGCCAGGACAGACAGTAATTCAACACTGCAAGAAGAGGAAAGGCCCATAATGTGCAAAGACAAAAGGGCTAAGTGCTTAGCTAGGAAATGGACTCTTCCTGACATAGCCAAAGTTGCTAGCAAGTGCAAAGGAAATCGAATAAAAGACATTTATAGACAGTAACAGTTGGTGACGGTCTTTTTAAAATTTCTTTTAGTAGGAAGATAATGAGTGAATGTTAGGAATTTGCTGCAAATTTTCGTAGCATATGCAAAAAAAAAGTGGTTTTCTTTTGTTTTGTTTTTTACTATAGTTACAATGTGCAAGTTTTAGTAAAGTTTCTGCTTTTGACAACAAAAGATGAAAACTGGGAAACTTTAGCACACGTTTCAGTTACCTGCTGTTTTGTGGAAGATGTTTTTGCACGAAGTCTTTGAGGATTGGTTACTCTGAATATGAGTACAGGCATGTCCTGTCACCCAATTTATTGCCAGAAATGCCTCCCCTTGTATGCACAACTTTTAAACCATAAAAAAAAATACATATAATGACAGGAAGACACAAGATTAGTTATGTTACCAGAACATGTACACAGTCTGTGACAAATAAGAAAACGTTTAAACCATTTGTAGGAGGAAGGAAAGTTGCCTTGCCAGAGGTTCACTTCACACCTTAGGTTTGGTCAGTAGTCAGTCCAACATAGGAAAACCAATGTAGAACACCATCATTATTAAAAAATAAATATATATATATATATATATATCTCAAATAAAAAGTCTGTTAATCACTATGCCTGGAAATGTTTGTTTTCTCTTTGTAATATTTTTATTCTTGCTTCCATTTAGGACTATAGACCGCACAGTATTTAAGCCCATAATTCAGATTGCTGTGATTGAAAAATCAGAATCTGTAAATTGTCACTTACTCGCAGTTACACATGCAGGTGAGTTCTCTTATCTGATGCATTAAAGTGGTTGTAAATGCTCAATGCTTTTTACCTTCATGCATTCTATGAATGAAGGTAAAAAAAACTTCTGTGTGCAGCAGTCCTCTAATCCCCGAATCCCGTAGCAATCCAGCAATGGAGTCTCAGCTCTCTTGGATATTTCCCTCTTCATTGGCTGAGACAGCAGCAGGAGCCATTGGCTCCCACGGCTGTCAATCACTGCCAGTGAGGTGTGAGAGGGGGTGAGGCCGTGCCACAGCCCCATGTGTGAATGAACACGCAGAGCAGTGGCTTGGGATCTAGCCTGCTTGGGTGCCCCCATAGCAAGCCTCTTGCTCAGGGTGCACTTGGCAGGAGAGGGGGGCCAGGAGCACCAACAGGGTACCCAAGAACAGGAGGATCTGGGGCTGCTTTGCGCAACAACACTGCACACAGCAGGTAAGTATGACGTGTTTGTTGTGTTTTTTTACTTTTAATTGCCTTTAATAACACTTTGATTAAAATATTTGTGCTGCAGCTACAGTCATACAGAAATCAGGATACAGTGCGAGCTGGGAATTATATTTTTGGGCATCTGAGGTTTGATTCTAATCTGCATTTTTTTAGGTCTTTATGCTGATTACATCTTTGGTCACATATAGATGACTATTGCACTGTTTTTTGGATTTTCAATCGTAAAATAAAACTTGCACATATCGATGAAACCTGAATATTTTACTTGCGTTTGTAGACTTTCATTTATATAAAGAACTTGGCAGCTGTGAAGATTATCCTTCCTTTTTTTTTTTTTTTCTTTTTTTTTCCATGCCCAAGCAAAAAGAATGTGAGGATACAATTGCAGACTGATATGCGGAAGTCTTTGGCATCAGTTGAAGTGGGAATTATCATAGTCCATTCTGTGCTCTACCTTAAAGTGGTATTAACCCAAAAGCAATACTGCGGATTGCCAGTTGTTAGATGTAGTGGCTGTATTAGGTGTTTTTAGGGGGTCTTTTTGTTTGTTTTCTTTAACTTGATGATCTGGCCTGTAAGTCCTACAGATGTAGCAGTTACAAGGTTGAGACAAAACGTTTGTCGCTGAGAGAGTGCTTACAATGATCACCTTTTATTTATGTAAAACCTTTATCCCAAAAGGAAAAAACTGTTGCTGTAACTGCTCAAAAAGTGTTATCTGGAGTTTGGCATCAATTTGTTTAGTGCATCTAAATCAACTAGTACTTGTAACACTCCCCTCCTCCCAGTGCCCCCGTGTAATCATGGAAGAATAGGCATCTTAATCAGCACATCTTGGTATAGTGATAATCTTGTCTATTATTCAAGTACAGTAACAGGCATCAAAGGCCGATGTTTTGGGACCTAGCAGAATCCCTTTTGATCACTCCTTCTTAAAAAGGGATCCTGAGAGGTCCCTAAAGATCTACCTTTGATGTCTGTTTACTTTGTGGGGCAGCACAGTGGCTAAATGGTTAGCACTTCCACCTGGCAGTACTAAGGTCGTTGGTTCGAATCCCAACCACGGCACCACCTGCCTGGAGTTTGCATGTTCTCCCTGTGCCTGCGTGGGTTTCCTCCAGGTACTCTGGTTTCCTTCCACACGCCAAAGACATGCTGGTAGGTTAATTGGATCCTGTCCAAATTGGCCCTAGTAGGTGTATGTATGAATGTAAGTTAGGGACCTCTTAGAGGGTTAGAGACTGATGTGAATGTATATTATACAGGATTTATATAGCGCCAACAGTTTGCTCAGCGCTTTACAAAATAAAGGGAGCCAATACAGTTCAATACAAAAGGGTTAGGAGGGCCCTGCTCCTTCGAGTTTACAATCTAAGAGATATATATGTAAAGCACTATAAAAATACCTGTAATAAATAAAGGACAAGATTATTACTATACCAAAGTGTGCTGGTGAAGATCCTTATTGTACGATGATTCCTCATATTCACTACATCATAGATGTCAGATCCAAAGTGATGAATCTTTGTTCAGCCCCCTGCTTTGGGTGTATTTCAGTGGATTTCAAATGCTTCTCAACTATTGCTACTGCTGTGCATTGGTCATTTTTCTAACAAAGATTTTAACTGCTGAGGTCCGCCTGGCTTCATGGATTTGCTCAGCCCTGATAATTTAAATAGGATTTTATTATTTGTGATTTGTCATGTTGGGTAGACGCTGTCACTTTGCAAAGATACGGTAACTTTGGGCTACATGGGCAAAGGCTTTGACCCCTGACCTCTCCTTCACTTGTAGCCATTAACACTACCTGGCACTTCTGGGCGTGTGACCTGATCCCCTTTGCCAGTACTTAGCAAATCACTAGGTCTGTGCCCTGTCACATGCCTAGAGAGTGATGTCGCCACTCCCCCTTGTTGCCGAAACTGCCGAATTCATTGCCCATGGAGCAAGGAATGGTGAGTGAGCGCAGGCAAGATGATTATAAGGGGGGTCAGGAGGGGTCCCTGTGTAGTGATACTATCACTTGCCCTAAATGGGCAAGGGGACGGTCCCTTTAAAGATATTAAGTCAGAAAATAACTATCTCTGTAATCTCCATGTTGTTTCCAATTACCTCAACTCCTGTGGATTCATATTTGTTTTATGCTGCGACACTTGTGGTGAAATGTAAACTCAGACAATTTTTTTCTGTTCCAGGGGTTCGTCTGTACTTTACTACCGGTCCGTTCAAACAACCAGCAACACGTCCAAGCACATTGGCATTGGTGCATGTCCGCCTACCGCCAGGATTCTCCGCCTCCTCCAATGTAGAAAAACCTTCAAAAGTCCACAAAGCTCTATATAACAATGGTGAGGCATGCATCATGCAAATGTTTATCAGTACAGGATGTTCAGCTTGATCAGCTAATTTAGCTTGGGAACCAATCAGCTTCCAGGTTTTATTGCTGAAGGTCTATTAAACAAGCTAGAGGTTAGAATCTGATTGGTTACCATGTACAGTTGCACCAGTTTTCATAAATCTTCCCCACAGCGTTGGCAGAAGTGAAGAGTAGTGGCAAGGTGATCTCCTGTTGAAGTGTCCAAAATTTACAGATTCAAGGACACATTCCACCTCTAACTGAAATTTAACTTTTTTTATTTGTTTTTTTTTTACTATTGTGAATTTGTTGTAAGAAAATACATCTATTTGTACAACAGTACATTGATGTTCTGTCTCTGTCAGGTGTTCTACTAATGGCCGCATCTGAAAATGAGGATCATGATATTCTCTGGTGCATCAACCATGACTCCTTCCCATTTCAGAAGCCATTGATGGAGATACAGGTGAGAACATAAAATTTTGAGTCACATTCTTTCTCATCTATTGAGGAACAAAGAAAGTCTTTTTTACTTTTGGATTATACTGCCACTATCACTTGGGTTATACTGGTGTGAACACTGGCAAGCAAAAAAATTGTTGGCCATCCCTGGATAACTCTTTTTACCATCAGCATGCAGTCCCCAATCTTAAGTTGATGTTTTGGGCCTGTTTGTGACCCACCTCTTTTGGACATGCCAAAAGTGAATTACTTCTTCTGCTCTTTAAATGATAAGTTCACCTTTATATTAAATGCACATTTGCAAAAAAAAGTGTATTTAGTATTTTTTGTATATTTTGTTGCAGGAGGGTGTAAACCATTGCCAAGCATGTCTCCTGTAGATCTGTCAGTATTTCTGCATGTACAGGCAAGCAGATAGGAAGAATCAATGAACTACTCCACAGCGCCATGGTAATTCATTGAGAAGTGACGCGACCAGGCAAAATTTGACAGCTAGCAAGAGGGGCGGGAGATCCCCCGCTAGCTGTCAAAGCGAGTAGAGCAGGGGCCAGTCTGATCATAACTTGTTACGTGTTACACCCTGAATGTGGGTGTAACATGTTATGAAAGGTTAACTCATCCTTTAATGGATGAGAAATAGGATTTTTCACCATAAAAAAAAAATTTTCCCACTCCTCTGTGGTATAATGATGCTTTCAGTGCTACTTACCTCAAAATGGAGGCGTGCAGGTAGTAGGATGGGTTATACCCTGGACTGGCTTGCAGTTTTTTGTTCACCTTTGTCCAATCCCTACTGTAAGCAAGATAGCCTGAAAGTGATTTGCTTCCTGTGTCCCCCCAGTGGACTCAAACAAATATATTCTACAATAAGTACAATAAGTACAAAAAGATCCTATTCATCGAAATCAATAAACCTTCATCCCATTTACTGGATTTAACCCCCCCCCCCCCCTTCCTTACTACATTTCTAAAGCAAGGACACAATCCAGGAGACAAGTGGACTGGCATTCATTTTTTCCCTCTGCTGCTTGCTTTATTTTTTTTTTTTTCGACAAGTTGCTGCTGGGCAGATTAAAAAAAACAGCAAAAACGTGTCCAAAAAGCAGTGCTTGCGTTTTTATATGCGGTTCCATTGAAGTCTATTGGATTAAAACCGCAAACTGCTCCGGGAAAAGAACTCCCTAACCCTTTCCAAAAAATTTGCCCGCAAAAATTGCATAGATGTGAATGTGATCCATAGGAAATCATGATAAATGGCATGCACTGCGTTCCTGCAAAACGCATAGAAAAACGAACAGGTGTGAACCTAGCCTAAGTGAGGAGAAATCTCTGTAACAGAGGTAAAGATAATGGTATAAATCTGACAAGAGTTCCAATCTGTGGCATGGTGTTATCAAGTGTGGGGGGTTTTTGGGCATACAAAGCTGTGGCTTCACAGTTTTGGAAAATAAACTTTTTTGTGGGGCTCTTGGTTAGAAAGTGATCAGTCTTCCTTTTATATAGAAGAGAACTGTATTAACATCTCAGCCTATATCAACCTTGTCAATATGGTGGCTTTTATTTGACAATATAATCTTGCGATAGTGCAGTTATATCTTATGAATGAACTGTATATGCAATTTTTCCTACTTGTCTAGTTTCAGTGTTTTCTGGTAAGATTTCATATTTATTGCTATGTACTTTTTAATACTATATTCTCCTTTTGCTTGACACATGACCACTGTTTTTTTTTTATACAGGTAACTGTTCATGTGGATGGCCATTCTTGGGCTCTTTCTTCCATTGATGAAGGCCAGGTGGAAAAGATAATGACTCCATTAAACAAAGACATCATCCCTGTTACTGACTCTCCTGTTATGATTCGACAGCACATGGTTCCCCCAAAGAAGTTTGTTCTGCTCTCTGCAAAGGTTTGTCTGACGTTTGATCCCACTCGGTCTACAGAAAGGTATAGCTAAAGGCAAAATTTTTCAGTTTTGAATAGAGTGGAGGGGGATTAGAACACTTGCCAGATTTTTATTGCTGTGCCCCGTTGGGAGATTCACCCGTTCTACTTGTTCTGTTTTATGATTATTACCAAAGGTGACGGTGTAAGAAAAACCCATTTTGGTTGTTCCTAGATTATTAATAGCGGGCAAATCTTATACAGGGGATACTAGTTCTGATGACCCTGGTGATAACCAGGGATTCACTTACTTTAAAGAGATTTCCTATAACTTCTTGCTTCAGCTATGGGACATGAAATGAAGGTATCTCTCCAGATACAGATGGCAAAAAAAATCTGAAAGGGGCTATGACCTTCCCTTGCTCTATGCAAAATGGAAAAAAAAGTTTTGCCTTTATGTCTATTTGTGTTTAATTGCATGCCAAACAACACAGAGGACTTTAAATTCCTGACTGCTTGGCTTGTGCTAGGATTATGACAGGTGTATACACATGGACCAAAAAAAGAGAAATCCCTCCCGCAGGTATAATCCCCTCCAGCTCAGCTAAGCTTCAGTTTTTAGCTACTTTTCTTAGATGATGGATGTGCCTACAGATTCCTCTCTGAAGATTTCCTTGTGTGGGATTAGTTTCGGGATTTCCTGCCCGGTTTTTCACGCCTCTGATGGTATTGAGGAGAATTTCATTCTGATCAAGCACTATGGCCAAGGATCTTATCTGGAGCAGGGATGGCCTGCAATGTTTCTAGTCGGGGCTGAATCCTGGGGCAGCCATCTCTGAGTACAGCTTATTTGATGATGCATCAAAGGAAAATCCTCATTATGATGAAGAGGAGGAAGTTGTTTAGGATCCGTAATCCTCTGTGGGCAAGCCCTCCCAGGAGAAATCTCAGGATCCAAATCCACACTAGAACATGGTTGGCTTCCTAGCAGGTGTGGTGTGCACTAACCGGCTGTCAGATTCCTCTTCCCCTAAAGAGAAAGGTGAAGGTGATGGTGAGAAACCAGTAGCACCTTTTGGAATTTTAAGCAAACAACCGTGAACTCTAAACAAAGGCGTGCCTCCGACTTTCAAAAGAACAAAACCCTTATCCTCTGGTTCTAAGGGCCAATGCTTCTCAGAGAGAAATTGCAGCCGCCTGGATTCAGTATGTCACAGATGACTAGGTCTGCAGGGTGGGGTCCAGAAGCTAAAATTCGAGTTTAGTTGCTATCCCCCTTCATGATTTGTACACACAAGAGTATGTTCAGATTCAATAAGGGGGTGGTCTTCTTTGCAGCTCTGAAAAGACTTTCTCATAAAGTCATGGCACCTGTGTCGTTAGTGGACAGGTCTTACAGCTTCTTTTCAAACTTCTTCATGGTTCCCAAGTGAATCAGATGTCTGGTCTATTCTGAACCTCCAAAGGTTTCAAGTTCCTGAAGGTAGAAAAATTCAGGATGCAGCATACCCTGTCAGTGACTGCTTTGCTTTATGGGGTAACTTCCTGGCATCCTTGGATATCAAGGATGCCTACCTAAACTTCCTCATTTGCTGCCTTCACCAGTGGTTTCTGCAATTCAAAGAGGAGTCTTACTTCAGCTTGTGACAATGCCTTTTGGCCTGTCCACAACCCCGTAGAGTGTATACCATGGTGTTGGCCCCAGTTCTGGGGTTGTAAAGAACCCTTTTGTAGGGCACCTGGATGACCTGCTTCTCAATGAACATTTGGCTCAGAAGCTGACATCAAATGTCCAACAGACTACAGATCCTGGGAAGATTCAGTTGAGGCGCAAAACCTCTTTAAGTACTTAAGCTTAGACCTTGACATGTCTCAGGCAAAGGTACTACTTATGTAGGAGAAATGCCTGTGTCTTTCATCCCTGGTGGAGTCCCTGTGGTTGTTGGGGAGTCGCTTTATTCAGTCCTGCATGAATGTGCTGGGGAACCATGAAAACAACTGGAAGTTGCCGATCACCATCCTGGGATATTGAGCAGCACGTCTGGCGCTCCTGCACTGGTCTGTCTACCTTTGTGGAAAAAGAAAAGCAGAGACATCGCTCCTACCTCCCCACTCATTTGGTGGAATTATCTTGCTTCTGTGCCCTGCTCTTGGCCTCCACAAGCCCCACCAGATACAAACAGGTAAATAGAAAAGCCTGCAAGTCAGGGACTCCACAGGAAACCTCAATCCTTATTATCTTCTATAAAGGGAAATGCAAACCAGAATACAAAAGTACTGACACGTTTCAAACGACAAGGGCCTTACACATTCACATCCTTTTATACTCTTCTTTACCTCCACCCTCAAAACTGAGGGGAGGGGTAAAATTAACCCTTCAAGGTCAACAAGATAATAAGGCTGTAATGCGCTAGCACTTTTGTATGCTGGTTTGCACTCCCCTTTATAGAAGATAATAAAGCTTGTTGTTTCCTGAGGAGTCACCAAGTCGCTAGATCTTCTATTTACTTGCTTGTATCTGTCTACCTTTGCGGTCTTTCCATCAGGGTGTAGTCGGACAATGTCACGGCTGTGGCATGCATTAATCTAAAAGGAGGGACAAGAAGTTGAGATGCTCAAGAAGAAACTGACCTGATCTTGTGTTGGGCAGAACTTCATGTTCCGGCCCTCTTTTATGTGCACATTCCCAGCATGCAAAATTGGATGACAGACATTTTCAGCTGAATCTAGGTGAATGCAGAGATTTGTTTGGTGTGAGGCCAGTAAGTTTCACCCCTGACAGTATATTGTGGGACGCATTTTTACTTTTTTCCAGTCTGGTGAGGAGGTGTCTCTGGCTTTATGTACCATCAAGTGACCGATATCGACCTTGGCCAGTGTGTTTCAGAGTCTTATTCCTTGGTAAAAGCCTTTGTACAGGGTGTTAGATGGATTGTTGGCCTGTGCAACCCTCCCTGGGCTATTAAGCATCAAACTCCTGTACAAGTTGGCAAAACTGCTGTCTGGTTTTCTTTTCACACATTTACTAAGCTCTACTAGGTAGATCACACCTCTGCAGATGCCAGTTTTGGGTGAAATTTGAAGGCTTTGTAGTTGGGGGTTTTAGCCTATTCTTTTCGTGTGTTGCCCTTATTAATATGAAGTCCTCTGATATACTCAAAAAAAAGGGGTATTTTACGGGTAAACCAAAAGTTCTAATTTTATTTTTTTTAATGGTGACTTGCTCTTTTTGGATTACAGGGGAGTCACATCTTCCATAAGCTTAGACCTGTGGATCAGCTGCGACACCTTCTTGTCACCAATACTGGAGGAGATGGGGAAGAAATTGAGAGGTTTTTTAAACTGCACCAGGTAACAACATTCAGAAACTAGTATATATGCAGAGACCTCAATAAATAATCATAGCATTTTCTGTTCTGTATTTTCTTCATGTATTCTGTTCAACACAAAAAAGTGACATGGAAAGGGAAATTTAAAATAATGCATATATGGTATGTTTTCATTCTTACCCCTTGCAGCTAGCAGATGTGTGCACATGGTACTCTGGGTTTTAGATGGTTTACTTTTTCCTGTGAACGAATTCGAAGGATTTTAGATTACATACAGTTGAGTGACTTGGAGAAGGGAAACCCACACATTTCCACTGGAGACAGTGCCCATTTGGATTTTTGGCCTGCAGGAGCAGTCAGCAACTTAAGAGTTGAGTTTTCTTGTTAGAAAGCCTAGTATTGTCTGCAGACATTGTAGCATAAAAGCCCCCTGTACTAAATTTTTCCTTTATAAGATAAGGATCTATATCACAAATATAATGCATATAAATATTTTTAAATGTATTTGAAGTAAAACCAATAGCCTTTGCTAAAGAAAAAAAAGTGATTACCCGTAGGCTCAATGCCACCTATTTATTTATTTTTTGTTAAGGCGGTATTAAACCCACAAACAAAAATGTAATATGTTGCAGCTTACCAATCATTAGATGTGGTGATTGCATCAGTTTACTTTTCTTTACTTTTCTTTGCTTTTTCCCCTGGTGATCTGGCCAGTAGCGCACACCTTGTATTAGTGAGATACCACTCTGGAGGACTGAGCACAGGACACAGCAGACGGCAGCATTGTCAGGCTGGGGAGTGGGAGTGTTGAAGGTATTAGCAGATTTAAATGCAAGAACAAATTGAAGCAAAACTCCAGCTCATACTTTTATAGTCAGTTAGAGCAGTTTTTGGATAAAGGTTTTACATGACTAAATAAAAGCTGATCATTTTAATCACCCCTGTCTGTGGTAATTGGATTGTCCCATCAATGTGAACTGATACATTCTGCTGGGGAGATGGAACTTTTGAAAAACAACAGGCTTACTTGCTGAAACACCAGATGAGAATAGAAAGAGCCTAAAAAAGGAAACTAATACAGCCATCACCTCCTAAGAATTGGTAAGCTGCAATATAATGTTTGCTTCAGAGTATAATACCACATTAAAAGGAGTCCTAGCAGGTATGAAAAATAGAAGCTTTAGTTACTACAGTATACTTATCTTCTAGCGTTAAGCCCCATTTCCTGTAGCCTAGGCCATTGTGGACATGCCCCGGGGGGGGGGGGGGGGCACATCACCACACCAGCCTGGGTTCATGCTTCCCTTGGATAGCCCAGCACTCGCATTTCATTACATAAAATTCCAAAAACAACCTCCTGCGCTTAAATGGAATCCTATCCTTCAAAAGCTGCCGACACCAAACTTATACCCAAGTAAGTGAATGATCAATTAAAATAAATAGTGTAGCGCTAATAATACTAACAAATTACGTGTTAAAATGCACAAACTCTATATACATCTCCTACATATATCCAAGGTGATAAATCAATACATAAACAATAAAATAGTTGTGTCATACGTGAATTCCCTCACAGGGAATATTTAGTGAAAAAAGTGACAAATATGTATACTGGTGCACAAAATTAGTGAACAAATAATCAATTCAAAAAGTCCAAAATGATATAATAGTAATACGATAATTTGTGATGATCCTCACACTTCACTCTTCATGGAAGAATATATAATGTGCCGTATACATGGTACACACGTGCCAATCCTTTACCAGCCAAAATACCCCCTCACCTCCTTCATTAGACCCCACAGGGTCAACACGCTTTGAGGATCAAGTGATCCTATCAGAATGGGTCCCTCTCAGGCTTTCCCCTCACGTCTCCAGCCTCCAACCGACTAACAGCCAGCTCCTCACAGGATCATGATAAGACACAAACAGAGACCCTCCATAGTGCAACCGGTTTTTATTGCATCAAATTTAAAACTACAATAAGTATTACACTCACATTTGCCCACGAGTTTTCCAGCTTTTTACCACATGCTATGGGTGTACTCAACAGGGTGATCCAATATGGCCCCCACACCGGAAATGACGTCAACGGAAGCTCCTCCCCACGTACCGACGCGTTGCGCCACGCCCACCTCGTGACTTCATCAGGGTGATGAAGTCACGAGGTGGGCGTGGCGCAACGCGTCGGGACGTGGGGGAGGAGCTTCCAGTGACGTCATTTCCGGCGTGGGGGCCATATTGGATCACCCTGTTGAGTACACCCATGCAGGATAACCAAGGAGTGGCTCCGTAAGAAGCATATCAAGGTTCTGGAGTGGCCTAGCCAGTCTCCAGACCTAAATCCAATAGAACATCTTTGGAGGTAGCTGAAACTCCGTGTTGCTCAGCGACAGCCCCGAAACCTGACAGATCTAGAGGAGATCTGTGTGGAGGAGTGGGACAAAATCCCTGTTGCAGTGTGTGCAAACCTGGTCAAGGACTACAGGAAACGTCTGACCTCTGTAATTGCAAACAAAGGCTTCTGTACCAAATATTAACACTGATTTTCTCAGGTGTTCAAATACTTATGTTCAGCAGTGCAAGACAAATAAATTCTTTAAATATCATACAATGTGATTTCCTGAAGTTTTTTTTAAATTCTGTCTCTCAGAGTGGGAATGCACCTACAATGTGAATTTCAGACCCCTCCATGATTTCTAAGTGGGAGAACTTGCAAAATCGCAGGGTGTTCAAATACTTCTGTTCCTCACTGTATATCTAAACCCTGGAATTGTTGTGTGTTTTTTTTGTTTTTGGTTTTTTTTATCTGTTCAAGTTGCACTTCTTTTCTTTATGTTAAATTTAATATGACAGTGGTAACCTGTTTGTTTCAAAGGAGGATCAGGCTTGTGCAACATGTTTAATACTGGCATGCTCCTCATCTGCATCTGATCGGGAAGTGTCCACCTGGGCTACACGGGCATTTTTCAGGTATTTTCATTATGGTGTATGTTTTTCTTTTTCATCTATTGAGGGACACTTTAAAGTCTATCATCTTTGGGTTATACTGCTTGCCAACAGCATGCCTAAGATTTTTGCTAGTGCCCTAGGAGGATGGACGTCTTTTTAACTCTGAAGTTATGACTAACTTATTTCTTGCTAGCACTTCTTCAATTTTGTCTTTTGAGACCCTTTTCCACATCTCTACAATGTAGGCTGTCCAGTGTGGACATCCTTGATCTGGCTTTTAGAGTTCTGTGACTGGACCCCATTAGACTGGAAGCTGCAGGGCTAGCCTGTAAGTATCTTTCAGGCACTGGGCTTTGCATGAAGACAGGTTCAGCATTGAAGGATTCTACCGATCAGCAGATAGAATCCCTTCTCTAAACCTCTGTTCCTGCTGGCAGGCCCTGTCCTTTAACAAATTAAATCACAGCTAGAATATGGCAAACAATGGCAGAAGGTCAAAATCCTTTTAAAAATGTTTACTCTATGCTTGGACCGTAAATCTGGAGCATTTCTAAATCTGTCAATTTTACGATGCCTGTGGAAGGTGAAAGGGTTTTCCAGCAAGGTCTGTTATGGGATTTCACCCCAGTCTCCTCATTGTCCTCCATTCCTGCAAATAGGGCTGAGCTGGAGCCTAGCACTGTGAAGTCTAGACACTTCCTTGCTATGTTAGAATGTTGACCCATACAACCCTACTTAACAACTTTTGTGGGGGAAGGGGTTCCATGTACCTTCCCCCATTGGTCCCTTGTGATCTAATGGGATTCAACTTTTAATCTACAGTCTGTCTTCCTGGCTCCAGTTCTCTAGCACAGCTTATTTTCTTTGCAACTACAGTTCAGTTCACAAGCCACTGTCTCACAGGTAAAGTGGAGTTCCAGTCACACTGTAAAACAAATAAGTCAGCAGCTACAAAAACTGTAAAAAAAAAAAAAAAAACAGCCACTCACCTGTCCCTCGATCCCGCTGTGTCTTCTCCGCAGCGTGTTTCGCCAGCCAGTGTTTCCAGCGCCAGCATCTTCAGTGTGGGCACCCAGCTGTGACAGCTTGCAGCGTCACAGCCCGGGTGCCCACTGCACATGCGTGAGTATTGCTGCCTGAATGGCCCCATAGTCTTCTGTGACGTGTCATGGGAAGGGAGGGGGGGGGGCAACTTCCGCTTCTGATCGCCTGGGCAATTGCAGCGTATGTGGGAGCGGGTGAGATGCTCAGGCATTTAGGCAGGAGGGTGTGCTTAGCTGATAAAACCCCTTCACACCTCCCGAAAACTCCTGGTATGTATGACATTATGTGCCTAGGCATGGAAACCAGGAAGTAACTGAAGAAGTGTAAAAACCACTTTAGTCAAGTAAATATGCTACACCTTTCATAACAATAAAAAATGGTAAGTGTTGATTGAGAGAGTGAAGTTCCACATTAAGTGTGAATAAATTGCATAAAAAGCAATTGCTTTCTCTGTATTTGAGGAGACCTGTGATTTTTCTGGTGCAGAAAGCCACATATATCCACACGAGTGTGAACAAGCCCTTAATTTCCTTCTGCTTAGTGTGGGGCCTGCACTCCATTGGTCTGCTGTGTCTCCTTTTGGATTTGACAATAAAGGGATTTCTGCGTATGCACACAATAAGTTTTGCTCACTGAGGTACATTTGAATGGTGTAATTGTATTAGTGAACTTTATAAAGATAAGTCCAGGCAAACGTTTGCAATGTAAATAGTGCTCTTTTTTTCTGCTTTTTGTCCTGAGATGCACTGTTGGAATAGGGATCTCTAGTGCTTTCAGGCAGCTGTAGCAAGTAGACAGATGGTGCACTCAGGCACATTAGAGGATGTACTGTAAATTACCAGCCTCCATGACACATGACTCCAGCCACGCAGATATAAAGTTCACATAAAGAAAAGTCACCCTGAAGGTTTCCTTCATGGCAATAAAATAATTTTACCTACCAAAAGCAAACATGCAGGCTGATCATTGGAAAAATGTGATCACAGATGATTGTGTACTAGATGTTGGATCTGCTGAAGGCATGCAAATGCAGGTTAAAACCAGCAAAATGGCAGCAAATGCCATTATTTATTCTCTGTATACCCCTGTTATGAAGGCTGGCAATAGATGAATATAATTTCAAATGAAAATTCTTAGGAAAAGTTTTCATACAAAAATTTTCAGAACATTTGTTTGTCCAAAAAGATTTTGTTTTCTTTTAACATCTGATATTGAGATTAATGGACTTTACCAAAGAAAAACCACATACACTGTTCTTTTCAAATTTTCTCTTCACTGCGGTCAACAGCGAATGCTGATTTGACCCACTGATTCTTTTCCCAAGAAATTGTACCCATTTATGGCCAGCTTTAGCTACTTCCTGTCTGGCCCATGTATATAAACAGCCGGACAGAAGCAGTGCAGGAGCGGGTGGCCGTTTATAAACATCCTCTGCGTTTCCCTGCTTGTGCGTGCTCCCTGGGAGCGCAGCACCGCGATCCAGTGTTCGGAGGACACAGCGGAACACAGATCGCTGTACAAGACCTCTGTGTGATGTCCCGATCATGTGATCACTGATTGGCCAACCACTGATCATGTGAATGGTAGTAAGCAAGGTGTCACTTCTGACATCATTGCTTACTATGAGTGAAATCTGTGAATGATCACAGAGATCACATGGTACAAGGCTATTCCCAACAGCCTTGTACCAGGTGACAAGCTGTGACCAATCACAGCTCGCACAGTATTTCTCAATGGCTGCAAGAATGCAGCCAGAGAGAAGGAGAAATGATTGCTTTTACAGCTTTTATAGGTGTAAAAGCAATCTGTGTATATTAAAAATGAAAAAAAATACTTCAACAACCCCCACAAGTAGTACAGTGTCACTATGGTGACACTGTGCTGCTAGGTTGACACTGTACTGCTAGGTTGACAGTATATTAAAAAAAAAAAAATAATAATATAAAAAAATTAAATTTAAATGTAAAAAAAAACATTTTGAAAAATTATTTTTGGTTATAAACTAATTTTGGTTATTTTTTTTTTTTTTACTAAAAAGATACATTTTGGCCAAGATTTATGAAGAAAGATTATTTATTTGCAACATTTTATAAGAAAAACACTTTTTAAAAATTTTTTGTACATTTTCATTTATATAGCAAAAAAAATTTAAATCCCAGTGGTGAATAAAAACCGCCAAAATAAAGCTTTATCTCTCTCAAAAAATGCTAAAAAATTCATATGGGTACAGTGTTGCATGACTGCGCAATTGTCATTCAAAGTGTGATATCACTGAAAGCTGAAAATTGGCCTGGACAGGAAGGGGGTAAAAGTGTCCGGACTTGAAGTGGTTAAATCTTTGACATCACATAAGATATGTGATCTTTTTGTCAGACTTTCTAGTAGGAATTCCGACTTCAAAACATTGAGTGTCTGCTGGATGACTGGTTAGGTGACCGTTCTGTACATGCTCTTATTCTTTCTTTTCCTTGCTTTATATAGGTATGGTGGGGAAGCTCAGATGCGTTTGCAGCCTTCACTGCCGGCCCCCAGCAATGTGGGGCCAATATTTGGTTCTCCGATGCCTATGGGTAAGTAATATCTTTATGTAGGCCATGATTACATAATTGGGAATGGCAAAGGCTGGCAGAAAAGAGGAGCACAGAATTGTGTTAAGTGGCGTAGAAGCAGGCATATACTTTCTCAGGTGACACGTTGCTCAGATACAGCTAGGCAGGGAGTAACTTCAGAAATGGAGATTGATCACAAAGTAGTCACAGCATGGAATGATTATGGCTCGGGTCACTAAGCTAGTGAAAAACAGTATTCGTCATCCTTCCTGATGGTGCAGTTCCTTAAATGAGATTGGCCATTCAGACCTTCCCTTAAAGAGGAATTTGTCATCTTTTGTATATCATGATAATTCATCAGTATGGGACATTTTTGTGATTTTAGACTGTCCTCTAAGTTTGAGATCCTCTCTTTTCCTTTGAGACTGGGGTAGATTGTCCATGATCTTCCTACCCTTTCAGCATTGTCTTTAGAGTTTTTTTTAAGAACAATAGATGCAGGTTAAAAATGTTAACCTTCCAGTCACTATCACTGTCCTTTAGGGCAAGGTCTTAAGCTTGGCCATAGATGGATCGAAGTTTGGCCGGTTCAGCAGGGCCAAATTTTGACACATGTATGGGCATGGAGGTTGTGCACAAGTTGATCTACCAATCAACTTGTGTACAACTGCGCTGTACGATTTTGATCGGTGCCGCCATCTATAGCCGGCAGTGCTGATTAGTGTATTCTGATGGTGGAGGAGTCTTTCTGCGGGCAGAATACAGTAACTCACTGGGGTGGATTCCTCCATCCACATTGAGTTTGTGGATGGGAAAGTCAAGTCGTTTTTTGTTTTTTTTTTTTTTGTTTTTTTCCAACTTCAGCTGGTTGAATGAAAAAAATTACTCCTCCTATGGGTTGCTTTACTTCCACAGAGGACAGATTCCTTTTCCCTGCTGCTCACTAGCATACAATTCTATCATCTTCTGAATCAATGACGGTTCCAGTCATATCCAAAATCCTGGTATGTGCTAGCAAGGCAAAAGGGATTTGGTATTTGCATGTCTTACTTTTCAAAGTAAACCTCACACCTGCTTCTGGTTGTTTCTTCGCCTTGGTCTTCCTGGACTAGAGTTAAACTGAAAGAAGAAAAAGAATTCTGCATTTGTAATGGTTATTTTTACTGCTACCCTTTAAGTTATACAGACTTATGCAGGCCATAGATGGGTCGAAAATCGGCCGATTTTTCGGCCGAAAATAAAATCGGCCGATTTTCGGATCGTTAGTGGGCTATTTGTTCGGCCGTTTTTCGGTATTTTGGCAAATTTTTTTTTATCGGTAATGTTGGAAAAAAAATCGGCCGATTTTGCCGATCGGCCGATTTTCGCGGCAATGATGGGCAAATCGGCCGATTTTTTACCGATAAAAAATCTGCGCATGAGCAGTGACCTGCAAGAGGAAGACAAGAAGAAGAGGATGAAGAAGAAGAAGAGGATGAAGAAGAAGAAGAGGATGAAGAAGAAGAAGAGGATGAAGAAGAAGAAGAGGATGAAGAAGAAGAAGAGGATGAGGAAGAGGAAGAAGAGGATGATGATGATGAAGAAGAGGATGATGATGAAGAAGAAGAGGATGATGATGATGAAGAAGAGGATGATGATGATGAAGAATAGGATGATGATGAAGAAGGAGAAGGATGAAAAATAAGAGGAATTGCAGTCCGGCAAAAAGTGTCCCTGCAGAGAGCTCCGCTATTTCTTTGACAGTTCCTTGACATTTACAGCGGTTGCAACATTGTATCTATTTGTTTCTGAATAAAAACATCTGTATCCTAAATGGATACAAATAGATACAATGTTGCAACCTCTGTAAATGTCAAGGAACTGTCAAAAAAATAGTGGAGCTCTCTGCAGGGACACTTTTTGCCGGCTGTAGATGGGATGAAAATCGACCGATTTTTTTTTTTTTTTTTTTTTTTTTTTTTTTTTTTTTTTTTTTTTTTTTTTTTTTTTTTTTTTTTTTACCATTGCTGGTAACGTCGGCCGCTTGAACGACCGATTTTTCGTTTTTTAAAAGAAAAATTGGCCGTTTTTCTCCCCGTCTATGGCCTGCATTAGTGTATGCATGAGAATACTGTAGACCTGTACAGAAAAACGCACCTCCCTGTATTAACCAGCAAAAGAAATCCTAGTAATCCCTGTGTAAATTTTAGCAAAAACTGATCCCAGTGAGGCATATACATTATGTGGAAATCATACTCCATGCCAGTGAAACTTGCTCTAATCTTCTTTCTTTGACTCGTATAGTCATGAATGCAAGTGGATCGAATTAAAAACTGCTTACATGTTTCTTATTGTATAAATTATCTGTAGCCTTTCTATAATAGTGGCTGTATTTTTATTTTAAGGATCACCAATGGCTGTAGGCAGTCCCATGCCAAACCCTAGCTTCCTGGGCACACCACAACAAGGTATTTTACTTATTTGTTATCAATGGTTTACTGAGTTGCATTATGTAAAGCTGAAGTTCAGTCAAACAGCTAAATACACAGACAAAATCCATTTCAAGAAGCCCTTTAGGCTATTCAAGGATTTGCATTTCTGACCATCCAGTCCTGAGATTTGTGCAGCCCTGCCAAACTGCAAACACCACTTTTAGTTAAAACTCAAATGCAATGGTGTCCTTTTACCATCCCATCATGCTGGCTGGACAGTGAAAGAGCAAAAGACTGATGAAGTCATCCCTGTGCTGCTTCTTATTTTCTTGCTTCATGACAGTACATTTGAATCCAGCTCACCTGAATGGTTCCCAATCCTTCCCTTCCCTCTTGCTGCTCTCTAAAGGATTGCATGAGGCTGGTGTCAAGCCAATTTCAGCTTCTTACATAGTTTGATTTTTTTTTTTTTAATATTTTGCCGCATAAATTGTTTTAAAGGAGAAGTATATTAAAAAAAAATTTAAAAAACCCATAAATACATACTCGCCTCCCTGCTGTAGCATCGGTCCAATGCTGCAGCTTTCCCATGCCGGCTCTAAACCTGAGAAATCAGTGATCACATGATCGCTGATCGACCAGTTCTCGGTCTGCTCTGAGCAGAGTGTGTGGTGACTATCAGTCAGCGGCTCTCTGCTCTGGGTCCCCAGTGGTCACTTGAGCGTCGGGCTGGGGAGGTGACATGAGCCGCTGACTCAGGCTCTAAGCAGAGGCTGAACCATCTGGGTGGATCCCACATTATTGTCAGGATGCCTGTTGTAAGCTGATCTTTGGTTATAGAAGAGCACGAGTAAGCTTTGGCCACACTCTTTTTAATGTGTCTTATATTTTCCGGAGTTCGGAGATATATATATATATATATAATTTTTTTTTATCTCTGTCTCTCTATTTTTTTTTTTTTTCCCAACCTGGATGCCACTGGCTCCAACCTATCACTATTTAAAATGACACATAGTTTAGGTTGCTGTTCAAGGTCCCAGTGTGACAGGAACTCCAGGTGACATTGTTTGGTTTTTCTGTTCTTTCCATCTTGCAGCAGGACGGAGCGAATACTGCTCTGCCCTGCTTCCTTCTGCAGCAACAGAGCAGCACCACATGGTCTGTTGCTTGCTGGTAATAGTGGGCAATAGGTGATGTATTAAAACATTTTAATATCAATTACACCACCTTTCCTGAAAAATTACAAATGTTTGCATACCCTGGCAGAAATTGTGAAATTTTGGCATTGATATTGAAAATATGACTGATCATGCCAAAAAATGCTCTGTTATTGAGGATGATGATAATATGAAGCCATTTATTATCAAATAGTTGTTTGGCTCCTTTTTAAATCATAATGATAACAGAAATCACTCAAATGGCCCGGATCAAAAGTTTACATCCCCTGGAATGTTTGGCCTTGTTACAGGCATACAAGGTGACACATACAGGTTAAAATGCCAATTAGAGGTTAATGTCCCACATCTGTGGCTTTTTAAATTGCAATTAGTGTCAGTGTATAAATAGTCAATGAGTTTGTTAGCTCTTACGTGGAAGCACCGACTAGGCTAGATACTGAGCCATGGGGATCAGAAAAGAACTGTCAAAAGTCCTGCATAACAAGGTAATTGAACTTTATAAAGATGGAAAAGGACATAAAAAGGTGTCCAAAGCCTTGAATATGCCAATCAGTACTGTTAAATCACCTATTAAGAAGAGGAAAGTTAGGTATCTCCTTGATGCCAAGGTCAGGTAGACCAACAATGATTGCAGCCACAACTGCCAGAAGAATTGTTCGGATACAAAGGGAAACCCATAGGTAACCACAAGAAAAATACAGGCTGCTCTGGAAAAAGATAGTGTAGTTGTTTTTAAAGGAGCACAATATGATGACACTTGAACAAAAATGAGCTGCATGGTCGAGGTGCCAGAATGAAGCCTTTACTACATCAATGACACAAAAAGGCCTGGTTAGGCATATTGTAACTGGGCTTTAGCATTGTTAGCCCTGCGCAATCCTCTGTAAGCTACAAAACAACTTTTACTTATGTTATGGAGAATGGGGAGAGGTGTTCTGTAGTCCTAACACGCTTCTTGTCCAGGGTTGACAATGCTGCTCCTACATGGATACAGTATACAGTATTTATGGTTTATGTAATCCTAGGACAGGAAGTGTTATTAGTGTAAGAGAGAGAAAAAAAAACAAATGCAGCCACTGCATTTGACTGGTAATTGGCAAGCTACCTAATTAATGTCCTTGGTTGGCTTTAGATACCCTAGCCTATTGTGCCTGTAATCTATGTGTTCGCTACCACCTTTAGAAAAACATAACTCCACGGTCAGACACTTCTACCTGAAATAATGCCTGACTGGTATTATATTTTGGCATAATGTCCTGATATCCGTGTTGGTGAATTCAAGTTTTTTTTTTTTTTGTTTTGTTTTTTTTTGTAGACCAGGCAAAATTGACAAATTTTATCTACAGTTAACAGACTGTGTAGGAGGTGAGGGTGCTGGTTGGGTGCGTCTTTTGCCTGTTTTACTGTTTTTATGACCATTTTAAAATTTAATAAAAAAATTGATCAAATTAAAAAAAGTCAACCCATCTTAAACTGTTTTCTATAACAAGAGGAGTCTGGGGACCGGAGTCATCCATTTTATTTTATTGTAGACCTCCAGCAACACGTTTCTGCTATAGTTCCTTATCCTGCGTACTGTGGAGGTTTTGATGTTCTGTCCATCTTAAGGTGTTTTCGGTGGCATTTTGGGTAATGCAAAAAATAAATAAAATAAATATGATTCTAGAAAAGGCATTTATTTTTTGTAATGGTCCCCAGGTGGTTTAGTATGCACTGCATAATAGCGCATTATAACACTTACCTGTGAAATGTATTCCTCCTCACCACTGCTGACCCTTCCTTCTTCGCCTGGTCTTCCTTCCGGGTTCTTTCTCTCTGGCCCCTTGAATTGACAGTCTGTGATGACGGATGACTGTATCTTCTGAATGGCAGATTTAGGGGTTTTCTAAGGTGCATACAGGTAAGCCTTGTTATAACTTTACCTGTAGATCACAGTTTAAAAGAAGCGTTAAATACTATTTTAAAGGTTGCATTAAGCCTAGTGAGTAATGCGAATAAATCTCACATCTGGCAAATGAACAGTGAGGTGGTGGCACTATGAAACTAAACTAGCATCTTGAAGTGGGTTAACACTAGTTCTTGCTTTGTCTCTTAGGTATCTATCCACCTGCTGTTTCTACTCCGCTGTATTCCATGGGAACTCCTACACATCAGTCTGCAGCTCCTCTGGCAGGTTTAATGGGTCCAGAGGTTATCTTTTCAGGGAAGCACAATGGGATTAGTATCTACTTTGCTCGCATTATGAAGTGAGTGTCTTAAATTAATATTCACCTACTCTGTCATGTTAATGATTTGGAATATTACATTAAAGTTGTAATGTATCATTTGTTTTTTTGTTTTTTTTTAGCTTTGTGCATAAACAAGAAAATACTGCCAACATACTTTACATGTTCATTTTCAGACCGTTTGAACCAGTTTCGTGTCACAGGAACAGCCAAATGAATCACTGCAGCCTATTACCAACTTTGTGTCAAAACTATTGGTGGTAGTTTGTTTTGGTTCATGTCGCTAATTTTGCAATCCAAATTTGGGTGAAAGTATTTAAAAAAAAATATATCAAAAACTAGCACCAAGGAAATGATACAAAACACAATCCATAAATGTTGCTGCTCAAAGAAAAAAAACATCAAAATTAGTATAATAAAACACAGCGCAAAAAAAAAATCATACAAAATTAGAAAAATCAATATGAAAGTCCAAAGAGTCTCAAATAAAAGTCCAGTGCTCCAATATAGAAAGATAACAGTGATGAAAAGGTGTTCATAACTTTTCCAGCGTTCTCTATTGTTCCTCATTACACTCACATTATCTAATGTGAGTGTAATGAACATTCGATCTGTTCTGGGAGTTCTATGCAGTATCACACTATTGTTATTTTTCTCTTTTTTTGCATTTTCATCGATTTATGAGAGATTGTGCTGCAGGGTTATTCAAGAATTGTCATAGTGGGACACATATGGAGACTACACCCCACCTATAAGCCTGTTTTGATTCTCAAGCTACATCAGCTTGGAAGTCCACTTTATTTGGAGAGTGCGGGCGAAATTAATTATCACTGATGATGTGAGCACACTGGAAAATTTCTGAACACCTTTTCGTCACGGTTTTCTTTCTATATTGGAGTACTGGACTTTTAATTGGGACATTTTGGACTTTCATATTTATTTTTCTAATTTTGTATGATTTTTTTTTTTTTGCACTGTTTTATTATACTATTTTTTAAAATATTTATAGTTGTTGCGTGTATGGCCAGCATTGCTTTTTTTTTTTTTTTTTAACCCCTTGTGTATGGCCAGTATTGCTTTATAATATAATCCCATCAGCCAGGGAGGTTGTTGCCTGGACATTCAGCATCATCTCTGCAACTACAGAGAAAGGCAGAGCTGGAAGCCACTTGTTCAGTTAAAGTGGAACTTTAGTCAGAAAATTAAAGCAGAACTACACTGCATCTGAGCACCACAAACCAAAAATGCTATTTTAGTTCATTTTTAATATTCAAAGCAAACACAACCCTCTATCAGTGTCTCAGTGCTTTATATTGGTGAGAAGTTACTTTGAAAAACACCCCCCAGCATTTCCGACCATGACCATCTTTGAGTAAGAGCATATGATTCATGTAGCAATTACTTTCTGGAATCCATCTGCCCTTAGCTCAGCCATACAGGCAGGAGAGTGTTTTTGGTTGAGAAAACCCCTCCTGAAGACTCCTGGGATGTAGAACATCATTTGCCTAAGAAGGGAAACCAGGATGTAAATGAAGAAATTAAAAAAAAGTTTAAAGGATAAGTTCACATTTTGAACAAAAATAATAAATGTTAATTTATTATTTTTGTCCAAAGGAGCCTGTAAAGCATTACACTAGTGACCAGTAGATCGCTGATGCCATGCAGGTCTCCTGCAGACCTGTCAGAATATCTGCTTGCCGTATGGGATATACTGTTAAGCAGATATACTGACAGGAAGCTTCAGTGAACTCAGTTCATGAGAACTACAAGCCGACATCCGCTAAGGCTGCCGGGACTTGTAGGCACTCATTCGAAAAACTCTGTGAATGATCGGCTCGGGCATGTGGGCGGCACCCCACATGGCCGCGCTGTTTTCAAATTTGATAGATAGTACGGGAAATGTCTCCCCATACTATCTGTGAGAGGGAGAGGGGGGCAGTGGGTGCAACTATGTTACATGTTCTACCATAAAAACGGGTGGAACATATAACATTCCAAAGGTGAACTTATCCTTTAAAACAAGCATATATATTGTCCTTTCTATTTACTAATGCTAGAAGCATAAGGATTTAAAATAGTCAATGTTGATTGAGAAAGTGAAGCCCTGATAGATTAGATAGACTGTTTAAAATCCAGTAATGTGCTGTCTCACCCTGCTCACTTGTCCTGTAGTCTCCTCGCTGTGCCAACAATCAAAATTGCTGGATTTCCCTTATCAGCACTGACATGAACCCTCCTGCTGAGCTATTGTATTCCGACAGCTAGAGTTTTCCCAGCCATCAGAATACAATGATCACTGCTGACAACTATATCTGCCGCCAGTGATGTAATGAAAAGAACCCTGACAGGCTGGTTGTACTGAAGTCGATTGAGTTTCTTATCAGGCATCCTCTGAACTTCGGCCTCCTTCACACAGCTGGTTACATGCGGTCGCCTGGATTCCTATGGCAAGAATTGGCAGATTATTACTGCTGGAATGACCGGGTCACGCTCAGCCCATTTAAACTAATGTTGGGCTGGCAGCTGCCACTGCTGTTTGCATGCAGTCACACAGCGAACGGCTAGCTATGCTTAGAGACAGATGTCCAAGCCTGGACGCAGCTAGCTGCATCCAGGCTCGGACATCCAGGCTGGAAATGCACACGTAATTCTAGAAAGTGACATGTATTTTGTAAGACCAAGGAATGGAGGAGAGTTTCCAATAAGGAAGTGACTGGTCTGGACTTCAACAAAATGGCGGCTTCTAGCAAGAAGAAATAGGAGCAGTGCTAGAGGCAATTTATAGCACACACTAATTTTGGTAGCATAATTATTAATTTTGTTGAACAACATTAATTATCAACTTGGCTCTGGCATGGAGCTCTGAAGGTTTGGCATGCTGTGCTGTGTCCCTTCAGAGTGCATGCACCAGTGACATCACCGGCTGCATGCTGTTTGAATATCTCCTAAGCTGTGCATGTTTGGGAGATAATCACTGCATCTACAGGTTAGCCTTATTATAGGCTTGCCTGTAGGATTCAACTTACAAAGTGGACTTTACTTCCACTTAAAGCTTTGAAAATAGAAACTGATTGCCATACACAGCTTCTCCAGAATCTGACCACTCCAATCTTGGTAAATTCCCCTCTGTGTATTACAGCACAACAGCATATAGTGGTGATTTTAACATTTCTCTTTCAATACCCGCAATATGCTTATGTTTCCCTAATTTCCTCATTTACAGTAACATTTGGGATGGAAGTGTGGCTATTGAGAAAATCTTCAAGGTTGGCAACAGAGATGTCATAGCGGTAGGTTTTTGCAGTGTTTAAGATTTTGTTCTAAGAAAATTCTGCCTGAATCGTATTATTCTCTAGTCAGTGAGTGTTACATGGCTTATCACAGATTTTATCTATTCCTAAAAGTACAGTGACCTGTGGATGCCATCATTTTTCTGGACTCTGTGTTTACCCAAGAAAATCATAATCGCTAGATTTTTGCTGTAGCCTTTTTCTGTTTGAATTTCAAACCTTTTATTCACAGGTACCTGCCAGGATATAAATATGGGAGCTGCCATTAGTAACTAGTTTTTTTTTGTTTTGTTTTTTTGTTTTTGTTTTTTAAAGTATTGACCCTGAGACAGTCTCCCATATTCTTCCTTTACTAGTCGGTGAGCTCTTGTATCATAGCTGCCAAGTGCCCCTCTTTCTGCAGAATATTTCTCCCCTTTTCCTCATTCTCTTAGGGAATGTCACACCAGATAAGTGGCAGCGCACATGGTACACCACCATTTTTTTGTGTTGCGGGAAAAGACCAAGAAGACTGCTTGCAGATTGATCTTAAAAGAACAAGTCCACATTGACAGCTCTTGCATTTTTTTTTTCCTGACAGATTTCTTTTTAATCATGTAATATCTAATTAAGTTTTACTGTACACTTTACACACAGCTTCATGACATCTCCATAAAAATGTTTTAAATTACGTGGACCACAAACTGCCCCCAAGGGTCTGAAATTTGGCCAGCACTTGCACATTTCATCTTCTCATGTCACAGAGATGCTATGTCTACTTCCATTGTTTATTTGGGTAAAATAATTTTCATCAACTAGGAAAGTTTCTACAGTCTCTTTTGTCTTGCAGATCGATAGTAGTGTCTCCCCGCAAGTTTTAGAATCTGTTCTTCAGGAGCTTAAAGGTCTGTTGGAATTTTTGGATAGAAACTCACAATTTGCTGTAGGCTCCCTAGGCAACCCAAGGTAAGATGCAAGAGGTATTGAATGTATGTATTGGCAAATTTAGAAAAGTTTTATAATGTAAGAAACTAAATATTACAATTTTTAAAGCTTTGGAACTCCAGTGAACATCCAGCAGAGGCTGGTTGGCCTTGGCCGTCATGATATGGGTAGCTCTCAGCAAGTCCACCAGGAGCTGCAAAGAAAATACCACAGTAAGTAGCAATCCTGTTATTACATCATGGCAGTCTTGGCATGTGTATAGCCAAGAGTGGCTGTATCTTTAGTGTTCAGTAGTGCTGTCTTGAGGAGGTGGGGGGGGGTTAAAACCGTGGCTCAACCGCCTAGTGTTATCTTGCGTGTGAACGAGCCCTTAGTTCGGGGCATTTTTTTTTTTTTTTTTTAAGAGATAGATATAGATAGATGGAGAGATCGAATGTGTGTGTTAAAACACATTGGGGGAGATTTACTAAAACAGATGCTCTCAGAATTCGGTGCCCCTGCGTATGGTAGCCAATCAGCTTCTAACTTCAGTTTGTTCAGTTAAGCTATGACAATAAAACCTCGAAGCTGATTGGTTTCTGTGCAGAGCTGTACCAGACTTTGCACTCTCCAAGTAACACCCATTGTTATCACCCTAATTTTAATTTTTTATCAATTTATTTTTTTATGTAGTCGCTATCATTTGTAGTTTTAATACAGCACCAAGGGATTATTTTATGAAGATGGCACAGACTTTGTATGTTTTTATTTTTACTTGCCTTTTTAGTGAAATTAAGGATTCCTGCATTGTTGGTGCTTACAGTTTATTCTTTTTAAGTGTGCTAGTCTGCACTCCGGACCCCTGCACTTTGTGCTACCCAGAGAAGAGTACGATTTGATATACTCCTTTAAGGCTCTTCCACTGTTGAACACAAGAAAAAGCAGTTTCTCCCAGCACTCAAAGGTCCTCCACAGAGAGAGAAGGTTTGACAGACCATATATTCGAGACCATCCCAAATGTTTGGTGAATGCAGCCCTCCTCCGATAGGGGAATCCAATGTATAACTACAAAAATCAAATGGGGAAGGTGCAAACACCTAGTGCATTACCACAAAATTTATTGGAAAAATATAAAACCGATACAAATGGGTACTCACAAAGATACAGCAAATAGAGACATGTAAATCCGAAGATACTGTGTAGTGCAGGTTACAAATGCTCCAACAACACCCCGCTAAACAGGCAAGCTGACGTGTTTCAGGGGCGCACCCTCTTCCTCAGAGATGCGCAGAGCTCTTCCACTGTTACAACAATTTGGCAACATCTACCACACTGCACTCTGCATCCTTGTGCCACTCAGTGTGCCTGTGGATGCCCCAGGTCTTTCACACACCAAGCAGCTCCCTTGGTGAGAGGAGTAACTGCAGTGTCACTCCTGTCAGAAGGAGCAGGGGCCCCTTTAGCTGCTGGAGGGAGGACTCTGCACTCTCCAGCAGTAACCTACTGTGGGCAGGAGAGTGCAGTCGACAGCTGAGAACACACTTCAGTGTCTGCACAAAGCCACTGAGCACTGAGTAGTGAGGGCAGACTGGCCTTCTTCATGTCTCCCCTTTTTATGTGACATGACATTTCACATTACCAGAGAAGGGAAGATGGAGACGCTGTCTGTATTCTCAGAAGGTGCCATGTTGAGACTGAGGTCAACTTTGTGCACGCGGGGGCGCAGTTTGTCATCTTCACACACAGCACTGTATGATCTCATCCCAGCACTGCTAACAGGCAACAAACTGACTAGAACAATTGCATAGTAAATAGTGCTGTGATATGAGGCTACACTGTCTGACTAGAGCTCTGGGTGCAATGGTGAGTTGTTGAATTAACCACATGTGTTTTTTGTTATTTTATTTTTTTGTTTTTTATTTTTTCAGGTGAAGCCCAGCTTGCAGAAAAGATATCTCTCCAAGGGATCCACCAGTTGGTCAGGAAAACGTGTCAAGCCTTAGCACTCTGGAAACTGCTCTGTGAACATCAGTTTAACTATATAGCAGCAGAGCTACAGAAGGTTAGTTCTCCATAGATACACTATAGTGGGTGATTGTTGTCACCATGGGACAATCTATATTGCATTTTTGTTTCTAAGTTAGATTTGCTGGCTTCACACCTTTTGCATTGCTGTAGTGCACATGATCTAGCTGGGCATGGTACCACACCATGCATGCATTAGTGCTTTGCAGTGCCATTTATTTTAAAAGGTACCCCAATGTACTAAAGCAACAGACTTGCATTGCAGCTCATTGTAATGCACTACTGTGCATTCTGATGCGTCGCATTTCCAGAATAGGGTCCAGTCTGAGGTGGATTGGCAACCCAATCAAAATGAATGGGCTACCTTTGTGCAACAAGTTTTAAAATGCATTTGGTAACACAGCATACCACAGTACAGTTAAAGGGGCCTTTAGTCAGTGCATAGTTATACAGTTTGTATTATGAACTCCTGTCTAACTACTAGTTATTTTTCAAGATGCCATAACTAATCTTCCTTTCATATACCAGGAGCTACAAGAGCAGTTGAAGATCACCACCTTTAAAGATCTTGTAATCAGAGACAAGGAGTTAATTGGCGCTCTTATTGCATCACTTATCAATTGTTACATCAGGGACAATGCTGCTGTGGATGGAATCAGCTCTCACCTGCAAGAAGTGTGCCCTTTGCTGTACAGCCCCGATGATGCCATATGCTCCAAGGTACAAGACCAGTAAATACAACTTTACAGAGATATACACATTTTAGGATGATTTATTAATGGAGCCAAAGAACTTCTGACAATAATTTGAGTGAAAATTCAATTCAGTTTTGCTTTTATGTGAAAAGCAAATTCCTGTTTGTTCTTTTACTCTTCACAGTTGGGTTTATAAAGTGAACACAGCTGCAAGTTGAGGGAATATTCTTAACTCCTTTAGTAAATCAACCCCAATGAATGCTGTAAGAAGTGTTTTACTGTTTGCTCAACCTGAGTTAATGTAGCATTTAACTAAGCTTAATCACTTGCTGTTGCATTCCTTTATGTGACGGTTTTTCTTTTGTAACTAATTTATGTATACTTCCTCTAGTAGCTGATTAAATCTAATTAAAGCTTTCAGCATCATTATCCAAATAAATCAGTATGTCACTGTTTAACAATTCTGAGCTGGAAAACACATATGTATATAATGGACAAGTATTGCTATCCTCATGTATACTGACAATTCAGTGTTTTAAATTTTCTGTTTCAGTGTTTAATTTTCTTGATGGGTTGAAATATTGTCTTCATTAAATGGCCTTTGTTTTATACATCAGGCAAATGAGCTTCTGCAAAGGTCCCGCCAGGCACAAAGCAAATATGAGAAAGAGCGAATGCTGCAAGAATCATTACGGGAATACCAGAAGATCAGTCAGCAGGTTGATTTGGTGAACGTCTGCGTCCAGTATAGGCAAGGTATAGTTTCTGTTTAACATGCAAACATCTTAACAGAAGTTATATAACTATAGGTTTGTTGGGTAAGGTATGTTTTTTTTTTTTGTTTTGTTTTTTTTTGCTGATGACACAAAGGTGTGCAATAGGGTTGATATCCCTGGAGGTGTATGGAAGGTGGTATGGCATTGCTGGAAGATTGGTCAAAAAAGTGGAAATTGCAGTTCAGTGTTTCTAAATGTAAAATAATGCCCCTTGGGAAAACAAATCCATTGAGAGAATACATTAGGAGTACAGTGTTGGCCAGCACTTCAGTGGAAAAGGACTTGGGGGTACTTATTTCAGATGATTGCAAAATGAGCAAACAGTGTGGCCAGGCAGTGGGGAAAGCGAACAGAATTCTAGGATGCATCACTAGAGGGGTCACCAGAAGGAGGAAGGAGGTCCTGATTCCTCTATATAGATCTTTAGTTATCACTAGAGGGGTCACAAGCAGGAGGAAGGAGGTCCTGGATTCCTCTATATAGATTTTTAGTTGGACCTCATTTAGAATACTGTGTCCAGTTCTGGAGACCTCACTTACAAAAAGATAATGATAAGATAGAACGAGTCCAGAGATGGGGAATAAAAATGGTGAAAAGTCTGCGGGATAAAACATATCAAGAGCGACTTCAGGAACTTAACATGTACAGTCTGGAGAGAAAAAAGGGAAAGGGGAGACATGACTGAAACCATGATTGAATAAGGTTCAGGAGGACAGTATTTTCAACATGAAACCAAAATCAAGAACACGAGTAGTTGATGCTTGGAATAAACTTCCAGCAGAGGTAGTGAGCCAGTCAATGGTACACAGCTTCAAACATGCTTGGGAGAAGCGTAGATCTATACTTCAGCAAAGTTAACCAGAACCCCCCCCCCCCCCCCCCCCAAAAAAAAAAAAACCTGGCAGACTTGATGGACCACATGTCTTTTTCTGCCATCACTTTTCTATGTTTCCATGTAACATTGAAAGTTTGTTAATGTGGCCTGTATTCGTTTGCAGAGACCTGGTAAATGAAAACAGATTTTTTTATTTTGTTTGCACACACTATACATAGCAAGGTTGAGTGGGAGGGGTGTATGTTTTAGCATTGTGGGGATGTGGGTGGTTGTCGGGTGGGGGCAAGAGGGGGTTGGCAATGTTGTCCCAGCCCTTATGCCCACCTATTCTCACTCCCCGATTCCTGCCCCCCCGATGCCGTAAATACTGCTGAGTGGTGAGGCACAGTCCACTGCTTCCTGCCCTGACCCCCAACCAACTGATCCAATGTAGACATCACCTGGGAAACCTCATACAGGTACAGCTTGTAACAGTTATGTTGTCCTCCTTCAGTAGAAGTCTAGCGATTTGGCACTGATACTGATCGGGTATTTATGACAACGATTTGCTGAAACCATTCATATGTGCCAGTAGCAGTACCTTCACTTCTCTACTGTACATTTCTGTGTCGTTGCCACCATATTTGATGGGATCAGTGACAAGTCGGTGCATGCGCAGTAATACGTGAAAATGTGCTTTCCCCACTGTGTACATGCATGGGTCTCTGTGGATCATAAAGACAGCTGTACTATTTCAGTAATATAGGTATACTACTGTTGGTGGAGGAGATGTGTTCATCCTCCAGTATCTTGGAAGGAAGAAAGAGAGAGAAAATCAGGCTTTGTTTCTCTTTTGCAGTGCGGTTCTATGAGGGTGTTGTGGAGCTCTGTCTCACGGCTGCTGAGAAGAAAGATCCCCAGGGCCTTGGGCTACACTTCCACAAGAATGGAGAGCCAGAAGAGGATGCAGCTGGTTTACAAGCCTATCAGGAAAGGTATATATTGACTGCGAGATGTTTAAAGCAGAGAGCATACACCACCAGCACAGCACATTTAGCTTGTGGGGGATTTTTTTTTTTTTTTTTTTTTTGGACAGCTTCACTTGTAGTTAAAGTGAAATTCAATCCACCTATTCTTTACACCCAAGGAAGCTGCCATCTTAGTCTCTTTCATCTGTAGATGCAGTGGTGCTGCACATGGTGAACTGAGCTGTATGTGCAGCACAGTTTACATTCCAGCACACTACCTGGGTGCCAAGATGACTACGCATACGCAGGACTGGCGTCTCTTGGCACCGACCAATCAAGACAGTTGAAGACCAGCACTGAGAAGAGGCAGATGAGAAGATACTGGCAGTGGACTTCAGACGTACCATTGGAACTTAGGTAAGTATTTTTTATCTTTAGCTCTGCTTTAAGTTTGTCCTTTAAGTAAACCCCCACCTCCACCCTCCTGAGTGCAGCCCGCCTGTTAAAATACTTGCTTTCCTTCTTATTCTTGAGTTTTCACTGTGCATCATTACCTGGAACTGTACAGCCTTTGTGATGACCTGGTGGTGACATCAGTTGGTTTGAAGGCACATAATGAAAAAGCTTCATTTAAAAAATGCATGTTGAAGGGAGCAGGGTAAACCAAGTAAGGCAACCACTTTAAATGCAGATAATGCATTAAAGGTTAAAAAAAAAACCTTTAGCCTTTACAACGACTTTTAATTTTGTTTAATAAAATCGGTGGCTTGTAAAATGAGATATTTTCTTCATATTCTCTATTAAAATGGTCTCCTATTTGTTTTATTATTGAATTTTATCACTGCATAAATTGATGGCGTTATATAAGTACCTATAATAAATAAAATACATTTTTAGATTCTACTACCATCCAAGGGTTAAAGTGGTTTTAAAGGCTCGAGGATTTTTACCTTCAAGGATTCTATGCATGAAGGTAAAAAAAAAAACTTCTGTGTGTAGCAGCCCTCAACAGTTACCTGAGCCCCATCCCAATCCAGCGATGTCCAAAAGTGCCTCAGTTCTCCGGGGACTCCTGATTTGCTGAGGCAGCAGCGGGAGTCATTTTCTATTGCTGCTGTCAACCACAGTCAATGAGCCAATCAGGAGAGGGAGGCGACAGAGCCGAGCCGCTGTCCTGTGTGTGGATGGACAGTCAGAGCCGCAGCTCAGGAGCATCAGTGGTTGGTTGCCCCCATAGCAAGCTTCTTCTTGCTGTGGGGACACCCGACAGGAGGGAGGAGCCAGGAGCACTGGCAGGTGATCCAAGAAGAGCAGAATCCGGGCTGCTCTTTGCAAAACCACTGCAGAGAGCAGGTAAGTAAGACATGTTTGTTGTTAAAAAAAAAAAAAAAAAAAAAACAGACTTTAGTATCACTTTAACTAATGGGATTTAGGAGTACACTTTTGTATATTGCCCCTACTATTTATATACTGTATCTTTACATTGGTAGTATTTGAGAATAGAACTTTGGATGGGAAGTAATTTATATTGTACTGTCTTTGGTTTCTTTTGATAACTGAAACATTTTAAACTATTTGTGTGCTTCCTACAGATTAAACTGCTACAAGTGCATCACAGATACTCTTCAAGAACTGGTGAACCAGAGTAAAGCAGCCCCCCAGTCTCCAAGTGTACCCAAAAAGCCGGGTCCTCCTGTGCTCTCTTCAGATCCCAACATGCTCAGTAACGAGGAGGCTGGACTTCATGTGAGACATTTATTTATTGTTCACTCTCTGTGATGTATTGTACATAGACCTGCTCATCAAGCAGTACTCTGTGCATGCTTTTTCACTGGGCTAGCTACTCTTGGCTGTCACAGCCTCCAAGTACAGTGCAAAGCAGCTTAATAGACCTTTTATAATGCATATTCTGTTGAGGTGTTTTCTAGTGCACTCAACAAAACCACCAAATTTGGCATAATGGAAGCGTGTCCTGAACATTCTTGTTAATGGCCAGTTACACACAAGTCGTTCGTCTTTAGTGTGTGTGTGTTCATTTTTTTCTAAACCACTTGCTACACAGGCCAATTTTTTTAAATTTTAAAATCAGCATTTTTGCTAGAAAATTACTTGTAACTACCATACATTGTATATTTTCTGAAAGAAGAGGCCCTGGGGAATAAAATGGCTGTTGAAATTTTTTATGTTGAATGATATTTGCGGAGCTGATTATCATATGCAGATTTTCAGAAAAAAGAAGTGAATTTTAGTGCACACAAACACAATATACCAAATTTTTTGGAGAAATATTAAAGTTGTGTCAAGTAAATCAATGACAAGCATGCAAGATTTAAAAATCTGCACGCCTGTGAAATGGTGGTAAACTACTGTATCTAAATTGTGATTCTTTAAAAGCATTTAAAAGCTTTTACAGGTTATCATTATAAAGGTATTTGTGAATTATGGCCCTAGAATTATTGCTTTCGCTCTGATGTTCGTGGTGATTCATATGTGGTGCAATCACGGTTTACATCAACATGCTGGACCTATGCATGCATTGAAATTTTGCGTGTGTATGTATGGGGGGGTGGGATTGCCTTTTAAATTTAAAAAAAAAAATTTATTTAAATTTATTTTTTTTCTTTTATTTATCTTTATTGCTATCACAATGGGGCTAACCAGCCCCTATGTGATAGCTTTGCCCAGTCACATACCCTCGTTATGGAAACATCAGGGATCTATTATACCCCTGATGTCTTCCCTACCCGCCAAAGCACCTAAGCACAAATCATGCCTGGTTAGCTGTAGGCCACCAGTTAATGACAGTTCTGAAACCGGAAGTGGCTAAGTAATCGTCACCTCTGGGTTCATTCACCCCAGACGAGATTGGGTAAGAGATATTTCCTCTAAGAGAAGCCGCTTACTGTGATTCTAGGCTCTGTTCCCTGGTGGCAGAACAGGAGGGGGGTCTCTTCCCCCACACTGTAAAAGTGATTGAATGGCTGTAAAGCCATTAAAACACAGCCGATCACCAGCTGAAAAATAGACTTTGGCTGTAGCCATCATCTTGTAATAACCACTGGCTGACAGGAATATACAAAGGTCGGTCAGTAAGTGGTTAAGCAGAGGTTCACTCTTTTCAGTGTTGAAATATTTTGCATCCAGTAATCTAAAATCACAACATTATAACCTTCTTTCATTTTAGTTTGAACAAATGTTGAAACTGGCCCAACGCTCAACGGACGAACTCTTCAACATTGCTCTGTTTAATTGGCTGATACAGGCAGATCTCACAGACAAGCTCCTTGAGGTGAGTGTTGCTTTTAACCATTTTTCCTCCTACACTGAATTCTGGAGTATGTTTGTTTTTCTGTTTGAATCTCAACAAGTATCAGACATTTTTTTGATTGTTGTGTCCTACAGCTAAACTCTCCATTTTTGGAGCCTCATCTTGTGCGCATGGCCAAGCTTGATCAAAACAAAGTGCGCTATATGGATCTTCAGTGGAAATACTATGAGAAGAACCGCAATTTCAGCAGTGCAGCAAGAGTTGTTGCCAGACTGGCAGACATGCCCAGGTAGACATTGCTATATCCAAGTTCAAATTCCTGTCTTTATTTTGCTTTCATTGCCCTTTGTCAAAACAGATCAAAAAAACGTTAAGGCTTCATTCTTGTGGCCATAAAAAAAATTTTCTGATGTTATTACACATGTTTTGTAGGAGAAAAGTTCTTGTGTAATGATCAGTAAAATTCTTGTAATATAGAGAATTTTAAACATGAAAACGTTTATGCGTACACAACTTGTTTTTATGGTAATTTTTTTCACCTTTGTTTAGACTTAATTTATGCGCATACAAAGGCATATACTTGCCTTTATAGGCTTAAGCGCATAAATTGCATGTTCTTGGACATCAATTTTTAAATTCTGTGTTCCGGATCTGAAAGCCACTCATGTTTGCGCACCTGTGTGAATAGTGAAAACCATGCAGCTGTAATTTTAAAACGCTTATATATGCATTTTTTTGTATGGTTGTGTGAATGAAGCCTTCTAGCACTCCTTTTTCAGCACGCTCAGGTATTCTAACTGCCCTCGTGTTATTTCTGCGCGGTCAGTTTTCCAGATCCTCCAATCTAGCGGCATTGGCAGTAGAGACAGGCTGTACATAATGAAAATAACTTTGCAGTGGTTACCATTCACCTTCTAGGTTGCTCAACCTGCCCTCTAGACTGGTAGCGTGATCCTGCAGTTTCTTCCTGTCTTGCCGCACCAGAGAAAGTTCTTGTTTCATGTTCTTAACCTCCCCCGTCAGATCAGCTATCAAGGACTTACATGTAGTGACTGCAGAGAGAATCTCCTTTAGGGAAGGGTTATTAGCAGTAGACATGGTGGAAGGTGTCATGTCTGCATCATTAGGCAGTGTACTCAGTATCTCAGTACTCAGTAGCTGTAGGCTGGGGGAGAAAGCACTCCGCATGTCCAGGGTCTACCTCGGCAGCGTTGGCAGTGGAAAGAATGGCAGGAGTAGAAGGATCTTTAGCAGGGGTTTCACCGAAGAGCCGCTTCCTTCTGCTTCTCGTTTTCGGAGCTAGAGGTCGCCATCTGGTCTCCCTGAGTCGAGTGCAGCCCTGGGGTCTTTCCCTCATTTTGCTGTCATCTAGCCACCCTAAATCAGGAATCCAGGGAAGTGGGTCAAGTGAGGAGACAGTCCGGGCATCACAGGAGCAGGTAGAAGCGGAGGTGACCATGCTTTCAGGAGATTTAAAAGGATCTCTGGCGGAGTAGCTTAAAAGCACATTCTGCTACATGACCTGCTCGCCACACCCCATTTATACTTTCAGTATTTGAAATACTTAGAACACATATCTCACTAGTAGGAAAAGACCTGATTTTTTTTTTTTCCCTTCACGTGGACTCCTTCACGACAGTATGCTCTCTGACTTGCGTGCCATAAACGAAGTACATTATGAAATGCGGGAGTTGCTAGGAACCGTTTTAAACACTGAGTAGATGTATGCAGATGTATTGTGTTAGGCATGGGCCCTGTGCCCAGCTGAGTAGCTAGAAAGGTTATGTACAGCAATATTCCTGGTGTCCTGGAAGTAATGAGTGCCCAGAACATGAACACTTCTGGAAAATAGCCTGGTTTACTTGCAGCCTAAGTACCTAGTTGTATACGGTTATAGCCAACAAGTCATTTGGGAGAGTACATCTCTTAGGTACCCAATGCCAAAACTTTTCTTTTCTCATTTTGGATTAGTTACACAATAATTTGATTGGATAATATACTGTACTGTGAATATGAACCCTGTACTTTGTACTGTTTTATTGTAAACTCCTAGTTATATGTTTGTCTCCTCCCAGCACAGACATTTCACTAAAGCAGAGGATTGAGTACCTGTCTAGAGCCATCCTTAGTGCCAAAAGTTCTACTGGAATGTCTTCTCTGCCTGCTGATGGAGAGTTCCTGCATGAGTTGGAAGAAAAAATGGAGGTAATGTTTGTATAAATCACATATATAATATTTTTTTATTCTATGTCAATATCTGACAGAGAAATAAATCAACATAAACCTGTCAGCACTTCTACAATCCTTTCTCAGTGCAGAGAGTCGCAATTTATTAGCTGTTGGTAATCAGCCAGTCTACGCAATGGAGTGGACTTACTAAAGGCAAAAGACTGTACACTTTGCAAGTCCAGTTGCATTCCTTTTCCCCAGAGCTTAGTGAATGTGGTGAAACTTCATTTTGTAAAGAATACCTAGTCGGGTGTAAGGGGGGAACAAAACGGCATTTTTGCTTGCACATGATTGGATGATGGAAATCGGCAGAGCTTCACCACATTCACTAAGCTCTGGGGAAAATAGGTGCAACTACGCAGTCTTTTCCTTTTAGTAAATCCACCCCAATGTGTCCACAAAATTTATGTTGAAGTACATAAACATTGTAGCATAGCTAACTTTCCAGTCGGCTTATAGCAGATTAAAGTGTAATTAAAGGCAAAACTTTTTTCTTTTACGTTTTTTGTTTTGAATAAATTGCAGAGGGATTAGAACGCTAGTCAGATTTTATTGCGGTCTGTGCCCCCGTTATAGAGATTCGCCCTCTCTATTTGTCCTGTTTACCATTATTAAAAATGAAAATAATTTTTGACTCCCTACAGACTGTATGGGAGAGCATGTAAGGTGTTCTGTCTATGTACAGATGGCTCAGTATTTACTTTTTGGATGTCACACAGTTCTGTGTATTTTATATGATTGGTGAAGCCACTTTTTCGTGGCATTTCATTGTTACTGGCGCATACTACTAAATAAAATTCATAAAAAGAAAATGAAAATAAAAAAAGACCCCAAATTTTGAGTTGTCCCCTGAAAAGTAATAGAGGGGAAATCTTCCAATGGGGGATACTAATTCTCGTGCCCTGGGGGTCCCCAAGGAGTACCCTTAATTTGTAGGGATTCACTTCCTGTTTGGCTATGGGATAGGAAGGGAAGGGACATCTCCTCAATGTGACACAGATAGTGGGGAAAAAAAAAATCTGACTGGGTATAACCCTTCCTTTCACTACCCAAAATGGGGGGAAAAAAACATTGTGCCTATAGTTCTACTTTAAGACTTTCCAATCGTTGCGTTATATCTCATTCATGCATCTGATCATTTATGTGCCCTTTTTTAGAGAGATTTCTGTACAAATCTCTCTTAACTTGGCATGTAGTCTTAAGATGAGGACAAACGTGTGGATTATATGGATTCTTATCTAGATCTATTAAGCATCAGATATTGAGAAGTTACATAGGGTGTTTTTTTGACAGTTCTCTACGCTTGTCTAAATCTCTGATCCCCATCTCCTTTAGATTTAGATTTGGTACTGTCTTTTGCTGGAGCACATTACCATACCAACAGACTGATCTAAAAATGATTCAGTATCTCCTGCAGATTCCATGTGTGCAGATTCCATGTGTGCATTGGTTAAATTGGCACATTGAAACTTTCCTATAAAACTATTAAACCAAATATAAAAATGTAATATTTAGCAGTTTTGTATCGGTCCTTGCATGCAATCATTCTAATTTTTTTTTTTTTTTTTTCTTTTTCACATGCCATTCTGGCCAGTAAAATACTTGTCCTAGGATGGTTCCACTCTATAGAGGAGTGACAAGGCACCTTTTGGGCTTCAGCATTGTTAACCTGTGGAGAGGTTATTAGATGCTTGGCAGATTTAGATGAACTTGACTAACAAATTAAAGTCAAATTCCAATGAGTTCATTGAAGGGCACAGCACCCCTTTCCAGTCTTGTTTTGGTGTTGTCATCTTCATACTGATGGCTACTAACTGGATCCTGGATTGCAGAATGAGAGGTTTGGCCACCACCAGAGGGCCGCTCTTAGGTGTGTTTAATTTAAGTTACATTAGCGCCCTGCTCCTGAAGGTGGTGGCATCAAACCCATCCGTGAGCAGTTAAGCTGTGTTTTTCAATGAACTCGGAGAAAAGGATTTTACAGTGAGTACAAAATCTTTTGGTTCTAATACTGCTTTAGATAGCACAGATAACAGCATTGATGTGCAAAGAATGATAAATTTAAGGCCTCATGCACACTGGGCGTTTTTAAAGCTACTGTTTTTAGCTTATGGTATGGTTTTTTTTTTTTTTGTTTTTTTGTTTGTTTTCTACAGCCAGTAAACTTCCAGCATGTTATCCTATGTGTCCAAGCACACATGGGCTTAAATCAGTGGTTTTTGTCAGGGAAAAAAAAAAACAGAACTAGAGGGTTTCTAGAGACGTTTTTTAGCTGTAAAAACGCTCTAATGCTGGTAAACGAGGCAAACCAGCGTTTTTGAACAATTTTTTTTTTGGTTTTTGTTTTTTTTTTTTTTTTTTTTTTTTTTTTTTTGTGCTGAAAAAAGCTAAAACCCATTTAATGTGGCTGAACGCTAATGCAAAAGCACAGAAAAATTGGTGTTTTTAAAATGCCCAGTGTGTGAGAGGCATAAATCACATTACAAAAGCCTTGCCACTTCTCTTTAGCAGAAAGCAGGACAGGAAGACACTTTCTAAGTTTCATTAAGTATTTATTCAGATAGATTGAACTTCAATGTAGTTTGCATTGCTAAGCTATCATTCCATTTAAACAAAATAGAAATAACAACATATTGTTGGCACTTGGAGGCCCCTCTCACTCAATCCTCCTGGATGCAAATCTGTGTATCTAGCTGCTGTGGTTGATATCACTGGTCACAAGCATGAGAACAGTATTACAGCTAGTGGTCAAGGGAAACACATAAGTAGAATTTACAGCATCTATCTAGAATAAAAAGGACCAAGGGAAGAGGGAGCTGGTGAGCTTAAATGAGGAGTTTGTTGCAGACCAGTTTCCCAATGAAAGAGGTTGAAAAATAGACACTTTCTTTAACTTTAACCACGGGATTGCCCCTTTTAACTAAACACACCCAGTTTTTGTCATCTTTTCCCCACTTTTCATTGTAGATGAGGCCTTCCATCCTTTGTGTTAGTTTAAATGGCTCCCTTTCCATGTCCTTTGTGTTTTTAGGAACTCTACTCCCTTTATATAAGATGTGTCCCTGTACGTTTATTTTGCATTTATACAATTTAAATTGTGCTTGACTTTTGCAGCTGCCGCTTGGCATTTAGTGGCACTAACCATTAGCCATTACTACCAAGTTTATCACTGACTGTTTCCCAGTTGTGTTAAATTTTAGACATTGAGTGTTCCTGCGATGCGGTGTCATTCCTTCTCAGCTAACTTTACCAGCTCACCGGCTTTGCTGTAAATGGTGCTAAATTATAGGGGCAATGGTACCATGGTTTAAGTGCTTAATCCCTGCTAAATTCTATCTGCCATTTAATTGTCATACTGCTCATTTGTTTTGAGTGGTAACATTTCTGCGTAGCTTTAAGCTTTCTATTAGCATTTTATGACACACCGTTTGTTTGATATCAGGTTGCTAGAATACAACTTCAGATCCAGGATACGTTAATCAGGCGATATTCAGATCATCCTTCGGTTCAAGATGCTGCGGTTCAGCTGGATTCAGGGCTAATGGATGTTACAAAGGTATGTGTTTTTTATACTTGAGATGAGTGTAGTGCCAGGTTGAGCTGGAGGGAGTCAATCAAATCATTCCTGTATGTTCCCGGGGGCTGGCTTTGCATTTAAAAATTGCAGATTTATGTCACAGCTACACAGTATCCTGTATGCAACAATTCACACAACTGTTTTAGGTCCCTTCAACCCCATCACTGTACTATGAAACCCATTTATCTGATGTAATTCCTTGGAAGTAGAGAGACCATCTTGTGTGATTTATGATAAGGTGGCCCAAAAGAAGCTTAGAAGACAACTACTTGTTACCGTTGTCCTTTATTAATCCCCTTTTAAGCCCTGTACACATGGGCCAAATATTGTGTGTACACCCGCCTGTCCGAGACAGGCTGGCTGAATGACTGTCTTCTGTCGAATGGGCATGCTGGAAAACCGGTATCTCATCAGTGCTGGCAGCCAATGACTGTCAGCGCTGACAGGTGTGTTCTGGGCGGGGTGGGCAGGCGGGGGGAAGTTCCCCTGTCAGAACACCATAGCTCAGCATGGACATTGCAGTACTAACATCGGATATTTAGTACATGGAGCTCCTCCCGAGCTCTTCAGTTTTTTGGGGGGGGGTTTTGTTTTTTTTGTTCAGACAAAAACCGGCTTTGTGTACGTAGCTTTACTTCCACGAGTGTAGCTTATCTTTTACAATACTTACCACCTTCGCTATTCCTGTGATATTCCCTGTGCAGCCTTGCCTAGTACAGTATAGCCTTTGCAACAAGACTGGACCCACCAGGTGCTCCTGTTATTGCGCACTCACGCTATGACCTTAGTCATGCCTATGGATGAGCCATACTCCACTGGAGGCCATCATGACTGTGGTTGATCAAAAAAACGAATAGGGCCAAAGTGCGCATGCACAATTTTTGTTGCAAAAGCTGTGCAGCACTAGGCAGGGGTTCACATGAAATATCACTGTAATGAAGACAAAGATAAGTATTTTACCATGTGGTCTGCACATGGAGGTGGAAGGATTAGTTGATGGAACTGAATTACTGAAGGTGTAGTTGTCCACCAACAACTAAATAGTGGAACCTTGCCTTCTTCACAAACCTGGAACATTTAGGTAGCAAATGTTCCAATCCTTGGCTGTCTTGCTGAAGGTGAGTGACTTGAGATGGCAAAGCAAGTAAAATAGCCCCATCTTTACTTTCAGAAATGAGGTAGCAATGGCAGCTCCACTATCGCTATTCTGACAGGTACCTTTATAGGTTTGCCTGGGACTGTAGTGAACGGCTAAAAATTAGGTGCTTTTTAAATAGTGACATTGGAACTATATCCTTTTATAATTTATATGACTTAATCATACAATCTGTCAATCTAAAGTTTAACACTTTTTTCTATGTTTAAATCTCCAGTTATATGGGGAATTTGCAGATCCATTCAAACTGTCGGAATGTAAGCTGGCAATCATTCACTGTGCTGGCCATTCAGACCCAATCCTGGTGCAGAATTTGTGGCAGGAAATCATAGAAAGAGGTATGAATGCTGCGTTCAGCTGTGGAAGATGTGTAGGTTGTTTTCTGCCCTTTGTGAGTATACTCTGCAGTCATGTATGCAGAAATGGTTTCTTTGTGACTGATGCCAATTTTAATGTACACAGGTCATTAAAAAATAGGGGCTAACTTTGCTGACCAACTTTTTAAAATGTTTGTAATACCTTTTGAATTACCAACCTGAAACGAGCATGATGTAAATGTCAGAATACTCTATATTTGTTTCATGTTGGCAAACCGAAAAGTGTCAAAGCCAGTTCATCAGCTTGGCAGAAAGGGGAGTAATAATATCAAAAGGGGAGTAATAATATCAAAAGGGGAGTAATAATATCAAAAGGGGAGTAATAATATCAAAAGGGGAGGTCAGCATTGGCAACCGACCAAATTTTTTTGTGACTTCTGTATTTTGAAACAAAGTTTGAAAGTTGAATAATGTTTCAAAAAGAGGAGCTTTTGAAAATAATGAAATGCAGTTAGTGTTACTAATTTTCAGGTTTAATATTCTTGTGCAAAACGGGTGTACCTACTAAAGTGTTACAAAACCCCGGACCCTGCATTCACTAAATCTGGTCTCCCACAATACACACAACATGGAATTGCAATTGTTTTAGTAAATATAAACTGCTAAATACCTTTTCTCATCAGCAGTTAGAGCAGTCTTATGACTTCAGCAGAGCACTGGTTAATGCTTGTAGGAGGAGTTTTCTTTCTGCTCTAGTAGGATGCAGAACCCCTTACCTCTGTCTGGGCAGTGCTGATTTGGCCCTGTGCTGATCACATGCACCCTCTCAAGAAAAAAAAAAAAACATCTGACAATACACATTAAACTGCATGTGACTATGGGTTCAGTCTGTCTTATCAGGTGGACATATGAACAAGAGGAGGGGCAGAGAAAAACAAACAGCCTTTTTACACAGTACAGAGGGTTAACCCCTTAGGTTCCACAGTGAGTATAACAAGCATGCTTTACTGCATATACAGACTGATTTTACTGTTGTGGGTTTAGTAACACTTTAAACACCTTTTTTTTTCTTTTTTGCTTCCTTTCCCTGCTATCTGAAGGTAACTTTTTTTTTTTAGAGTGCCTTTAGGCAGGGTGGTATGAATTTATCATCCCAAAGCTGACACAACATAATGTACTTTAGCAGCGCTATATAAAGGTTTATAAAACAGCCCTTTAAATCGGAACTATAATGTATCTGAGCACCACAAACCAAAATCATTTATTTAATTTAACCCCTTCACGCCGGCGCCTCCCGGCCCTTTAAGGGTTTCAGGTGGCGGGGCGGAGTTTAGGGTCATGTGACTGCCGTAACATGCTGTCATGGCGGTCACATGATCGAGAAAGGTCCCGATCGAAAGAGAATATCGGGACCTTTCCGTGAGTACCGGACATGTGTGCTGGGAGCGCGCAGGGCGTGCGCTCTCAGCACATATGTTCTTTTTTTAATAGAACGCAAATGTGCGGCCATTCGGCGTCTAGGCCCTGACGCCAGGAAGCCGCACATTTACGTTCATCCGGCGTGAAGAGGTTAAACTGTTCATTTTTAATATTCAAAGCAAATTTCCCCCACCGATCCATGTCTCCATATTTTATTTTTACTGAGAAATCACTTAGAAAAACACCCCCTAACATTTCTGGCTGTAGCCATCTTGAACAAGGGCAGATGATTCAAGTAGCAATTACTTCCTGAAATCCATCTGCCCTTAGTTCATGCATACATGCAAGAGGGTGTGCTTGGCTGAGAAAACCCCTCCTCCCTTCCTGAAGACTCCTGGGATGTATGACATCATTTGCCTAGGCATGGAAACTAGGAAGTGACAAAGAAATGTGAAAAAAAAAGTTTAAAACAAGTAAATATGATATACTAAGTAATTATGATATACTTTCCTATCTAATTACTAATGCTAGCAGCATAAGGATTCAAAATAGCCTTTGTGGATTGAGAGCGTGAAGTTCTTCTTTAATCTGCAAACCTATTCTGGATCAATAACTCAAACTACAAAGCTATTGAGGGGGGTCAGATGGTCAGCCATGAAAATTTTTGCATTTTTAGAAATAATTTAGCAATGGCAGGCTACCTATTTGTTGTAGTTCCAAATTCCTTTCTAAAAGCTTTTGAAAGCTTTAATACATTAAAGGAAATTAGATTTTCCTCTGATCTGTTGTTCATAGTAATTAATTCTTGAGTGATTGCAGAGAAGAGTGGTCAGATTGCTGGTGGGGGATCCACTGTACTTTTCACATTATCACTTTCCTTTGTCTAAATCTTCTGGAATAGGTCTGAAAAGGGTACGTATTTAAGCCTATTTAGCACTACAGATAAAGCTGATTTCTATGTTTTTAGTAAAATTTTTAGTTTGCTTGGTCCCAATGGATGAACTATTGCACCCTCCCTTCTGCTAGGTCTCTATGTCTCATAATATGTATGCTAGTTAATTATTCTTTGTATCACTGTGGCTGGTTGAGGTACAGTTGCTAGAAAAAGTATGTGAACCCCTTGGGATTACATGGAGTTTTGCATGAATTGGGCATAAAATGTGCTCTGAACGTCATCTAAGTCACAACAATAGAAGAACACAGTCTGCTGAACATAATACTACACAAACATTAGATGTTGCCATGATTTAATTGCACATAACATGTAAACATTCACAGTGCAGGGAGGAAAAAGTATGTTAACCTTTGGACTTAATAACTGGTTGACCCTCCTTTTGCAGCAATAACCTCAACCAAACATTTCCTGTAGTTGCAGATCAGACCTGCACAACGATCTGGAGTAATTTTGGACCACTCCTCTTCACAAAACTGTTTCAGTGTAGCAATATTCTTGGGATGTCTGGTGTGAATCGCTCTCTTAAGGTCATGCCACAGCATGTGACTTAGATGACATTCAGAGCACATTTTATGCCCAATTCATGCAAAACTCCACGTAATCCCAAGGGGTTCACATACTTTTTCTTGCAGCTGTATATCTCTAGCTCTGGAAATAATAATGGATATTTTGTAGTTTTATTTCTTTTACCGTTTATTTGGCTGCTCTTTTTTTTTTTCTCCTGCCCTATGTGGCAGCTTGTTTCTATGGTGTTAATTTACAAAAATTCTTACTAAAAAAAATCTGGAAAAAAATAGTTTGTTGGACTAAGCTGGTCCAAATGAACCATTTACTTTCCTAAAAGATGCAGTGGCTGTCACGCTGTATAAACTGTATGTAGCCTCAGCTACGCACAGGGTACAGCACTGTGTGCCGGTAGCGGGACAGGGACTTCCTGTCTCACTCCTATGGGGGCAGTCCATGAGGAGGAGCCAAGACCACTGGCAGGTTTCCCCAGAAGAGGAGGATCGGGGGGCCATTGCACAGAGCAGGTAAGTATGATATGCTTGTTATTTTAGAAAAAAAACAATCCTTTACAATCGCTTGATAGCGGATCTATACTCAAATTCACTCAGTGTTGAGGTGTCCTGGATCTCTCTTGCTGACCACTGACATCTTCAGCCAGTCTTTCTAGGTTTAATTTTTGGCCATTTTGATCAGCCGAGATTATGTCACTCCCGTTCAAGTGCTTTAGTTCATTCATCTTGGCGGGTGCAAAAAATGTACATTGAAAACCAGTAAGAATACCGGTTTTCTTCGGTAAGAATCGTATCTCTGCTGTATTAAAAAGCATTTTTTTTTTTGGTTTGTTTTCTGTTTTTGGTTTGTTTTTTTTAATAGAGAAGCTCCCTTTTTAACAAGATGTCATTTTTTTTCTCTTCAGAATTAAGTGACAGTGTTGCAATGGGCGCTGCGGATCGGATGCAATCGTTAAACCTGAAGTTAACAGCACTGGGCAAGGTTTATGTCAGCAATCCTCGATACTTTCCCCTAGGTGAGAGGGCTCATCTGTCATACATAGATAATAGTAATACCTTCTGGATTTAAGGGGAAACTCATGCTGTTTTATAGATTATGTTCAGTACCGAACATTTAAATAGCATTTAAAAAAATGTAAATGTTTTACTAGGGTGATTATGAAGTATTGTATTGTTAAATATGTATTCCCAGCAAGCGAGCAACGTTCTAGGCTGCTCTTCACATGTCTACCAGGCTTAATCAATACCTGAAGCTCAAATTACACATTCAGCTGACTGAAGCAGTGTGTCACCCCCCCCCCCCCCCCTTAGATGGCGTAGTATATGTTCAAGAAGGGCTTATGCAAAGTCAGTTGGAACAAACTACAAAGAGAAAATTTGTGCTCTACCTTTCAAATGTCTTGCAAAAGTAGTGTCCTGGGTACACCTTACACAAATCATGGCTTTATTAAAAAGAAGTTGACAAAAAATACACTATAGGTTCCTTTGAAACCTGAGCTCTCAGCTGTTCTTGGGGGCGGGGGGAATTGCAGTTATGTAATTCTGAAAAAAATCATTTATTTTCCAGTGAGGCTTACAGTTGCAAGAAAAAGTATGTGAGCCCCTTGGGATAACGTGGAGTTTTGCATGAATTGGGCATAAAATGTGCTCTGAACGTCATCTAAGTCACAACAATAGAAGAACACAGTCTGCTGAACATAATACTACACAAACATTAGATGTTGCCATGGTTTAATTGCACATAACATGTAAACATTCACAGTGCAGGGAGGAAAAAGTATTTGAACCTTTGGACTTAATAACTGGTTGACCCTCCTTTGGCAGCAATAACCTCAACCAAACGTTTCCTGTAGTTGCAGATCAGACCTGCACAATGATCTGGAGTAATTTTGGACCTCTCCTCTTCACAAAACTGTTTCAGTGTAGCAATATTCTTGGGATGTCTGGTGTGAATCGCTCTCTTAAGGTCATGCCACAGCATTTCAATCGGGTTGAGGTCAGGACTCTGACTGGGCCACTCCAGAAGGCGTTTTCTGTGCTGTTGCAGCCATTGTTTTGTTGAATTACTTGTATGCTTTGGGTCATTGTCCTGTTGCATCACCCATCCTCTGCGGAGCTTCAGTTGGTGGACAGATGGTCATACGTTTTCCTGAAAAATGTCTTGATAAACACTGGAATTCATTTTCCCATCAATGACAACAATCCTTCCAGGCCCTGAGGCAGCAAAGCAGCCCCAAACCATGATGCTCCCTCCGCCATGTTTTACAGTGGGGATGAGGTTTTGATGTTGGTGTGCTGTGCCTTTTTTTCTCCACACATAGTGTTGTGTGTTCTTCCCAAACAACTCAATCTTGGTTTCATCTGTCCACAGTATATTTTGCCAGTAGTGCTGTGGAACATCCAGGTGCTCTTTTGTAAACTTCAAACGTGCTGCAATATTCTTTTTGGACAGCAATGGCTTCCTCCGTGGTGTCCTCCCATGTACTCCATTCTTGTTTCATGTTTTCCTTATTGTAGATGTGTCAACAAAAATGTTAGCATGTGCCAGAGATTTCTGTAGGTTTTTAGCTGACACTCTGGGATTCTTCTTTACCTCATGCAGCATTCTGCGCTCTGCTCTTGCAGTCGTTTTTACAGGACGACCACGCCTAGGGAGAGTAGCAACAGTGCTAAACTTTCTCCATTTGTAGACAGTCTGTCTTACCATGGACACATGAACATCAAGGCTTTTGGAGATACTTTTGTAACCCTTTCCAGCTTCATGCAAGTCAACAATTCTTGATCGTAGGTCTTCTGAGAGCTCTTTTCTGCGAGGCATGGTTCACATCAGACAGTGCTTCTTGAAACCAGTAAACCCAAAACAGGTGTGTGTTTTTTTTAAGGGCAGGACAGCTGTCAGCAACACATCCAATATCATCACACTGATTGGAGTCAAGGTTTGCTCACTCCTGGCTCCAATTAGCTCTGGGAGAAGTCATTAAGCTAGGGCCTCACATACTTTTTCCTCCCTGCACTGTGCATGTTTACATGTTATGTGCAATTAAACCATGGCAACATCTAATGTTTGTGTAGTATTATGTTCAGCAGACTGTATTCTTCTATTGTTGTGACTTAGATGACGTTCAGAGCACATTTTATGCCCAATTCATGCAAAGCTCCACGTAATCTTAAGGGGTTCACATACTTTTTCTTGCAACTGTATATCAGTTTTTGAATTTGAAACTCTTGTTATCCCCCAACCAGCAGCATTCAGACTGGAAAAGGAAGGGACACTACTTAGGCCTAGTCAGGTGTGCTGTATTAAAATGTGCTAACCAAGGAATATGCTGGACAGCAGGATAGAGCAGAGATATGACCTTGTCAGTCTTTTGCTGCACCTTCACTGTCCAATAACAGGTTAGGGGTAGGGGGTGCCATAGCTGCTTTTAACAGCAGCAGGGAAAAGACAGGTCACCCTTAATCTCTGTGCTGTGCGATGGAGCGGTGTTAATTGCAGGACTTGATAGATGGAAATCCAAATCCTTTGGTAGGCAATACAACACCCATGCTTGTATTTACACGTGTGCCTAGAGTTCAGTTCTGAGCTAAACCAATTACCTACTGATCTCTGTCCGGAGGTGATGTCCATGTACATTTGTTTTTTAAATCCAGTGTATTAGGCGTCTAATAAGCCTGCCATGAGAATCAGAGGAGATGGCAGCAAAGATTTCATCCCATGAGAGCTCATTTATAGCCTCTCATGTTCGTTAGCTGTAGATATAATAGCTTAGGGAGGATGTGCTGTACAGGTGATTGAGAGTCTTTCCAAATCCCAAATGTTACATTAACTCCTACAGGTTCTTTCCTCAATCTGAGTGGCTGATTTAAAAAGACACAATAGTCTGTTCAAAAAAAAAATGCATGTGTGTATATGTGATAGTGATCATTTTTCTTCAAACTTTTTCTTGCTTAAAAAAAAAACCTGTTACATCACACTAGTGAAGAATGACTAACATTTCTGTGGCTTAAAGCAGACTGTGGAGTTAGGGTGACTTTAAAGTGAACCTGTTGGGATACACATACAGCAGCTGCCACTTCTGACTGAATTTCTAAAAGTGAAGGCTGCTAGGCTGTCCTGATTTTACCTAGTGAGTTACAGACCTTTAATATGTGCGTGCGTGCTTTGCATGAATTCACTTTTCAGATCTCTTTAGATACATGCTTGTTTGAGGTTCGTGGCTCTTAAGTAGTAAAATCAGAATGACAGCCCTATAAACTGCATCTTTCAAAGTCAACAGGAGAAGCCAATATTTTCATAGCTCTGCTTACCGGTGCTTTAGGGTAGCAGCTTAGAAAGTTATTAGTATTATATGTCAAAATGGCTCCAGTTTCAAGTTATGTTGCCTCATTAGCAGGTTGGATCATGTGATTCACAGCAGTGCTGCTTTTTAAGCACCAATACTATAGAGTTCCCTGTCTGACTTTTACCTTAATATAAGTTTGCTGCCCTCCAACAGAAGTATTTATAAAAGCAGGACTAACTTTAGAGTTCAGGTCTAGTGTAGCCCATTTGCTGCTAGAGCAGTTTTTTGCACATATTAGGATAATTATTCTAGGCGTGAAGATTAGTTAAACCCCAAACGTGATATATTTTCTGAAACCAGAGACCCTGAATGATAAAGTGATGGCAGTTCCCATGTTTTAATGTCACATTATAATAATGCACCAGTATATCAAGTGCAAATGTTTAAAAAAAAAAAAAAAAAAACGAAAGTAATTTTTTAATCGTGCATCACAGGACACAAAGGACTTCATATTCACAACTGCTTGTTATGCTGCCACCTACAGGTGAATGGACAAAAAAGGAAGGAATCCCCTACCCAGGCATGGCCCTTCCCAGCTCAGCTAAGCCGTCTTTTTTTTTTTTTCAGCTAATGTCCTTAGATGATAGCTGCGCCTCCCTGTGTCCTTCTGAAGATTTCTTTCATGATTTTTTTCCCCTAATTCCTAGCCTCATCCTAGCACCCCTGATAGTGCAGAGGCAGGTGGGCTTTATCCTGATCAGTTGCTACGGCCAGCAAGCCCAGTGTTGTATCTGGACCCCACATGCAAGAGCAAGGACAGCTTGTAACCAGGGGCGGACTGACAACTCATGGGGCCCCTGGGCAATAGTGGATCATGGGGCCTCTGTGTCCTTGCCCAAACTCAAAAAAGCCTATGAAAAAGGTACCAGGGGCATCTCACGGGGCCCCCTACTGACCCCGGGCCCTCGGGCAGTGCCCAAGTTTTTAAATGGTCAGTCCGCCCCTGCTTGTAACCTAGACTTTCAGTGTTGGATCCTGCAGGCAGTGATCTCCTGGGCACAACCTATTAGGTAAACTCGCAGATAGGGTTTTCTGCGGGTCTAGTGCTGTGATCCCTCAGGAGAAGTCGAGTCCTTGAAGGTCCTGCAAGGATGCACCTGTCATGATGGAATGAAGATTGTTACAGGACTGTTGACAATGCTTCACCGCAGTAGCGATGTTTAAAATAGACAGGCCTACACATGTTCTGCAAATGCATCTTTGCCATTTTATCAGATCCCTGGGGCAAAAGCCTGTGTGGCTCCTGCAGCTCCATACAGCCAGTGATTCTACATGATATACAGTTGTGTTCAAAATAATAGCAGTCAGACATCACTAACCTGATCAATCACTGTTTTTGGTAGGAATGATATTTCTACATGGCAAATAATTTACTAGCAGGTGTAGTAGAGTAATAGAAATCCAACAGACCCAACAGTCATGACATGCATGCTGCTGATTCTGTGTAATTGAATCACTAATAGAAAGGGGCATGTTCAAAATAATAGCAGTGTGGAGTTCTATTAGTGAGGTCATTCATTCTTTGAAAGACAGGTGGCAATTATTGCCCTTATTTAAGGAAGGAAGGCAGCAAATGTTGTACATGCTGGTTACAGTACATTTCTCTCTGAAATTCTGAGGAAAATGGGTCATTCCAGACATTGTTCAGAAGAACAGCGTACCTTGATTAAAAAGTTGATTGGAGAGGAGAAAACCTATAAAGAAGTGCAGCAGTTCTTAGAAACAGTGCTTATACAACTAAATATTAATTAAGTGATTCAAAGGAAAGCAAAATTTTCAAACATTTTTCAGTTTATATAGTGAATGTTTGAGTTTGTAAAGAAGAATACAAACACTGCTATTTTTTTTTTTTTTTTGAACAGTCTAATATTCACTTTTCTTCAATTTTTTTTTTAGAGGAACAACAGAAATTTGATATATTTTTCTTCATGTTTTGATTTGGAATAGAATGTGTCGTGTTCCCAATGCATTTGTGTGTATGGAAAGAAAAGCTATTAGAAGGATTTCGAGCTTTATTCACTTTTTTTTTTCAACACACTGCTATTATTTTAAACACAACTGTAGCACTCGCATGGTCCAGCTTATGGAACACAAGTATTGGGGACATCTGATCAGGGATTGAATGCCACTTCGGTGTTTGGCTTGTGCCTACACTCCTCTCAGCTGGGGGGAGGGGGGCAGATCCTGTAGGGTATACAGACTGGCAGCAAGCCATGGCTTCATGCAGGGAGAGAGGTGGATGGAAGGACAGTGGGTTGGCTTTCCAGATCCCTCCATCAAAGAGGGAGGACCCATTGCACATTTCACGTTGTGATTTGACACGCCCCCCCCCCCCCTCCCAACGTTCAGATTACCTCTTAATTCTTGCCCTTATCTGGTATTTCCACTGTCTCAGAGCCACAATCCTCCACTTCCTTTGTGTTTATGGAGGAATTCTTTGCAGTGAATTCTGGTTTGCAAGATCAGCTATTGGGTTTATTTTTTCTGGCTTGGAACGTCTGTGACTGGAGTATGAGTTCTCTTCTTCCCCTCCTCCCCTTTTGCAGAAGGATGAGGCATTAGAAGAAACTCAATAGGTTGAAGCTTTTAAGGGTAAGAAATCCTCTGTAGATGATTTCTCCCAGGAGGAATTTTAGGGTTCAGGATGTCTCAGACACAAATGGCCACATTTGGCTTCTTAGCAGATTAGGTGCGCAAGTTACCGTTGTTGGAATTCTCTTCTCCTAACGTTGCTGGTTTTAGATCCTGGTAACCACCAACTCCTTTCAAATTCACCCTTACTTACAAAAAAGTAATGCATGTCGATTGGGCACACCAGGAGAAAGTGTTGTCACTACCAAAGCTCACCAGTAGCCCAAGGAGGAGAAATTGTACAGAAACCCAACTCTTTCCTACTTTCCTGATGGTCTCGGTGCTTGAGGTCCCCAACTTTATAGACACTATTGTTAAGAGGTTAAAGTCCCTCTTTTAAGGCACCCTCTTTGGTAGGGGCAACTTTGCAGCCTGCAGTGGAAGTTTCCCAAGCCCTAAAATTCTGGGCAAAACATATGCTCTGTTGCAGAGAATTTAACCTGGAAGATCCTGCCATTTTGTAGTTCCTGTAAGAATTTCCGAAAGCCCTGATTTTCCTAGTGTATGCCTTAGATTCAGTACAGCAGCTTTCTCATGAGAAGGATCCAGCGACTCAGATGTTGGTGGTTGGAACTTTTCTGCAAAAACCAAATCGAGAGACTGCCCTTTTGAGAGTGAACACTTGTTTGAACCATCCCTAAATTAATTTGCAGTGACAGTGGAGGAAAAAAACCCTTATACAACCAAAGAAGGCAGTAATGGTGGCAAGTAAAAAACTGATTAATGCCTTTTGGAATCCAAAAAGTCCAAGTCTCCCAGAAATCTGCCTCACAGTGAAGGGGGCCCCCCCATTTGTGATGGTTGGGGGATTGCTATTGGCCTTTGCAGCCGCCTGGAGTTATGAAGTGTTAGATGAGTGCATCTACAACATTGTTTTCCAGTGGTTACAAGCTGGAATTTTGCTGCTTCCCCCCCCCCCCCCACCCAGTTGGTGGTTGCTTTGCTTCATCGGGGGAATTTCTGACGTTGATTGATATCAAGGATGCCTACCTACACACCTTCATTTTCTTGGCCTCACCAACAGTTTCTGTAAATTGGCAATGAAGGATCACCACTGTCGGTTTGTGGGGTTGCCTTTCAACCTGTCAATGGCCCCCAGAGTGTTTACTAAGGCGTTGGTCCAGTTCTGCAAGTTGTTGAGGACCCAAGATTTCCCTATTTTGTGCTACCTGAATGACCTGCTTCTGGGTCAAACAGCTGAGAAACTGACATCAAATATCGAGAAGATGGTACAAATCCTGGATATGTTCCACAGGGTGTTGAACATTCAGAAGTTGGCCTGTGTTGTGTGTGAGTGCTTAGGCTTCTTACTCGACACAGCACAGAAGAAGGTACTTTTCAGCAGGAAAGGTCATCAGGAAAGTTTATTAGTAAATCATGCACACAGCTGTATAAAAATGCAGCAGAAATTCTAATGCATTTGAGCCATAACGGCCTTAATCATTTCACACATTTTCTCTGTTCTACTTGGTGAACGTTTCTGCCTCATCTGATGTCAGCATCAGGCATAGGGTACTTTTAAACATCTGTGTGAGCTGCAAGTTGTCCCCAGTTTTGCGTTTGTATTTTCTTGAGCCCTTTTTGTTTGTTGTCTTACAAACCCTTACGTTGGATGCTTTTGCATGTCCCAAAGCTTTTAAGACTTCCCATGTCCGTAAATGAATGGTAAATAAAATAAGACTTGTACACACTGTTCTTTGGAGACACAGGTCCCACCCTTCTGTGTTTATGACCATGCTGTCATTACTGCTTTGCTACAGCATGGAGCTATGCTGGTAGTATTCAGAGGTTACCTTGGCCTGGTTAGTTTTTTGTTTGCCAGTATCCAGTTCTTCTGTAGGCTGCAGTATAGCCCCAAGGTTTACTACTTTGTGTTTATTTTAGCATTTGAAGATAAATGCGTCATTTATATATATATCTATCTATGTGTGTGTGTGCCCCAACAGATTTGTCGGAGAAATTTGACTTTCCTTTCAGAATCAACATTTTCTTTGGAACACTATACTTCAAAATACTCCCAAAAATGTGGGCCATTGATTGCAAACAAGAGTTGTTAATTTGCACACGCAAAAAAGTATTATTCCTAGCAGATTCATTCAAGACCATGTTGCAAAAATGAATACACCCCAATGAAAGTCTTAGGAGCAAAGCTAAATTTTAGAAAACAAAATCCTACATACAGATGAGTTTAATTTATTCATTAAACAGGTGTCCAGCAGACAGTTGATTATAAAAGGGCATTACCCCTTCCCTTTTCATGCTGTCAGCAATGGCACCACGTGGAACAAAAATGTCACAAGGCCTGAGAAAGAGAAAATAATTTCTTTACACAAGAAAGGTGAAGGCTACAAGAAGATCAGCAAAGCTTTACTTATCAGTCACATTTTTGGATCACTTTTGCTACAGTATTCTTACAATGATGGAACTGAAACCATCTCACAGAGACGTCCAGGCCATCCATGTAAGTTAACACTTTGACAGGAGCATCTTCTGATGAGAAGGGTTGAAGAAAATCGTCATGCAAGTTCACTGGAGTTAGCTAAAGAAGTTGAAAGCCAAACTGGGGTGATTGTTTCCTGTGAAACAATATGGTGTACACTGCAGAGAAATGGGATGCATGGGTGTCGTCCACGAAGGAAGCCTCTCCTAAAGCCCATGCACAAAAAAGCCTGCCAAGAATTTGCTAGTGCCCATGCTGAAAAAGAAGACTACTGGGACAATGTACTCTGGAGTGATGGGACCAAGATAAATGTATTTGGAACTGATGGCTTCAAAACTGTACTCCTCACCTTTGTGACGCCATACAAAAGAAAATGCATGGTGCCTACAGTGAAACATGGTGGTGGCAGTGTCCTTCTGTGGGGCTGCATGAGTGCTGCTGTTGTCGGGGAGCTGCATTTCATTGATGGTATCATGAACTCACAGATGTACTGCTCTAAATTGAAAGAGAAGATGCTACAATCACTCCGTGCCCTTGGTCGTTGTGTGTTTTGGATCATTGTCATGTTGGAAAAGTGCACATCTAAGACCACTGTTGCATTTCTGAAGAACAGGGTGAAAGTGATTCAGTGGCCAAGTATGTCTCCTGATCTGAACACAGTCAACACCTATGAGGAATTCTGAAGAGACACGTTGAGCACCACTCACCATCCAACATCCAGGCTCTAAAAGAGGTCGTTCTTAAACAATGGAAATAGATCGATGTTGCAATTTGTTGCCAACTTGTTCATTCCATGCCTAGAAGACTTGGTGCTGTCCTTACAAATCATGGCGGTCATAGAAAATACTAGATGTAGTAGTTTTTGTTGTGGGGTGTATTTATTTTTGCATCAACTAATTTGAGTAAAACTGAAGATTTTGAAATCCAACTTATATTATTAACCACTTGCCAACTATGCTATAGCCAAATGATGACTACAGCGCGGTTTTCCAGTTCTAGGAGGGTGTCGTATGATGTCCTCCCAGAATGTGCCCTCCGTGATCCCCATGATCGTGGTTTCCTACAGACACAGCTGATCACGTGATGTGGTAAAAGGCCAATCACAGCGGCCTTTTACCACGTGATCAGCTGTGTCCAATGACACAGCAGATCAGCGGGTAAATACAGTTGCCAGTTATCAACTGCAATTTCCTCACACTGTCACAGCGGGGAGGAAAGTACTGCCGATAACCGTCAATTGTCAGAGGACAGATCGGCACCGATCATCAGTGCCCTGATGATCCGTGCCTAGCAGGGCTGCCCACAAGTGCCCAGCAGTGCCACACACCTGTGACCATCACAGCCTAGTAGTGCCCCCTATCAGTGCCCATCATTGTTGCACATCATTGCTGCCTATCAGTGCAGCCTCATCAACACATATCAATGAAGGAGAAAAATTACCTGTTTGCAAAATTTTATAATGGAAACAAAGAAAAACTTTTTTTTTTTTTTTCACGTTTTTTTTCTTCTTTTTTCTTTTTTTTTTTTTGTTTATAGCGCAAAAAAATAAAACAACCAGCAACTAGTAAATACCACCAAAAGAAAGCTCTATTTGTGTGAAAAAAATTATAAAAATTTCATATGGGTACAATGTTGCATGACTGCGCAATTGTCCTTCGACGTGCGACAGCGCTGAAAGCTTAAAATTGGACTGTGCAGGAAGGGGGTATAAGTGCCCGGTAGGCAAGTGGTTAACCTTACTTTCATGTAATGAGCTGAGCAAATGTTCTATAAAACTCCGTTTTGAAAAATCAAGCCACCAGCTTGGCTGTAAAATCTGGCAGGGCTATGTAAATTTCAGGTCTGTAGGAACAGAAATCTAAATCCTTTGGAAGGTAAAACCTCTCTAATATACAGTATGTGTATTTACAGTAGCTGTTTGTTGTTTTACCTTGAAGCCTTTAGATATAGTATTCTAATTTTGTGTGCTTTGTTTTTATGCCAATTTTAAACCTATTTATTTTTCTGTTTTCTTTTGAAGAGTTTTTGGTCCAATACCTGGAACAACAAGTGTGCACATTGCACTGGGATGTGGGCTATGTAACTAAAACAATGCAAGAAATCGATGTGACCATCCCCAGGTTACTTGAAGTTTATGACCACCTGTTTAAAGCAAGGGTAAGTGTTTTGTTATGGGAAGGGATATGGAAGGTGCATTCTTAAGCCCATCTCTGGGGAACATTGGAAACTTAAGCACCTTTTATTTTCTTGAATCAACTGTTGTCAACATGACTCTCACAAGTATCTTTTCCTGAAGACTGGTGATTCAATACTTCACTCCCGGCCTGCTGCTTAACTGGTCTTGTGGCCACACCTCAGTGAGTTTACAATGCTGCCATTCGTCTTTAACCCATTGACGCCGATGTCACACAAATATGCGGACTCACAGAACTTGGCTTTTTTCCGTGGGGCCGCAAATTTGCGCACCTGTCTTTGTGCTGGGAGCGTGCCGCACAGTGTGCTCCCAGCACAAAGACTGGGGTGTCACTGAGATCCCCGGGTCCCGTTATAACAATCAGGACCCAGGACTTCCGATTCTGGGTCACATGATCGCTGTGATAGCCTCTAATTGGCTATCACAGTGATCAGTCATAATAATAATCCTGACCTGTGATCAGGAGGTCAGGATTTTTTTTTTTTTTTTTTATTTGGTGTCTTTTTTTTTTTTTTTTTTTTTTTAGATTTGAAAAAAAAACAAAATGCACACTATTGTTTCTGGGCTGTAGTACAGGCACCAATAAGATACACATATATGGTATCTCTGCAATCGTCAAGAGCTGGAACATTTTAATTGGGTTGTTTGGTAGTAGGTTATGGTAGTAACAAGAAACACACAGCTAAATTTAAAAAAAAAACAAATTTATTATTTTGGGCCAATTTTCCTTTGAATAATAAAAAAATAAATCAGTAGATATCCACAGCTAAATTTAAAAAAAATAAAAAATTTTTTTTTTTTACGATTTTGGGCCAGTTTTCCTTTGATAATAAAAAAAAAATCAGGAGATAGCCATTAGCATTTACCAAATGAAAGCCCAATTTTGTCCTGAAGAAAACCAGATATAATCCACCTGGATGTACAAAGTAGTTGTGCTATGTACGGTTTTACTAACACAGGTCAAAGTTGCCTGGTCACCTGCCTAGTGTAATGAAAATGTTCTTATTACATGGCAGCAGTGTGGACACTTAAAGACCTTTCCACTCCTGCAGTCCGGAAGGGTGAAGAAAACTGCAGACCTAGTGCGTCACATGACTGCAGATATAAGGGGAGCATTGTTTTTGTGTTGTGTGTTTTAATTGACGGTTGATTAGATAAAAGGAGATGTGGGTATTATTTTGATGTCCCTGACCAGACCTCAAGTTTGAGGTAAAACTGTGATGTAAAAGAAAGCAAAATGTTGGGGGGAGGTTAAATGCTATCGACCAAGAAAAAAAAAAAGTATTAATATTTAAAAAATATTATTCATGTTAATGTTATTAGCATGTGCAGGTTTACTCTCTGGTACTGTGTGACTTATTTTGTTTGTTTGGTCAGATGTAGTTTACATGTGCACTTTTGGTTAGATCCACCAACGTTCCACTTCATGTTTTTTTTCACATCAGATAGATGTGTTTTGGCACAAAGAGCCAGCAGTAGTAGTTTTGTAATATTGCAAAACAAGTCTAGTTCAATATGACTACTTTCCCAGCTTATCCAAGCCATGTCTTCAGTTTTGGTAGGTTTTAGCATTATGCGTTATTGCTTGCTGGTTTAGATACAGCACTATAAAGGACCTCCTTCATTAGATTGTAAGCTCCCAGGATCAGGCCTTCCTATCCCTCTTGTATTGAACTGTATTGTTGCTGTATTGTCTCCCGTTCTATTGTAAAACTCTGAGCAAACTGTTGGCGCTATATAAAGCCTGTATAATAAGAAGAAGGTGGAAGGAGTGAATTTTGTAAGATTGATAAAGGTCAGGAGCAGAACATTGCCTTGCTTGCTGTGCTAATGAGATCTCTGTATGTGTGGGATTGTAATACGTCTATACTCTGTTTAGGACCCATTCTGGAATAGAACGAAGAAGCCCTTACACCTCTTAGACTGTATTCATATCCTGCTGTCTGGATACGTACAAGACCCCAGCAAAGTGCCAAGCTATGAAAGGTGAGGACAGTACCTTGTTGGGAAATTTATTGGGGGTGGATGTTGACTATGGTGTAGTTATGGCAATGGCACTATTTGGTAAATGGCTTTTAAGAAGATCTTACCAATCTGGAATACATGTAATACTGCAAAAGAGCGGGTGAATAGGCAAAACACTGATGTACCGTATTTGCCGGCGTATAAGACGACTGGGCGTATAAGACGACCCCCCTACTTTTCCTGCTAAAATGTAGTGTTTGGGCTATACTCGCCGTATAAGACTACCCCTCTTCCAATGCACACCAGTGGGAGGAATAGTGCCCCATCATTGATGTCAGTGGGAGGAATAGTGCCCCATCATTGGTATCAGTGGGAGGAATAGTGCCCCATCATTGATGTCAGTGGGAGGAATAGTGCCCCATCATTGGTATTAGTGGCAGGAATAGTGCCCCATCATTGGCATTAGTGGCAGGAATAGTGCCCTATCATTAGTATCAGTGGAGGAATAGTGCTCCATCATTGGTGTCAGTGGGAGGAATAGTGCCCCATCATTGGTATCAGTGGCAGGAATAGTGCCCCATCATTGGTATCAGTGGCAGGAATAGTGCCCCATCATTGGTGTCAGTGGGAGGAATAGTGCCCCATCATTGGTGTCAGTGGGAGGAATGGTGTCCCATCATTGGTGTCAGTGGGAGGAATAGTGCCCCATCATTGGTGTCAGTGAGGGGTGGAATAGTGCCCCATCATTGGTGTCAGTGGGGGGGGGAATAGTGCCCCATCGTTGGTGTCAGTGGGGGGGAGGAATAGTGCCCCATCGTTGGTGTCAGTGGGGGGGAGGAATAGTGCCCCATCGTTGGTGTCAGTGGGAGGAATAGTGCCCCATCGTTGGTATCAGTGGGAGGAATAGTGCCCCATCATTGGTATCAGTGACACCAATGATGGGGCACTATTCCTCCCACTGAGACTTGCTGACCCTGTTCTCGTATGGTGCTGCTGCAGCCAGCATATGTGGTTGCAGCAGCACCTCTACACAGAACACTTACCTGCTGCTCCGGCACTCAATTTTCGCGGGGCCGCTCGGCTCCGCCCCCTCGCCGGTGATTGGCCGCCTGTGTGCCTTTCCTGAGCTACAGTTCTGGCGGCCAATCACCGGTGAGGAGGCGGAGCCGAGCAGCCGCACGAACATCCAGTGGCCGAACTGAAGGAGACGCCGCGCTTCCTGGACCGGATCGTCGTGGGACTGGATCCAGGTAAGAGACATCAGCCCCTGCAAACCACTGTACTTAATGCCGCAGCCCCCCTAACATGTGTACCGGCGTATAAGACGACCCCCGACTTTTGAGAAGATTTTCAAGGGTCAAAAAGTCGTCTTATACGCCGGCAAATACGGTAATTTGTGATATGCAAGATTCTTTCCAAAAAATGCTGTTATGCTATGTGTTTATTTTGCTTTATATCAGATTACTTTACTCTTTCATAACAGTCATTGATGCCTAGATGGCCATTCAAAACATAGCAGTGTCTGCGTGCTTCAGTTAGCTTGACAATAACTCTGACTTGTTTGCATGCCTAAATAATATTTATATTTATTTTTAAAGGCCGTAGACCATTATTTGTTTATACCCTGCTTTTTGTTTTTTTTTAATACTGTAATTGTATCTGACAGTTGCAGTAATAAACAAAAGAACACATGTCTTCAAGCTACATCTGCAAGCTAAATGCTTGTTTTGTCATTAAGGTGTGTGTGTGTGTTAGAGATATCTATCTTATCTCACACTTCACATATACCTTAATGACAAAACAAGCATTTAGCTTGCAGATGTAGCTTAAAGACATCAGTGTTCTTTTGTTTATTACTGCAACTGTCAGATACAATTACAGTATTAAAATATATATCTCTTATACACACACTATATTGCTGAAAGTATTGGGCCAGCCCTCCAAATCATTGAATCCAGGTGTTCCAATCACCTCCATGGCAACAGGTGTATACAATCAAGCACCTAGGCATGCAGACTGCTTCTACAAACATTTTTGAAAGAATGGGTTGCTGTCGGGAGCTCAGTGAATTCAAGCGTGGTACCGTGATAGGTTGCCACCTGAGCATCTGTGAAGTGTCCTTCCTACTAAATATTCCACGGCCAACTGTTAGTGGTATTATAACAAAGTGAAAGCAACTGGGAACAAGAGCAACACAGTACATGCTGAAGTGCACAGAAGTTTCAAACTGTCTGCAGAATCAATAGCTAAAGACCTCCAAACTTCGTGTGGCCTTCAGATTAGCACAACAATAGTGTGTAGAGAGCTTCATGGAATGGGTTTCTATGGCCGAGCAGCTGCATCCAAGTCTTACATCACCAAGTGCAATGCAAAGCATCATATGCAGTGGTGTAAAGCACGCCGCCACTGGACTCTAGAGTAGTGGAAACGTGGTCTCTGGCGTGACAACGCTTCTATGTCTGGCAATCCGATGGACTTTGTATGGGTTTGGTGTTTGCCACGAGAACAGTACTTGCCTGACTGCATTGTGCCCAGTGTAAAGTTTGGTGGAGGGGAGATTATGGTGTGGGGTTGTTTTTCAGGGGTTGGGCTTAGCCCCCTAGTTCCAGTGAAGGGAACTCTTAAGGTGTCAGCATAATAAGACATTTTGGACAATTTCATGATCCCAACTTTGTGGGAACAGATTGGAGATGGTCCCTCCTGTTCCAACATGACTGCGCACCATTGCACAAAGCAAGGTCCTTAAAGACATGGATGAGTGAGTTTGGGGTGGAGGAACTTGACTGGCCTGCATCTCAACCTGATAGAAGACCTTTAGGATGAATTAGAGAGGAGACTGCAAGCCAGGCCTTCTCGTCTGACATCAGTGCCTGACCTCACAAATGCTCTTCTGGAAGAATGGTCAAACATTCCCATAGACACCCTCCTAAACCTGTCAAACAAAAAAGTGGGGGTGCCACCTCCAAATCAGTCCCATAAACAAGGAGAAGCTGCCTTTAAAAGTGGAAAAAAACACTATGGTCAAAAATAAAAGAAAAATGCGCTACTCATATTAATCCTAAAGTGATTAATATCTGCATATAATTCAACACCTAAAATAATACCACTGTGAATAATCAAATTGTACAGTGTCCTTCTAAAATAATCAGTTATTAAGTGTCCAAAAAGAGTCCATATAATAACTACATGGAGATTTAACCTTCCACACCCGGTGTCCAAAAAACAATTAAGCAGATAATCCACTTGTGCAATTCCCCACCACATGCAGTGAGAGTAACAAGTCACCAGATATAAGATGTTAAAGGCGAAATGTAGTCTGCTATATCAGAATAGCCGACTTAACCCAAATCTTCACAGGCTTCCACACAGTAGGCTTTCTCAGTTGGGATGTCATAATGCAAACACTCAAAAGAAAGAGGTTTTCCATAGTGTAGCAAGTTTTTATTGAAATCCATTTGATAATATAAAGTAAATATTTAACTCGCATATTGCTGTGCCCAAAGGGCAGAAGCAGATGCTCCGCACCACCGCTCTCTTGACTTCTGATGACGTGATTTACGAAACGCATTGCGGCTGAGCCGTTTGTCGTCACTTCCAGTCCTTCTGCGTGTCGCGTCACTTCCAGTCCTTCTGCGTGTCGCGTCACTTCCAGTCCTTCTGCGTGTCGCGTCACTTCCAGTCCTTCTGCGTGTCGCGTCACTTCCAGTCCTTCTGCGTGTCGCGTCACTTCCAGTCCTTCTGCGCGTCGCGTCACTTCCAGTCCTTCTGCGCGTCGCGTCACTTCCAGTCCTTCTGCGTGTCGCGTCACTTCAAGTGACTGAGTCGAGTTGTGGAATGCTTGCCAACTCGGGTCAAGAGAGCGTCAGTGCGGAGCATCTGCCGTGTGTGTGTATCTTCCTTAACCACTATTTTTATCACTGCATTGGTTTGCTCCATAAAGCTTTGTTTTTTGTCTCTTCTTTAGGCGGAGGTTTAACACCATTTGCCTGGATGCCATTGCTTGCTATCTAGTTGAGCTCCAGTCCATGGACCCGACTCCTGTAGTACAGACACGAATTGGGAACTTCAAATCATTACAAGCTAAACTGGAAAGATTAGGTTCTTGAGCAAGGTTTTAATTAGATCTCTCAGCCAGCAACTGCGAACTGAATAGAAGTCGATGGGAAACCATTAAGCACTTGAAAATGACTAAATTGCAGCTGTCTCCAGACTTTGGACTCCTCCTTTGGACAGAATTGTGTGTGCCTGTAATGTTTATAAAATCCCAATCTCCATGCAAACCCCAGCTGGTGTAATACAGTACAGATTGGGGTTTGTATGTCCTTGGAATAAATGCTTTTTCAAAGTTGCAGATATGAAGCAGTGATGGAGAAAAATCTGCATGTTTGGCCATGGTGCTATTTACCAACAGTTGTACATTGCACAGGAGCACTGCCAACATATTTTTTTTTTTTTTTCAATACATCAATACTGTTTTCATCATTTTGTGCAAACCAAAGCACCAGCTGTGCCTCAGACACTGGTCAAGAGATACATTGTCATTTTTCCGAATTGTGCACATATAAAATCTTCATAAACTGTCTCGGATCAAAGCATGGCTCTGTTCATTTGGAATCCTGCTCATGATTTTTAAAATTCTATAAATAATTTTACTAAACTTGATTATAATTGCTGGATTCACTTTTCTTCAAGTGTTAAGAAAATATACCTATTTCATGTACATTTTCTCCTTTTGTCTTTCTTTTTCTGGTATTACTTCTCTTTCCTGTTCTGTTTTTTCTCCTTTACTATTGTCTTGCTTACTTCTGTCTATTTTAAGGTTAACTCCAGGCAGATATTAAAGACATTATTGCAGCCCTATGTTCATTGAAGTGGAGTTCCACTTACCTGTCAAACAATAAGTCAGCAGCTACAAAAAACTGTAGCTGCTGACTTTTCAAAAACAGCCACTTACCTGTCCCTCGGTCCCATGGTGTGTCCCCCGCAGCCTGTTTCACCGGCCGTCCTGGATTCCAGAAGGCTGGCATCTTCAGTGTGGGCACCCGACTGTGCATGCGTGAGTAGTGCTGCACTTCATGAATGGTCCTGTAGTCTTCTGGGACCTGTCACGGAAATGGGAGTGGGTACCTGTCAAATTCGAGTATCTGCTCCCACCCCCCAAAGGTGCCAATTCTTAATGGGGAGCGGGGGAGCAGTCCTTAAAGCGGAACATCCCCTTTTGGGTGGAGCGCCATTTTAACCACTTGCCGCCTGGCCTATGGTTATGGTCAAATGACGACCGGGCAAACACGTCGTCCCTCCGGTAAAGCGCCACATGGCGTCCTTCCCGGATCGTGCTTTGCACAGGGCCACGCTGTGTTGAGACCTGTCACCGGCCATGTACCTCGGACACGGCCGATGACAGATCTGTGTACCGGCCCATTGCCAGTACCATGTGACCTGCTGTGACCAATCACAGCAGGTCACATGACAGTTGTATACAATGGATGGCTTTCTTTCATGCCATCCATTGTATAAGAGTGTGTCTAGCTGTGAATGGTCACAGTGATCACATTCACAGGCTGGGCCAATCACAGCCCATCTGTGTCATGTGATTAGCCATGGCCAATCACAGCTAATCACAAAAAAAACCTGAATGAATCGATTTCATTCAGTTAAATACTTGCTTCTAGCAAAGAAATAATTGATCACTGCTACGTATAATTGATCACTGCCAGATATATGATGATGCTATACTGCACTGGTGACAGTATGTAAAAAAAACAAAAGTGAAAATAATTTTTTTCTTCATTTTCCAAAAAATTATGGCAAAAAAATTACAACTTCAAAAAAACTCGCCATGCCTCTTATGAAGTACGTCGGACTGTCTAGTTTGCAAAAAGGGGTCATTTGGGGGATATCTGTACTGTTCTGGCATTTTTGGGCCCTACAAGAAATTAGATTGGCTGTCAGTACTTCAGGATTGATCAATATTCAGATCTATACCATAGTTGGTGAACTCTATAACTTTCCTACAAACTAAATAATAAATGCTAATTTGGGTTATTTTCACCAAAGACATGTAGCAGAATACATCTTGGCCTAAATTTATGAAGAACAATTATTTTTTTTGCAAACTTTTATAAAGGAAACAAAAAAAAGGTGTTTTTATTTTTTTGGGTTTTTTTTCAAAAGTTTTGCTATTTTTTTGTTAATTTAGCAAAAAATAAAAACCTCAGTGGTGATAAAATACCACCAAAAGAAAGCTCTAGTTGTGTGAAGAAAATGATAAAATTTTAGTCTGGGTACAATGTTGTATGACCGCGCAATTGTCATTTAAAATGTTAGACCGCTGAAAGCTGAAAATTGGCCTGGGCAGGAAGGGGGTAGAAGTGCCCGGTATGGAAGTGGTTAATACATCATACATGTATTTAAGTGTAAGTACCTACATTTTACCTGGTATAAGGGCTAATTCTCATTAAATGCAGTCCAGTGCATTTTTTTTTCTGCATCAAAAATGCATGCACAGTGTTTTCCATGTATTCCAATGGCCCTAGTTCACACTAGTGCAGTCAGTTCCAAAAGTCCTGCATGCTGCATCTATGGTGCACTTTAAGAAAGCACACCAAAAAACTTGCAATCTAATGAAACATCTATGGAAAACCATGTGTTAACTGCATGAAAACCAAGGGAACACCCATGCAGCAGCCCAGCATGGCAGTGAGAAAAGGACCGAAGTATTTTGCAGTCCCCTGTACAGTGGAGTTCAGGTTGGGAGATGTAGAAACAACACAAGGAGCCACACAGTTCTGCTCCAGAGCTCATGTACTAACAAGGAACATGCTGTCCGAAGAAAACAGAGAGATGAGCTCAAAAGTCTTTTGCTTCTCCTTTTACTGTCAAGTCACTGGCCAGGGAATGGAGAAGACCTCGAAGGTTACTTGACCGTAGCAGAGAAAAATCCGGTGCCTTGCCAGACTGGAGTGTGCTATGTGGCAGATCTTTGTAAATCTCAGACATGAATGGAGAGAAATACAAATCTTTTATTCAGTAAAACATGCTAAATATGTATTTTGTCTGTATGTTTTGCAGTTATTGGAGCAAGAAACATGTTCTAAGAGTTATAACTATTGTTCAAGATCAGAATATGTATTTATATTTTTATTCTCAACTGTCCTTAAAGTGGTTGTAAAGGCTAAAGTTTTTTGTTTGTTTTTTTTTTTTTTGGGGGGGGGGGGGTTTGGGGTTTTTTGTTTTTTTTTTTTGGGGGGGGGGGGTGTTTTAATACCTTAATGAATTCTCTGCAACAATTTAAAAACCTTTAATGTTCATTTTCCCATCACTGGCTCCCCCTGAATACCTTCATGAGCCCAATCTTGATCCAGCGCTGTCCCTAAGGTACATTGTACAATTTTCTTGAGAATTTTTCTTTAGATTTACCAAACACCATATATGAGGTCAAACCTAAAAAACACTTTCAATTGTATCCAATTAGACAGGCCCTTGCACTATAGAGTTGAAGGTAATTCTAAAGGAAATTGGACAGAAAATTGTACAGTGTATGGCCAGCCTCAGAGCAGCAGCATTGCTTTCTTTTCTCACAGGACTCCTGCTGTGGTCAATCAGATCCTGTGACGAGGAAGTAGAAGGTGAGGCAGATTGAGCCCGCACGTGTGCAATCATAGGAAGCGGCGCTCTATGGTGGCACATGGAGAAAAGAAGGAGCGCCAGAGGGGAACCCCAGAAGAGGAAGATCAGGGCAGCTCTGTGCAAAACAATTGCACAGAGCAGGTAAATAGGTTTGTTATTTTTAAAAACTTCCATTAATCATGTCCCCGCCGCCCTTTGCAGATATACTGCTATAGGGTGGCAAGGGTGTACAGAATCGTGTGTATGTGTGTATGTATGTGTGTATATATATATATATATATATATATATATATATATGTGTGTGTGTAAAAAATAATGATTTTGCATTTTCAGGTAGGGGGTGTGCACCCTACCCAGGCCACCATTGTCAATCACCGGGTCCCAGCCGGTGAATACCGAGGATCTTCGACGGGGAGGAGGGCTGCTTTGTTTACTAACAGTCCTCCCTGTCGGCTCAGGCACACTGTTTTGGATGGCTGTGCACAGAACAAACTGCCCCCCAGAACAAACACAACCAGCACATGATCGCCCCCTCATGTTAACCCCTTCCTGCCCAGTGCCATTAGTACAGGGTCAGTGCTTTTTTTTGGGGGGGGGGGGTTTAGCACTGATCACTATATTGGAGTCACTGGAGATGTCAATGACCCCAAGTCAGTTCCCCCCCAGTGTCAGAATGCCCCCCATAGTCCCACAGTCCTGCTATAAGTCGCTGATCGCCACCATTATTAGTAAAAAAAAAATTCCAGTATCTATACCGCCATTTTTTAAATGCTATGACTTTCACGTAAACCAAGTAATTTACAAGTATTGGGTTTTTTGGGGGGTTATCTTCATCACCCCCCACAAGTAGTACAGTGTCACCATGGTGACACTACTGCTAGGGTGACAGTATGTAAAAAAAAAAAACAATCTAAAAATGTTAAAAAAAGTTTAAAAATTATAATTATTGGTTATAAACTAATTTGAGTTTTTGTTTTGTTTTTTTTACTAAAAAGATAATGGAATACATTTTGGCCAAGATTTATGATGAAATATTTATTTGCTAAATTTTATAAGAAAAACATTTTTCAAAAGTTTTTTGAAGAAAAAATTTTTTTCAAAATTTTTGGACTTTTTCATTTACATAGTAAAAAAAATTAAAATCCCAGTGGTGAATAAATACCACCAAAATAAAGTTTTATCTGTCTCAAAAAAAGCTAAAAAAATTCATATGGGTACAGTGTTGCATGACCGCGCAATTGTCATTCAAAGTGTGATAGCACTCAAAGCTGAAAATTGGCCTGGACAGGAAGGGGGTGAAAGTGTCCGGACTTGAAGTGGTTAATCTCCTCAAGGAGGTTGAATTTGTTTCTTCTCAGCCATGCTAAGTTCTTTCTTTGATGCTTCTATCAACTGCTGCTGGCAAATTTAGGCTGGATATTCAACCTTGGAAGTCTCCAGTCAGCCACCAAACACAGGTTTTCCCAGTTTGATATATATATATATATATATATATATATGTAGATGATCTTGCTGGTAAGGCCCATCATGTTTCTGGCGTGACACACCTGAATGTGTTAATGTGAACAATAGGACTTGGTAGTTTATCCTCAGACAATGCTGGCCAGACACATATAGCAGTTTCCTGCAGATCCAGAGTCATGGCAATGTTTTGCATGTCCCTGAGTCTACTCGTGGGTAGGCTGCCAAATGGCCATAATATGGGATGGAGAATCCTTCATTTTCCTTAATTGTACTTTAAGGGACGCAGGATGAAGTATTCAAGTACACAGGAACTATGTTCTTGCTTCTGGAGGTTAAAACGGACAAACAAAAGCTGTAGGGACAGCCTAATTAAACCCCCTCCCACTCAATCATCCATTTATTTTTTTTGCTAGTGTCCTGCGAGAATGAAATTTTTTTTTACATCTCTCTCTAAGTTTCTTTAACCACTTGCCCACCAGCCACTGTAAAAAAAACCGCGACAGGGTGGCACCGCTGCGCATAATCACGTTTTAAAACATAATTTTGCAAAACAGGTAGGGGGCGCTTGTGAGGTGCGCGACCGCTCTACCCGTGCCGCTGATCGCGGCCGCGAGTGTCAATCACTGGGTCCCAGTGATTGCCGGCAAACAGTGACACAGAGCACAGCTGCATTGTTTTCAATGCAGTCTGCTCCGTCAGTTTCCAGCACACTGTTCCTGAGAGCGAGTTTAGCTCTCTCAGGATCAGTGTGTTCCTGTGAAGTACACCCCCCCGACCACTAGTAAAACACTCCCCTCACACAGTTAACCCTTTGATTGCCTAAAAAAAGTTAACCCCTTCCTCCCCAGTGCCATTAGTACAGTGTCAGTGTTTTGTTTTTGTTTTTGTTTTTTTTGCACTGATCACTGTATTGGTGTCACTGGAAATGTCAGTGACCCCAAGTCACTCCCCCCCCCCCCCAGTGTCAGAATGTCTGCCGCAGTCCCGCCATAAGTCGCTGATTGCCACCATTATTAGTGTAAAAAAAAAAAAAAAAATCCAGTATCTATACCGCCATCTGTAAACGCTATAACTTTCACGTATACCAATTAATTTATACGTATTGGGATTTTTTTTTAGCAAAGACATGTCGCAGAATACATTTTGGCCGAAATTTGATTGTGGATCAAAGCAATTTATATGCACAACAATTTATCGCTGCCAACCCAAATTCAAACCTTGCCAGACCAGTCGCATGGAAACTCATTACGGTTTCCGAATTTACATTTTTTTTGGGCCTAACCCTCAACATGGGCATTACTAAAAGAAATGAATTGCGGTTGTATTGGTCCACAGACCCGATTCATCATATACCATATATATCATATATATATGGTATATGATATATATATGTTCTCTGCTGCCATGGCCAGACATAGAAAGAGTATAAGGTGTTTTATGCATTTCAGCAACAATACACTCTGTCATCATTGGGGTGACCCTGAATTTGACCGGCTCCACAAAATTCAGCCCCTCGCAAATCACCTTAACCAAAAATTGCAGATGTCTATACTCCCCAGCAAAAAATCTGCGTTGATGAGTCCCTAATTAATTTTTCTGGCCACCTTGCATTCAAACAATTTCTCCCCTGCAAGCGTGCCAGATATGGGGTCAAGATGTGGAAGACCTGTGAGAGGACAACAGGCTATACTTATAAGTTTTGGATTTACGAGGAAAAAGAAAGTCACGTGGAGCCCCCCGGATGCCCAGACTACATGGGGAGCAGTGGCAAGATAGTTTGGGACTTGGTGTCATCATTTCTACATATGGGGTACCACTTATACGTGGACAATTTTTATTCAAGCATGCCACTATTTAGACATTTGTACAATCTTGGAACTGGCACTTGTGGCAAAGTGTGACCTAATGTGTGCCACCATTAGAAGTGGGTGGATGCAGGGCGGTATATTCTAATGGTGGGCATACCACACACTTTTTCTGGCAGAGATTTCTTCTCCTTTTTTTCATTCAGCCCACAGGCTGCATACAAAAAAAAAAAGAACATAGCATATATACCCAACAAGGACCAGCGACGTACTGGTACATCACTGGACTGTGAATGGTTATACCAGGATGATGCCTACAGCTGCAGGCATCATCCTGGTATCGTTTTTTTTCAGCCGCGATCGGCTTTCATGTAAAAGCAATCCTAGTGGCTAATTAGCTGCAGGATTGCTTTTGCAAGCAGTGGGAGATGATGCCCCCCCTCCCCCGCTGCCTTCCACGGCCTTCTCGGGCAGTCCTGTGCCATCGGGGGAACCTGAGAAGGCAGCCGGTGTTTCTGCCAGCTGACCATATGACTATAGAGCTGATTGGAGACCAGAGTGGTGCCCATCGTCTCTATAGTCTAAGAATTCGGAAGCTACAAGCATTTCATCACTTCAGTTTCGCAGGATATAAACAGCGCCATTTGTAAATTGGGAAAGCATCTGATCACACCGACCTTAGTTTGATGAGATAATGTAAGGGCAGAGGAGATATCCAGAGTCTGATAGACCCCAGATTTCTCAAAAAAGAATATATGACAATGCCCATGTCAGGGATCCCCGCGGCGCTTGTCCCGGCGCAGGCGCAGTGCACCACTCTGTGCAGGGACGCGGGCACCAGGTCCTGGCTGACCACGGCATTCAGGTTCGCGCATGCACAGTAGGAACCGCGGTCGCGCCAATAACAGCGCAGGGCGCGATATTTAAACGGCCCTGAGCTGTCATTCAGTGCCTTCTGGTCTCTTCTGCATACCTGTATCTGTGATCCTGTTCTCTGTAAGTTACTGACCCGGATTGGACCTGACCTTGCTGTATTCTCCTACCCTGACCCCTGGCTTGCCTGACCTCTCTCCTGGATGCCCTTTATTAGATCTGACCTCCTCTTGCTGACCTGGCGTGTGACCCGACTATTCTCTGCCCGCTGCTTTGTACCGCACCGACCCCACTGTTACCGACCCGGCTTGTCTGACCTTGCATCTGCTCATCCGTCCATCCATCCATCCCACCGCGGTCTCCCGACCTCCTCACATCAGGCTCTTCCCCGTGGGAGCCCCTGGCGAATACCCCTACCACTGACAGGTATACTCAGGAGCCACGACCTGGTCTCAGGGTACTCCAAGTCCATCCCCACCATCAGGGGCTCTGGTGAACAAGTACTCTGGGGCTTAGATTCCGTGCTCTGGGGATGCCTAATCAGTGGAGTGCTAGTGGTACCGCCAGGCGATCCCTTACAGCCCATTGAAGTTATAGGGGTTATTTGCATTCCCTGTGATAGCATTAAATGTAATCAAAATAAAAAAAATGAAAGGTACAATGTAAAAATAATAAAAAAGAATCAAAATAACTTAAAAAAAAAATTGCCCCTCCCATGCGCGCACACCTGTGTGCACAAGCGTTGACCCTGTACCGGTATGTAAACCGGTTGCGCCATACATGTCAGGTATCGCCGTGAACATCAGATCAAGGGCAGTAATTCTAACACTAGACCTCCTCTGTAAATCTAAAATGGTAGCTTTTAAAGGGTTTTAAAGCGTTGCCTATGGATATTAAAAATGTATGCAGTTTGTCGCCATTGCACGGGGCATGCGCAGTTTTAAAGCATGTCATGTTTGGTATCTATTTACTCGGCATACCATCATCATTTATATTTCACCAAATAATTGGCCAATATATTGTGTTTTTGAGCATTAAAAGTAAAAAAAAGTGTATTTTTTTTTAAATTTGCTTTTGAAAAATCACTGCGCGAGTACTATGTGCCATAAAAAATTGTAGTACCCACCATTTTATTCACTAGGGTGTCTGCTTTAACCACTTCCCGACCGGCCGTTGTATATAAACGGCCACAAGTCTCACACATGTGGTATCCCCATACTCGGTAGAAGTAGAAGAATGTATTTTGGGGTGTAATTCCACATATACCCATGGCTTGTGCGAGAAATAAATCATTTAAATGACAACTTTGTGTAAAAAAAAAAAAAATGTTTTTTTTTTCATTTTCCAGAAACTTGTGGGGAAAAAATAAATCTTCCATGGACTCAATATGCCATTCAGCAGATAGCTTAGGGTGTCTACTTTCTGTAAAAGTGACCCTTTTGGGGGTGTTTGTATTATCCTCGTATTTTAGCACCTCAAGAAATGTGATGGGCAGTCAGAAAGTAAAAGCTGTGTAAATTTAATTATCTATACCATAGTTTGTAGACGCTATAACTTTCACACAAAGCAATCAATATAAACTTACTGGGATTTTTTAACCAAAAACATGTAGCAGAATAAATTTTGGCCTTAATTTATGAAGAAATTTTTTTTTTTTGGATATTTTTTATGACCGAAATGAGAAAATATTGTTTTTTTCCCCAAAATGTTTTTTTCTTCAAAAATGTGTTTGTTTAGAGCGCCAAAAATAAAAAGTGCACAGATGATCAAATACCACCAAAGGAAAGCTCTATTTGTGTGGAAAAAAAGGACGCAAAGTTTATTTATGTACCATATTGCATGACTACGCAATTGTCAGTTAAACTAGTGCAGCACTGTATAGCAAAAAAATGGCGTAAATTGCAGTATCTATACCATAGTTTGTAGACGCTATATCTTTCACACAAAGCAATCAATATACACTTATTGAGATTTTTTTTAACAAAAACATGTAGCAGAATACATTTTGGTCTAAATTTATAACTAACTTTAAGTTTACTATATATTTTTTATAGCCGAAAGTAAAAAATATTGTTTTTCTTCAAACTTTTTGGTCTTTTTTTTTGTTCATAGCGCGAAAAATAAAAAGCGCACAGGTGATCAAATACCACCAAAACAAAGCTCTATTTGTGTGAATAAAAGGACGTAAACTTCGTTTGGGTACAGCATTGCATGACCGCGCAATTATCAGTTGAATTAGTGCAGCACCGAGTAGCAAAAAGAGGCCTGGTCATTAAGGGGGGTAAATCTTCAGGAGGACAAGTGGTTAATTGCTGCAAAGCCAGAAGGGTTTCAATTGGCAACTTTCTGGATGCACTTATCCCCTTTCCTTCAGAAGCCATACCCACATGCCATTCTGAAGAAGCTGGGCTCTACTAAAGGCACTCAGAGAGACACTGAGGATCCATCTCCAGGAAGTCATGAATACCTAATCAGTTTTTAACCTGTTTTGGATGGCTGATCAACAACACCAAGAGCCAGATCATCCCAAAGCAAAGGATGGTATATCTGGGAACCCTATTTGACACCCAGGAACAGATGGTATCACTTCCACCAGAGAAGATACCAGTGATCATAGAGAGAGTGAAAAGAGCATTGGCAAGCGGGTACATGTAAGTATCGGAAAGCCTCAGTCTCCTAGGATCCTTTTCCTCTTGCATTCCAATGGTGAAGTGGGCTCGCTGTCATCTTCAGACATTCCACTGTGGGTTTCTATCCCAATGGAGGAAAACGTCTTGGTCACAGAAGATTATAATAACTCTGGAAATTATTTCCGGTCTGTGGTGGTGGACAAGATCACAAAACCTTCTAAACTACTGCCACCTTGGCCCCACCTCATAGATTATTCTTACATCAGACGCAAGTCAGTTGTGTTAGGACAGCCACTGCAATCACAGAATGATTTAAGAGAGGTGGCAATTCAACACATCGAATATGGTTTCCAACATCTTGGAACAGAGAGCTGCCTGAATGGCCATTTCCCACTTGGCCCCTTATCTCAGAGGGAAGGCACTCTTACTGCAGTTGGTCAACAAGGCTGCAGTGGCCTATGTTCAGAACCAGGTAAGGATGCACAGAAGATCTTTGTCGAAAGAAGTAGCCCCAATCTTATCTTGGGAAGAGAAGAACCTATTCAATCTCAGGAACTCCTATATCTCAGCTTTCCAGAATCAGTTATCGGACCTTCTCTCCAGAGACTTTGCCAACAACAATGAGTGGTCTATAAATCAAGAGGTATTCCAGTGGATCTGTCAGAAATGGGGTCATCCTGAGGTAGATCTTTTTTGTGTCCTCACTGAATGCCAAGACACCTCAATTTTTTCACAAAATATACTGTACTTCCCAGGAGTCTGTGGGAGTGAATGCTCTAGCCCAACCATGGATTTTCAAGAGGGGTTATGCCTTCCCCCTAAGTGTCTTTGATCTTGAGATTCCTTCAATGCCTGGTGGTAGAAAAGGTGACCATTCTAGCGATAATTTCCTACTGGCCGAAGAAGCCATGGTTCACGCTCTTGACCCATCTATCTCTCTGCAAACCTCTAGTTCTCCCAAAGCTGCAGAATCTGCTAACCCAGGGGAGCTATGTCCATCCTCATCCAGACGTTCTGGATTTGAGGGTATGGAAGTTGAGCGGTGACAGTTGAACAAAATGGACTGCTCCCACAAAGTAGTTCAGGCTTTGCTACAAGCCAGGAAGACATCCATTAATAATACCTACTATAAAATCTGGCAGAAATTTCCACACTTTGTGGAAATTACCCCCTTTGACCCATTAAAACCTGGGGTTCATGACATTCTCCTGTTTCTCTAGTTGGGCCTGGACTTGGAATTAGGTAATACACTTAAAGTGCAAGTCTCAGCTTTGTTGGCCCTAAAAGATAACAGATGGGCATTGAATCATCTGATAGAGCGTTTCCAAAAGGCAGTAATAAGATTGAGGCCTCCAAGGAAAACCCTATACCCAAAGTGAAAACTATCTTTGATACTGGATTTTCTCACAGCGTCTCCATTTGCCCCAACTAAAAGGTGTTCGCTAGAAGAAATTACACTTAAACCCTAGTAGGATTACCTCAGGTTGTAGAGTATCGTAGTTTCAAGCCTTAGAAGCTTATGATCCTTATATTACATTCCTTCCAGATAGGGTGGTACTTCAACCGATCCAGCAATTTATATCCAAAGTCCCATCCATATATCATCTCAATCAAGAATGGGTTTTGACAGCCTTTTCAGAAGAAAAAAATTCATCAAAACTTCCTAAGTTGGACGTACAGTAGTAAAAACTTTAAAAGCAGTACATTGCAGCAATTTAACCTCTCCAAAAGGATCAATGCCCATTTATCATCCTCGACAATGTGAGAAAGGGTCTAGCAGCATCCAAAAGAGCTATAGCTGGCTGGATCGTATTATGTCTATTACACAAGGATTGTCGAGCTAGTGGCCTTCCAGTACCAAAGGCAGTTAATGCTCAATCAAATTCAAGGGATTGTGTCTTCTTGGGTGGCTTTAGCAAAGGTTTCTCCTGAAATAATCTGTCAGGCAGCAAATTAGTCCTCGTTTATCACCTTCATGTCATACTATAACCTGGATCCAGCCTCAGTAACATCCCGTGATTTTGGGAAAAGACTTTACAATTTTCAATTGTGTCATTTGGATTAAACAGTTTTTTGCAGCAACTCTCCCTTAAAGCAAGTTATTTACCATAGGTATGCTGCCATGTAGGTACCAGGAAACCAGAAAACGGAATACTCACCTTTCCATAATTTTCCTTTCCTGGTGTCTATACATGGCAGCATACACCTCCCTATTTCTGTTCTGTCATTGGCTTTACTTAATGTGGTCCTGTGGATTGGTTGTGAACAGAGTAGACAACCATAGGTAGGCGCCAGGAAAGGAAAATTACAGAAAAGTAATTATTCAATTTTCTAGTATCATGAGTTGTAATGTAGTCGTTTTTAGCAGGGGTTCCCTGAGACCAGAACATTTTTTCAAGGGACCCACTGCATTGAAAAGGTTGAGAAAGCCAGCTTTATATTGCTCCCACAATTACAGAATAATGGAAGATGAGACCATCTTCCTAAAAATCACTGGAGTAGACTATGAATTCTGTATCCTCACTCCTTCTTGTTACGACTGTTGAATTAACTGAAGGCAAACCGAAAGTAGTATTAAAGTCTCTCTTTTTTAAAAAAATAACAAACACGTTATATGTATCTCCTCTGTGCAATGGTTTTGCACAGAGCAGCCCGGATCCTCCTCTTCGCGGGTCCCCCACCAGCACTCCTGTCTTCATGTACCCTCCCAGCAAGCCAGTTGCTATGGGGGTACTCATGCAGGCTTGCTCCTGAGCTGCACTGTGTGATTCTTTTCACACTCACAGTACAGCTCAGCCCTGCCCCTCACCTCCATCATCACTGGATTTGATTGACAGCAGCTGGAGCGAATGCCTATCGCTGCTCTCACTAAGTCCAGTGAGGAGAGAGAGACAACAGCACCACTGCTCTCAGGCACAGTTTTGAACCAAGATCGGGTTCAGGCATGTATTTCGGGGGGCGAATATGATGCCTTTGGGCTCCCTTGGAGGTGGGGCCCTGGCAACTATCGAGGTTGCCCTATTATAATTCATCACAGTGTGGGAAATCACATCAGAGAAGAATTAATAACATTGTGGGGTTGATTTACTAAAGGCAGATAGAGCTCCAGAACTTAGTAAATGAGGTAAAGCTTCCCTTTGCAAAGAATACCTAATCACGTTCAAGGAAAATAATAAAAAGAAAATTTTTGGCTGCACATGACTGGATGATGGAAGCCAGCAGAACTTCCACTCATTTACTAAGCTCTGGAGCAACTGCACTTGCAAAGTGCTCAGTCTATTTGCCTTTAGTAAATCATCCCCTCAGTTTCTGCTTCCTAACCACTGCCTGTGTTTGTTGAAAGTAGAAGAAGGCAGGTATCTGAGTTCCCATAATCAGTGACATGTCCAGCTGATGTTTCCTCCTCACCACCTTGCAGATGTAAAAAGCAAAAGGAAAGCCTCTCATTTAGCATTTGGACCATAGCAGGAAAACTGGACATTCACACCTCATTCAATTAGTAACCACTTCCCACCCTTCCCATGTACATAAACGGCCGGACAGGAGCAGTGCACGAGTAAATTGCCGTTCATAAATGGCGCCCACATTTACAGCCTGTGCGTGCTCCCTGGGAGCGCGGCACTGCGATATGGTGCCCGCTGTGTCCTCTGGACACTGCAGAACACCGGTCACTGTACGGGACCTCTGTGTGAGATCCCGATCATGTGATCACTGATTGGGCACTCAGTGATCACATTAATAGTAGTAAGCAAGATGTCACTTCCTGACATCATTGCTTACTACTAGTGAAATCTGTGAATGATCACAGAGGTCACATGGTACAAGGCTATTCACAACAGCCTTATACCATGTGACAAGCTGTGACCAATCACAGCTCTCACAGTATTTCTCAATGGCTGCAAGAAGGCAGCCAAGTCGAAATTATTGCTTTTATAGCCTTTATGGGCTAAAAAAAAAAAATCTTCATCACTCCCCACAAGTAGTACAGTGTCACAATGGTGACACTGTACTGCTAGGGTGACAGTATGTTAAAAAAACATAAATAATTGTATAAAAAAATAAAATAAGAATGTAAAAAAAAATTAGAAAAATTATTTTTGGTTATAAACTAATTTGGGTTATTTATTTTTGCAAAAAAGATAACTGAATACATTTTGGACAAGATTTATGAAGAAATATTATTTATTTACAAAATTTTATAAGAAAAACACTTTTTTTTAAAAATGTTGGCCTTTTTCATTTATATAGCAAAAAAAAAATAAAAATCCCAGTGGTGATTAAATACCACCAAAATAAAGTTTAAAAAAAATTCATATGGGTACAGTGTTACATGACCGCACAATTGTCATTCAAAATGTGATAGCACTGAAAGCTGAAAATTGGCCTTGCAGGAAGGGGATGAAAGTGTCCGGAATTGAATTGGTTAAGAAACTGAAGAGTAAGTTGGTATAGCAATTTTTTTTTTTACAAATTGGGGACCACAAACTGCTAGACATGCTTTGGGTGTGCCTAGGGGTCCCCTGACAACTTTCTACATTATTGCATGGGATGTGCTCCGGTTGGTTGCAGCAGGCAGTTGGGACTTCTGTTGGTCTGGCATTCTCATGACTACATTTGTACTAAGATTGTCCTCATGCTGCATTATTACACATGTGCAATATCAATGGACCTGGAAGGTAACAGACTTTCTTGTGCCACTTTTCCCCAAGTCACCACTCTAATTGTGAAACACATTACGAAGAATTCAAGAATGGGCACTAAGGAGTCCATTTATAAATGTTTTCACACAAGATTCACATTACACAAAAAAATACATTTTTAATTGGATTCATTTAGAAAATAATGTGAATCCTGAGCAAAAGTTGTGTACATTTTGTGTGAAAATATTTTTAAAAATACCTTGAACCACTTGCCTACCGGGCACTTATACCCCCTTCCTGCCCAGGCCAATTTTCAGCTTTCAGCGCTGTCACACTTTGATTGACAATTGCGTGGTCATGCAAGAATGTACCCATATGAAATTTGTATCATTTTTTTCTCACAAATAGAGCTTTCTTTTGGTGGTATTTAATCGCCACTGGGCACTTTACTTTTTGCGCTATAACCAAAAAAATTGCAAAAAATTAAAAAAAAAAAGTTTCTTTGTTTCTATTATAAAATTTTTTAGACATGTAATTTTTCTCCTTCACTGATGTGCATTGATGAGACAGCACTGATGGGTACTAATAGGTGGCACTGATGGGCACTGATGGGCAGCACTGATGGGCACTGATAGGCGGCACTGATAGGCAGCACTAATGAGGTGGCATGGATAGGCGGCACTGATAGGTGGCACTAATGAGGTGTCACGGATAGGCAGCACTGATAGACAGCACTGAGAGGTGGCACTGACTGGCATCACTGCTGGGCACTGACTGGCGGCACTGCTAAGCATTGACTGAAGCAACTGCTGGGCACTGACTGGCACAACCGCTGGGCACTGACTGGTGGCACTGACTGGCAGCACTGCTGGGCTGCACTGATGGGCACGGGTGGGTGGCACTGGTGAGCACAGGTAGGTGGCACTTCTGGGCACAGGTGTATGGCACTGCTGGATGGCACAGGTGGGTGCACTGCTGGGCACAGGTTGGCGGAACTGGTGGGTGGCACTGCTGGGCACCAATCATCAGGGCACTGATCATCAGTGCCCTGATGATCGGTGCCGATCCCTGCTCTCACAACTGCTGGTTCTCCGCAGTTCTTTCCTCACCCTCTGACAGCGTGAGGAAAGTGCAGCCGAGAACCGGCAATTGCATTTCCCAGTGATCAGCGTGTCATTGGACACGGCTGATCACTTTGTAAAAGGCTGCTGTGATTGGCCTTTTACCACATCACATGATCAGCTGTGTCCATAGGTGGCCAGGTGTGCGCCCCCGGGGAGCGCGCAGGAGAGCGCGTTCTGGGAGGACATCATATGACGCCCTCCCAGAACTGGCCGGCCGCAATGTAGCTGTCATTCCTCAGTCGGCTATCTGCGGTTGGCAAGTAGTTAAAGCAGTATTAAACTCTAAGGCTTCATGTACACAAGCAACTCCTAAGCATTTTTTTTGCCAAAGCTCCTAAACTCAACTCCATAAATGCCTATGTGTCCATGTACACACAGGCATCTAGCAGAGTTTAGGAGCTGCCGCATTTAGGTGAGATTAAACCTTCCTCTCCTGAATGCAAAAGAAATCGCGTTCAGGATAGGAACATATTTACCGTGGACAAATGCAAAACGTGGCAACCGCGGTACCGTGTTTTTGTTTGCATTTTCCTGCGGCCAGCGGTCAGGGGAAGCTTGTGGACATGAAGTCTAAGCACCCCTGTCAGTGTTAAATGGTTTGCAACAACCCTCTAACTGCTACATCTGCAGAACAGTCTATTCTGTTGAAAAACAAGAGACTAAGGGTAGTCGAATTTCCATCCATCTAAGGGCAGGCTTCATCGATCGACTTCAGTACAACCAACCTGCTTTTTTTTTAGTGGGATCACTGCCGGTGGCTATGGCCGCTGGCAGTTATTATTGTATTCTGCCAGGGGGTAAGGCTCCCTGCTGCTGGGGGGATTCCCCCATCAATACTGTGTTGATGGGGAATTGAGCAATTTTCATTCCTTCAATCTGTTGTTGAAGGAAAGAAGTTTGTATAATCTATGGCTTGCCTTACTGGCTGGATCACCAGGTGATAATGGAAGTAGGAAAGCATAAAATAGAAAACAAATGCAGCCACTGCATCTAAGAACTGGTAAGCTGCAACATAAATGTTTGCTTTTATTTATTTATGTAAAACCTTCATCCTACTGATGCTGCAGGAAACGCAGTGATTCCTGCGCTTTTCCCACACTGCATATCACTCGCACTTTCTTCTGCGATCTGCTGCGGGTGTCAATGGAACGTTAACAGGACCCCAAAAGCAGGTCGCAAATGTAGTGCTTTTTCCTGAACCAGATCACATGGGTATAAAATCGGTTCCAGTTAGGGTTGCCACCTCATTACTTTAAAACCGAACACATATTAATTACACAGGTTCTGTGGCTGATTAAGGTGGTAAATAAACTCACTTAGTGCCTTATATTATTGCGTTGTATTAAATTAGCCTCAGAGCCTGTGTAATATGTGTTCGGTTTCAAAGGGATGAGGTGACAACCCTGGCGAAAAGAGAGAAAAAAAAGCTTAAAACAGAAAACTAATGCAGCCACCACATCTAATTATTGGTAAGCTTCATTTTTGGTTCAGTACTGCTTTAGGAGTCCATAGCTATGGCTTTCAGGTACCATTTTCTCAGTGACTTATTCTAATCTCCTAGATTGTAAGCTCCAAAGAGCAGGGCCCTCGATCCCCTCATGTTTTGCATTGTATTGGTATTGTTCTGTCACATGTTCTGTCCCCCTTTGTAATGTACAGCGCTGAGCGAACTATTGGCGCTTTATAAATACTGTATAATAATAATAATCTCAACAAATGCCACAAAAATGGAGAGGGTGGAGAGGATGGAAAGCTTTATTTTTTTACTTTTGTGTGCTGAAGCAACTGGGATAAAGAAGCCGAAAAATAAAGCCGAACTTCACACTCTCAACCAACATGGGCTATTTCTAATCTTTCCTCCTTCAGGAGAGGAGGGAGGGTTCTCAGCTTAGCCAATGCCTGAGCTAAGGATAGATGGATTCCAGGAAGTAACTGCTTCATGAATCATCTGCCCTTACTCAAGATGGCCACAGCCAGAAATGCCAGAAGGTTTTTTTCAAAATGATTTCTCTGCAAAATAAAGCATGGAGACATGGATTGATGGAGGAGTTTGTTTTGAATATTAAAAAAGGAAGTATATAGCATTCTTGGTTTGTGGTACTCAGATGCAGTGCAATTCCACTTAAAAAGACAAAACAAAACAATGTAACAATGTTAGGAGGCAGTACAGTGTAGAGTATATATAATTTATTACAGAGCCAGAGTATAATGGGGCCCCAAAGTAGCAAGAAGCTATCTAGTCAGGAAGAAGAAACACAAACAAAAAACACATCCTACATGATTATTGCTAAAAGGTAAGACGTACAAAGTATAGCCATGGATTCTCCATTGCATCTGATCTACAGCGATAGGCAAACTGAAAAAAAGAAACATTTTAAGGCTCCATGCACACTAGTGTTTTTTATAAGCTCAAAAAATGCTAGAAAAAAAAGCTGGATGAAAAACACTGATAATAGCGTTCTTGTGCCAGCTTGTAGTAGCGTTTAGGAGAGTTAGCGTTTTTTTTAGCATTTTTACAGTGCATGTAGAAAAAAAAAGCTAGAAAAAAGCTGTTAGGAGCGTTTTAGCAGCAGTCATTGTTTTTTTTTTTTCTTCTGGAAAAACGCTCCTAAAACCTCTACAAAAACAATATTTTTTCTGCTCCTAAATGCTGAAGCTTGAAAAAAATGCTACTAGCCTAACATAGTGTGCATGGACACATAGGATAACACTGTTTTGCTTCTAGAAGCTTCATAAACCTTAGTATGCATGGAGCCCAACACCCAGACATGTCTTACATCACTAAACTAAGCAAAGTCACTTAGCCACGGGGAAACCTCTTCATGTTATAGATAAATACCTATGGCTTGCCTTACTGGCTGGATCACCAGGTGATAATGGAAGTAGGAAAGCATAAAATAGAAAACAAATGCAGCCACTGCATGTAAGAATTGGTAAGCTGCAACATAAATGTTTGCTTTTATTTATTTATGTAAAACCTTCATCCTACTGATGCTGCAGGAAACGCAGTGATTCCTGCGCTTTTCCCACACTGCATAGCACTCGCACATTCTTCTGCGATCTGCTGCGGGTGTCAATGGAACGTTAACAGGACCCCAAAAGCAGGTCGCAAATGCAATGCTTTTTCCTGAACCAGATCGCATGGGTATAAAATCGGTTCCAGTTAGGGTTGCCACCTCATTACTTTAAAACCGAACACATATTAATTACACAGGTTCTGTGGCTGATTAAGGTGGTAAATAAACTCACTTAGTGCCTTATATTATTGCCTTGTATTAAATTAGCCTCAGAGCCTGTGTAATATGTGTTCGGTTTCAAAGGGATGAGGTGACAACCCTGGCGAAAAGAGAGAAAAAAAGCTTAAAACAGAAAACTAATGCAGCCACCACATCTAATTATTGGTAAGCTTCATTTTTGGTTCAGTACTGCTTTAGGAGTCCATAGCCATGGCTTTCAGGTACCATTTTCTCAGTGACTTATTCTAATCTGGACAAATGCCACAAAAATGGAGAGGGTGGAGAGGATGGAAAGCTTTATTTTTTACTTTTGTGTGCTGAAGCAACTGGGATAAAGAAGCCGAAAAATAAAGCCGAACTTCACACTCTCAAGCAACATGCGCTATTTCTAATCTTTCCTCCTTCAGGAGAGGAGGGAGGGTTCTTAGCTTAGCCAATGCCTGAGCTAAGGATAGATGGATTCCAGGAAGTAACTGCTCCATGAATTATCTGCCCTTACTCAAGATGGCCACTGCCAGAAATGCCAGAAGGTGTTTTTTAAAATGATTTCTCTGCAAAATAAAGCATGGAGACATGGATTGATGGAGGAGTTTGCTTTGAATATTAAAAAAGGAAGTATATAGCATTCTTGGTTTGCGGTACTCAGATGCAGTGCAATTCCACTTAAAAAGACAAAACAAAAACAAAACAAAACAATGTAACAATGTTAGGAGGCAGTACAGTGTAGAGTATATATAATTTATTACAGAGCCAGAGTATAATGGGGCCCCAAAGTAGCAAGACGCTATCTAGTCAGCAAGAAGAAACACAAACAAAAAACACATCCTAAATGAGTATTGCTAAAAGGTAAGACGTACAAAGTATAGCCATGGATTCTCCATTGCATCTGATCTACAGCGATAGGCAAACTGAAAAAAAGAAACATTTTAAGGCTCCATGCACACTAGTGTTTTTTATAAGCTCAAAAAATGCTAGAAAAAAAAGCTGGATGAAAAACACTGATAATAGCATTTTTGTGCCAGCTTGTAGTAGCATTTAGGAGAGTTAGCGTTTTTTTTAGCATTTTTACAGTGCATGTAGAAAAAAAAAGCTAGAAAAAAGCTGTTAGGAGCGTTTTAGCAGCATTCATTGTTTTGTTTTTTTTCTTCTGGAAAAACGCTCCTAAAACCTCTACAAAAACAATATTTTTTCTGCTCCTAAATGCTGAAGCTTGAAAAAATGCTACTAGCCTAACTATGGTGTCTGTTTATGACACAGAGAATAGCTGCGATTCAACGGATCTCAGCTATGCTCTGGTCATTCACAGTTTATAACACTCAGGAGATCATGTCAGCCCTTCACTGGAGATCTGTGTTCTCCCTCCAGATTCTCCAGCCCAGAGCTGGAGAATCAGAGGGACCGCAAACTAAGCAGCGATAATTTACCTCTGCTCAGTAAACTGATCTTTTACTGTAATCTCGCGAGATTATAGTAAAATCAGCCGTTTTCCAGCGTTTGTAGACCGTTCTCCAGCGTTTGGAGACCGTTCTCCCTTCGTTCGGAGAACTGCTTCATAAACTGCATTCACAGGAGAACTGTGTTCTCTGAGAATGCCGGAGATCTGAGCAGAGATCTATTACCGCTGGTTCATAAACGGACACCATAGTGTGCATGGACACATAAGATAACACTGTTTTGCTTCTAGAAGCTTCAAAAACCTTGGAATGCATGGAGCCCAACACCCAGACATGTCTTACATCACTAAACTAAGCAAAGTCACTTAGCCACGGGGAAACCTCTTCATGTTATAGATAAATACGTATGGAATGATTGTAGTGTATGACGCTGCTATTAGGAGAGCATTGTCAATGACATGCTCTGTTCTACCGGTGCTTTCTTTGATTCGTAGAGTCAAGTAGGTCACCCAGAATATTGAAAACACACTAACCACAGCCAGGATGCTCAGTACTGATCTGATCTTTGTTATTGTGGAGAGGTTTGTAGTTAAAGCTTTCACCAGCAAGAAGTCTTTATTATTTCTCCTGTAAGAACACTGAGCTTCAGCAGAAGGTTGGTCTTTGGCATCCAGGACACAGTAGTCTTGAGTACAGGTAAGTGCAGCAACGTATGGCTCCACTGGGCTACACAACATTTGATGATCTGTGTTTCCATCTACACAATCATCGTTCTTGTCAGGGATTAGAACTAAATGGCTATCCTTCAAGTTACAAAGTACGTTTTTTGGGGATTTTTGCAAATGGGTGACCATGAAAGGATCATAAATGATGCTTGCGGAAGGATGTTTGTTCTCTTCATCTTCCGCTATCTTTTTTTCGAATGACTGTAAAAACTGCTGGACAAGAATTCTTTTGTCCACTGTGTTAATAATCATTTTTACTGCATCTTCAGAATTGGCATGAAGTTTTTCTGATCCTACAAAATCAAGTTCTGTACCTGTCAAAGGGATGGAAGACAGTGGTGGCCTACAAAACATGTCTTTTACTGCTCCACAGGAACTGAATACATCCCCATTGTTGCCCTCAGAACCTTGGCACAGGGTCCCTAGTTGGTCTCTACAACTGGATACTGGAGAATGAAAAGCTGAAGTTGCTTTATTTTTAGGACACTTCAAGGCAGCAATGCGTTTCCTGTTGCGTATCAAAAACAAGACAATTTTCACGTTGATAAAGAGCATTCCAATTATTGGTAGACCATTGGGTAGTAATAGATATATGATGATATAGAGATTTTTTTGGAAGTTAGAAGGGAAGTCATCGTGGCAACCAAAAACCCTTTCAACAGGTGGCTTGTTTTGACCCAAGTCATCATCCCTCAGTGTATACAAGTTGCTGAAAAACAACAATGGAGTGCTAAAAATAATAGATACCAACCAACCAAGACTTACGGAAATCCCTAACAAACGTATTTCTGTTTTCCGAAATATGCTGTTGTTTTTTGGGGTGCACCCAACCACCTTGTAAAACCAAAACACGCTCATGGCAAAGGTGGTAAGAATGCTGCTCGTGATGGAAAGGCTTGCAGTAAACCAAAATATCTTGCAGTAGGACTCGCCCAAGAACCAAGTGCCGTATATATCCACTAAAATGCTGGGGATGTCCACCATGAAGTTGGTCATCAGGTCTGACAGTGCCAGGTTGATCACAAGAATTTTGTAGGGTTCTAACTTACAGGTTATAGAAGGAATGGAAAAAAATAAAAGTGCTGTGTTCCCCAAAGCTCCAATAAGGCACAGCAATATCCTGAAGCAGACTAGTGTAAGCTTAGGCACCTGTGTCTCCATCATCCTCTAGCTGGCCGTGCAGTGAGTGTGAACAGAGAATATACTTGGATATCCCACTAACATAGGTCACCTAACAAGGAGGATGCACCTGATTATTAAAGTTTTTCCAATTTGTTGGCACCTATAAATCTAATCCGACTGTACCTCCGAAAGGTAATCCCTTATGATGATGCTGTGTAGGTGATTAAAGCCCTTTGTAGCCACTTGCTGAAAAGGACACATTCGTGTAACATCCAGGCACTAATGAAGACGTTAATAAGAAGCTTGGCATTTCACTCCAGTGTACATAAATTTGCCAGCATTATCCGAGGAGTTTAAAGCGGAAATGAAAGCTTCAGTTCTGCAATAATTAATACATCATTAAATGAAAGCAGTATATGTACCTGAAGTTTACATGGTATCAGCCTCTTAAAGTCCTTTGTACAGCAGAGTTCTGAGAAGAGGAGGGAGAAGCAGCACAAAGAGCCATTCAGGTGTGCTGCAGTGCTAAGAGCATGCACAAGAGAGAGTTTCATCTCTGTGTATCACCTGATGCTTGTCACTTCACTGGGTTTACAACCACTTTGGGTGGCACAGTGGCTTGGTGGATAGCACTTCTGCCTTGTGGTTATTGGGTTATGGGTTCAATTCCCAACCATGGCACCTCCTGCATGGAGTTTGCATGTTCTCCTTGTGTTTGTGTGGGTTTCCTCCAGGTACTCTGGTTTCTTCCCACACTCCAAAGACATGCTGGTAGGTTAATTGGCTCCTGTCTAAATTGTCCTAGTTTTATCCCTGGCCATGCGGGATCTCCTGCATGGTGGGGGTTGGGGAAAGACCTGGCAACCTACCCTGTAAAATAATAGCTAAGAGAATTCATGGAAAAAGTCACTTACGAGTGACGCTCCATGCAAATGCCAAGGATCGGATACAACTGAATGGATAGCTAGATAGATGCAACCACTTCAGAGTAAAAAAAAAAACATGTTATACTTACCTGCTCTGTGCAATGTTTTGCACAGAGCAGCCCTGATCCTCTACTGTTTGGGTCCCTGTCAGTGGTCCTGGCTCCACATCCCTGCCAAGTGCCTCCAATAGCAAGCTTGCAACTTGCCATGGGGCACTTGAGCAGGATCACTCCCGAGCTGCGTTCTGTGTGTCTATTCACACATACAGCGCATCTTAGCCCCACCCCCCCTTTCCTTATTGTCTCACTGGTTGTTATTGACAGCAGCAGGAGCCAATGGCTCCTTCTGCTGTGTGAGCCAATGAGAGAGAGACTGGGGAGAGCTGCTACTCTCATGCACATTGCTGGATCAAGATGCAGCTCAGGTAAGTATAAGGGTGGGCTGGGGATGGGGGGGAACTGCACACAGAAGGTTTTTTTACCTCCATTCAAAAAAATGCATGAAGGTAAAAAACGAGCCTTTAGAACCACTTTAATGACCATTGGAAGCAACTCTAACTGCCACTTTTGCTGGACAGCTCAGTCTGTTAAAGGAAGTTGATACCAGACTTACTGGCCAGATCACCAGTGAAAATAAAGAAAAAAAAGGCTGAAAAAGAAAACTAATGTAGTCTCCATATCTAAGGTTAAAGTGGAACTTTATTCATAACAACTTGATAAAAAATAATATTCTTTAGCTAGGAACATACATTCCACATTGATAATTGTGCAACTAAACTTAGTGTGTGCTGTAAATTGCCTCCAGCATTGCTCCTGTTTCTCCTTGCTGGAGGAAGCTCAGAGCCCATGAGCAGCAGTAAATCATAATGTGAAACTAAACCAATTGATTTACCATTTTAAAAAAAACTGTTAGAGTCCTGGAATCACGGGATCGCTAGCTCTCACATCTGCTTGTGTCCTCAACCAAACTGTCAAACCACCAAATGGCTGGTGTCCTAACTGATCACATGTGCAGTACCACAGCAGTTGCAGATCAAACAGGTGCAGCTTCTTTGGCTGAAAAGCATAGGAGGGCTTAAATCTGTTTTAAGGCTGTCAGCAGATCGGCCTCTATATATTCGGCAGTGCCTAAAAGTAGAAAGCAAATGAGCATGTGCAGAGCAGGGTGAGACAGTGAATTACTGGATTTTAAACAGTATAGACATTTATTTTTATTGTTTTACATAGCAATACCTGGAAAAGGGGCCAGCACGAAGTGATCAAACAGGACATTTTTTTGACTAAAGTTCCACTGTAAGTTACATATAGTTACATAGTTAGTCTGGCTGAAAAAAGACAAAAGTCTATCCAGTTCAAACATTAAAAAAAAAATAGTTATAATCCTATACCCACAGTTGATCCAGAGGAAGGCAAAAAAAACCAGCAAAGCATGATCCAATTTGCACCTGCAGGGAAAAATATTCCTTCCTGATCCCCCGAGAGGCAATCGGATATTCCCTGGATCAACTTTACCTATAAATGTTATATCCAGTTATATTCTGTGTATCTAAGAAATAATCCAGGACTTTTTTAAAGCAATCTACTGAGCTGGCCAGAACCAACTCTTGAGGGAGTCTATTCCACATTTTCACAGCTCTCACTGTGAAGAAACCTTTCTGTGGAGATTAAATTTCTTTTCCTCCAGACGTAAAGAGTGCCCCCTTGTCCTCTGTGATGACCTCAGGGTGAATAACTCTACACCGAGTTCACTATATGAACCACTGATGTATTTATACATGGAGATCATATCCCCCCGTATGTATTATACATGGAGATCATATCCCCCCTTATGTATTATACATGTTGATCATATCCCCCCTTATGTATTATACATGGAGATCATATCCCCCCTTATGTATTATACATGGAGATCATATCCCCCCTTATGTATTATACATGTTGATCATATTCCCCCTTATGTATTATACATGGAGATCATATCCCCCCTTATGTATTATACATGGAGATCATATCCCCCCTTATGTATTATACATGGAGATCATATCCCCCCCTTATGTATTATACATGGCGATCATATCCCCCCTTATGTACTATACATGGAGATCATATCCCCCCTTATGTATTATACATGGAGATCATATCCCCCCCCTTATGTATTATACATGGAGATCATATCCCCCCTTATGTATTATACATGGAGATCATATCCCCCATTATGTATTATACATGGTGATCATATCCCCCTTATGTATTCTACATGGAGATCATATCCCCCCTTATGTATTATACATGGAGATCATATCCCCCCTTATGTAATATACATGGAGATCATATCCCCCCTTATGTATTATACATGGAGATCATATCCCCCCTTATGTATTATACATGGAGATCATATCCACCCTTATGTATTATACATGGAGATCATATCCCCCCTTATGTATTCTACATGGAGATCATATCCCCCCTTATGTATTATACATGGAGATCATATCCCCCCTTATGTATTATACATGGAGATCATATCCCCCTTATGTATTATACATGGAGAGCATATCCCCCCTTATGTATTATACATGGAGATCATATCCCCCCCTTATGTATTATACATGGCGATCATATCCCCCCTTATGTATTATACATGGAGATCATATCCCCCCTTATGTATTATACATGGAGATCATATCCCCCCCCCTTATGTATTATACATGGAGATCATATCCCCCCTTATGTATTATACATGGAGATCATATCCCCCATTATGTATTATACATGGTGATCATATCCCCCTTATGTATTATACATGGAGATCATATCCCCCTTATGTATTCTACATGGAGATCATATCCCCCCTTATGTATTATACATGGAGATCATATCCCCCCTTATGTAATATACATGGAGATCATATCCCCCCTTATGTATTATACATGGAGATCACATCCCCCCTTATGTATTATACATGGAGGTCATATCCACCCTTATGTATTATACATGGAGATCATATCCCCCCTTATGTATTCTACATGGAGATCATATCCCCCCTTATGTATTATACATGGAGATCATATCCCCCCTTATGTATTATACATGGTGATCATATCCCCCCTTATGTATTATACATGAAGATCATATCCCCCTTATGTATTATACATGGAGATCATATCCCCCTTATGTATTATACATGGAGATCATATCCCCCCTTATGTATTATACATGGAGATCATATCCCCCCTTATGTATTATACATGGTGATCATATCCCCCCTTATGTATTATACATGGAGATCATATCCCCCTTATGTATTATACATGGAGATCATATCCCCCCTTATGTAATATACATGGTGATCATATCCCCCCTTATGTATTCTACATGGAGATCATATCCCCCCTTATGTATTATACATGGAGATCATATCCCCCCCCCTTATGTATTATACATGGAGATCATATCCCCCCTTTCTTATGTATTATACATGGAGATCATATCCCCCCTTATGTATTATACGTGGAGATCATATCCCCCTTATGTATTATACGTGGAGATCATATCCCCCCTTATGTATTATACGTGGAGATCATACCCCCCTTATGTATTATACGTGGAGATCATACCCCCCCTTATGTATTATACATGTTGATCATATCCCCCCTTATGTATTATACGTGGAGATCATATCCCCCCCTTATGTAATATACGTGGAGATCATATCCCCCTTATGTATTATACATGGAGATCATATCCCCCCTTATGTATTATACGTGGAGATCATATCACCCCTTATGTATTATACATGGAGATCATATCCGCCCTTATGTATTATACATGGAGATCATACCCCCCCTTATGTATTATACATGTTGATCATATCCCCCCTTATGTATTATACGTGGAGATCATATCCCCCCCTTATGTATAATACGTGGAGATCATATCCCCCTTATGTATTATACATGGAGATCATATCCCCCCTTATGTATTATACGTGGAGATCATATCCCCCTTATGTATTATACATGGAGATCATATCCCCCCTTATGTATTATACATGGTGATCATATCGCCCCTTATGTATTATACATGGAGATCATATCCCCCCTTATGTATTATACATGGAGATCATATCCCCCCTTATGTATTATACATGGAAATCATATCCCCCTTATGTATTATACATGGAGATCATATCCCCCCTTATGTATTATACATGGAGATCATATCCCCCTTATGTATTATACATGGAGATCATATCCCCCCTTATGTATTATACGTGGAGATCATACCCCCCCCTTATGTATTATACATGTTGATCATATCCCCCCTTATGTATTATACGTGGAGATCATATCCCCCCCTTATGTATTATACGTGGAGATCATATCCCCCTTATGTATTATACATGGAGATCATATCCCCCCTTATGTATTATACGTGGAGATCATATCCCCCTTATGTATTATACATGGAGATCATATCTCCCCTTATGTATTATACATGGTGATCATATCGCCCCTTATGTATTATACATGGAGATCATATCCCCCCTTATGTATTATACATGGAGATCATATCCCCCCTTATGTATTATACATGGAAATCATATCCCCCTTATGTATTATACATGGAGATAATATCCCCCCTTATGTATTATACATGGAGATCATATCCCCCTTATGTATTATACATGGAGATCATATCCCCCCTTATGTATTATACGTGGAGATCATACCCCCCCCTTATGTATTATACATGTTGATCATATCCCCCCTTATGTATTATACGTGGAGATCATATCCCCCCCTTATGTATTATACGTGGAGATCATATCCCCCCTTATGTATTATACGTGGAGATCATATCACTCCTTATGTATTATACATGGAGATCATATCCGCCCTTATGTATTATACGTGGAGATCATACCCCCCCTTATGTATTATACATGTTGATCATATCCCCCCTTATGTATTATACGTGGAGATCATATCCCCCCCTTATGTATTATACATGGAGATCATATCCCCCCTTATGTATTATACATGGAGATCATATCCCCCCTTATGTATTATACATGGAGATCATATCCCCCCCTTATGTATTATACATGGCGATCATATCCCCCCTTATGTATTATACATGGAGATCATATCCCCCCTTATGTATTATACATGGAGATCATATCCCCCCCCTTATGTATTATACATGGAGATCATATCCCCCCTTATGTATTATACATGGAGATCATATCCCCCATTATGTATTATACATGGTGATCATATCCCCCTTATGTATTATACATGGAGATCATATCCCCCTTATGTATTCTACATGGAGATCATATCCCCCCTTATGTATTATACATGGAGATCATATCCCCCCTTATGTAATATACATGGAGATCATATCCCCCCTTATGTATTACACATGGAGATCATATCCCCCCTTATGTATTATACATGGAGATCATATCCACCCTTATGTATTATACATGGAGATCATATCCCCCCTTATGTATTCTACATGGAGATCATATCCCCCCTTATGTATTATACATGGAGATCATATCCCCCCTTATGTATTATACATGGAGATCATATCCCCCTTATGTATTATACATGGAGATCATATCCCCCCTTATGTATTATACATGGAGATCATATCCCCCCCTTATGTATTATACATGGCGATCATATCCCCCCTTATGTATTATACATGGAGATCATATCCCCCCTTATGTATTATACATAGAGATCATATCCCCCCCCCTTATGTATTATACATGGAGATCATATCCCCCCTTATGTATTATACATGGAGATCATATCCCCCATTATGTATTATACATGGTGATCATATCCCCCTTATGTATTATACATGGAGATCATATCCCCCTTATGTATTCTACAAGGAGATCATGTCCCCCCTTATGTATTATACATGGAGATCATATCCCCCCTTATGTAATATACATGGAGATCATATCCCCCCTTATGTATTATACATGGAGATCATATCCCCCCTTATGTATTATACATGGAGGTCATATCCACCCTTATTTATTATACATGGAGATCATATCCCCCCTTATGTATTCTACATGGAGATCATATCCCCCCTTATGTATTATACATGGAGATCATATCCCCCCTTATGTATTATACATGGTGATCATATCCCCCCTTATGTATTATACATGAAGATCATATCCCCCTTATGTATTATACATGGAGATCATATCCCCCTTATGTATTATACATGGAGATCATATCCCCCCTTATGTATTATACATGGAGATCATATCCCCCCTTATGTATTATACATGGTGATCATATCCCCCCTTATGTATTATACATGGAGATCATATCCCCCTTATGTATTATACATGGAGATCATATCCCCCCTTATGTAATATACATGGTGATCATATCCCCCCTTATGTATTCTACATGGAGATCATATCCCCCCTTATGTATTATACATGGAGATCATATCCCCCCCCCTTATGTATTATACATGGAGATCATATCCCCCCTTCCTTATGTATTATACATGGAGATCATATCCCCCCTTATGTATTATACGTGGAGATCATATCCCCCTTATGTATTATACGTGGAGATCATATCCCCCCTTATGTATTATACGTGGAGATCATACCCCCCCTTATGTATTATACGTGGAGATCATACCCCCCCTTATGTATTATACGTTGATCATATCCCCCCTTATGTATTATACGTGGAGATCATATCCCCCCCTTATGTATTATACGTGGAGATCATATCCCCCTTATGTATTATACATGGAGATCATATCCCCCCTTATGTATTATACATGGTGATCATATCGCCCCTTATGTATTATACATGGAGATCATATCCCCCCTTATGTATTATACATGGAAATCATATCCCCCTTATGTATTATACATGGAGATCATATCCCCCTTATGTATTATACATGGAGATCATATCCCCCCTTATGTATTATACGTGGAGATCATACCCCCCTTATGTATTATACATGTTGATCATATCCCCCCTTATGTATTATACGTGGAGATCATATCCCCCCCTTATGTATTATACGTGGAGATCATATCCCCCTTATGTATTATACATGGAGATCATATCCCCCCTTATGTATTATACATGGAGATCATACCCCCCCTTATGTATTATACATGTTGATCATATCCCCCCTTATGTATTATACGTGGAGATCATATCCCCCCCTTATGTATTATACGTGGAGATCATATCCCCCTTATGTATTATACATGGAGATCATATAACCCCTTATGTATTATACGTGGAGATCATATCGCCCCTTATGTATTATACATGGAGATCATATCCCCCCTTATGTATTATACATGGAGATCATATCCCCCCTTATGTATTATACATGGAAATCATATCCCCCTTATGTATTATACATGGAGATCATATCCCCCCTTATGTATTATACATGGAGATCATATCCCCCTTATGTATTATACATGGAGATCATATCCCCCCTTATGTATTATACATGGAAATCATATCCCCCTTATGTATTATACATGGAGATCATATCCCCCCTTATGTATTATACATGGAGATCATATCCCCCTTATGTATTATACATGGAGATCATATCCCCCCTTATGTATTATACATGGAGATCATATCCCCCTTATGTATTATACATGGTGATCATATCCCCCTTATGTATTATACATGTTGATCATATCCCCCCTTATGTATTATACATGGAGATCATATCCCCCCTTATGTATTATACATGTTGATCATATCCCCCCTTAATCTCCTCTTCTCAAGAGAGAATAAATTCCGTTCCTCTAATCTTTCCTCATAGTTGATCTCCTCCATGCCTCGTATCAGTTTGGTTGCCCTTCTCTGTACTTTCTCCAGTTCCCCAATGTTCTTTTTGTGAATTGGTGCCCAAAACTGAACTGCATATTCCAGATGAGGTCTTACTAATGATTTGTACCGGGGTAATATGATATCTCTCTCTCTGGAGTCTATACCTCTTTTAATACAAGAGAGGATTTTGCTCGCTTTAGAAACCGCAGCTTGGCATTGCATGCCATTAGTAACCCCTTTACGCCGGCCGCACACAAATGTGTGACCTCCCGGCGTCTGGGCCTAGACACCGAGCGGCCGCACATTTGCGTTCATGTAACAAAAAACATATGTACTGAGAGCGCGCGCCCTGCGCGCTCCCAGCACATGTGTGCGGTACTCACAGAAAGGTCCCGGTCTACTCTTTCGATCGGGACCTTTCCCGATCATGTGACCGCCGTGATGATGCGTCACGGCGGTCACATGATCCCTAAACCACGCCCCACCTGCCCTGCCTCCTGGGGTCTGAAACTCTTAAAGGGCCGGGAGGCGCCGGCGGGAAGGGGTTAAACTTGTGATCTACCAGAACTCCCAGATCCTTCTCTACCATTGATTCCCCCAGTTGTACTCCCCCTAGTAAGTAAGCTGCAATATATTTGTTTTAAGGCTAATTCGATATTTCTGACCACATGTAATGGTACACCTGTATTCAGGATGTAACGTAAAACATGATAACATTCTGCAACCTCCAACCATCAAACCACCCTACCCCTACTTATCTGAATCACAGGGCACTCCTCTATGTACCATCCACAGCTGCGTCATCCATTCACAGAGATCTACGGTGGAGGGACTCATAGTTCTCAGTTAAGTATGAGTGCAGGGACATCACAACACTTGTGGTCCACCGATTGCCTCCTCCAATATGGTCACCATTAGGCTCCACTCACACAATGATATGCAACTATGGGCTTTGCAAATTTGCCTGTTTTTGCACCACATGCATAGAACAGCCCATTTATTTCGATAGGCTGCCCAACATGTGACACGTGTGCCAAAGTAGCTCACGCAGCTTTTTGAGTGTTGTACATTTTATAATCATGTGGTATGAAGTGTTTATCTCGTGGAAACCGTACATCTGCTTGCTGTGTTTAGTGTGCCATATACAAAGAAAGAATGGTACTAGAAGAAGGATGTGTTTTCTCGATGGAACCCCTAACACAGCCAGCACATGCATGTTAATGTGTGTGGCAAAACACGCAACAAAAAGTACAGTAAAAAAATGTGCAATGCTCTATGCCAGTGGCCTGCAAACTGCAGCCCGCGGGCCAGATGTGGCCCTTTGCTTGCCTTTATCTGGCCCTTGGGAAACTATTCCTTCCACTGATATGAGGTACTATTTCTTCCACTGACATCAAAGACAAGACAAGGCACTATTGCTCCCACTATGGCCCCTTTCACATGGACGTTTTGCATATCCATTTTTCATCTGCTAGTCTGTAAAATGGACACCCATGTATTTCTACGGACTGGCTGATATAAACGGATGATCATCTGTTTACATCCGTTAATGTCCACATCCGTTAACTGCTTTGTGCTGCCCTATAGCAGAAATACTGCTACAGGGCGGCATGGGGTGCACAAAGTCATGTATATATACGCGATTTGTGCTCCCACAGTGATCGCGGGTCAGGGGTGCATGCACTCCACCGACCTGCAGATGCTGTGATTCAGTGCACAAGGGATCAATCATCCGATTTAGGCCAGTGATATTCGGCCTGCATCGGATGATCGATCCCTGCCGAATCAGGGATCTTCCTGTACCTGTGTTTATATTTACACAGTTACAGTAAATGAAATCTTCTCTCTCTGGGCACATTCCGTCCCAGAGAGAAAAGAAAGCAGATCCACGTGAGTAAAACAGCACACTTACACAGAACTATTTTTAGGACACATTTAACCCCTTGATCGCCCCCCCCCCCCCAGTTAACCCCTGCACTGCCCTGTCACCAGTGTCATTAGTACAGTGTACAGATTTTGTACTGGTCCCTGTGTTAGTGTCGCTGTCGACTTCAGATAGCATTAGCGTTAGCGGGCAGCACAGTGGCTAAATGGTTAGCACTTCCGTCTGGCAGTACTAGGGTCGTCAGTTCAAATCCCAACCATGGGACCACCAACCAGGAGTTTGCATGTTCTCCCTGTGCCTGCATGGGTTTCCTCCAGGTACTCCGGTTTCCTCCCACATTCCAAAGACATGCTGATAGGTGAATTGGTTCCTGTCTAAATTTTCCCTAGTATGTGTATGTATGATTGTGAGTTAGGGACCTTAGATTGTACACCCCCTGAGGGTTAGGGACTGATGTGAATGTACAATATATATGTAAAGCTCTGCGTAAACATTGACAGCGCTATATAAGTACCTGAAATAAATAAATAATTAGCATCAGTTAGAGTCCCTCCTAGATAGCGTCAGATTGCCCGTCAGTATACAGAAGATCTGTATGTATTGATTGTGGATCAAAGCAATTTATATGCACAACAGTTTATCGCCTCCAGTCCAAATTCAAACCTTGCCAAACCATTTGCATGGAAACCCATTACGGTTTCCAAATTTAAAGTTTTTTTTTGGCCTAACCCTCAACGTGGGCATTACTAAAAATAATGAATTGCGGTTGTATTGGTCCACAGACCCGATTCATCACGTCGTGTTCTCTGCTGCCATGGCCAGGCAATGTGTTTTATGCATTTCAATGACAACACACTCCATTGTCCTCGGGGTGAACCTGAATTTGACCACAAAATTCAGCCTCTCATAAATCACCTTAACCAAAAATTTGCAGATGTCTATACTCCCCAGCAAAACATCTGTGTTGATGAGTCCCTCATTAGTTTTTCTGGCCATCTTGCATTCAAACAATTTCTCCCCAGCAAGTGTGTCAGATATGGGGTCAAAATGTATAAGACCTGTGAGAGGGCAACAGGCTATACATATAAGTTTCGGATTTACGAGGGAAAAGATAGTCACGTGGAGCCCCCCGGATGCCCAGACTACATGGGGAGCAGTGGCAAGATAGTTTGGGACTTGGTGTCATCTTTTTTCCATATGGGGTACCAGGGGTGGACTGACAACTCATGGGGCCCCCGGGCAATAGGAGATCATGGGGCCCCTGTGTCCTTGCACACACTCAAAAAAGTCCTATATAAAAGGTACCAGGGGCAATTCATGGGGCCCCCTACTGATCCCGGGCCCTTGGGCAGTGCCCGAGTGCTCGAATGGTCAGTCCACCCCTGTGGGGTACCACTTATACGTGGACAAATTTTATTCAAGTGTGCCACTATTTAGACATTTGTACAATCTTGGAATTGACACGTGGCACAGTGTAACCTAATCTCCGGGGCTTCCCCCAACGGCTTTTAAATACCTGTCTTAGAAAGGGGGAGAAAGCCTGCTTGAGAAATTAGTAATTGCTCGTAGTAAAGTGAAAGGACAAGCGGGATGTTTTCGTCTTGTCTTCCATTCACACAGACACGACCATCCAAATTGCCAAGGCAGCTAGTGTTGTTGAGAAGCCCCTCTGTGTCCACGACTACAACCTTAATATGGGAGGGATAGACTTTAACGACCAGATGATGAATTCATACTTAGTTTCCCGAAAAACCAGACGCTGATACAAAAAAGTGTCTATTTTAATTCAAAGCAACTGGACATAGTGGATCCTTCCTAAAATTCCAGGAAGAGATCATCATGGCCCTTTTGTATCCAGAAGGTGCTGTGACCCAAACTCAAAATCCAGATGCAGTTAGCTTGCTGCATGAGAGGCATTTTCCCGATGCCATTCCTGGTACCCCAATCCAAAGGATACCCCAAAAAAGATGTGTCTGTAGCAGACACGGAATTAGGCGTGACACCCACTTTTTTGTCCCTCCTGGTCTCTGCCTCAAGGACTGCTTCCGTCACTACCACACACTAGTGAAGTATTAGTATAGGGTACAGCATGGCATGGTTCAGGGCACATATTTGCATAGGGTCTCAAAAGATGTTAGGTAATCAGGAAACTGACTATCACATTTTTAGGGACCCTAATATCGGTTTTATTATTAACCATTGCTGTTTTCTTTGCAAGAATGCCATTCAGCTGCAATACCGATCTGTTCATTCTGACAGCAACAGGGTCTTGCTCTCAGAATATACATAAGTCAGTGTGTGCAGTGCTGTTGGATGAGATTTTTCATCCGCAGTTAAAAAAAAGCATATATACCAAGCATGGGGTCCTGGGGTGGCCAGTGTGATATGAATAGAGGAATCTGTTAGGCTCTTTTTTTTTGTTCAGCCCATGGGCTGAACGACAAAAAAAGAACATTTCATGTGTGCCCACCATTAGAAGTGGGTGGATGCAGGGCGGTATATTCTAATGGTGGGCATACCATACGCTTTTTCTGGAAGAGATTTCTTCTATTTCTTTCATTCATCCCACAGGCTGCATAAAAAAAGAACATAGCATATACACCCAAAAAAGGCCAGCGATGTACTGGTACATCACTGGACTTTGAGTGGTTATACCAGGATAATGCCTGCAGCTGCAGGCATCATACTGCTATAGTTTTTTTCAGCTGGTGATCGGCTTTCATGTAAAAGCAATCCTAGTGGCTAATTAGCTGCAGGATTGCTTTTACAAGCAGTGGGAGAAGATGCCCCTCCTCCTCTGCTGCCTTCCACAGCCTTCTCGGGCAGTCCCGTGCCATTGGGGGAACCTGAGAATGCAGCCGGTGTTTCTGCCAGCTGACCATAGAGCTGATTGGAGACCAGAATGGTGCCAATCATCTCTATAGTCTAAGAATTCGGAAGCTACAAGCATTTCATCACTTCAGTTTTGCAGGATATAAACAGCGCCATTTGTAAATTGGGAAAGCATCTGATCACACCGATCTTGGTGAGATTAGATAATGTAAGGGCAGAGGAGATATCTAGAGTCTGATAGACCCCAGATTTCTAAAAAAAAGAATACCTGTCAGTGCCTATTGCAGTCACAGGGGATATTTACATTCCCTGTGAGAGCAATAAAAGTAATAGAAAAAAAATGAAAGGGACAGTGTAAAAATAATAATAATAATAATAAAAAAACGCACCCTCACCCCCCCCCCCACGCGTTCACGCCGATATGTTAACAGCAGTTGCACCATGCATGTGAGGTATCGCCGTGAATATCAGATCAAGGGCAGTAATTCTAGCACTAAACCTCAGTAAATCTAAAATGGTAGCCTGTAAAGGCTTTTAAAGCGTTGCCTATAGATATTAAAACCGTGTGCAGTTTGTCGCTGTTGAGTCAATAGAAGAATTTATTTTTTTACCACAAGTTTTTGAAAAATGAAAAAAAATTATATATTTTTTTTACACAAAATTGTCACTTAAATGATTTATTGCTCACACATGCCATGGGTATATGTAGAATTACTCCCCAAAATACATTATGCTACTTCTCCCGAGTATGGGGGCACCACATGTGACAGACTTTTTGTAGTCTAGCCGTGTACAGGACCCCAAAATCCAATAACCACCTTCAGGCTTTTAAAGGGCTTTATTTCCTCATTACACTTCCTGACTACCTATCAAAGTTGCGGAGGCCCTGAAATACCAGAATAGTACAACTCCCCACCCCCCCAAATGACCCCTTTTTTGGAAAGTAGACACCCAAAGGAATTTGATAAGATGCACAATAAGTATTTTGCAGATCTCGTTTGTTGCCACAAGTTTTTGGAAAATGAAGAAAAAAAACAAAACATTTTTTTCTTTTTTAAAACCTTGTGAGAAAAAATTAGATCTGCAAAATACTCACCATGCCTCTTATTAAATTCCTTGGGGTGTCTACTTTCCAAAAAGGGGTCATTTGGGGGGGGGGGGGGTTGGTGCTATCCTGGCATTTCAGGGCCTCCGAAACAGTGATAGGTAGTGAGGAAGTGTAATGAGGAAGTTACGCACCTTCAGGCTTTCAAAGTGGTCATTGGATTTCAGGCTCCTGTATGTGGCTAGGCTCCCAAAAAGTCTCACACATGTGGTATCCCCATACTCGTTAGAAGTAGCAGAATGTATTCTGGGGTGTAATTCCACATATACCCATGGCATGTGTGAGCAATATATCATTCAAGTGAAAATGTTGTATAAAAAAAAAAAAAAAAATTTTGTCATTTTTCAAAAACTTGTGGAAAAAAAAAATTTCCATGGACTCTACATGCCTCTCAGCAGATTGTTTATGGGGTCCAAAAAGGGGTCATTTGGGGGTGTTTGTACTATTCTGGTATTTTAGCACCTCAAGAAATGTGATAGGCAGTCAGAAAGCAAAAGCTGTGTAAATTTCGGTCTTTTTTTGTTTATAGCACAAAAAATAAAAAGCGCACAGGTGATCAAATACCACACTGAAAGAAAGTTCTATTTGTGTGAAAGAAAGGACATAAATTTTGTTTGGGTACAGCTGTGCATGACCGCGCAATTGTCAGTTAAACTAGCGCAGCGCTGTATAGCAAAAAGTGGTGTCAATTCCAATATCTATACTGCCATTTGTAAACGCTATAACTTTCACACAAACCAATATACACTTTACTGGGATTTTTTTAACCAAAGACATGTAGCAGAATACTTATGGTGAATACTTGTGAGCTATTATGAATCGAGGTGTTCAATGTGTTCTACAAGTGTATGAGGTGCGCTGGCACTTGCACTGACTCACTTAGCTAGTGTGTATAAATGATAGAAAAAAGATTGCGCCGCGCTCCTATATATTTATATATACAGCTTAAGCTTCTAAAGTGTATCAAATAACAATATTACCAAATATGAACTGTGACTATACCGCTAATTGCATATGAAATAATACATATAGATAGCATGCATGGTAAATAATCCTAAAGCAATAGTGCCTTAATGGGTGCCACGGTATAAACCTATGTTGCACCTATATATAACTGTGTATACTCTATATTAATAGTGCAAAAGCATAAGTGCACGTGCTGAACAAATATATATACAGTCTTTAAAATAGATGTGCAGGTGGATATTCTGTTCCTTTTCTCTGAGTGCTAGATGGTCTCCTTATATGCTCACCTCTATATTTGCCTGAATGAATCCAGGCAAATACGCTTTTTATCCTTCCAGGATAGATGAAATGGGATGATGCCTTTGCTCTAGCCGTCCTATGAGGTGGACATGCATATGGATGGATCCTCCTGTTATCTCCTTTATCTCCCTGTGTATCTATGAGTACACTGAATAGCTCTCTTGGGATCTCCCAATTCCCCTCCTGGGGTTGTTTCCTCGTTCACTCCTCCTTATATCCGCTCATGGGATGTTTGGTCAAAAAGAGGAAAAAGCAGACCATAGTGTCTTATCCTTATACAAAAATTGGATTTATTTCTGCCAATAACAGGTATAACTTGATGGTATGCAGCTCATATATGATCCAGACAGGCATAGATGGCAATCAGCAGATAAAAAGTAGGTAAAAAGAAACCTCTCTGCAGCTGCCCCTGCAGCACTATTAATATAGAGTATACACAGTTATATATAGGTGCAACATAGGTTTATACCGTGGCACCCATTAAGGCACTATTGCTTTAGGATTATTTACCATGCATGCTATCTATATGTATTATTTCATATGCAATTAGCGGTATAGTCACAGTTCATATTTGGTAATATTGTTATTTGATACACTTTAGAAGCTTAAGCTGTATATATAAATATATAGGAGCGCGGCGCAATCTTTTTTCTATCATGTAGCAGAATACATTTTGGCCTAAATATATGTTGAAATTTTAGTTTATTGGATATTTTTTTATAACAGAAATGAGAAAATATTTTTTTTTTTTCAAAATTGTCAGTCTTTTTTGTTTTGCAGCACAAAAAAATAAAAAGCACATAGGTGATCAAATTCCACCAAAAGAAAGCTCTATATGTGTGAAGAAAGGACATAAATGTAATTTATATACAATATTGCATGACCGCAATTGTCAGTTAAACTAGTGCAGCGCTGTATAGCACAAAATTGTCTAAATTGGATTATCTATACCGGTGGTCTCCAAACTGTGGCCCTGGGGGGCTGTTATCCGGCCCTTGGGGCAATATCCCTCCCACTGGCACCTACAGTGGGGCATAATTTTTGCCACTAACACCAACAATGGGGCACAATTCCTTCCACTGACACCAAAGATGCAGCCAGGGGCGGACTGACCATTTGGAAGCCCGGGCACTGCCCGAGGGCCTGGGGTCAGTAGGGGGCACCATGAGATGCCCCTGGTACCTTTTTCATAGGCTTTTTTGAGTTTGGGCAAGGACACAGGGTGCCCTATTGCCCAGGGGCCCCATGAGTTGTCAGTCCGCCCCTGGATGCAGCACTATTCCCCTTACTAACACCAAATACTCCACCTGATACTAAAGATGGTTCATTGTTTACTCTCACTGATGCCAGGATATTTTCTACTCCACGTGACCATGATCTGGCCCCTCTAAAGCCTTATGGTCAGTAAACTGGCCCTTTGTTTAAAAAGTTTGGAGACACCTGATCTATACCATAGTTTGTAGACGCTATAACTTTCACACAAAGCAATCAATATACACTTATTGGGATTTTTTTTTACCAAAAACATGTAGCAGAATACATTTTACACTTTGAATTTACTATATATTTTTTATAGCCGAAAGTTAAAAAAATAGTTTTTTTTCAAAATTTTTGGTCTTCTTTCTGCTCATAGAGCAAAAAAAAAAAACGTACAGGTGATCAAATACCACCGGAAAAAAAGCTCTATTTGTGTGAAAAAAAGAATGCAAATTTAGTTTAGGTGCAGCGTTGCATGACCGCGCAATTATCAGTTGAAATAGCGCACCGCAGAATAGCAAAAAATGGCCTGGTCAGGAAGGGGGGTAAATCCTCTGGAGGGTAAGTGGTCAATATCCGTTTTTTTTTTTTAAAAAGAAGAAAACCCTATTTTTCTTCTGTTAAAAAAAATGGAACAGATGAAAAAAGGACAAGAAATGGATGAGAAACGGATGAAACACTGATGTGAACTGATTTGTTTCTTCTTAGAAAAAACTTGACTGAACTGATGAAAAAAATAGAAAGCCCGTGTGAAAGGGGCTTAACACCATTGATGGGGCACTATTCCTCCCACTGACACCAAGGACAGGGCACTATTCCTCCCACTGACACCAAGGACAGGGCACTATTCCTCCCACTAACACCAAGGACAGGGCACTATTCCTCCCACTGACACCAAGGACAGGGCACTATTCCTTCCACTGACACCAAGGACAGGGCACTATTCCTCCCACTGACACCAAGGACAGGGCTCTATTCCTTCCACTGACACCAAGGACAGGGCACTATTCCTCCCACTGACACCGAGGACAGGGCACTATTCCTCCCACTGACACCAAGGACAGGGCACTATTCCTCCCACTGACACCAAGGACAGGGCACTATTCCTTCCACTGACACCAAGGACAGGGCACTATTCCTCCCACTGACACCAAGGACAGGGCACTATTCCTCCCACTGACACCAAGGACAGGGCACTATTCCTCCCACTGACACCAAGGACAGGGCTCTATTCCTCCCACTGACACCAAGGACAGGGCTCTATTCCTCCCACTGACACCAAGGACAGGGCACTATTCCTCCCACTGACACCAAGGACAGGGTACTATTCCTCCCACTGATGCCATCAATGGGGTATTAATCCTCCCACTGACACCAGAGAAGATGAACTAATTCTCCCACTGACACAAATAATTTCATTTTTTTTACTCCCACTGACCACCAAGCCTATGGCATTGTTTACTCCCACCAATGCCAGGGCATTTTCTACTTCCTCTAACCACAGTCCGGCCCCCAGTACACTTTGTTTAGGAAATCTGGAGACCCCTGCTTTATGCCCAGAAAGGTGCAGGAGCTCCTTTGGTGGACTTCTTTCTCTGTGTTTCTTGTGGGTACAGCAGCCCATTCAGATGAATAGGATGCTGTACCTGTGATGTTTGCGTGGAAAATGTTCGAACATATGTGAAGGGAGACAGGACCGTCTTAACAGCATCACCTCCGTGGGTGGGTCTGTCCTTATTAGAGGGGCTCAGGATCTTCCTTGTTTGTGGGCGGGTCTGTCCTTCCTAAAGGGGCCCTGGATGTTCTCCATCTGTGGGTGGGTCTGTCCTTCCTAGAAAGGGCCAGATCTTGTCCCTCTGTGGGCAGGTCTGTCCTTCCTAGAGGGGCCCTGGATCTTCTCTGTCTATGGGCGGGTCTGTCCTTTCTAGAGGCCCTGATCTTCTCCCTCTGTGAGAGGGTCTGTCCTTCATAGAGGGGCTGAGGAACTTCCTTGTCTGTGGGCGGGTCTCTTCTTTCTAGAGGGGTCCTGGATCTTCTCCATCTGTGGGCGGGTCTGTCCTTTTTAGAGAGCCAGATCTTCTCCCTCTGTGGGCGGGTCTGTCCTTCATAGAGGGGCTCAGGATCTTCCTTGTCTGTGGGCGGATCTCTCCTTCCTAGAGGGGCTCTGGATCTTCTCCCTCTGTGGGTGGGTCTTCCTTCCTAGAGGGGCCCTGGATCTTCTCCGTCTATGGGCAGGTCTGTCCTTTCTAGAGGGCCTGATCTTCTCCCTCTGTGAGCGGGTCTGTCCTTCATAGAGGGGCTCAGGATCTTCCTTGTCTGTGGGTGGGTCTCTCCTTCCTGGAGGGGCCCTGGATCTTCTCCATCTGTTGGCGGATCTGTCCTTTCTAGAGGGCCGGATCTTCTCCCTCTGTGGGCGGGTCTATCCTTCATAGAGGGGCTCAGAATCTTCCTTGTCTGTGGGCGGATCTCTCCTTCCTAGAGGGGCCCTGGATCTTCTCCCTCTGTGGGTGGGTCTTCCTTCCTAGAGGGGCCCTGGATCTTCCTTGTCTGTGGGCAGGTCTGTCCTTCCTAGAGGGGCCTTGGATCTTCTCCATCTGTGGGCGGGTCTGTCTTTCCTAGAGGGTCCCTGGATGTTTTCCATCTGTGGGCGGGTCTGTCCTTCCTAGAGGGCCAGATCTTCTCCCTCTGTGGGTGGGTCTGTCATTCCTAGAGGGGCTCTGGATCTTCCTTGTCTGTGGGTGGGTCCGTCCTTCCTAGAGGGGCCCTGGATCTTCTCCATCTGTGGATGGGTCTGTCCTTCCTAGGGGGGCCCTGGATCTTCTCCCTCTGTGGGTGGGTCTTCCTTGTCTGTGGGTGGGTCTGTGCTTCCTAGAGGGGCCTTGGATCTTCTCCATCTGTGGGCGGGTCTGTCTTTCCTAGAGGGTCCCTGGATGTTTTCCATCTGTGGGCGGGTCTGTCCTTCCTAGAGGGCCAGATCTTCTCCCTCTGTGGGTGGGTCTGTCATTCCTAGAGGGGCTCTGGATCTTCCTTGTCTGTGGGTGGGTCCATCCTTCCTAGAGGGGCCCTGGATCTTCTCCATCTGTGGATGGGTCTGTCCTTCCTAGGGGGGCCCTGGATCTTCTCCATCTGTGGGCGGTCCTAGAGGGCCGGATTTTCTCCCTCTGTGAGCGGGTCTGTCCTTATTAGAAGGGCTCAGGATTTTTCTTGTCTGTGGGTGGGTCTGTCCTTCCTAGAGGGGCCCTTTATCTTCTCCATCTGTGGGCGGGTCTGCCCTTCTTAGAGGGGCCCTGGATGTTCTCCATCTGTGGGCGGGTCTGTCCTTCCTAGAGGGCCCGATCTTCTCCCTCTGTGGGTGGGTCTTTCCTCCCTAGAGGGGCTTTGGATCTTCTCCGTCTGTGGGTGGGTCTCTCCTTCCAAGAGGGGCCGGATCTTCTCCCTCTGTGGGCGGCTCTGTCTTTCCTAGAGGGGTCGAATCTTCTCTGTGGACGGTGACGCAAACGTGCGCAACACACAGTGAAGGACGCAGACTCCATTTTATTAAGAGTATCCATTTCTCCCTTATTCTCCTTCCCCCTCCCTTCCTGAGAGGCCCAGCAACATGTGGCCAGTATGTGGGTGAGTTAGGAAGGTCACAGGAGGGTCATAGGAGCTGTAAAAGCCCCCAAGAGAGTTGGAGTCTCTCTGTCCACAGAACCTGTGACACCTCCTAAGAGATAAGGCAAGCTTTCTCAGGAGTTGAAAGAGATTCTGACCTCATAAACCTAGCTCAGTATAGGTGATAGAATCAGATAACCTCTGTTAAAACCATGTTTTCCCCTATGTCTCATATCTTGGAATATGAGAGACTTACATAAAAACCAGACAAATTGTCAGATGGCCAATGAGCAGGCGAACAGTTTGATGGGTCACTCGCCTTGTCTCAAACACACAGAAAAGCAGAAAAGTAGATCTTGCGAACCGTACAGTGTACACATTCATAATTCACATCTAAATAATCCTTAGTCTGCATAATAATCTACCCGCGGGTGGAATGTCCCTTGTGCAGATGGACAGTTATGGGCCAAAGTATTAGTTATGGACGATTTTTGCTCTAGTTGAGGCATCCGCCCATAACTACATGCCCTAAACGGGTTATTGGGCCTTGACTTAAGAGACACCCCCTGCTGGGGACTACAGAATAGGCTCACAGACCTAAGAGTAAGAAGTTGAAGACATCTCCCATTTTATCATCATTACCACCTGGGGAGACCCATGCCCTTTCGCTCTGAAACTTGGATCTGCTCACCCAGGACTTTGGCAAGTACTTTAACCCTTTCACCTCTCTCTGATATCTCTTTGCTGTGCTATGGTTCTTTGTATATGTATATCTTAGTTACATCTTTGTTCTGTAAATATTTTTATTGCTCCTGTTTGACCTTTTATAATAAATCTTTCTTTCTGAAAGTGTTGAACTGTTTCTATAGCTCTGTATTGCAACTCACGAATTCCTGCCTCTAAAGAGACGCTACTGTGTTTGTTTAAACCTCTGTATAACTGGCCTGCGGTGACCGTTTTATACAGATGATTATCTCAATCATTATAGTGTTATAGCTGATAACGCCGAGTTTCCTCTTTTTCTGTACAAAAAGGAGGTGGTGGCAGTGTGAAGGGTTAATTGTGTAATTAAACTGACCCAGTAACAATTGCTCAGGCTGCCGGTACATCGATCGGTATCCATTAGCTGGAAAATCGTTGTGCAGGGTGCAGCTGGATGTGGCATTGTTACGCACGTGACATCGCAGTTTTAGATCGGCTCGCCCTTTGGTCACGAGTTTGGGTGAAAAGGTCTGGGGTCTGACACTGCGATCATGACAGACGGGTCTGTTCTTCCTAGAGAGCCTGATCTTCTCCCTCTGTGGGTGGGTCTGTCCTCCCTAGAGGGGCCGGATCTTCTCTCTCTGTGGGCAGGTCTGTCCTTATAAGAGGGGCTCAGGATCTTCCTTGTCTGTGGATTGGTCTTTCCTCCCTAGAGGGGCTGGATCTTTTCCCTCTGTGCGTGGGTCTGTCCTCCCTAGAGGGGCTTTGGATCTTCTCCCTCTGTGGGTGTCTCTGTCCTCCCTAGAGGGGCTCAGGATCTTCTCCCTCTGTGGGTGGGTCTGTCCTACCTAGAGGGGCTCAGGATCTTCCTTGTCTGTGGGTTGGTCTGTCCTCCCTAGAGGGGCCGGATCTTCTCCCTCTGTGGGTGGGTCTGTCCTCCCTAGAGGGGCCGGATCTTCTCCCTCTGTGGGTGGGTCTGTCCTCCCTAGAGGGGCTTTGGATCTTCTCCCTCTGTGGGTGGGTCTGTCCTCCCTAGAGGGGCCGGATCTTCTCCCTCTGTGGGTGGGTCTGTCCTCCCTAGAGGAGCTTTGGATCTTCTCCCTCTGTGGGTGGGGCTGTCCTCCCTAGAGAGGCTTTGAATCTTCTCCCTCTGTGGGTTGGTCTGTCCTCCCTAGAGGGGCCGGATCTTCTCCCTCTGTGCGTGGGTCTGTCCTCCCTAGAGGGGCCGGATCTTCTCCCTCTGTGCGTGGGTCTGTCCTCCCTAGAGGGGCTTTGGATCTTCTCCGTCTGTGGGCGGGTCTCTCCTTCCTAGAGGGGCCCTGGATGTTCTCCCTCTGTGGGCGGGTCTGTCCTAACTAGAGGAGCTTTGGATCTTCTCCCTCTGTGGGTGGGGCTGTCCTCCCTAGAGAGGCTTTGAATCTTCTCCCTCTGTGGGGGGGTCTGTCCTCCCTAGAGGGGCCGGATCTTCTCTCTCTGTGGGCAGGTCTGTCCTTATAAGAGGGGCTCAGGATCTTCCTTGTCTGTGGGTTGGTCTGTCCTCCCTAGAGGGGCCGGATCTTCTCCCTCTGTGGGTGGGTCTGTCCTCCCTAGAGGGGCCGGATCTTCTCCCTCTGTGGGTGGGTCTGTCCTCCCTAGAGGGGCTTTGGATCTTCTCCCTCTGTGGGTGGGTCTGTCCTCCCTAGAGGGGCCGGATCTTCTCCCTCTGTGGGTGGGTCTGTCCTCCCTAGAGGAGCTTTGGATCTTCTCCCTCTGTGGGTGGGGCTGTCCTCCCTAGAGAGGCTTTGAATCTTCTCCCTCTGTGGGTTGGTCTGTCCTCCCTAGAGGGGCCGGATCTTCTCCCTCTGTGCGTGGGTCTGTCCTCCCTAGAGGGGCCGGATCTTCTCCCTCTGCCCGTGGGTCTGTCCTCCCTAGAGGGGCTTTGGATCTTCTCCGTCTGTGGGCGGGTCTCTCCTTCCTAGAGGGGCCCTGGATGTTCTCCCTCTGTGGGCGGGTCTGTCCTAACTAGAGGAGCTTTGGATCTTCTCCCTCTGTGGGTGGGGCTGTCCTCCCTAGAGAGGCTTTGAATCTTCTCCCTCTGTGGGGGGGTCTGTCCTCCCTAGAGGGGCCGGATCTTCTCCCTCTGTGGGGGGGTCTGTCCTCCCTAGAGGGGCCGGATCTTCTCCCTCTGTGGGCAGGTCTGTCCTTATAAGAGGGGCTCAGGATCTTCCTTGTCTGTGGGTGGGTCTGTCCTCCCTAGAGGGGCCGGATCTTCTCCCTCTGTGGGGGGGGGTCTGTCCTCCCTAGAGGGGCCGGATCTTCTCCCTCTGTGGGGGGGTCTGTCCTCCCTAGAGGGGCCGGATCTTCTCCCTCTGTGGGCAGGTCTGTCCTTATAAGAGGGGCTCAGGATCTTCCTTGTCTGTGGGTGGGTCTGTCCTCCCTAGAGGGGCCGGATCTTCTCCCTCTGTGGGCGGGTCTGTCCTCCCTAGAGGGGCTTTGGATCTTCTCCGTCTGTGGGCGGGTCTCTCCTTCCTAGAGGGGCCCTGGATGTTCTCCCTCTGTGGGCGGGTCTGTCCTAACTAGAGGGGCCGGATCTTCTCTGTCTGTGGGCGGGTCTGTCCTTCCTAGAGGGGCCGGATATTTTCCGTCTGTGGGCGTGTTTTGCGCTGTATCCAAGGGGCGTGGCCTCCTCCCTCTGTGTCCCCGTTCCTAGCCGCTCTTGCCGCCCTGGTTCCCGGGCTTCCTGTCAGGACAGGGGGAGGCATGAGAGCGGCCCGGGGAGCGAGGAGGAGGCCCGGCTGAGGTGAGCGGCGTGCTCGGTGGGAAGTAGGACGGGAATGGGCATAGGAGGCGCTCGGTGTATACAGTGTATAAGGTGTATTGTCCATCGCGCCCTGCTGGGACTAGTAGTCCTCCAGCACAGGGTGGGCACCCCAGGAGCAGTCCACAGACGAGGAATGTATTGCATCGTGTGGGGAGGATCGGTTGTCTTCATACACACAGTGTGACCTCATCCTCCCTCCATCCTCTCATTGGACGCAGTGTTGTGATGTACAGCTGATGCCGGGTGTTATTGTCATTGTGGAGGGAGTACAGAGGGTCATGTAACCCTTGGCAGGTTGTTTCTGCATGTGTGTCCCCTTTACTGAGATTTCCCTTCACTTCCTGTCCCATAGTGAACATCGGAAGTGAAGGAATCCCAGGGTGTCACCAGAACTAGTGTTGTCCCCCCAATTAGAAGATTTCCCCTCTATTCCTGTTTTGGTGACAACCCAAAATTTGGGACATTAACTTTCCATCACCAGGACAAGTAGAGAGGGTTGATCTTCCTAAGCCGCAATCCGCGCTCGTTTAACGGCATTCAGATAGCTTCACACTATGAGCCACACAGGAATGTGTTCTGCATTCATTTCAATGGGCTCAGATCGCATCACACCACAGGATGCACTAACTTTGGAAATGCCCAGCACTGGAATCACATGGTACAGAACACTGGGATCACATGGTTCAGAGCACTGGAGTCACATGGTTCAGAGCACTGGGGTCACATGGTTCAGAGCACTGGGGTCACATGGTTCAGAGCACTGGGGTCACATGGTTCAGAGCACTGGGGTCACATGGTTCAGAGCACTGGGGATCACAGGGTACGGAGCACTGGCGATCACAGGGTGCGGAGCACTGGAGTCACAAGGTTCGGAGCACTGGGATCACATGGTTCGGAGCACTGGGGTCACAGGGTACGGAGCACTGGGGTCACAAGGTTCGGAGCACTGGGGTCACAAGGTTCAGAGCACTGGGGATCACAGGGTACAGAGCACTGGCATCACAGGGTGCAGAGCACTGGGATCACATGGTTCGGAGCACTGGGGTCACAGGGTATGGAGCACTGGGGTCACAGGGTTCGGAGCACTGGGGTCACATGGTTCGGAGCACTGGGGTCACATGGTTCGGAGCACTGGGGTCACATGGTTCGGAGCACTGGGGTCACATGGTACGGAGCACTGGGGTCACATGGTTCGGAGCACTGGGGATCACAGGGTTCGGAGCACTGGGGATCACAGGGTACAGAGCACTGGGATCACATGGTTCAGAGCACTGGGATCACAGGGTACAGAACACTGGGATCACATGTTTCAGAACACTGGGATCACATGGTACAGAACAACCATGCAGTCTGGTGGCTGTGCATTAGTGGTGCATGCAGTACTATGGTGCGATACGATGCGATTTGAGCCCCTTCAAAATGAATGCAGTGCAGGTTCCTGTGCGAAAGTGGCCTGGGGGCGGGGGAGACAGACCGCAGAAAGAAAACCTGGCATCTGCACTATCTAGAAATAAAAAAAAAAAAAGTTTTGCATTTTAGTTATACTTTAACCAATTATCTACCAAGGTACAAGGCATGACAGAGAAGGTGCGTGGCATGATGGTAGAGGAGGGGTGTTGCATGGTAGAGAAGGCACGTGACATGGTAGAGAAGGGGCATGACATGGCAGGAGGGGTGGACTGACAACTCATGGGGCCCCCGGGCAAAGGGGGATCATGGGGCCCATGTCCTTGCCCAAACTCAAACAAGCCTATGAAAAAGGTACCAGGGGCATCTCGTGGGGCCCCCTACTGACCCCGGGCCCTCGGGCAGTGCCCGTGTTTCCAAATGGTCAGTCCACCCCTGCATGGCAGAGAAGGAACATGGCATGGTGGTAGAGAAGGGGCATGGCATGGCACAGCAAAGAAGGTACATGGCATGGTGACAGAGAATTGGCATGGCATAGTAGAGAAGGAGCATGGCATGACATGGTAGATAAGGGGTATGGCAGGGAAGGTGCATGGCATGGTGGTAGAGAAGGTGCATGGCATGGTGGTAGAGAAGGTGCATGGCATGGTGGTAGAGAAGATGCATGGCATGGTGGTAGAGAAGGGGCCTGGCATAGTAGAGAAGATACATGGCATTGCATGGCAAAGAAGGGGCATGACATGGCAAAGAAGGGGCATGACATGGCAAAGAAGGGGCATGACATGGCAAAGAAGGGGCATGGCATGGAACGGCAGAGAAGTGGTTAAACAAAACTTAGAAGCTGCTGCAGCTGTGGGCATGCTAATGTCTGTAATGCCAGGTTGCTGCATTTTTGATGAATCTCGGGTGTATGCGTAATTTCGGTACGTTTTGCACATGTTTTTAGCCGCGGCCTTCTGACTTTTATTAGGCCGTGCGTTTTTAGTCACGGTCCCATTGATGACTATTAGGTTATGCATTTTTGCTGTGTTTTCTGAAAGCTCACCAAAGATATGCCAGATGGGGGACCAATGATGTGCTTTCTGAAAGTGCAGCAAAAACATGCAACCTAATAGAAGGCAATAGGACCACAGCTAAAATCACACAGCCTAATAAAGGCAATAGGACCACGGCTAAAATCACGCAGCATAATAGAGGGCAATGGAACTGCGGCTAAACACAAATGCACCTAAACCACACACACACGGACAAAATGCACACGCCATTGTAAATCTGGCCTAAGAGCCACCGGATCACTTTTTTGGGGGGCTATCAAAGGGTGCCCCCCCTACATGCCAGTAGCACCCATGGTGGTTCCCCAGCTCTCCTGTTTCTCTGCGGGAAACAATGAACACAGGAGGGACTCGGGGAACAACCGTCCTACCACCAATGACCCTGGAAGTGACATGTATTACATCACAGCTGTCATTTTTCAACTAATGTACTCAATGGAGTGTAATAGACTGCTAATGTCTCAACAAAGAGGACCTGTCACCTGCCCATTCTATCACATTGGGGGCTGGTGATGACAATAAAGTAAGAAAAGTATAAAGCATAACAAAGTTGTATATCATTATTAAAAGTAATTCGTTTTTTAAAGCCCCCCCATCACCTCTACACATACCTTATATAAAAAAGCACAGTGTAGGGAGAGCACGTGTATGTAAGCATCAATTGTACCGTACATGTGAAGTATTGTGAATGTCGCAGTGATAATTATATTGCTATAGTTCTCAGATCACTCTTCAGTGACACCATTTACGGCTTTTCTAGTTATATTAAAGGTATTTTTAAAAACAGAAAAACAAACATGTTATACTTACCTGCTGTGTGTAGTGTTTCTGCACAGAACAGCCCCGATCCTCCTCTTCTTGGGTCCCTTGCCCCTCCCTTCTGCCTAGCGCCCCCACAGCAAGCAGCTTGCTATGGGGGCACCCAAGCAGGCGCGCTCCTGAGCCCCTCCTCTGTGTGTCCATTCACACACACAGCTGTGGCTTTGCCCTGCCCCCTCTCTATCATCATTGACTGTGATTGACAGCAGTGGGAGCCAATGGCCGAGGCTCTCATGCACTTCGCTGGATTACGCATGTAAATATTGGGGTGCGCTGCACACAGAAGGATTTTTACCTTCCTGCGTAGAATGCAGGAAGGTAAAAAAAACTTCAGCCTTTACAACCACTTTAAAGTGTCACCTATGGTGTATTTTTGGCACCACAGTTTTTTGCAGCTCCACTGGCATGCACAATTTTAAGACTTGATATGTTTGGTATCTATTTACTTAATGATACCCTACCTTTTATATTTTACAAGAAAAATTGGTATTATATTGTGTTTGTTTGCACTAAAATTAATTTGTATTTTTCCTGAAAATACACGTTTGGTAAATAACTGCAAATATTATGCAACATAAAAAAAAGCAACTACCACCATTTTATTCTCTAGGGTCTCTGTTTTCAGTAAATACTGTTGGAGGGATTTCCAATAATTTCTAGCAAAAAAATGCAGATTGTAACGCAAAAAGGTTAAGAAATTGCCCTGGAAGACAAATGGTAACTGTTACAAAAGTGTTAGTAGCTTTTAGAAGGATTAGAACCCCTGTCATGTTTTTATTGCTCTCTGTGCTCCCATTAAGGAGATTCACCCTCACTATTTTTTCCCAGTGACCAAAAGAAAACCCCACATTTATAGAGGTCACCAGAACAGGAGTAGAGGGGAAATCTTCCAATGGAGACACTAGTTTTGATCACTACTACGGATTTCCTCATACTTCCTGTTGTGGGGACAGGAAGTAAAGGGAATTCTCCCTAATGGGACACAGATGGTAAAAAAAACCATGACATTGGATTATAACCCTCCCTTAGGCTGGGTTCACACTGATGCAGTCGCATCAGAATCGCACCCCGTATATGCGAACTGCTGCGGGTGTGTATGTTAAAGTTGACATCACCCCGGAAATGGTCCGGAAAACGCAGTGCGATGTGCTGAATTGGATCGCATTGGTGTGAATACCCATGCGATACGATTCTAGTGCGGACCCAAAAAAAACGAGCCTGCACCTTTCTGATGCGGTGCGATTTGAGCCATACATAATGTATGACTCAAATCTCACCACACACAATTTGCATGTGATTTGCACAGGAATGCGGTGCGGTTCCTGTAGGAATCACATGCGATGTACCGCATTGCATGAGTGTGAACCTAACCTCCGTCTATCCAATAAAAAAAGACGTTTTGCTTTCACTTCAGCCTAAACACTTAATTCCACGTTTAAAATAATTGGTTTGGGCAAAGCGGGCCCCAGTGAACCATTTACTGCACTGACAGGTGCTTGTGCTGTGCATCGTACATTAACTGTATCTAGCCTCAGCTACAGTGCCTTGAAAAAGTATTCATAGCCCTTGAAATTTTCCACATTTTGTCATGTTACAACAAAAACATAAATGTATTTTATTGGGATTTTATGTGATAGACCGCCACAAAGTAGCACATAATTGTGAAGTGGAAGAAAAATTATAAATGGTTTTCAAAAATGTTTAAAAATAAATATCTGAAAAGTGTGACTTGTATTTGTATTCAGCCCCCTTTAATCTGATACCCCTAACTACAATCTAGTGGAACCAATTACCTTCAGATGTCACCTAATTAGTAAATAGAGTCCACCTGTATGTAGTTTAATCTCAGTATAAATACAGCTACTCTGTGAAGCCCTCAGAGGTTTGTTAGAAAACATTAATGAACAAACAGCATCATGAAGGCCAAGGAACAAACCAGACAGGTCAGGGATAAAGCTGTGGAGAAGTTTAAAGCAGGGTTATGTTATAAAAAAATATCCCAAGCTTTGAACATCTCATGGATGTTCAATCCATCATCCAAAAATGGAAAGAGTATGGCACAACTGCAAACCTACCAAGACATGACCATCCACCTATACTGACAGGCCGGGCAAGGAGAGCATTAATCAGAGAAGCAGCCAAGAGGCCCATGGTAACTCTGGAGGAGCTGCAGAGATCCACAGCTCAGGTGCGAGAATCTGTCCACAGGACAACTATTAGTCGTGCACTCCACAAATCTGGCCTTAATGGAATGGAGTGGTAAGAAGTAAGTCATTGTTGGAAGAAAGCCATGAGAAGTCCTGTTTGCAGTTTGCGAGAAGCCATGTGGGGGACACAGGAAACGTGGAAGAAGGTGCTCTGGTCAGATGAGACCAAAACTGAACTTTTTGGCCTAAAAGCAAAACACTATGTGTGGCGGAAAACTAACACTGCACATCACCCTGAACACACCATCCCCACCGTGAAACGTGGTGGCAGCGTCACGTGGGGATTCTTTTCTTCAGCAGGGACAGGGAAGCTGGTCAGAGTTGATGGGAAGATGGATGGAGCCAAATACAGGTCAATCTTAGAAGAAAACCTGTTAAGAGTCTGCAAAAGACTTGAGACTGGACGGAGGTTCCCCTTCCAGCAGGACAACAACCCGAAACATACAGCCAGAGCTACAATGGAATGGTTTAGATCAAAGCATATTCATGTGTTAGAATGGCCCAGTCAAAGTCCAATTGAGAATCTGTGGCAAGACTTGAACATTGCTGTTCATAGATGCTCTCCATCCAATCTGACAGAGCTTGAGATATTTTGCAAAGAAGAATGGGCAGAAATATCTCTCTCTATTTTGAAAACCATTTATCATTTTCCTTTCACTTCACAATTATGTGCCACTTTGTGTTGGTCTATCACATCAAATCCCAATAAAATACATTTACGTTTTTGGTTGTAACATGACAAAATTTGGAAAATTTCAAGGGGTATGAATACTTTTTCAAGGCACTGTACATACAGTATGCAGCGCTGTCTTCCTGCTGTAGGACAGAGACTTCCCATTCTGCTCCCGAAACCAATTAGAGACGCTCAGTGCTGCTCAGCCTTTCACAGGGAGCTGTTTCTTCTATGAACTTACATTTACCTTCAGCAAGATTTTCCAAGAATCCCCCTGTGCAATTCCATATCCTCCATATTCCCATCCGCCTAGACGGAAGGGGGCGGATTGTTTCTTTTTAGTGGACAGGATCGGATTGGAGATAGAGGGCTGTAAACGAACACAAGCCTGTTTATACCCGCCAGTCCCTAGGCATACATGGACCATGTGATCTGGTCCACCTGAAGAACTGACAGGCATACCTGATCGGATCGTCTTTGTGAACGGGGCATTAGATGTAGCAGCAACATGAAAATAATTGCAGCGCGCAAAAAATGCCAGTGTTGGTGGACTTTTGTTCTCTTCTCATCCTGTATATGTCTATGAGAACTCTGCAGCAGCTAAAGCACGTCAAATTCAGATCAACTGCTTGTGTAATGAATTCTCAATGCACTTGATTGCCTCTCAAACTAAATTCAAAAACTTACTGCTCTTCTTCAGCAAAGCCCACTGACACAAGACCTTAAATTGGTTGAAAGAGAGGTCTTTCTGCCCTAGTTGTGATGACCGCATGATTACTCATTGAACAGTTATGCAGAGTATGTTGGTGCTTTATATATCCACTCAAAGTTAATAATACGTTAGGAACTTTTCCTGTAGTAACATAACATAAACAGTAGAGTGCAATTGTTACCTGGGAATTGTGCATGTTAATGCCTACTAAAAGTGTTGAATCTGTTCTTGCGTTAGGCTAAGTCTAGATGTGCAGATTTTGCTGCCCTTTTGAAAAACGTTCTGTGGTGGATCGCTTTTCTGAGGCATTTGACAGGCAGAGAGGAGGTGATCTATTTCAACCCTCTAAATACTTCACCTCATTCACTTGAATGGGTCATATGTGATAGCACTAGCTGCAAAACGAGGCAGTGGGCGATCATTTTTGCAGCATCATGTACAACTTGTCTGGTTTTCTTTACAGCCCAAGGAGGGTTGTAAAACTGCCCCACTCCTCAGCCTATCCTGACCGCACGTATAAATGAGCCCTTAAGCTGCCATAAACTATACAATCTGATTTCAATCTACAAACAACTGTGTAATGTTAAGGCCCGTGGGACTTGATGGAAATTGATTGGATTGCATAGTAATAGTTTGTCCTTTTATTACATAGTTTTTGTAAATTTAAATGATCACAGAGATGGTAAAGTCAGATTATAGTGTGTAAGGCCACCCTTAGAGCTCTCTGAAGAGCGTGAAATAGGGACTTTGCAAACCTTTATTTATTTCAGGGACTTATATAGCACTGTCAATTTACACAGCGCTTTACATATATATTGTACATTCACATCACTCCCTAACCCTCAAGGGGCGTACAATCTAAAGTCCCTAACTTACATTCATACATACACATACTAGGGACAATTTAGACAGGATCCAATTAACCTACCAGCATGTCTTTGGAATGTGGGAGGAAACCGGAGTACCCAGAGGAAACCCACGCAGGCAGTGGGAGAACATGCAAACTCCAGGCAGGAGGTGCTGTGGCTGAGATTCGAACCAACCACCGTATTACTGCCGGGCGGAAGTGCTAACCACTTAGCCACTGTACTGCCCACATAGATGTTTACCAAGTACTTGCCCCCTTCTCTAAGATCTGATATTGCTTGAGCCTAAATGGGGGATATATATATATATATATATATATATATATATATATATACACACACCACACACACGCTGATTTTGAATGTTTGCCCACTCACAAAGACATGGTCAGTCAAAAAATCGAATGTTCGGTGTATTGTAACACTGAGAGACGGAATAGCAACAAAAAATTCAAAAGAAATGAATGTCTAACAAATGATGCTCTGATTTGCATGTTCATGAGGGAAATAAGTATTTGATCCCCTTCACAAAACATGACTTAGTACTTGGTGGCAAATCCCTTGTTGGCAATCACAGAGGTCAGACGTTTCCTGTAGTTGGCCACCAGGTTTGCACACATCTCAGGAGGGAGTTTGGCCCACTCCTCTTGGCAGATCCTCTCTAAGTCATAAAGGTTTGGTGGCTGACGTTTGGCAACTCAAACTTTTAGCTCCGTCCACAGATTTTTGTTACCTGCTTCTACAAACATTTGTGAAAGAATGGGTCACTCTCAGGAGCTCAGTGACTCCAAGTGTGGTACCGTGATAGGTTGGCACCTGTGCAATAAGTCCATCCGTGACATTTCCTGGCTACTAAATATTCTACGGTCAACTGTTAGTGGTATTATAACAAAGTGGAAGCAACTGGGAACAACAGCAATTCAGCCACAAAGTGGTAGGCCACGTAAAATGACAGAGTGGGGTCAGCACATGCTGAACCGCCCAGTGCGCAAAAGTTGCCAGCTGTCTGCAGAGTCAACAGCTAAAGACTTCCAAACTTCATGTGGCCTTCAGATTAGCACAACAGCAGTGTGTAGAGAGCTTCATGGAATGGGTTTCCATGGCCAAGCAGCTGCATCCAAGCCTTACATCACCAAGTGCAATGCAAAGTATTGGATGCCGTGGTGTAAAGCTCGCCGCCACTGGACTCTAAAGCAGTACAGACGTGTTCTATGGAGTGACCAATCACGCTTCTCTGTCTGGCAATCTGATGGACGTGTCTGAGTTTGGCGGTTGCCTGGAGAACGGTACTTGCCTTCCTGCATTGTGCCAAGTGTAAAGTTTGGTGGAGGGGGAATTTTGGTGTGGGGTTGTTTTTCAGGGGTTGGGCTTGGCCCCTCAGGTACAGTGAAGGGAACTCTTAAGGCATCAGCATACCAAGACATTTTGGACAATTTCATGCTCCCAACTTTGTGGGAACAGTTTGGAGATGGCCCCTTCCTGTTCCAACATGACTTGGCACCAGTACACAAAGCAAGGTCCATAAAGACATGGATGAGTGAGTCTGGGGTGGAGGAACTTGGCTGGCCTGCACAGAGTCCTGATATCAACCTGATAGAACACCTTTGGCATGAATTAGAGCAGAGACTGTGAACCAGACCTTCTCATCTGACATCAGTGCCTGACCTCACAAATGCTCTTCTGGAAGAACGGTCCAACCTTCCCACAGACACAATCCTAAACCTTGTGGACAGCCTTCCCAGAAGAGTTGAAGCTGTTATAGCTGCAAAGGGCGGGGCCAACTCAATGTTGGACCCTACGGACTAGAGGCAGGCGTCCCAATACTTTTGGCAATATAGTGTGTGTGTGTATGTATATGTGTATATATATATATATATATATATATATATATATAAAACACACACACACAGTATATAATGTCCACACATAAACAATCAAGTAACACACAAAATGAAATAACCCATGTGTCCATGAACAGTTCATAATTCACATATGCTTCAGTGATCCAAAACATTAATTTAGTGAGGAGAAGGTTAATCACAGTTGCCCAATAACGCAAAATGTTAGTGAAAAAATTTAGTAAAAAATACAAGTAAGTTAATCTTAGGGCACAAACAAGCAAATTACCCTGTTTATTTGTAAAATATAAAAGATGAGGTTGCAGCGAGTAAATAGATATCCAACTTGTCAAACCTGAAATTTGTGTGTACTCGTGAAATGGCGACGAACTTCAGTACCCTGTATTTTCTATAGGTCGACACATTTAAAGCTCCTTCTAGGTCACCAGTTTAGCATTACGGAGGATGTCTGGTGCTAGAATGGTTGCTCTCATTCTGGTGTGCGCAGTGATATATGACGTATATAGCAATTGATGGTTTCATGCGTAGGTGCCCCAGCGTGTGCTTTTACATTTGTACATGCGTATATGTGGGGGGTCTCAATTTTTTTTGTGGGGGATGGTATGTGCTTGGGTGTAGCTTTAATTTTTTACAATAAAAAAAAAACTTTTTTTTTTCATCACATAGGGGACAAAGTCCCCTATATGATGATTTTTTGGTGACAGGTTCTCTTTGAGACATCCAAGGTCTAAAAGACCCTGCATGTCTTCCCTCTGCTCTACTGAATGTAAAGTGGTGCACATCACACCACGTTACATTCTTTCCCGGGGATTGCATTACAATCTCTCAACGGGGACACGGGCACAAGAAGGGGAGGTGAGCGGACTTGTCCGCTCTTCTCCCTCCTCTCTGACGGTGAGCCAGGCCCACAGATGGGCAAGCGGAGCCTGGGAAACCCCAAGGGGGTGCGGAGAGGCTGGCACTGTGTGTAAGCAATCGGCGGCAGCGCTGTCACCGATTGCTTCACCTGACAGGTAAGCCCTGCTGCTTAGCAGGGCTTAAAGTAGAAAGAAACTACCTGCCTGGCACCCGGCACTACATGTCCCAGGCGTTGGGCGATAGGAATCCAACATCCCTGTAGTCAAGGAGACTCAGAGCTCCTGCAAGCTACCACTTTGCTAAAGACTGTTATGGTTCCGGATAGAACACAATCATTCATCTGCCATTTTTGTAGTATTTTAGAGAAGGAAATTGGGCTCAGTTTGTTATTCTGCAATCAAGTTGGGCATCCCATAACCCCTTTACTTTATCTAAGGTAAATTCTCTGATAAAACTAACAAAATCAAGCCCAAGGACTGGCTGTGCAGGGAGTAAAGTGGGACCCAAAGCCAGCAGCTCTCAAGGGGGTAACGCTACATTTTTAAAGCATCCTCATTTTACAATATTATTCCCAGGTTCCTAAAACTTTTGCACAGTACTATATGGGGTCTGTTTGTATCATTTTGTTAGGAACCGGGGCCGTGGATCCAGCTGGTCTGTGGGGGATTGCTGACGTGATAATAAACATGGAAGTGTCTCTTGAAGTTCTGCTGTCTACTAGCATCAAGAGGAAGAAGCCCTGCGCAAGTCTTTGCTGGTTGGGGCAGGTCAGTACACCATACGTTTTATATTTAGGCTATTAGATTTCTATTGTGATCATCATTTTTAGTTTTTCATTTTATTGTCTTAGGAAAAGGAAGCTGTTTTCCTGGTGGATGAGAATCGTATCCGTGAGGTCAGCCTGCGCTCGGGCAATGTGAAGAAGCCATTACTTAAAAAAAGCAGCATTGTGACCCTTGCTACATCTGCTAATGGTATAAAGGACCTTCCTTCTGAGGAGTACAGACTAGCAGGTTGATTTACTAAAACTGGAGGGTGCAAAATCTGGTGCAGCTCTGCGTAGAAAGTAGGGATGTATACCGGCGGGTGAAATGCATTGGCAGAAAACAGTGTTATCAGCATTTTGCTGATAGGAAAAAAGGTGCCTATAATGGCTGCCAAAAACGCACAACTTTGCTGTGAATTTACACGCAATTTTGCGTTTAAAAAAGTCCTTGACCCTTTCTAAAAATGCAGCAGCTCAAAAAGGCAAAGATATGACCGTGTCCCATAGGAAACCATGTTAAATGGACTGTAGTGTGTATCTGCTAAAAAACGCATTGGTGTGAACCAGGCCTTAATGAGAGGGTCCGTTTTTGGTGTGGTGTTTTTTTTTTTTTTTAATTTGCCAAATATGCACCAAAAATGCAGCAAGCAGGATTTTTAACATTGCAAGGGAAGCACAACGGACCACTGTGAAGACTTACATTGAATGTAAAGGAATGCATTTTTCTTGCGCTGCAAAAACTGCTCAGTGTGAAAGCAGCCTATTGGCCGAAAAGGTGCTGAAAATAAATTCATATTCCTTTTAATTCATGATTTTAATTAAAAAGTTGAATATAATACAACTATATATAATAAAATATATATTTTTTTAAAAACTGTCCATTTTGGTTTTCGGTCAAACGCATCCTGAATATTTGGTTTCGGTTCAAGAATTTTCATTTCGGTGCACCACTAATGGAAACCAATCATCATCCAGGTTTTATTGTCAAAGCTTAATTGAACAAACTGAAGTTAGAAGCTGATTGGCTACCATGAATATCTGCTCCAGTTTCAGTAAATCTACCCCTATGTTTTGTATTAATGCAATGACTTATCCTTTGTCAAGCATGCACATTGTGTTGCTCTGCAGTGCAGGTGCTTTGCCCGCTACTGTAAAAATTTATTGGATGTATTTAAAATGAATGGCACCACAACATCACATCATGGTTTGCATGTTGCATGCTTTACAACAACACGAACATAAGAATCCAGCTTTAAAAAAAAAAATAAAATGTCCTTATTGAGAACAAAGATTAGCACTGTGACCCTTGCCTCATCTGCTAATGGTACAAAGGACCCTTCTTTTGATAGGTTGGGGCTATGGGTTGCATTAATGCAATGACTTTTCATTTGCTAAAGTGTGTGTTGTGGTGCACTGCAGTACCTGTGCTTTACCACTAGTGTAATAATGCATTGGGGTGCTATTGAAAGGAATGGTGCCACAACACAGCGCACCATGGTTTTCACGTTGCTTGCTTTACCGTAACACGAAAGTGTGAATCCAGCTTAAAAAAAAAAAAAAAATGTTCTTATTGAGAACAAAAATCACAGGGTTACAGTCTGTGCTGAAATTCCCTCTATTTACTAACAAAATCTGCCACAACTGATGTTTTGGCTTCTTATATACAATGGGGAAAATAATTATTTGATCCCCTGCAGATTTTGAAAGTTTGCCCGCTTACAAAGAAATGAAGGCTCTAATTTTTATCATAGGTGTATTTTAAATGATAGTGATAGAATATCAACCAAAAATCTAGAAAAAACACGATACAAATGTTATAAATTGAGTTGCAGTTCAGTGAGTAAAATAAATATTTGATCCTCTACCAACCAACAGTAATTCTGACTCGTTTTTTGTATAAAAGACACCTGTCCACAGAATCGCTTTCTTCCATTCAAATTGCCATCGTGGGCAAATGACCAAAGAGCTGTCAAAGGATGTTCGGGTCAAGATTGTAGACCTGCACAAGGATGGAATGGACTACAAGACCATCAGCAAGAAGCTTGGTGAGAAGGGACAGCTGTTGGAGCATTTATTTGCAAATGGAAAAATACAAATAACCATCGCCCTCAGTCTGAAGCTTCAGGCAAGATTTCACCTCATGAGGTAAGGATGATCATGAGAAAAGTAAAGGATCAGCCCAGAACTTGTGAATGATCTCAAGGCAGTTGGGACCGCAGTCACCAAACAAACCATTGGTAACACAATACGCCGCCATGGATTGAAATCCTAGGCACCCTCAAGGTCCCTCTCCTTAAGAAGGCACATGTCTGAAGTTTGCCAATGAACATCTAAATGATTCAGAGAAGGATTGGGAGAAAGTGCTGTGGTCAGATGAGACCAAAATTGAGCTCTTTGGCATTAACTCGGCTTGCCATGTTTGGAGGAAGGAAAATGCTGACTCTGACTCGAAGAAAACCATCTCTACAGTCAAACACAGAGGTGGAAACATTACGCTTTGGGGCTGTTTCTCTGCTAAAGGTACAGGCCAACTTTGCTGCATTGAGAGGCCATGTATTGTAAACTTTTGGATGAGAACTTTCTTCCCTCATCCAGAACACTGAAGTTGGGTCATGGACGGGTGTTCCAGCATGACAATGACCCAAAACATACTGCCAAGGCAACAAATGACTGGTTAAGGAAGAAGCACATTAAGGAGAGTGGTCTAGCCAGTCTCCAGACCTTAATCCTATAGAAAATGTGTGGAAGGAGCTGAAACTTTGAGTTGCCAAGCGACAGCCAAGAAACCTTAAAGCAGAGTTCCAACCAAAAGGAGAAGTTCCACTTTAAGTCTTTGTTCCCTGCTCCCCATTAAGGATTGGCAGGGAGCGGGGGGGGGGGGGGGTTTAAGGCCTCCCCCCCCCCCCCTCCCTGTAGTCTTCTGAGAAATGTGACAGGTCCCAGAAAACTACGGAATCATACATGAAGCGCAAGTGGAGATCCAGCTGAAAAAAAATAAAGTCAGCAGTTACAAAAACTGTAGCTGCTGACTTTTAAAACACAGTCGCTTACCTGTCCCTTGGACCAGCAGTGTCCTCACCATGGCTGGTTTCACCGGCTGTCTACTCTCCCTGGCGCCAGCATCTTCAGTGTGAGCACCAGGCTATGACAGCTTGTGGCTTCACAGCTTGGTGCCCACTGCGCATGCGTGAGTCGCGGTGCACATCCTGATTGGTCCGGCAGTCTTCTGGGACCTGTGAATGTTCCCAGGAGACTTCGGGAAGAAGGAGGGGGCCAAACGTCCGACTCACTTCGCCGTGGTGAACTGAGCCGGAAGTGGGAGCGGGTACTTGTCAAAACCAGGTACCCGCTCCCGCCTCCCCGCCAAAAGGTGCCAAATGCGGCAGTGGAGGGGGAAGGAGGCAAACAAGCGGAGCTTCCACTTCTGGATGGAACTCCACTTTAATACAGGAAGCTTCTGCACAAAGGCATTACTTTACATTGGATTACTGTACATAGCTGGAAATAATCAAAGCACACAAAAATTCAAGTATGAATAGAGATGTCTTTTCTATTTAGGCAATTTTTCCTTATCCCTTAGTTCTGCTTTAACCTGACAGGGTCACTTTACTATATTACCATGTTCATCTATATGTTCTGCTGAAATAGTCATATGTATCATCAGAAGTAAAAAAAATTAATATATTACTGCATTGCCCTTTATTGTTTTTAAGTTTAAGTAAACCCTAACAATGAACTTCCCTTATTGGTTGTTTTTGGTCCTATTAAAATTATAAACTTTTTGCTGTATCTATTCAATAAGTGTAAAATCATCCTGCCAGAAATCTTGTGCGCTAAAAACTTCTTGTGCTCTGTGGTGCTGTTACATGTTCCTAGCTTTCAGAGGACTACAAAACCCCTTCCCTCCAGGATATGGATATGTCCTCAGGTGAAAACACTGCTTTTCCATGGATACAGTAGGGTGCGTGAGCGTTGTTACCCTAGGGCCGGAAGTGTGTTATTGCTAGGATCCCTTGGTGACAATAAAGGGAAAAAGCCTAAAAAACTACTGTAGACACCACATTTAGGTTGGTAGGCTGCAATATATTACATTTTTGTGTTTGGTTTTAGATAGGCTTTAAGGATTCACCTTTCTTCATCCCACAGGAGCCTGGCTGGCTGCTTTGAATGTCTCTGGGGAACTATCACTATGGAGTAAGGACCTGGACTTTCTGCTCACAGTTCCAGCTATTGCAGACATCTCCCAGCTGATTTCACTTGCACAAGGTAAGCGGATCCCAAGAAATTAGACATCATGCTTAGCTAAATGAAAAATAGTATTTTGGATACCTCCGTAAATGAAGCATTCTCACATTTGTACTTTAAAGTGCGTACTCCTTGCTCAACTCATCATTCAGTTTACTGTGTGTCAGAGAACATCAAGTATTGTTTGGAAACTTTGTGGCCTTGTACAACTGTTTTCTAAATTGTGAAATAGATAATAGGGGCCAGTGATAACAATTTTCTATAGAGTGAATAATTGTTAAAACCTTTTCGTTTTTTTGCCAAGTGTCCCACTGCAGAGATTCCATTTCACTTCCTGTATTGCAGACACAATAGGAAGTGAGAGTAAATCTCGTCAGTGAGGTGTAATATTATCTTAGAGGTTGTTTACATGTGCTTCAAAATTTGGCTTCGGACAAGCTTTTTTAAAGCGCTCTGAATGTCAATGAAAGCCCCTGTAACTAAATAAAATGGTTAGCTTTCAGTCCTGTTTACATGTTGCTTTTGCTTGGCTTAAAAAATGATACCCCATGTCGCTTTAATAGTGCTTCAAAGCGTCTCTCAAGTCTCCAGAGAAGTCTATGACAAAGCTTGTGTGCAGCACCTGCAGCTTTTGAGAGGCTTTTATTCAGCTTTGCTTCAATTTGAGAAATCCCAGGAAGCACTGTAAAACCAAAAAGCAAACCTTTCCATCCCGATTTATAGCTAATAGAGCCAGTGTGGACTTTTAATTTCAAAATATGTGTACTACTGAGGAAAATAATATATTGCAAATTAATTCAATCTCTCTCCCTCTCTCTCTCTCTCTCTCTCTATATATATATATATATATATGTCTGTATGTGTACAATATATATTTCTAGCTCATACACTATTAGCGCACATCAGTGAAGGAGAAAAATCACTTATTTACAAAATTTTATAACAAAAACTTAAGAAAAACCGTTTATTTGTTTCAAAATTTTCTGTGGTTTTTGGTTTGTTTAGGAAAAATAAAAAACCCAGAGGTGAATAAATACCACCAAAATAAAGCTCTATCTGTCACAAAAAAATGCTAAAAATTTCATATGGGTACAGTGTTGCATGACAGCGCAATTGTCATTCAAAGTGTGACAGCGCTGAGAGCTGGAAATTGGCCTGGACAGGAAGGGGATATAAGTGCCCTGTAGGTTAGTGGTTAACTACTTCCCCTCCGCCCTATAGCAGAAATACTGCTACAGGGCGGCACAGGTGCGCAAAGTCACTTATATATACATGATTTTGCAGTTCTGGGTAGGGAGAGCATGCGCTCTACCCGCGCTGCCATTCGTGGTCTCTGCTGTCAATCACTGGGTCCCAGACTGTGATTATTCACCTGCACCTGGTGATCGCCAAGTATCTCCGTATCTCCGACGGAGGAGAGACCTGTATGTAAACAATACAGATCTCTCCCCTGTCAACTCCTGCACACTGATTTGTATGGCTCTGCATAGCAGAGTCATACAAAGCAGTGTGCTTACAGTGAAACACAGACACAGCCCATGTAGTAAAACAGCACACAGTTAACCCTTTGATCGCCCCACATGTTAACCCCTCCCTGCCCAGTGTTTTTTATTAGCATTGATCACTGTATTGGTATCACTGTAGATGTCAGTGACACCAAGTCAGTTCCCCTCAGTGTCAGAATGCCCGCCACAGTCCCGCTATAAGTCGCTGATCGGCGCTCCATACTAGTAAAAAATAATTAAATTAAAAAAAATTTCAATTCCAGTATATATACTGCCATTTGTAAAAGCTGTAACTTTCACGTAAACCAATTAATTTACATGTATTGGGATTTTTTTTCTTAGCAAAGACATGGAGCAGAATACATTTTGCCCTAAATTTATGAGGAAATTTGATTTTTTAAAATTTTTTTACTGGACATGTTTAATAGCAAAAAGTCCCAAATATTGTTGTTTTCTCAAAATTGTTGGTCTTTTTATGTTTATAGCTCCAAAAATATAAAACACACAGACAATCAAATACCGCCGAAAGAAAGCTCTATTTGTAGGAAAAAAGGACGTAAATTTAATTTGGGTGCAGTGTTGCATGACCGCGCAATTGTCAGTTAAAGTAACGCAGCACTGTATCGCAAAAAATGGCCTGGTCAGGAAGGGGGGTAAATCCCCTGGAGGGCAAGTGGTTAAAGGAGTGATCGTTTCATAATACAGAGCACCTTGCACATCCCACCCTTTGTGTTGATAGAAAAATACCAAGTTACAAAATAATGTAATGGATATTTTATATAAAGAGTGCAAATCAAATACCACTAAAAAATGAGGGTATGAAAGAAGATGCTGCTTCCCAACACATTTTGCGGATTTTACTTTTTTAGAAGACATTAAAAGAGAAGTATGGGTTTAAAATAAAATCATACTCACCTAGGTGCATGTTGTATCCTTCTAAGACTGAGAATCGAACGATCATGGACTGCTGATTGCTCAGTTCTCAGTCTTTAGTGAGCAGAGAGCCGAAGCCTTTGAGTCACTGGCTCTCTGCTTTGCCCCTCCAGCGCTCATTGGAGCGCCAAGCTGTGGAGGGGGCAAGAATGGCTGGCTCAGGCTAGTCTAGGTGAATCTCAACTTCAAAGTCAGTATCTTTCCCGAGCCTGGACCGACTGCTTGACATCAGCTGACAGCGAACTTTAGCACACTTGCGGCTGAACACGGGTCACAGATGTCCAGTACACACCTTAGGAGAAGTATGGCCAAAATACGTGTAGCTATTCTTCTTTAAGGTGAATGATCACATACACAGTTGGCTCTGCTAAAACAAAACCCAGAAGTCAGGAGGAGTGGAAACCTGAGGCAGTATTAACCCCAAAGAGGCCGGGTGGGCATCAAGGGGTTTGGACCAAACGACTGTCACTGACGGCCCCGCTGAAGGGAAGGTCCCATATATAGGTATGTTCAAACATCAAACAGTAAGGTTCTCCTTTGCCAACAGTGGTAAACATACAGCTCTCCTGACCTACATAAATGTACCTGATCAGCAGGGTGGATTTGATTTAAATCTAACTGATTTAAATCACTAGTCAGTAAGGCTTGATTTAAATCAGTTTTCTACATAGACTAATTCTTGCTGGTATAACATTAATATGCAAGTAGATGAAGATTTTTAGAATAACAACTTTTCAGATTAGTTTTTTTATCCCCAGTTTAATAGGTTAATCATTCATATTTTGACATCTTTTCTGTTGTACTTAGGAAGGAGAAAAATAATCATTACCTTAATAATAACAATTTAAATAGATTTATTCAACTGAAACAATAACATTCCAGCATATATTATTTGCTTAAACATCCATGTTTGTTAACTAATTTGGCTAAACAAAATATATATATTTTAAGAAACTTAGACTGTCAGCCCCTTCCTCCTCACACTTAGGTTCACTTTCTTCTTGTGCAGATCTATTCCACTCCAAACAATCAGAAAAATATTGTTTCTATTCTATTCACTGAACTTCTTGAAACTTGGCACTGAAGGGGTTGATTCTGTATTCATAGGTTTGTAGAAGTTAGGATGAAGGTCTTTTTCTTAACTCTGTTCATGTTATAGCATTTTTGCTGTGAAGAAGAGGCATGTGATCTCCGCTGAGTCAAATTCAGTTTTGAGAACTGCAAAAGTAAACCAAACATCTGTGATAATATCTTGTAGGCAGAGAAACTGCCCAATAATCCTACAAAAACCTCTGGAAGAGCATGACATTGTGAATGGATTCATGGAATTTATTTACCAAAAAAATTAAACATATACAGCCTTATTCTACATAAATAAAAAGCTAATCTTTATTTCATGATGGAATAACCTTTGGATGGTAATATATTTTCCTCAAAAAGCATTTTATTTTAAAAAATCCGATTTAAATCAAAAAAATCAGATTTTTTTGATTTTTTTAAAAAAAATCATTGATTTTTATCCACCCTGCTGATCAGCGACTCCCTAAGTGGTGAAGGAGGGATGAGAGCCATTCAAATACAAATCTTCAATGCTTTTTTTATTGCATTTTCCTTTTGAAATTTAAAGTTTTAAGAGAAATACTGATGCATATACCTTGTAGGAAGTATAGTAGTTGGAAACTCATTATTTGTCAATGTTTGGCTTACTTTTAGACTGTAAGCTCCACGAACAAGGCCCTCACATTCCTTCTGTACTGAACGTATTGTAATTGTACTGTCTCCCTTATATTGTAAAGCGCTGCGCAAACTGTTGGCGCTATATAAATCCTGTATAATAATAATAATAATAATATTTCAGAAACCTTGTTGAAGCTGTACCTGTGTGTGTCAGAAGATGGCAGTAGGGTACTCATGGCCAATCACACAGGATGTGTGTACCTGTGGGAAAACACCGAGGAAAAGAATCGGCCAAATCCTCCGAAAACCAGGACCCTTTCAGGCCGGTGGACTAAAATTGAACCTCATGATACGGTTGTGTTTCCAAGCACAGAGGATAAAGAAGCGACAGTCCATGCCATGTTTTTAAAGAGCCAGGTATGTTATCTTGTTTTATGTTCTGTGTGCAACTGTGTATGTGGAGCTAAGATTTTCTGTCAGGATTGCTTCAATTAGAATTAGGATTTGCAGCAGAAAATGAAGATCTGCGGCTGATTTCTTTTGGTGAGTTTGTGCTCAGACCTCAGCAGTGGGAAGATTGATTAGGGTATTATTTCTGATCTCTACTAGCCTCATGTAACATATTTCCAGTTTTGTATTCTGCAGCATATTCCCAGCCAAAAATGTACAATGTCCACACTCTCCTGACTCGTTTCCTCTATTAGGTCTGCAGTTTCTGACAGTCCTCTCAAACATTACATGTATTTCACATTATGTGTGACCCTTTGGTGATATCAGGGGCTGCATTTGAGGCCCTCTTTAGCTCATAAGTTGACAACCACTATCTTAACCGCTTCAGCAGCACCCTATAGCAGAAATACTGCTACAGGGCAGCACGGGTGCACAAAATCACGTATATATGTGTGATTTTGCAGATTTGGGTAGGGGGCGCGTGCGCTCTACCCGTGCCGCCATTCGCGGCCTCGGCTGTCAATCACTGGGTCCCGGCCAGTGATTCCCTGCCGGAATGCTGTGATCTCCGAGTACTACCGACTGGGGAGAGACCTGTGTATAAACAACACAGATCTCTCCCCTGTCAGCTCCAGCACACTGCTTTGTATGGCTTTGCATAGCAGAGTCATACAAAGCAGTGTGCTTACAGTGTAAAGCAAACAGTTAACCCTTTTATTGCCCTACGTTAACCCCTTCATGCCCAGTGTCATTAGTACAGTGTCCGTGCACTGATCACTGTATTGGTATCACTGGGGATGTCAATGACACTAAGGTCCCCCCAGTGTCAGAATGCCGCCGGAATCCCACTATAAATCACTGATCGCCGCCATTACTAGGAAAAAAAATTAAGTAAATAAGAATTCCAGTATATATATCGCCATTTGTAAACACTATAATTTTCACGTAAACCAATTAATTTACACATATTTTTTTATTTTTTTTTAGCAAAGACATGTAGGAGAGTACATTTTGGCCTAAATTTTCTGATGAAATTTTATTTCTTGAAATTTTTTTTACTGGATATGTTTATTAGCTAAAAGTCAAAAATATGTTTTTTTTGTTTACAAATTGTTTATAGCACAAAAAATAAAATACGCAGGCGTTCAAATACCACCGAAAAAAAGCTCTATTTGTGAGAAAAAAGGACAAAAATATTAATTTGGGTGCAGCGTTGCATGACCGCGCAATTGTCAGTTAAAGTAACGCCATATAGCAAAAAATGGCCTGGTCAGGAAGGGGGGAAATTCTCTGGAGGGCAAGAGGTTAAACCAGGTGTGCTCAACCCTTTGAAGAGCGATGGCCACTTAAGTGTTTTTTTTTTTAACAGCATAATAAACATCTTTCTCCTACAGCCGCCGAATACCGACGGGAGCAGAGTAGGAGAAGCCAGCTTTCAGCGGTTTCAGGAGGAAAATGGAGGGGACTGGTTCCTGTATATGCTGTCCCTCATCACCCCACCTGTCCAAGTGTAAAACAGAATGTGATAGGGAGGCCGCATGGAGCAGGATCGCCATTGCAACCCCTGACACTACCAGTGGTTGGGAGTTTTTGGTAAAAACACGTCTCAACTATGGTGTTTTACTACCACTCAGACCGCAAATGTAAACCAGCACTTATCGTCCTGATCCCCATATAATGCTACTTTCACACCGATGCACTGAGCTTTACCCACACTGTGGGTGCAGCGCATTGCAACTACAGCTTACCTGCGGGTTAGCTGCGCTTTGCCATAGACTTCTATTATATATTTTGGGTGTGGTGCACTTTCAGAAAGCACACCAAACCCGCAGACTATAATAGAAGTCTATGGCTCAGTGCAGCTAACCTGCAGGCGCACTGTGCTGCACCCACGGATCAGTGTGAAAGCAGTCCAATAGTTATCTCTTTTATAGGTGCTAATATGTCTGTTGCAAAAGCACAGTGTATGTGGTGTTTAATACTCTTCCAGCTTCTGCTGGCATCGCTCTGTAGGCTGCTAGAAAGGTCCCAGGTGAAGTGCACTTGGTATCACTTCTGAGACAGGGTCGGCGCTACAGAGGATGCATCAGCTTATGTAACTCCTGCTCTCTCCATGGCCGCCTTCTTCCTTTTGCTGCTGTCACCAGCTTCATGCACATTGATACTCTGGGATGGTGGGTCAGCAAGCCCAGATCGCGATCAACGGGTTGCCGATGTCGGGCATGTGCTTCCCTGTTTTGAGGTCGAGGGCCACATCAGAGGGCTCCAAGGGCCACAGGTTGAGCACCCTTATCTTATGCGGTTATGCTGCCACCTTCAAGTGATTGGACACTTGCAAAAATAGACATGAAATCCCCTACCAGGCATAACCCCTCCAAGCTAGGTCAGTTTTTTTTTTTTTTTTGCTAGTGTCTTAGGAAATGCATAGTCTGCACAAAAATTAACTAGCTTCTCAATGGTTCCATCAGCGATTAGGAGACTAGCTTTTTTGGTACACGGACCCAGTTCAGAACACGTAGGGACTTCCTGTAACATTGCCAGTTGGCAACAATAAATTGTTTTGTGGACTAGCAGGGTGCTATACAGGTCCAGGGCAGTGATCCCCAGCTAGGGAGTTGAGTCCCGAAGGCCCTTTTGGGTGATGATTCAACCCCCTTGGGGGATCTTGTAGCTTGGAGTGGTGAGTGCCCTCATGGTAGCCTGCTGAGTACCTTCTCTCCTCTCTATATATGTGACCCCAGCCTACCTCATTACCTCTCCCTCCTTCCTTTCCCTGGGTGGGACTGGACAGATAGTAATCTGTCCTGTCCTTTCTTTGCTTTACATTTTAATGCACTGTAATAAAGCTTCCTGGGCCACCTGAGCGCTACACAGAAGTAGCGATGTTTAGGGGCAGTCCAAGGAAATCCTGGTGCCAAATCAAGGGGTGGAACATTTTCTGCCCCCCCGCACTCATCTATTGCCGAGTTAGGCCATGTGCGCAGTTCAGCAGTTGCTGTCAAGAGCAGGGCAGAGCCCCCTGGCTGTGGCCGTCTTGCTTGTGGCAGCAGCAGAGTAGCTCTGCAGGACTACATGTCATAGCAAGCCTGATTTAACCTCCCTAGCGGTCTGATTATGTCATTATTTCTGTGCTCAAAGCGGTAAATTTTTTTGCATGGAAATATGTCATTTTTTTATTGTAGGCCTGTAATTTTTAGGAATAACTCACTGAAATCTGTCTGAACAAGAGTCTAGTAAACATCCCGGGTATGATAGAATTTGAAACACCAAATCATAAATTATAATATAATAAATAATCATAAAAAAATAATATAATAATAAATTTAATTCAATAATATAATCAAAACAAAAACACTGAAATTTTAAATATAGCGCCAAGTTCGCACATCGCTAAGCAAAGTCGCAAAATCGTTTTTCAGTGTCTGATGACGAATTTCCCCACGAATCATTATCACTCAATTCTGCAAGTGGTTCTGATTTACTATCGCTGTTCTCTAGCTGGTCTAAAACCGCTTTTGACAGAAAGGGACGCTTTTTGGACGCCATGGACGTTTCTCAGTTTCCAGGCAGAAAGAACAGTAAAAATGCAGGCAGGGCACAGGACAAAGCACTCGGGACAAAATGTATGTGAAATGGTTTGATACAGCAATGTTTTACTATGTGATTTTAGTGTATTTAGTGAATGTCACTTTTTAAAATGTTTACATTTCCCGCCGGTTCCGGTCCCTGTACGTCCCGACACTCGCAGGGACCGGAACATGGACGCCGACATCGGCCGGAGAAGATGGCCGGGGACACTGCAGGGGAGACATCGCGGGAGCGCAGGACAAGGTAAGTGAAACAGGGATCCCGGAGCAATGCTGCTGTGTATTCCCGAGTGTAGCTCGGGGTTACTGCTTTTGGTACTGATAATTAACCCCGAGCTACACTTGGGAATACCAACGGGGAGGATAAAGAAACCTCCACAGCTGTCTTCCTAGTTGGGGAGATGGAACACTGGAGAAAAAGTAGGAGGTTGATTTCCCAAAAAGGGCATTTTTTTCTTCGTTTGAGTTCTGCAATATCTGATACTTAATGAAAAGTCATGTCCGAAGTTCTTTCATTTACTTTATTTTTGTATTTCTGTGATTTTGCAGGTGTTGGGAGACAGCTGTTTATGTACGTTTGTCTTCTACTCTGGAGCCCATCTCATGATGACATTTCTTTCTCTGCGCTGGCTTGAGGGTGATCAAAAGTACAATAGGTCTGCTTCTTTATATATTTAGTTTTATGGTCTCAAATATTTCCTTGTGTTGAGTTAATATTTTTATTTGTGTATGTTTGTTTCTATTGGTATCGTAATCACCAACCATTGGGGAGATTTAGGCCCCGTACACACATTGAGAATATCGGGCGAATGATCATCCGTTTTTTTGGGGGTTTTGTTTTTTGGATGCTAGTCTCATATCGAAAATTAAGAGGTTGCTAAAGCTACGAAAATTCTCATATGACAACTTCAGAAGTGATATATTGTAATGTATTATTTCGTTTCTGAGCATGCGTGGTCTTGGACTTCTGATTTTTTTTTTTTTTTGGCTACTGTACTGATTAAACGAAAATTGTTAGTTCTGCTTTCATACAAGAACATTTTTTGCATTTGTCCCTTTGGATATTGTTGCACAAACTGTTGTGATCTGCCCTCGAAAGCTGTGTAATAACGATCAGATTACCGGATGATTGCTCCTCGTACGGAAATTTTCATACGATTTTCTTAGCGTGTGTATGGGCCGTAACTCTCACAGTAGACAGCAATAAAAACACTTTTTAGCAGAGTTGAATTGAGTTTATTGCTGTTCCAGTTGATGGGATCTTCCTTTACATTCTGGGGACATGTTGTCCATAACGTCTATGCTGTATATTATTATTATACAGTGTTTATATAGTGCCAAAAAGTTTGCTCAGCGCTGTACAATATAGTGGGGGACAGTACATGAGACAATACAGTAACAAAACAATATACGAGGGGTTCGAGGGCCCTGCTCTTTCGAGCTTACAATCTAGGAGGGAGGGGATGGTGGCACAGGAGGAGATAGCTGTGGGGGATGGAGTGGTAGGAAGAGTGGAGGAGGTCGGCAAGTTAGCAGCGGGTGGGGTAGGCTTCCCTGAAGAGATGGGTTTTCAGGGTGCGCCTAAAGGTGAGGAGGCTAGGTGACAGTCTGATGGATTGGAGTAGTGAGTTCCAGAGGATGGGGGAAGTCCTGGAGAAGTCCTGCAGTCAGGCGTGGGAGGAGGAGACCAGGGAGCTAAGTATAGACATACTTGCCTTGCCACTGTTTTTGCTTTCCTTGTAATTCTATATTGTACTTAATTTCTTTTAGTGTGTCCCCATTCAGCGTTCATTGGGCACAACAGGACTGTCCCCTGGACACCATCTACCCCACCTGTGAGCCGGTCAAGTCTAGGGGAGCTCTAGTGACTGCATTTTCCAAAGATGGCTTTGTCCAAGCCTTGGCAATAAATCAGAAAGACCATAAGGTATTGTAAATATATTAATATACTATGAGAGGTCTTCTGTTATGAGGAAAACATTTTGGAAGTACACAGTGACTTTAAGATTTTTTTCATTTTTTTTTTTGCAGGCAACCAGTGTCGTCTTTGTAAACACTATGAACTTTGTAACTGTTTGTGGCAGTTTGAAGGGTTGTGGTAGCAAAAACCAGCAAATCCCAACCAGATATCTAAGGTTGGTACAAATTATTTTTGAAGGTACCCATAAACCTGACATGACTCTTTCCTTAGTATGTTTGGTTGGTTTAGTATGTGAGGTTGAGCAACTCATTCTCAGAAAATCTAACATATTTTCTCCTAAGTCACCACTGTTGCTTCTCTTGAGGTAAAACATTTTTGGATCCTCTTCTTCCATAGACATTACCATGTATTGTCAATTAAAGTGATACTAAACACACATTATTTAATCTACATTACCCCTTCTTTTTCTATATGTGGATGACGATACTGTAATTATTTTAATAAATAATCGATATACAGTTGTCACATGACCCATCCCAGCCTGTCTGCAGGGAAACATAAGCAGTAGGAGCGTCTAGTCCTCTGCTGGCAGTCACATGTTCAAAATAAAAAACAGTGTTTGGAATACGGGGTAAAAATAAACAAGATCAATAAACTGTTTTAAATTGTCATACAAATATATATTTGATATCAGATCTTTATTCTTTTTTGGCAATAACATGGTGGGGGCGTATGTCTGCCAGTCACAGGCTGTGTCATGCCCCTCCAGCCTGTGTCTTAGAATAAAAGGGAGGTGAAGCCTCCATCAATCAAGATGTAATATCCCACCCCCATTGTGTTTAGCTGGTTATTGGGCATGGAGGACGAAGGATGGAGTGGGCTGTAATTTACCACTGTATATACGCTCACATGTGTGGCTCTATAGACACATGGGCTGCTCAGATGTGAGAGGGAGGAAATGCTCAGCATAGAAATTCACTGAAAATTGTGCAGACTTGCCAACACTGCTCTGCAAATTTCCTAACTGCCTTGGGGATTTGGACAGAAGGAGGAAGGGGTAGACATGAGAATGCTTAAACATTTGTAATTGCAACAATTTGCTGGGCGAAGTGGTGCATTATCTGACAGAAATGCGGGGGTGCCAATATTTTTGGCCATGATTGTATTTCAGGAGGCTGCAGGAGTAGGGACACACAGCGACCATAAATAGAGCTTGAATCCAGAAGAGGCTGCCAGCTCCTGATCACTGAGGATGACCAAGATGGTGGCCTGGGACATGGGCTGTGACACCTGAACATCAGATTTCAGCAGGACAATGCTGAATCTGTTGGCAAAGTGAGCATTTAAATTGAGGAATAGTCATCGTTAACCACTTCCCGACCACGCTATAGCCAAAAGATGGCTACAGCGCACTCGGCTAGTTCTGGGAGGGAGTCCATGGACGTTCTCCCAGAACCACACCCCTCTTCGGACACAGCTGATTATGTGTCCAAGTAGGGGGCCAGCCAGAGCTGTCTTTTACATGTGACCAGCTGTGTCCAATCACAGCTGATCACATGTGAACAGGAAATTCTGGTTATCGGCACTCCTCTCCTCACACTGACCACGCATGAGGAGAGTCGGTAAGGGGCATTTCTCAGGGGGACATCTACGCTGATCATCAGGACACTAATCATCAGTGCCCTGATGATCAGTGTGGCCAGTAGTGCCCATCTGTGCTGGCTTTCAGTGCTATCAGTGCCTCAGTGATGCCTGTCAGTGCTGCTCATCAGTGGCACCTATCAGTGGAGTGCCAATCAGTGCAGCCTATCAGTGCACAACAGGGAAGGAGAAAAATTACTTATTTACAAAACTTTTTAACAGAAACTAAGAAAACCTTTTTTTAATTTTCTAAATGTTTGGTCTTTTTTTGTTTGTTTAGCAAAAAATAAAAACCCCTTTGGTGACTAAATACCACCAAAAGCAAGCTCTATTTGTCTAAAAAAAAAATTATAAAAATTTCTTATGGGTACAACGTTGCATGACCACACAATTGTCATAAATTGGCATGGGCAGGAAGGGGTAAAAGTGCCCGATAGGCAAGTGTTTGAAAAGAACACACAGAGGGGGAATAAAGCTCCTCTTTAATTAACCTCCCTGGGGCTCTGATTAGTTCAGATTTTTGGTGCTGAAAGCGGTACCATTATTTTGCATGGAAATTTGGCGTTTTATATTGTAGGCCTGTAATTTTTAGGAATAACTCACTGAAGTCTGTCCGAACAAGAGTCTAGTAAACATACCGAGTATGATAAAACTTGAAACACGAAATCATAAATGATAATTTAATAAATAATCATAAAAAATAATAATATATATGATAGTGGTCACTGCGATTGGAAGTGGGAGAAACTCTCCCTAAAAGTGATCAGTGCAGCAGTAAAAACCCAACAGAGGTTCTAACCATTTCCCACGTAGCTCAATACTTAAGCAGAAAAGTTTTGATTACAATTTTCTGTGAATTTTTAAATCTTGTTATAATAACCTTTTTCCTTTCCTTCTCAGGTCTTACTGGGTAGCGAACTTGTCATGGACAGCTGACAGCCTTTTTTTAGCCTGTGTTTTGAAGAGGGGTTCCCTCCTGTTATTAACACGATTGGGTGAGCTCCTGACTCTGACAACATTTGGGTGTAGTGTTGAATTTGGACCTGCTGAGTTTATCCCTCTTCATCCTTTAATCACATACAGGTAAATTGCACGTAGAATGTGTTGATTTATCTTTCAGTATAAATTCTGTTTTCTTGTGGAAGTAGACTGTTGGTTGGTATGGGCAGTAAGAACCAATCTATTTTTTCATCCTTCAGTAAATAAGTCTGCCTTCCCCTAGACAGCTCCACCAATGATGACATTTGTATAATGTAATCTAATTCTGTCCTTAATGTTTTCTATATATAAACTCTGTCCTCCTTTTTCTTTTTTTTTCTTTTTTTTTTACTGTGTTTATTATCACATAGGATGCTTTTCTGCTTCTTTGTGATGTGATAATGATAAATGAAGTATAACAATAAATACAAAGTGTTTAATATACATTCTAATAAAATAAATATTAAAAAGGACCCATGCACATATGTGTACCTAAGATGCATGTGCATATGTAAATGCCGGTTGTACAACACGTATTTGGTATCCACGTACATGCGAAAGTAGGAGGAATTATTCCAGGTCTGTAATATGTGGTTAAATCTGATTTAGTGAGCTGTAAATGTTTTATAAGTGTTGTCTGTTGACAGCTATAGCATTGTAACATGTTGCTGCTGTCAGGAATGAACTCACCACTGGTGGTGCTGTGGCTCACTTGCTCTGTGGGCTGCAGTACCAGCTCCTACCAGAGGGTGCTTTCAGCAGCCAGGTTCTCACTCCTGAGGCTGATTGCAGGAGGTCTATTTAAGCAGGACCAGGCCAGCAATCAGTGCCTTGGTGTTTGTTTCCCATGAGCCCCTGTACCTGGTATCCTGTGTTCCTGCATTTCTGCCTATCTGATTTGTTGCTGACCCTGCTTTGATCCTGACCTCTGCTGACTTCTCCTGCCCTGATCCCTGGCCTGTCTGACTTCTCTTTGGATGCCCTCATTGGATCTGATCTCCTGTTACTGACCCAGGGAGTGACCCGACTATTCTGTGCCAGCTGCCTTGTACCGCGCTGTCCCCACCGTTACTGACCCGGCCTGTCTGACCACGCTTCTGCTCAGGCATCCATCCATCCATCCTGCACGGACCCATCCGCCTCTTCACGTCAGGCTCTCCTCCAGAATATACCTCTGGCGGATCCCTCTACCACGGGTGGGTGTACTCAGGGGCTGCGACCTGGTCTCTGTCTGCTCCATCCCCACCATCTGCTCCAAGTCCATCCCCACCATCAGGGGCCCTGGTGAACAAGCAGACTGGGACTTAGACTCCGCACTCTGGGGAATCCAATTCCGTGGATTGCTAGAGGTACCGCCAGGCGGTGCATTACAGACCCATACGGCCTGCCTGACCATTCCACCTCTCCAGCTCTGTCTACACCTGTGTTCCCACACATTTCTGGTCATACCCGGATCCCTGACAGCTACTTTGCAGGTGCATGCACATTTTAGACTTCGCATATATGGTAATTATTTACTCTACACAGCCTCATACTTTTTATTTAATAGAATATTTGGAGATGAATTTAATTGAAAATATAGACTTGGTAACAGTTGCACGTACAGTGGCTATAAAAAGTCTACACACCCCTGTTAAAATAACGGGTTTCTGTAATGTAAAAAAAAATGAGACAAAGATAAATCATTTCAGAACTTTTCCACCTTTACTGCAACTTATAAACTGTACAACTCAATTGCAAAACAAACTGAAATCTTTTAGGGGGGGAAGTAAACATAAAAAACTAAAACAATGTGGTTGCATAAGTGTGCACACCCTCTTATAACTGGGGATGTAGCTGTGTTCAGAATTAAGCAATCACATTCAAAATCATGTTAAATAGGAGTCGGTACACACCTCTGATTAACCCCAAGTGCCTCTGATTAACCCCAAATAAGGTTCAGCTGTTCTAGTAGGTCTTTCCTGACATTTTCTTAGTCGCGTCCTACAGCAAAAGCCATGGTCCACGAGAGCTTCCAAAGCATCAGAGGGATCTCATTGTTAAAAGGTATCAGTCAGGAGAAGGGTACAACAGAACTTCCAAGGCATTAGATATACCATGGAACACAGTGAAGACAGTCATCATCAAGTGCAGAAAATATGGATCAACAGTGACATTACCAAGAACTGGATGTCCCTCCAAAATTGATGAAAAGACGAGAAGAAAACTGGTCTGGGAGGCTGCCAAGAGGTCTACAGCAACATTAACCACTTGGCAACCTCACTATAGCTGAATGACGGCTACAGCACGGTTGTCAAGTTCTGGGAGGGCGTCATATGACATCCTCCCGCGCGCCCCCAGCGGCGCGCACCTGGTGATCTACGTGATCACATGATTTGGTAAAAGGCCAATCACAGCAGCCTTTTACCACGTGATGAGCTGTGTCCAATGATACAGCAGATCACTGGGTAAATGCAGTTGCCGGTTATCAGCTGCACTTTCCTCAGAAAACAGATCGGCACTGATCATCAGTGCCAAGCAGTGCCACCCACCAGTGCCCTGCAGTGCCACACACCAGTGCCATCCATCAGTGCCACCAGTCTGTGCAGTCAGTCAGTGCCACCCATCACTGCTGCCTATCTGTGCCACATCGGTGCCGACTATCAGTGCCACCTATCAGCACCCATCAGTGCTGCCTATCAGTGCCCATCAGTGCTGCCTATCAGTGCAGCCTCATCAGTGCACATCAGTGAAAGAGAAAAATTACCTGTTTGCAAATGTTAAAATAGAAACAAAGAAAAAACTTTTTTATTTTTAAATTTTTTGCTATTTTTTTGTGCAAAGTGCAAGAAATAAAACACCCAGTGGCGATTAAATACCACCAAAAGAAAGCTCTGTTTGTGTGAAAAAAATGATAAAAATTTCATATGGGTACAGTGTTGCATGACCACGCAATTGTCATTCAAAGTGCGACAGCACTGAAAGCTGAAAATTGGCCTGGGCAGGAAGGGGGTATAAGTGCCCAGTAGGCAAGTGGTTAAAGGAACTGCAGGAATATCCGGCAAGTACTGGCTGTGTGGTACATATGACAACAATCTCCCATATTCTTCATATCTCTGGGCTATGGGGTAGAGTGGCAAGACGGAAGCCTTTTCTTACGAAGAAAAACATTCAAGCCTGGCTAATTTTTGCAAAAACACATCTGAAGTCTCCCAAAAGCATGTGGGAAAATGTGTTCTGGTCTGATGAAACCAAGGTTGGACTTTTTGGCCATAATTCCAAAAGATATGTTTGGTGCAAAAATAACACTGCACATCACCAAAAGAACACCATACCCACAGTGAAGCATGGTGGTGGCAGCAGCATGCTTTGGGGCTGTTTTTCTTCAGCTGGAACTGGGGCCTTAGTCAAGGTAGAGGGAATAATGAACAGTTCCAAATACCAGTCAATATTGGCACAAAACCTTCAGGCTTCTGCTAGAAAGCTGAACATGAAGAGGAACTTCATCTTTCAGCATGACAATGACCCAAAGCATACATCCAAATCAACAAAGGAATGGCTTCACCAGAAGAAGATTAAAGCTTTGGAATGGCCCAGCCAGAGCCCAGACCTGATTCCGATCGAATATCTGTGGGGTGATCGGAAGAGGGCTGTGTGCAGGAGATGCCCTCACAATCTGACAGATTTGGAGTGTTTCTGCAAGGAAGAGTGATCAAGAAGTCAAGATGTGCCATGCTGATAGACTCATACCCAAAAAGAGTGCTGGAATAAAATCAAAAGATGCTTCAACAAAGTATTAGTTTGAGGGTGTGCACATTTATGCAACCATATTATTTTAGTTTTTTATTTTTACTTCCCTCCACCAAAAAGATTTCAGTTTGTTGTTCAACTGAGTTGTACAGTTTTTAGGTTACATTAAAGGTGGAAAAAGTTCTGAAATTATATATCTTTGTCTCATTTTTTTACATCACAGAAACCTGACATTTTAACGGGTGTGTAGACTTTTTATATCCACTGTATAATACTGTGCAACATACATTGTCACTACTCATATTTTATTCTATAGGTCCTTGACGTTTAGAAAATATTTGTTTTGGGATTTTGCATTTGCTTGTTCAAAATGTGTGTCTTAGCATGTGTGTAAAATAACTCCCTTCTACAACATGACAGCTGGATTCTGACTGCTTGCAACAAAGTAAAACAACTATACCATGGAAAATGTTACATCTATGATCTTTATTTCAAATACAGGTTTTCCTTTCATCTCATTTTCAGCTTTACTTATATCCATTTATTCCATGTAACGCCATCTTCTATATTTTTCTGTGTAGTTTTCTGTGTCTGTTTTCATTTATTCTTCTTTCCTCATTTTCTCATTCTAGCTTCCTTCTCTCACTTGTTCTGTCCTCATGACATAATGTTACATTATAATGTAAGTATGAAGTCATTGAATCTTGTACAGCACAGTATGACACAACTTTAGATTTTGCATTATTATTATTATTATTATTATACAGGATTTATATAGTGCCAACAGTTTGCTCAGCACTTTACAATATAAAGAGTGACAATACAGTTCAATACAAGAGGGATAGGACGGCCCTGTTCTTGGAGCTTACAATCTGCTTTATGCAGCTATTTATTTTAAACTGTTCATGGCCACCAAAAGGTCATCTGTGCAGAACCAGGGCAAATCCAGTGTTTACATAGCAGTCACTTGTATTTCTCGCTCTCTCTTTCCCCCCTCTCTCCCTCGCCCCCTCTCCCTCTCTCCCCCTTTCCCTCTCCCTCTCTCCCCCTTTCCGTCTCCCTCTCTCTCCCCCTTTCCCTCTCCCTCTCTCTCCCCCTTTCCCTCTCCCTCTCTCTCCCCCTTTCCCTCTCCCCCTCTCTCCCTCTCCCCCTCTCTCCCTTTTCCCTCTCCCCCTCTCTCCCCCTTTCCCTCTCCCTCTCTCTCCCCCTTTCCCTCTCCCTCTCTCTCCCCCTTTCCCTCTCCCTCTCTCTCCCCCTTTCCCTCTCCCTCTCTCTCCCCCTTTCCCTCTCCCTCTCTCTCCCCCTTTCCCTCTCCCTCTCTATCCCTCTCTTTCTCCCCCTCTCTCCCTCACTCTCTCTGCCCCTCTCTCCCTCTCTCTCCCCCCTCTATCTCCCCCTCTCTCTCTCCCCCTCTATCCCTCTCTCCCCCCACCCCCCCGCTATCCCCCTATCTCTCTCCCCCTCCCCCCCTCTCTCTCTCCCCCTCCCCCCCTCTCTCCCCTCCCCCTCTCCCCCCCTCTCCCCCCTCTGTCTCTCCCACCCCCCTCTCTCCCCTCCCCCCTCTCTCTCCCCTCCCCCTCTCTCTCCCCTCCCCCCTCTCTCTCCCCTCCCCCCTCTCTCTCCCCCCCCTCTCTCTCCCTCCCCCCTCTCTCCCCCCCCCCTCTCTATCTCCCCATCTCCAAATATGTAAACACTACACCATTTGCAGGTGTTAAAGTGACAACATGGTTTGCCTGGAAAGCGGAAGTGATGTACATTCTTTTTGCTTCCGCTGTGTGATGAGACACCTAGCTAACAGGTGGGAAGCCTCACTTTCGTCATTCACCACGTGCGCTGCTAGTAATATGGCGTTTTGTCAGAGCTTACTGGACTTCAAAGAGGGCAGATTGTTGGTACCCACTTAGCTGGTGCCTCTGTGACCGAAGTTGTGTTGCGAGGTACAGTATAAAAGGTTATGACGGCATATAGAGAAAAAAAAAAAGGTCTGATAAGCATAAGCGTGGTCGGCATGGTCAACTGACCGAAAGAGACAAAAGGACTTTGCACAGGATTGTGACCCAGAATAAGAAAACAACTAACGCAAAAGTGACTGCAGAGCTCAATCTCAGTCCAGTGAAGACTGAGATTGAGCTCTGCAGTCACTTTTGCAGCAGTTTTCTTATTCTGGGTATATTATGTGCCTAATGCCACCAAAGGGCATAATAATTTTGTGAATCCTCTTCCCTCTACCTGGCAATGTTTGGGTGTTCCTTAATGTCCTTCTGTGGCAAAGCCAGTGACTATCCAGTTATTAATAAAATGTACCCTTTACATTGCATGTCACTTGCAAAAGGGGCATCCCCTTGCCCTCTATCTGGCAAGGTTGTGGCCAGGCCGTTCAGGCACAGGGCATGAATTGTGGGTTGGGGCAGAGTGAATGTCTGTTTGGCAGTCAGGTAGTGCAGACAAAGGTGGGGGTGGGGGGGGGGGGTGCTCTGAGACTCCAGAATGCACTGCAGAAACTCAATACAAAAGGTATGTACTGGTGGCCTATGCCATTATGCCTTCTGCTTTACTAGTGTCATTATTTTCACTATCTTTGTCTTAAGAAAACAAATGGCAATAAATATAATGTAGTTTAACCTGCTACTGCTTAGTGTTTCCATTTCCTCTTTTGCAGACCGCCTGTCCCGCTCCTGGAAAGCCATAATGCCAATGACTCTATGGGTTCTGTGGCATCTCAGGATGATCTAATGAGGCAGAGGTTTTCTGTCACTTGTCACCCTCGCCTGCCTTACCTCATTGTCTCTGATGGTTATATGGTGACTGCTCTCCGCTTTGCACAAAATATGTCTCCTTATAACTTTATGAAGTCTTTACTGCTAGACTCTGCCCAGAGGCTGGAGAATGTACGACAGAGCCTGCAGTTAGGAAAGGTGAGAGATGTGGAATGGAAATGCAGAAATGTTTTCATCAAATGCAGTAATGTTTTTCCAGAGTTACTTTGATTATTATTTGTTTGTTACAAACAGTTTTTTTAGTGCTGACATTTTAGCAGCTCTCTGCATGTTGTAAATTCAGTCCCTATTCCGAAGCTTACAGTCTAAGGTCCCTATCTCACATGCATACATACACATATTAGGGATCATTTAGACAATCTACCAGCATGTCTTTAGAGTGTGGCAGGAAACCAGAGTACCTGGAAAAACCCACAGTAGCCCAGGAAGAACAAGTCATGGTCAGGCTTCAAATTCAGGACCCTAGTGCTGCAGAGCAGGAGTGCTAACCACTAAGTCTCTGCCTTTAATTAGATTAGAGAGACATTTATTGTTCATCTCAATATAATGCTAGGTTCTTGACTGTTCTGAACTCCAGGTCAATCATACTTTGTTTTTGTCCCACTAACTGCTTGCAGATATGGAGTTCTGACTCCATTGGCTGTTTAACTGTACTAGGTGAATATGCAGAAAGTATTTAAGACAGAGACCACTGGATAGACAGTTTTTTTAAGAGGTGAGCAATGGCAACTTATTTCTTCCTGTAGGGAACTACTCTAAAGGGGAAGCACCATCCATTTCAGTAGGTAGCTTTAAATTATCGTAAAGTTTACCTGAATCTGTATCATTGCTAAATTAAGAATTTCTAGCAGTAAATAAAGCACACTTGTTATGTTGCGCTATGTAGAAGGAAACAGCCAGTGCAACTGAGAAGCTACTGGATAGAATTTGTAGCTCACCAATTGGTATAACTTGCTGCCCAGAATTTCTCTTTAGGTTTACAGCTTACAGACCCATTTTAAACCAATAACCTCTGGTCTTCCAGCAACCAATAACTGTATATGGAACAGTAAATTTATTTTTATTTTAATCACCTTGCAGTATTGCTACAACTTATTTAAACAATGATTTTGTTTAGTAGTTGCCCAACTTTTTATAAACTACAGTGATTTTAATTTTACAGTCAAAGAAAAATGGGATTAAGCTGAGGTCCCTGTCTTCTCTGAAAGCCACTTTATCTAAAGATGCTGATAAACCTCCATCAGTGCTTTCTACAGTGCCAAGCTTTCTACAAGACGAGGAAGAAATCTGTGGCCATATGGAGAGGATATTACAGGTATTCAAATGCGTGTTCTAATTTTGTCTTTTTTTTTTTTTTTGTAATGGATACATGCTGTACCTTTAACTACTTGCCTACCGGGCACTTGTACCCCCTTCCTTAACAGGCCAATTTTCAGCTTTCAGAACTGTCGCACTTTGAATGACAATTGCGCGGTCATGCAACATTGTACTCCTAAGAAATGTTTAGATTTTTTTTCTCACAAATGGGGCTTTCTTTTGGTGGTATTTACTCACCACTGGGTGTTTTATTTTTTACGCTAGAAACAAAAAAAGACAAAAAAAAAAAAAAGGTTTCTTTGTTTCTATTATAAAATTTTGCAAACAGGTAATTTTTCTCCTTCACTGATGTGCGTTTGATGAGGCAGCACTGATGAGCTAGCACTGCTGGGCACTGACTGGCGGCACTGCTGGGCACTGACTGATGGCACTGACTGGTGGCACTGCTGGATGGTACTGACTGGCGGCACTGTTGGGCTGCACTGCTGGGCACTTGTGGGCGGCACTGCTGAGCACTTGTGGGTGGCACTGCTGGGCACCGATCATCAGGGCACTGATGATCGGTGCCGATCCCTGCTCTGACAACTGCCGGTTCTCGGCTGCACTTTCCTCACACTGTCAGAGCAATTGCATTTCCCAGCGATCAGCGTGTCATTGTACACGGCTCGAAAAAATATATAAAAGTGCAGCGCTACAAACAATGTCCTAATAACAATTTAAAAATATATACATTTGTCCAATATGGAAATATTGAAAGTGGTAAATAGTTCAATTATGAGGAACTTTCCAGAGAGTATAGGTGTAATCCAATCCAAGGAATAAATAGATTGCCCGCTTACCAAAAGCGCAATCTCAATGCGCATGTACAGGTTTCATGTGGTCTGGTTGGATCGCACTGCTCCTTGGGTCCACACAGAGAGCCTAAAAATGCTGGGGCTGAGTTATGGGGACTCAGTGCCAGGTATAAGAAGTAAAAATACTCATAGTGTAGTATTTTTTAAAAAAAATATATTTATTAAATCCAATATGTAAAAAACATAGGAGTTACAAAACACATGCCTGCAGCCTGTAGCCAGTAAAAGCAGCTGAAAAAAGAATCTAAACACTGACCAGTGAGAAACATGGGTGGGCCGCCGGACCTCCTGACCTGGCGGCGTGACGTCAAGGCGTGCGAAGGCTCCTCCTAGACGCGTTTCGTGTCAATACACGTCTACTGTAGGGGTGATGCCATGCATGCCTGACGTCTGTTTGTCCTTTTATATGCTTAAAAACTGTTAAAATCTGGGGCGAACAAAGGGTTAACTGTTTTCTGTCTTGTGTGTTACATAGTGTGCTGTATGTGTTTTACTATGTAGACATGCTGCTTTGTATTGCTCTGCTGTGAGAACAATACAAAGCAGCATGTCGGTGCTGACGGGAAAGATCTGTGTTGTTTACACACAGACCTCTCCCTTGTCACCTCCGCCGCTGATCACCGAGTCCTGGCCAAGGATCGGTGGCCAGGACCCAGTGATTGACATGCCGAGGAGCCAATAGCAGCACGGGTAGGAGGCATGCGCCCCCTGCACGAAAATGAAAATCACGTGTATATATACATGATTTTGCGCATCCCTGCCGCCCTGTAGCAGTACTTGTGCTATATGGCGGTCAGGAAGCGGTTAAAGAAGTTTCACTATACTTGTTTTCTATATGCTGTCCCCATGGCATATTATTATTATCCGCTTCTCAGCAGCCACAGGCAAAGTGTTGTACTCGTACATTGCTCTGGCTGTATCAACACAGGTAGGTGCCCCGGTGGACACAGCAGAATGCAGATCCCGCTGAACGGGACCTGGTGGTCATGTGATGCAATGTTAGCAAAGCTGTTATGAATCAATCAGATTCATAACAACTCTACTTCTATTCCTGGTGAGCTGTGATTGGCCCACAGCTCGCACATGGGCCAATCACAGCACCCTGTACCATGTGACCAGCTGGAGCCAATCACAAATCACTATGTTTGGAACTGTTGTGAACTTAACCCATTCATGACAGTTCAAAGCAAGCATTGCATTGCAGGAAAAATAATCTTTATTGCTCCTGCAATGAAAAAAAAATCCCTGCTCGCCCCCCCCCCCCAAAGTAGTACAATGTTACTATGGTAACATTGTACTACTCTGATGATGGTATTTTTAAAAAATAATAAAAAATGCTTAAAAGAAAATACTGTAATGAGAGATTTTTTTCTTAAAATTTTTTAAGGATTTTATTTTCGTAACTACTTGCTGCCCACCCGCAATGTGTGGGCGAACAGCAGCTCTGGGCAAAGTTATGTACCCTTACAACGCTTTCCATTTCCGGGTGTGAGCACGCATGCACCCCCCGCTTCCCCCTGTCAGCCCAGGGAGAGAAGAGAGAACACCACACCGCATAAAAGCACTACATTTTACACGCACACTTTAAATGAGCACATTTAACCATTTGATCACCCTGTCACCCTGCCACTGCCTTTAGCACAGTGTCTGTATATAGAATGCAACTAGTGACATCAGATAGCATTAGGGTCAGTTAGATCCCCTCCCAGCCAGGGTCAACTAGCGTTAGATTGCCTCCACACTATGGCATGATCACCGCCATTACTAGTATAGTGTTTGTACGGATCACTACATTGATCACAAACAGAAATTTACTAGTATCTCCTTAGTATAGTTTTCCCAAAAACACAGTGTTAGGCTAGGTTCACAGCTATGCGTTTGATGTGTTTCTGCAGTGCTTTTTGTGGTGTGTTTTTGCAGATGCATTTTATATTTTTTTTTTTTTTTCCCCAACTTGTGGCTGAGCAGAATAAAACTCAAAACGCATCAAAAACGCACTACATGCTTTTCTGCAGCATCTCCATTGAAGTCTATAGAGCCAATAATGCAACGTTTTGTCTTTGAAAAAGTCCCTGACCCTTTCCTAAAATGCATCGGGTGAAAACACGGAGATGTGAGCCTGTCCCATAGGAAATCATGATAAATGGACTGTACTGCGTTTCTGCAAAACACAGCAGAAAACACTTAGGTGTGAACCTAGACTTAGCAGAATCAGCCCTGTTCGCTGCCAGTACTACACCCTGTTCCAAATTGTTATGCAAATTCTATTTAAGTGTCACAAAGATTAAATGTTTTGTTTTTCAGTTTAACTCATGGATGGCATTGTGTGTCAGGGCTCTTTTGATCACTGAAAACAATCTCGGACACCTGTGATAATTAAATTGGCAGGTGAGCCCAATTTAAGGAAAAACTACTAAAGGAGGGTGTTCCACATTATTAAGCAGAGCACCATTTTCAGACAATATGGGGAAGAAAAAGGATCTCTCTGCTGCCGAAAAGAGTGAAATAGTTCAATGCCTTGGACGAGGTCTGAAAACATTTGATATTTCACGAAAACTTAAGCGTGATCATCGCACTATTAAGAGATTTGTGGCTGATTCAGAGCACAGACGGGTTGGTGCAGATAAAGGCACATTGAGGAAGATTTCTGCAAGATCCATGCATCGGATCAAGAGAGCAGCTGCTAAAATACCATTACATAGCAGCAAACAGATATTTGAAGCTGCTGGTGCCTCTGGAGTCCCACGGACATCAAGGTGTAGAGTCCTCCAGAGTCTTGCAACCATGCATAAATAAACCTTCTATTCGGCCACCACTAACCAATGCTCACAAGCAGAAATGGCTGCATTGGGCAGAAAAATACATGAAGACTAATTTTCAAACAGTCCTGTTCACTGATGAGTGTCGTGCAACCCTGGATGGTCCAGATGGATGAAGTAGTGGATGGCTGGTGGACGGCCACCCTTTTCCAACAAGACTGCGATGCCAGCAAGGCGGTGGTGGAGTCATATTTTGGGCTGGAATCATGGGAACAGAGCTGGTCGGCCCCTTTAGGGTCCCCGAAGGTGTAAAGATGACCTCTGCAAAGTATGTGGAGTTTATGACTGACCACTTTCTTCCCTGGTACAGAAGGAAGAACTATGCTTTCCGTAATAAAATCAACTTCATGCATGACAATGCACCATCTCATGCTGCAAAGAATACCTGTGCATCAATGGCTGCTATGTGGATAAAAGCGAAAGTCATGGTGTGGCCTTCATCCTCCCCTGACCTCAATCCTATTGAGAAACTTTGGAGCATCCTCAAGCAAAAGATCTATGCGGGTGGGAGGCTGTTTACATCCAAACAGCAGCTCTGGGAGGCTATTCTGACATCTTGCAAACAAATTTAAGCAGAAACTGTCCAAAAACTCATAAGTTCAATGGATGCAAGACTTGTGAAGCTGCTATCAAACAAGGGGTCCTATGTTACAATGTAACGTGACCTGATAAAATGTTTAAAAAGTTAAAATGTTGTTAAAAGTTTGATTGAAATAGCTTTTGATTTCAGTAAATATGCTGCAAACACAACAAATGACAATTTTCAGTTCTTTACAACCTATAAAGTGTTTTGAAACTTACTGTGTGTAATAATTTGGAACAGTGCATTGTAAGTGTTTTATGTTTAACAAAAATCCTGTTATCATTAGGAGGTTTTTTCAATAAAATGTGAATTGTACTCTTTATAGTTGATAACATGAGAATTATGCTGACTGTTATTTACATCAATTATTTAGGTAAATGAGAAAAATATAATTTGCATAATAATTTGGAACAGGGTGTAGTGTTTAAATTTGTATCAATTGATTGTGGGCCAAAGCAATTTATATACACATCAATACATCGCCGCTCACCAAAATTCATCTCTTACCTGGTATCATTTTCTTCAGTTGGCAGTCATCTTTCATCTAAAAGCATTCTTAGTGGCTGATTAGCTGCTGGATCATTTTTACAAGCAGTGGTAAGTAATGTCAATGTTACATCTTGGTGTGACCAGATGCTTTAAGGGCAGAGGAGAGATCTAGAGTCTAATAGACCCCAGATTTCTTAGAAAAGAATGCCCGTCACTGCCTATTGCTATCACAGGTTATTTACATTACCTGTGATAACAATAAAAGTGATAAAAAAAAAAAAATCTAAATTGAAAAAAAAAAAATCTAAATTAGGAAAAAAATCACCCCGCCCCCTTTCTCGTGCTCATGCGCAAAGGTTAATGCAAGCATTGGTCCCGTGTTCATATCTAACAGAGATTGCACAATGCATGTGTGTGTGTTTTTGTACACTGAAGTTCTAAAAAGTGTATTTTTCCCCCAAAAATTGCATTTGAAAAATCGCTGCACAAATACTGTGTGATATAAAAAATTTCAACACCTACCATCATTTTATTCTCTAGGGCCTCTGCTTAAGAAATGTTTTATATATATATATATAATGTTTGGGGGTTCAAAGTAATTTTCTAGGCAAAACAACTGTGTTTTCATGTAGACAAAACGTTTTGTCTTCAAGTGGTTTAAAGAGTGGGTGATGTGTGGCATAAACTTTTAATTTTGGCCCTGAAATGCCAAGATAGTAGAAGCAAACCCCCCCAAATGACCCCTTTTTGGAAAATATACACCCCAAGGTATTTGGGTATTTGCTAAGGGGCATGGTGAGTATTTTGCAAATTTCATTTGTTGCCAAATGTTTTTGAAAAATGAAGAAAGAAAACGAAAATGTTTTTTTTTTTTTTCCTTGTTTCTTTTTCAAAACCCTGTGACAAAAATGATATCTGCAAAATACTCACAGTGCCTCTTATCAAATTCCTTGGGGTGTCTACTTTTCCAAAAAGGGGTCATTTGGGGGGGAAGGGTGTGTGTACTATCCTAGCATTTTAGGGCCTCTGAAACTGTGATAGGTAGTGACATGAGGAAATATGCCCTTTGAAAGCCTGAAGGTGGTCGTTGGATATTTGGGCGCCTATATGTGGCTAGTCTCTTACATGTGGTATCCCCATACTTGGGAGAAGTAGCAGAATGTGTTTTGGGGTGTTATTCCACCTATAGCCATGGCATGCATGAGCAATATATCATTTAAGTGACAACTTTGTGTAAAAAAAAAAAAAAAAAGTTTGTCTTTTTTCAAAATGTGGCAAAAAATAAAATCAAATACCACCAAAAAGCCCTATTTGTGTGAAAAAAGTACATAAATTTAATTCAGTGTTGCATGACCGCGCAATTGTCAGTTGAAAATAGCGCAGTCCCGAATAGCAAAAAATGGCCTGATCATGAAGGGGGGGTAAATCTTCTGGAGGGCAAATGGTTAATATTATTATACAGGATTTATATAGTGCCAACAGTTTGCACAGTGCTTTACAATGTGAGGGCAAACACTACAGTTACAATAAAATTGAATACAGGAGGAATCAGGGGCCCTGCTCGTTAGAGCTTACAATCTAAAAGGGGAGGGTCAAGTGATACAAAAGTAATAACTGCTGGGGATGAGCTGATGGAGAAAATACATGTACTGTATAGTTGTTAGGTGAAGGCAGGATAGGCTTCTCTGAAGAAAAGGGTTTTCAGGGATTGCCTAAAAGTGGACAGATTAGGAGATAGTCTGATAGATTGGGGTAAGGAAATCCATAGGAAGGGAGTGACTCAGGAGAAGTCCTGCAGGCGAGCATGGTAGGAGGTTACAAGGGAACTAAAGAGCAGGAGGTTTTGGGAGGAATGAAGAGAGTGATTTGGTTGGAATTTTGAGACTAGGTTAGTTGTGTAGCTGCAGGATGGCTTTGTAAGTTGTTAGTACTTTGAATTTAATTTGTTGGATGAGTGGCAGCCATGTAGCACTTTATCCCATTCCAGTTAGTGCAGTAGATCCAGAGCTAGTGTGGTGAACAGCGACCATACACCCACCACCATTCAACCATGCTGCTCTGAAAGTGATGAATAATTATTCAGAGCTGATTGACAGCGCTGGTTTAGGGCACTAGGCGTTTGCCAGCCCCATCACCGCACAAGCAGAAGGTTCCACAACAGTCACACTCAGTAAAAAGTTATGGGGAGGGTGTTTCAGTGCTGTCCCTTCTTTCTGCATTGAGACTAATACACAGAAGACAGTGCTGCTACACTGACAATAAAAGGAACACCCACAAATTGGGCTTCTTTGAGGGGAAAAGCTGACAAACTGGATTGGAGTAAGTAAAGAAGGCATTTTCTTCAGTCATTCAGCATTTTTTTGAGGAATCAAGAACAGTTATTTCTTAATGAATCTGTAGACCAGCATTTATTTTTTTCAAAACAAGTAGTTTAACTAGTAGAATAGCGCAACATACCAGAAAGCATAAGGCCAGCATAAATATTCTAAATAAAGTATTAAAAAGTTAATAAATTTAAACCTTTCCAAAAATGTGAGCTAAAGTTTAAAGTGTTACTAAACCCAGGATCCTGCATTCACTATATCTGGTCTCACACAGTACACACAACATGGAAATGCAATTATTTTAGTAAATATAAACTGCTAAATTCCTTTTCTCATCAGCAGTTAGAGCAGTCTTGTGACTTATATCAGTTTCCAGCCGAGCACTGGTTAAGGAGTTTTCTTTGTGATCTAGGAGGATGCAGAACCCCTGTCCTCTGTCTGGACAGTGCTGATTGGCCCTGTGCTGATCACAGGCACTCTCTCAAGAACAAAAAAAACCTCTCTAGCAATACACACCAAACTGAGTATCTGCAGAGTGACTCCAAACCTCTGTTCTATCAGGAGATATTTAGGGGACAATGGAAGAAGGAGAGGATCAGAGAAGAGAGGATCAAACAGCCTTTTTACACAATGTGGAGAATTACTCCCTGAATTTCCATGGTGATTATAACAAGTATGCTTTACTGCCTATACAGACTGAGTTTACTGTTGTAGGTTTAGTAACACTTTAATTGATGCTATCCTGAATTTCCTACTCTGCTATGGCCAATCCCAAATCTGTGCTGCAAAAGAATTCATTCAGATTTAAAAAAAAATATATATATGATTTAGATAGAAAATGTTGCCTGGTGTGCTTATTGTAGTGAAATGTTCTAGTAGTAGTACAGTCATGGTGGTATAAGAACAGTGGTAGCAGTGGAAAGGTCATCCTTTGTGCGGGGTCATGCCTCTGATCTAGATTCAAGAGTTTAAAGTGTTACTAAACCCAGGACCCTGCATTCACTATATCTGGTCTCCCAGGACCCTGCATTCACTATATCTGGTCTCCCCGGACCCTGCAGTCACTATATCTGGTCTCCCCGGACCCTGCATTCACTATATCTGGTCTCCCAGGACCCTGCATTCACTATATCTGGTCTCCCAGGACCCTGCATTCACTATATCTGGTCTCCCCGGACCCTGCATTCACTATATCTGGTCTCCCACAGTACACACAACATGGAAATGCAATTATTTTAGTAATTATAAACTGCTAAATACCTTTTCTCATCAGCAGGTAGAGCAGTCTTGTGACTTCTATCAGTTTCCAGCTGAGCACTGGTTAAGGCTTATAGGAGGAGTTTTCTTTGTGATCTAGGCAGATGCAGAACCCCTGACCTCTGTCTAGACAGTGCTGATTGGCCCTGTTCTGATCACAGGCACTCTCCCAAGAAATAAAAAAAAAACTCTAGCAATACACACAAAACTGGGCATGTGTAGTGTCTCCACACGATATGTTTTATCTAGTGGTGCACCAAAATAAAAATAATGGTGCTGAAACCGATACCGAAAATTCAAAATTAATGTGGCTGAAAACCGAACCGAAATCGAAATGTCTTCATATATGGGGGTGGGGAGGCTCCAATTTTTTTTTATACTTTCATGTATATTTTTATTTATTTTTTTTTAACTTATGATTTTATTGCTATCACATAGGGGACCAATAGTCCCCTATGTGACAGCATATGAATGACAGGCCTTCTTTGTAGGGGGTAGGGGGGGCAGTGTTTGCAAGGAGGGGGCAGGAGAGGAGCAGTGTATACAGTGAGGGAGTAGTGTATACAGAGAGGCTCCCTCACTGGCTGTCACTATGGTGATGGTTTTTAACCCCTCTGCGCCGGCTCCTCCCAGCCTTTTAAGAGTTTCATAAGCCGGGAGGTGGTCACATGATCAAAAAAAAGGTCCCGATAACAAGGGGAGATCGGGACCTTTCCGTGAGTCATGGACATATGTGCTGGGAGCGCACGGGGCGCGTGATCTTCGCACGTATATATTTTCCAATGGCACGCAAATATGCAGCCGCTCGGTGTAAAGGCCCAGACGCAGAGAGGCTGCATATTTGCGTGCGCTCTGTGTCTAGGGGTTAAATGCAATTGCCGGATTGTGTTTTTTTTTCTTTTCTTTTTTCTTTTTCACCACTATAGCTCAATGAGCTTTCACTTTATCAAGAGCTGTAGGAAACGTTTTTTTTTAGCTCGGGAAAGAAACTAAAAGGAAACTTTTTTGTTTCTTTTAACTGGGGGGAAATTGACAGCTCATTTTGTGAGCTATAGTGAAAAAAAAAAAGCTGGTAATTACATTTAAAAACCGGCACTGACATATAGTGACAGCTAGTCCCTGTATACACTGCTCCTCTCCTGCCTCTCTCAGCTGCCCCCCCCCCTTCCTCACATCTACAGTACACACAGTCCCCTGTATCGGCTAAATTTTCCTATTGGAAAAATGCTGATAGAGCTATTTTCGGCTGATATGTTTCAGTGGCCTAAATTTCGGTACATACCTAGTCCTATTAGGAGATCAGAGGGGGACACTGGAAGAAGGGAAGGATCAGAAAAGACATAATTTTTACACAATGTAGAGGATTAACCCCTTAGGTTCCACAGTGAGTATAACAAGCATGCTTTACTGCATATACAGACTGATTTTACTGTTGTGGGTTTAGTAACACTTTAACTGAAATGATAGCTTCCCTTTAAGCAGTATTGGTTGTTGAGAAATATTTTCTTGGTTCACTCAATCAGTCCTCCTGGATTGTAGTTGTGATCACTGCACTTATTTATTTATTTATTTTTTGTTGTCAGGATGATGATGAGGAGTCAGATGATCAGGAACATTTGAAATACATGGCTCCATCAGACGGTGCACTTGCTAGAGCGGAGCAGGGCAGGCTGGAATTTGCTTCTATGTTTGATACCATCCATGCTGGTGACCACAGCATGGTAAAGAGCAACTTGCTTCGTGAACTGCTGCAGATCAGGAAAACTTTATTAACTGCATGGACCACCGGAGTGACCATGAGAAATATAGCAGAATTAGACCGTCTGTTACAGTACACTGTGGGGTGCTTGACTCATTTCCTGTCTCTTCTTCAGAGTCCGAAGTGCCCAACATTACCATTGGATAAACCCGCTAAGGCTTCAGGAAGAAGAGATGCACTCTGGGCTTCTTACTTTGGTGTTCTACAGCAGTGCCTTACTGCTCTGTACTGGGATGTATTGCCACGGCAAGCCTTTGGACACATGCTAAAACTGTCTGCAGAGGTCGTGAAGTTGATCCTTGTTCAGCATGGTCAGCTTTACTCAAAGAGTCTGGTGGAAGGTTTTCATTGGTTAAAGATGGTTTCCCACAACCTTTCCACAATTTACGGCTTACGTTTCGCATCTGTCCCTGCTGGTTTTTCTAAGGGAGATGTACAATATCTTGATATTGTGAAGACTCCTGTATTTGAAGCACTAATACAGTCCTTCAAAGGCTCATCGGTATGCCGTGTTTTCAAGGAACCTCCAAATTCAATGACTTGCAGCAGAACGTCAGAGAAAAGGTACTGGAAATGCAACAGAGCTTTTGGTGTGCATCTGTTAATTCCAAGACAAAGCTTCTAGTGTAAAAAGTCTGGCATCTGGAGACATGTTCCCTGCAATAGACTGCCTTTGATATAATTCCAAGCTCTGAGCAGGTATCTGGGGCAGTAAGCCAGTCATAGAGGCAGGGAAGTGAGGATTCTGAGTACAATGTAACTACTTTTTACACAGAAGAGAAGCTATGGTTAGTGTTTAGGTTTATAGAAAATCAGTACCAATAAAGATTCATTCATACAAAAAAAATGGATGGATGAGGGATTAGTTACTCTTCAAGCTCATTTAGCTGTGTAACTAATTGAGCTTCAACAAATTTTCAGCACAAATATATATATATATATATATATATATATATATATATATATATATATATATATATATATATAGTGCTAATATACTAAATAACACAAATAAATAAATACTACTGTCCAAAAATTATATTGTCCAAATATATATATATATATATTTAGATGATACACTTTTTGGGGTGAAAAGTATTTAGGTGCAATTGGGGAATTATTTAAAGGGTACACCGTTCATTTTTTGTTATTAAATTTTCAGCACAGCAGTTAAGGTTAGCCCTTTACACATATTACAATAAACCTAGAAGCTCTCATTGCTGGGTAGAAATAGTAAATATGAAATACTTATATGCAGTAATTCATACTTGCCTTCAAAATGTTTTGCCATTTTTACTTTTAAACATAAACAATTACTATTTTACATCCATTTTAAATAACATAACAAATAAAGAGATTCAGAAAAGGTGTATACTGCTTGAAGTGTAAAAACTGTACATTTAGGGGAATTTAGTCATACATATCTTAACTATAGCTTTGAATGTGAACTTTTTTGTTATTGTGCTTTGCAGACTGGCTGTGGTGTGGAGACTCTTGTATAATCAGACCCTTTGGTACCAGACACGTTTGAGAAATCAGATATCTTTGAACCCATCCATACAATTGTCACCTGGAGTTCGAAGTGAGGAAAAGGCCATTGTGTCACTTATATGTCACATACAAGCTGAGCTGCAGTCTGCAAACCAACATCTGAGCCAGAGCTTGTGTCTTCTCCCTGTAACTGGTAAAGCAGTGTTTTTCTTTTTATATGTGCTTGTGAGTATGTTTGTTGTTTTTTTTTTTTTCTCGCTTTACTTGTTTTCTATATTCAAACATAATATATGGCCAAAACTTTGCAGATACCTATCACACCTACTATAGCTTAGGCTAGGTTCACACTAACCTGCAAGGTGAAATACAACATTTTGCTGTGCAGGCTATTTCAGTGTTGATTCCAGAAAAGAGCTGTCTGATGCGTGTTTCATCACATTGCACAACTTCCTTCCCCTCCCAATCCTAATCCTATATGAACAATTCATTCACGTCTGCGATTATGTACGAGAACCCCAGCGCCCACTTGCATATAGTCTCTCATGGTGCGACCACATGCAAGTGATTGGCCCCTAACCAGTGGTGTATTTTGCTTGGTGCTCTAGGCAAGAGTAAAATCGGGTGCCCCCCATGAGGGGAGGAGAGAGATTTTTCAGCATTGACCTTCAGAATGACACTCGCTGGCCACCCTGGGAGCCATGATCAGGAGAGAGAGAGTGGTTTTTCAGCACTCACCTTTGAAATGACACCCACCAGCCACCTCTGGAGCCATGAGGGAGGAAAGACAGACATCTTTCTTCTGATCAGGAACAAGAGTGGGACACCCTCCAGCAGTCCGTAGCAGCCTGCACTGCTGTGCCTCACCTACTCCTCATCCTCAGTCACCGACTGCCACCCGTGTCACTCCTGCCAGGGGGCCACACCGCCCCTCCTGAAAAATGCTGCCCTAGGCAAATGCCTTGTTTGCCTTGTGGTAAATACGCTCCTGCCCTGAACACAGGCAGGGTGCATTTTCTAGTGTGAATGCATCCTTAGCGTTCTTGGGATCTTTATCTGCTCAAAAGCGATGTATAGTTGTATGCATTAGATAGGGATGCACCGATATATTGTGTTATCTACATTTTACCAAGAGGGAAAAAGGTGCTGATAATGGCCGCCGAAAACGCGTGATTTTGTTGTGATTTTACCAATTTTGCCATGGTTTTACCATGTTTAGGGTGCATTCTTCATAGATCATGTGACTAAAAAAAAGTGCGTCAAAACGCAACACGATTTTTATGGGTTTTCAGTGCATTTCAGGCCTGGTTCACACCAGTGCAGTTTGCATTTTGGCTGTTTTGCAGTGCATATTGTGTTTTTGCATGTGTGTTTTGGAGGCATTTTTTATACATTTTGTGGGGGTTTTTTTTTGCACTTCATGCGTTTTTTGTAAAGTCTCCATTTAAGTCTTTTGAACCAAAAATGCAACATTTTGTGTTTAAAAAGTCCCTGACCCTTTCCGAAAACGCAAAAAAGCTGCAAAAACTGCTCAGTGTGAAAGCAGCTTATTAGCCGAAAAGGTGCTGAAAATAAATTCATATTCATTTACATTCTTCATATTAATTAAAAAGTCAAATATAATATAATTGTATATTAAATATATATATATATTTTTAAACTGTCTGTTTCATTTGCGGTCAAATGCATCCTGAATTTTCGGTTTCAATCCAGGAATTTTCATTTTTATGCACCATTAATTTACATGTTTCAATAATGTTTAAATCAATATAAAAACTGAATATTTTTTTTTTTAAGGAGAAGAGTATTTCTTGTTTGGGTCATATAAGGAGTCGATAGAGTTCTGGAAGGGAGCATTACTGAAAGCCAGTCTTCAAGGTAAATTGTATTGCTTCTGCACATGAAAATGTACCATTTTCCTGGATGTGATGCTTTCAATTTTGTGTGTATTTGAACCTAGTACCTGCCTGCAGAATTACTTTAAGGATACTACAGTAGTAGTGGCAGACATAGATACTACATAGATACTACAGTAGTAGTGGCAGACATAGATGAGTTCCTACAGTTACACATACTCAACTGCCCATTTTGTCTCTGTGCTCTACCACTTTTCCCCATTAATTCTATTCACTAGCAGTGCCAACATCACTTGTGATTTCACACAGAACAGTTGACCCAGTCTAATGGCCCAATCTGTAAGGCCTGGTTCACATCTATGTGGGTGGTTGTGGCTACAGGAACCTCAGTGATACCTGCTTGAAAACTCGTAGGACTCCCGTGCATCTAAAAATGCAGCATGTTTGCAGGTGCAGGAACTGCATGGAAATCGCATGGTGCAAAAGATTTCCTGGCCGCTAAGCTTTTAGAATGGTGCAGGAACCTTTTTCCTGTGGGAAACACAGGCATGGCAACCTATTCAAATGAATGGGCTGCCATGCCCACGCAAACCCGCATAGATGTGAACAAGGCTTAAACCCCAAGTAGAGTTGTGTAGGGTTAGAACCTCTTTTAAGTGGAACTTTAGGCTAGTATTTGAAAATTGGCAGACAGGCAGGATTTTTAATGCAGAAGAGACATGCTTTGTCTCTTCTGCTTTAAAGCTTCTTACCAGCCTGTCCATCCTTGTACAGTAGGCTGCACAAGCTCAGCTCACTGCACAAATTCAGCAATGCCGAATCTGATCGAGCTCTCTCACATGCATGGGAGCAACGTCATCTCTGCACAGCCAATGACAGCAGCCGACGCTCGAGACCCAGAAGCTGGCCTCCGGAAGAAGTCAGTGGTGGGCGGGGAGTTCCAGAGACTGCTCATCACCGGATGTAAGGTGAGTATAGTTCCTCTTTAAGGTTTTATAGTTGTCTGTATTCCTCTTGGAAGTTTTCATTCAGTTCCTTTGTGTTTATCAAGATGGGAAGTGATTTTTTAGTAAGAAGCCACCAAAGTTTTATATATTTATTTTTTTAAAGTGGAAGTTTAGTCAGAAAATTAAGTCTTGCTAGATCTATTCAGGCTAGCCCCTTTTGCAGGTATAGCTATATAAATCCATATATAAGTCCATCAAATGTCTGGTGTTATAACTGATCACATGTGCAGTACTTTGGCAGTTGCAGATTAAAAGGATCTGAAAAGGATAGAAGGGTTTGATTCTGCTTTAACTGCTGCTCAGGGCCCTGGTCATCAACAAAATGGCAGCCTCCAGCAAGAAGAAATAGGGACAATGTGGAAGGCAATTTACATCACACGCTCATTTTGATAGCATAATTATTAATGTGAAATTGTTTTGTATCAATTATTATGAGTAAAGTTCCGCTCTAAGTAGTGTCAGTATGAAGCTCCTTCAGGTTTTATTGTGGACAGTTTATAGTTGGAGGGATGGCCTTTCTTATCACCTGCTGCTTTCATGTCCGTTTTTCTGTGTTCTTATGGATCTCCTCTTGCTCTTCTATGCTTTTGTAGAATATAGCAGACAAGCTGCCATGCTTCTATTGAGTAGTTCTTTCACTTCGTATCATATATTTATATATATCTATATATATTTATGTATGTGTATTATTTATTTGTTTTACAATAATCAGTTAAAGAAATGTGCAGATCCAACCTATCAGATTAATTGTTTAATTTGAAAACTAAATCCTGTTTGATTGTTGTTTAAAAACTGTAAGTTCGTTCAGTGGGAGCGCGACCTGGGAGTGGCTGTGGATCCGGAGGACTGGAATAAGGCCTGGTCACTCAAGAGCTAAATGCTCATTTAATACGTCCACGCTGGAGGCAGCCTATAAGGTATTGCTTCGTTGGTATTGGGTTCTGGCTCATTTGGCCTAGGCTAACCCTGCCTGTAGTGATCGATGTTTTCGGGTTGTGGCCATCGTGGCGATGTCTTGCATATTTGGTGGTCATGCCCAAGACTGGTTCGTTTTTGATCTCGTGTGTTTGGCCTCCTTTTCACTTTGTTTCATCTCTTTATACGCCGGGATGCTCTGTATGCCTTGCTTCATTTCCCTATACCGGGCCTCTTGGCTCATCAGCAGAAGTTGGCATCCTATTTGTTTTTATCGGCCACTAGAACAATTGCTCAGGCCTGGAAGAGTCTGTTTGTCCCTCTTCAGGGGGTGCAGGATTGTATGACCACTATGATGCTCAATGAACAGATGTCGAGTATATGCAATGACTCCCAACATAAATTTTCAAAAATATGGGAAACGTGGTTGCAGTATGCCTTTCCCACACTCCCTCTGGCTAGTCTGGGGATGTAATGGCGTTTGGCATTGGCATTCAGTGGTGGCGCTCTTGGACCCCTGCTCCTTCTTTTTTTTTTTTTTTTTTTTCTCCCTTTTTCTGTTCGTTTTTGGGTGACAGTGGACAGCTGCCTTTAGTTGTTATAGTCAGAATTTCATTAATGTTGTTGTAACTTATGTGCCATTGATAGCCCCTGCGTGGGCGTACCTTCTGCCTTGTTGGAGTTAGAGCACTGTTTCTCTATTATGTTTTTTCTTATCGGTGCAATTGATAGCCCCTGTGGGTGCGTGTTTTATTGCCTCTGTTTTATACTGATTAAAATTAATAAAAAACATTGAAATATAAAAAAACTGTAAGTTCTTCTTACTAGTCGATGTCAGTCAGCCGTCTGTGCAATGTTTCTTGCAGAGGACTTGGAGTCAGAAAAATTGCCTCTGTGCCATTGCTGGCTAACTGTTCTTAAAGTGTTACTAAACGTACAACAGTAAGATCAATCTGTATATGCAGTAAAGCATGCTTGTTATGCTGTGGAAATTAAGGGGTTAATTCTCTGCATTGTGTAAAAAGAATGTTTGATCCTGTGTTCTCTGATCCTCCCCTAATTCCACAGTCCCCATGCTTAGTTTAGTGTGTATTGCTAGAATGTTTTTTCTTTTTATTGTGAGGGTGCATGTGGTCAGCACAGGGCCAATCAGCACTGTGCAGTCAGGGGTCCTGCAGAATCATAGGACAGTAAGAGGAGAATGAAAATTCCTTCTCCCAAGCTTTAACCAGTGCTCTGCAGGACACTGATAGAAGTCACAAGTCTGCTTAACCTGCTGATGAGAAAAGGTATTTAGCAGTTTATACTTACTAAAATAATTGTATTGCCATGTTCTGTGGAAGACTAGATATAGTGAATGCAGAGTCCTGGGTTTAGTAACACTTTAAAGTGGAGTGTTAGTCAGAAAAATATGTCCTGCTAGATCACTTCATGTTGGCCCCATTTGCAGGTATAGCTATTTAAAACATTAAAAATAAGTGTGACTACTGGTTAACTCCTTGATGACGGCTGCAGGCAAATTAGCGGCCTCACAGAACTGGGCTTTTTTTTCGGTTGGGTTGCTAATTTGCGTACCTGTTTTTCTGCTGGCGCGTTCCAAGCACAAAGACTAGGGTGTCACTGAGAGCCTCAGGTCCTGTTCTAACGATCGGGACCGGAAACTCACTATTCTGTGTCACCTGATTGGTGTGATAGGCTCTGATTGGCTACTCCAGTGATCAGTCACTGTGAATCCCATCCCCACCCCCTTGTTTTCTCTCTCTGAATGAAGGAGAGGGTTACATTGTATATCTCTGTCCTTGCAGAGAGAGGAAAAAAAGTTTGTAAAAAAAAAAATTAATAATAAAAAAATACAAAAAAATGCCTAGATCAAGGTTTGTGCCAGGGTTATTGTTTGGGTCAAGGTTAGGTTTTTTTTTTTTTGGCCAGGGTTTTTTTTTTAATTTTTAAATTAGTATCAGTGTTAGTTAGTGGCAGGTATAAAAAAATAAAAAGTAAATTGCGCTCTATTGTTTCCGAGCAGTACTACAGGTACAAACAACAACTAACATACACATGAGGTATCGCTGCAATAGTCAGGAGCAGAAATTATTTTGGGTTGTTCTTTGGTGGTAGGTTATGGTAGTAGCAAGAAATATACAGCTTTTTTTTTTACTAATTTGGGCCTGTTTTCCTTTTGGTAATTCAAACAAAATTCAGGAGATATCCATTACCATTTACCACCAAATGAAAGCCCAATTGTCCTGAAAAAAAACAAGGTACATTATATTACCAAAGGTATTGGAACATCCCTTCAAATCATTGGATTCAAGTGTTCCAATCACCTCCATGGCCACAGGTGTATAAAATCAAGCCCCTAGGCATGCAGACTGCTTCTACAAACATTTGTGAAAGAATGGTTCACTCTCAGGAGCTCAGTGAATTCAAGTGTGGTACCGTGATAGGTTGCCACCTGTGCATTAATTCCATCTGTGAAATTTCCTTGCTACTAATTAATCCACAGTCAACTGTTAGTGGTATTATAACAAAGTGGAAGCAACTGGGAACAGCAGCAACTCAGCCATGAAGTGGTAGTCCATGTAAAATGACAGAGCGGGGTCAGCGCATGCTGAAGCACACTGAGCGCAGAAGTCGCCAACTGTCTGCAGAGTCAATAGTTACAGACCAACAAACTTCATGTAGCCTTCAGATTAGATCAACAACAGTGTGTAGAGAGCTTCATGGAATGGGTTTCCATAGTTGAGCAGCTGCATCCAAGCCTTACATCACCAAGTGTAATGCAAAGCATCAGATGCAGTGGTGTAAAACATGCTGCCACTGGATTCTAGAGCAGTGGAGATGTGTCCTCTGGAATGACCAATCACGCTTCTCTGTCTGGCAATCTGATGGACATGTCTGAGTTTGGAGGTTGCCAGCAGAATGGTACTTGCCTGACTGCATTGTGCCAAGTGTAAAATTGGGTGAAGGGGGGATTATGGTGTGGGGTTGTTTTTCAGGGGTTGGGCTTAGCCCCTTCGTTCCAGTGAAAGGAACTCTTAAGGCGTCAGCATACCAAGACATTTTGGGCAATTTCATGCTCCCAACTTTGTGAGAACTGCGCACCAGTGCACAAAGCAAGGTCCATAAAGACATGGACGAGTGAGTTTGGGGTGGAGGAACTTGACTGGCCTGCACAGAGTCCTGATATCAACCCGATAGAACACCTTTGGGATGAATTAGTGTGGAGACTGTGAGCCAGGCCTTCTCGTCCGACATCAGTGCCTGACCTCACAAATGCACTTCTGGAAGAATGGTCAAACCTTCCCATAGACACACTCCTAAACCTTGTGGACGGCCTTCCCAGAAGAGTTGAAGCTGTTATAGCTGCAAACGGCGGGCCAACTCAATATTGAACCCTACGGACTACGAGTGGGATACCATTAAAGTTCATGTGCGTGTAAAGGCAGGCCGGCCAATACTTTTGGCAATATAGTGTATAATCCACCTGGATGCACAAAGTAGTTGTGATGATATGTACGATTTTGCTAACACTTGTCAAAGTTCCAAAATTGTGCTTGGGCGTTAAGATTTGTTTTACCATTAGGCACGAAGGGGTTTAAATCCAGTAGTAGACTGTGTCTCCCTGTTCTGCCCATGCTCAGTTGCTCTCCATTTTTAGGCACTGCCGAATTTGTAGAGGCCGATCTGCTGACAGCCTTAAAGCGGAACTAAACCCTCCTATCTTTTACAGCCAAGGAAGAACCTTCTCTTTGATCAGCAATTGCCATGGTACTGCACATGTGATCAGTTAGGACCACAGCCATTTGATGGTTTGACAGTTTGGTTGAGGACACTAGCAAATATGACAGCTAGCAATCTCTGCATTTCAGGAATATAACTGGTTTTTAAACTGTTAAATTGATAGGTTTAGTTCCGCTTTATGATTTATTGCTGTTCAGGGGCTCTGGGCTTCAACAAAATGGCAGACTTCAGTAAGGAGAAACAGGAGCAATGCTGGAGGCAATTTACAGCACACACTAATTTTGGTAGCATAATTATTAATGTGGAATGTATGTTCCTACAACATTATTTTTTATCAAGTTGTTATGGGTAAAGTTCATTTTAAGGGCATTTATAAACATATTGGTTGATGTTTTTTGTCACGTTGAAGTAACTTTTAAATAATGTTTGTATTGTGGAGTAGGAAGAAGTCGAGCTGGGTTACTTCAGACTCGTTATTACTTGGCAATACTTTACTGTCACTTATATCACTACAATTTAAATGATGCACAAGGCCTGTGTGACCAGCTGGTGAAGGTGCTGCTGATTCGATCAGATCTGCTGGCAGAGACTCTGCATGGTAAGATCCCTGCTTGCCCTTTTTCAATTACTGTATCTGTAGAACACAAGGCTGACAACTCTGTGTTTTTTGTGTATTTAGATGGTGAGGAATCTGATGTGCAACTGTTGGAAAAGATCCACCCAGAAGCAGCACTGGCTGTTATCCAATCTATGGGGAGATTCATGGCTGCATATTTCACTAACCAGTTGCTGTATGTCTTCCCTCCACACAATGTCTGTGTTCTGGCACCTCTGCATATTATAGTAGGTAAGTCTTAATATTTCTATGTCACATTTTTTTGCATTTATTAAATGACACTGTCAGAATTTGTCAGGGGCAATAAGGGGCAATAAACACAATTGATGAAATGTACCAACCTGACAACTACCACCACAGGAATTTTAATATAAATGTAAAATAAATGTAAAGAAAAAGATTTGCAATCTGGGACCCCTGGATCACACACTATCTGCCTGCGAACTTTGCTCTCTCAGCACCAGAATATGAGCATCCAAATGCCAATTACATATACTTGAGTGAGACCTTTAATCATATACATTTGAATACCCACCATACCCCTACCCATTTATCCTCAATCCCACCTTTTTTAATTCTTTATTCTCTCAAGCTTTCCCTTCTCCCCCTACTTTATTTCCTTTTTTGTTCTACCACCTTTTTCCCTGTCCCTCTTTTTGCTTCCTTATAAACATCATCACTCCCATCCCCCAAAAGGTACACATAAGCTTTTCTTCAGCGTATCCTCTGACCACCACCGTTAGTCTTACAATAATGGTTATCAGTGGTTATATCATGGATATTTCATCTCTGTTAGTATTGTGGACTCCCTGTTTCTACATTATAGAACTGTGACATTACTATGTTGCACCATGTACTAGACAGTTGTTTTAGTTCTCTTTTGTATCATGTATACTGGGACAAATTACTCAACTTCAAGGTTTTGTAGTAGAGCTAATGCTTTATGTGCATAATTCACAGATCAGTTTCCCAGAGTCGTTACATTACAGCACAACGTAATTGCCGGTGCTGTCAGAGATCAGAACCTTTCCAGTGTTTGGACAGTAGAGTACGCTCTAGACTTGCTTCTGACTGGCGGATTGATTCCAGAAGCTGCATGGCTGGCGAATAAGCTGGGAGACTGGAAGATGTCTGTTTCTATGGCAGTGGCCTACAATCTGCATTTGAAGAGCATTTCTGAGGAGTAAGTTCTCTAATATAATGAGGTTATTTACCCAAAACAATATTTACCTAAATTCAGTGTGTGGCCAAAAGTAATTGTACAATATCTTCTTTAAAGGATAAATTCACCTTTCATAACATGTTACACCCATGTTCAGGACAGTAAGACACTGTAACATGTTACTGTAGGACCTGGCCTCTCACTCTTACTGTAGGACGTCTGTCCTACCGAAACAATCCCCCAAACCCCCATTGTGACAGCTAGTGGGAGATCTTCTCCCCCCACTAGCTGTCACAATTTCAAAAAAAATTTAATTCATGCACAGAGTTAAGTGAATGGAAAACTACAAGTCCCGACAGCCTTTTCTCAGTGAAATACCACGGCACTGTTGAGCACTGTGGTAGTTCATTGATTCTTCTTGTTAGTGTAAAACTGCCTGCCTGTACAAGGTACGGGAAGAGAAATTCCACTGACAGTTTGCAGGAGACTTGCATGGCACCAGTGATCTGCTGATCACTGGTGCAATGCTTTTTTCAGGCTCCTAAAACAAAAAAAATAGTAAATGCACATTTTTTTTACCTACAAAGGCCACTGTTGCATTTCTGCAGAACAACAGGGTGAAAGTGATTCAGTGGCCAAGTATGTCTCTTGATCTGAACCCAATTGAACACATATAGGGAATTCTGAAGAGACAAGTTGAGCATCACATATCCGATTGCCTCTCGGGGGATCAGGAAGGATTTTTTTTCCCAGCAGGAGCAAATTGGATCATGCTTTGCTGGATTTTGTGCCTTCCTCTGGATCAACTGTGGGTGTAGGAATATAACTTTTTTTTTTTTGGTGAACTGGATGGACTTTTGTCTTTTTTTTTCAGCCAGACTAGCTATGTAACTATATTACTCTCCATCCAGCATCCCTGTTCTAAAAGAGGTCGTTCTTGAAGAATGGAAAAATATAGATGTTGCAATATGTTGTCAACTTGTTCATTCCATGCCTAGAAGACTTGGTGCTGTCCTTACAAATCATGGAGGTCGTACAAAATACTAGATGTAGTAGTTTTTTGGTGTGGGGTGTATTCATGTTTGCATCAACTAATTTAAGTAAAACTGAAGATTTTGTAATCTATTGTTAACCTTACTTTCATGTAACGAGCTGAGCAAATGTTCTATAAAACTCAGCTTTGTCAAAATTTTTGAAGTTCTTTAAGATATTGATTAAAATCTTACTTTTCAAAAGGGGTGTACTCCTTTCTGCTGAGCACTGTACAATATTTATAATGTCATCCCCTCCTCAAAATGTCTCTACTTCCTATCTTGTATTCTGTGGGATTCTATCAGTTACGTGGGGCTTCTGCAGCTACAAGTTGAGTGCTGTAAGGCAATAAAAATAGTTTGCCAATGGGCAGCACACTATAACATTGCTATTTGAAGAACTTTGGTCTGCAGCAAACCACCCTCACTTTTTCCACCCCACTTCCTTTTTAACCACGTCTTACCTGTAATATATTATTGTCCTTAATTCATATACTCACCTGCCTAGCAGATTAAGCACTGTCCTGCTGTGACCTGCTTTGCCTCTGTCACAGCATGTGCCAAGGGTCACCATTTTTGCTCCTGACATCATCAGGTTCTGGATGCTTCTTCCTGATTCAGGCAGCCCGTCCTCCTAACGACACGCATCAGGCCCACCCTTCTCTGGCTTCTGTGAGTGAAAGTGAAGCATCCTGGAATATGTGACATACATATCCCACAAAGCTTCATAGTGCTGAAGTCATTAAGGCCGTATGCACACAAAACATTATAAAATTGCTTCTCCTCTTGGCAGCAGCGTTTTGGCAGAAAAAAATGCCTGATGCTTGTAAAAGTGTCTAACGCTTTTACAAGCGTTTAGGTGCATTTACAGGCATCAAGAGTTTGGGCATTTATTCATTTCATTGGCCACAATAATAATTTTTTCTGGCCATTTAAATGATTTAATGCTCATGCACTAAGTGCGCTGGAAGGCTTGACATGTTTGATATCTATCTATTTAGCGGGGGAAAACAAAAAAATAAACAGACAATTTTTTTTTTTTTATTGAGGCTGGAGAGAAGAGCACAAGCTCTGCATTTGGAGGATGAAGTTCCTCTTTAAGCACTCCAAAGAAGGAAGGTGAATGTTTGAGTAGAATTACATTTTGATACTAAGGTTTTTTCACCAGGTTAATGTCTATTACATATATGTGTGAAATGAGCATCGAAATGACTATACATTTGTTATTAAAAGCTTAATTTTTACATTTCAGAAATAAAGAAAAATTGCCATCCATGCCCTTGTATCTGTCCCCAGGATACATTTTCCAAGAGAAGTTACAGTCCTTTCTTGGCCAACCTCCATCTTTAGACGGCTTGGACAAGAAGCACACTGGAAAAAAACAATTTACTGGTAATTATTGCCCTACATTCATATTGTACCAAATATTTGCCTAAATATTTAGAAAGTAGTTATACGAAGTAGTGCCTTCCATTGAATGGTTTGCTTCATAACAGTCACACATCTTTCTATGTTCAGCACCTTATTGATGGTGATGTGCCATTGTTTACAAGAATAGAAGGATGATTTAGTGGTACCATAACAACTTAGAGTTTGTGATAGTTGTTTCAAAAGAGAGGAAACATTGACTGGGTTGTGTCATTCCCAGTCCTGAATGTGTGGGGTAAAAATAATCAATGTTAATTTATTACAGGCATTTATAGTGGTTACAAACTATGCAGAATGTTGCATATTATGCTGGAAATTGTTTTGCAGCCAATCTTCAAAGTACATTTAACCACTTAAGGGCCGCCCTATAGCAGATATACTGCTACATGCCAGCAGCTGTGCACAAAATCACTTATATATACGTGATTTTGCATTTCCAGGTAAGGGGCGCGCACCCTACCCGCGCTGCCATTAGCGGATGTCGGTCACCGGGCCCTGGCCGGTAATTACCCGCCGGCGCCCGGTGCTTACCGAGCATCTTCCGAAGGGGAGGGAAGATTGTTTTGTTTACTAACAATCTTCCTCCCTGTCATTTTGAGCACACTTCTCGGGATGGCTGTGCACAGTACATATCCCTCTAGTGTGTACTAGCCTTAATCCAAAGCACGGAGTGTGATTTCTGACTCCTCTCTCTTCCTTCTGCTGTCTGCACTAGTCACTTCTGACAGGTTATCCCGACACCACAGAATCTCGGGAGATGGCCATGCCTTTTGCCCCCCCCCCAGCTCACAGAAGGTGATTGACAGCCTCAGCTGTGCATGTTTCTTTATGAGACTTTTTTTTTTTGAGGGGGGGGGGTGTTCTTTCTCTCCACTTGGGTCTCAGATTGCGTTCAGCTCACCTCTCTGTGCTGTGCAGTGTGTGGCATCAGATTCTCACCCCCTGCCTGCTGAAGCTGAGAAATAGTTTTTGAGCTGTGTGTTTTAGAAGGGTGTTGGGAAGAGAGGGATCCAGATAAACAGAAATAACTTGTCAGAGGATTTGTTTCATATCTGTGTATCGCCTGAGGCTAATCAATTCAGTGGGTATTTGTAAATGCTTACATCCACTTTATTCTTTCACTTTTGCACAGAAAAAGGGATTGCTAATTTTTCTGTAAAATACAGGCCATGGTGTGCATAGTTGAGTGTAAAATACCAGAGCAGTTGGCTGTTGCACATTGGCATCTTAGTGGTGTTAAAGCTTACATTCCATAGGGCTAAATTGGACCGAGTGGGCAGTGTCTAATGCCACTGCAGTTCTGTTGTCCTTTTCTCTCCCAAACATTCACCTTACTGTTCAACATAATTCATGATCTTGCCAGCACAATGCACCCAAGGTTTGTGTGGGGGCCCTCATCTAGCATCAGGAGCCAGGTAAATAAAGCAAAAAATTGTGTCCCTTGTGGTGCAGTGTTAGGTGATTGGAAGGCCTATTCAGTAAAGCAACCAGTGAGTTTTACATCGATTTCAGTATAGTAAACCTTGCTGATCGTTGTTCTTTGTTTTTCCTCATTAAAGCGATTAGCACATTTAAGACCAGGAAAAATAAAAAATGTAAATTTGTTTTAATGCTGGCACTTTTCAGATCCTATTGAGGAAGAAGATGCAGATATACTGTTCACTTCAGTGCAGGAAATGTTAAAAGCTGCTGTAATGGCAGATGCAGAAATTCTTACCGAAACCCTTCGCCAACTGATGGAGTCAGCCAAAGAGCTCATCGGGAAGCTGCCGGGTCTTGTTCCAGAGCGTCTCTACCTGCCAGCACCACCATTATACTGCCCCCAGCCATCATCAGTTAGCGAAGTAAGAGTTTGTCCTTTTTGTCCTTTCTGAACCCTACTTATTCCAAAGTTCAACTCGCATCTGTACAATCTGATTAAACAATCTTTTAGATTTACCAACATCAATGCAGTGTGTAATCCTGCCTGATTGGATACAGATAGAAAAGATAGTTTAGGTAGGTCCTCCTCTTACATAGATTTAGTAAATGTAAAGAAGTTGTAGTAAGGCTGTAAGATAAACTGATCAGCCGTAACTATGACCACTGACAGGTTATGCAAATAACACTGATTATCTCATAACAATGGCATCTGAAAGTCAGTGGGATATAGAAGGCAGCAAGTGTACATGTTGTCCCTGAAGTTGATGTGCTGAAAGCATAAATAATGGGCATCGTAGTTTGTAGTGTATGGGGCTTTGTAGTTTTAGATTGGTCAGGGTGCCCCTGCTTACCCATATCTACAGCCAAAAGTGCCTACAGTGGGCACATGAGCATCATAACTGGACCAGAGAGCAATGGAAGAAGGTGGCTTGGTCTGATGAATCACATTTTCTTTTACATCATGGGGATGGCTGGGTGCATGTGCATCACTTATTTGGGGAAGAGATGGCACCGGCATTCAGTATGGGAAGATGGCAAGCTGACAGAGGCAGTGTAATGCTTTGGGTAATGTTCTGTTTGGAAACCGTGGGTCCTGAGATTCATGTAGATGTTACTTTGACACATACTACCTACCTAAATATTGTTGTTTACCAAGTACTACCCTTTATGAAAATGGTATTTCCTCATGGCAGTGGCCTCTTTTAGCAGGATAATGTGCCCTGCCACACTGCAAAAATGGTTAAAAAATGATTTGAGGAACACAACAGTGAGTTTGAGGTGTTGACTCCACATCCTCCAGCTCTCAATCTATCGAGCATCTGTTGGATGTGCTGCAAAAACAAGTTCGATACAAGTTCCCATCATGCAACTTGCAGGACATAAAGGATCTGCTATTGACAGCTTGGTGCCAGATACCACAGTGTACCTTCAGAGGTCTAATAGAGTCCTTTTGCCACCAAAACAGGTCAAAGCTGTTTTGGTGGCAAAAGAGGGACCTACTCAATATTAGGTGGATCATCTTAATGTTATGGCTGACTGGTGTACATACACTTTTGACTATATTGACTCACTCTCATGGCTCTATTTATTTAGGACAGTAACTTGGACTGTCTGGGGAAGATGGATTGCTATAACCTTCAAATCTGAACAAAGGAAAGCTCTAGTTCAAGCAGGGAATGTGATGGGTGGGATTTTATGAAGGTTGTTATACTTTAGTATTTTTATATTATTGTACTATAAATGGTCTTACGATGGGGGCATGGCTAGAGTAGTGTTATTTGATATTTATATTATTGTTGTTGCATATGATAACTGCATGTTGGAGTCTAGCAATGGTGTTTTCTCCTTTTTGGTTTTCAACAGTATTACATCTAACAGTCATATTTTACTACCAATGCACACGTGAATAAAGCAAGGCAATAAGGCAGGATCTGAGATCCACAATTCTGGTCCATTTGCTTATATCTGGGGCTACAGAAGATATCTGTAAATCTAACTTACCATGTGTCTGCCTACTATCCTAACATGAGGAACACAATTCTTATCTTTTGGATCTGATGAAAGAGAGACTTATAGATATCTTCTGTTTTTAAAAGAACCTACTGTGGTTCACACTGGTTTAGTAGAGAGCATTTGGTTCCCTGAGTGAATTCCACTTCTTTTAGGCTTAGGAATGAAATCAGAAACTGACGATGACTTGAATTGTCTCCTATGCCCAGACTTTCTGTTGTTTGGAAGCCATTACTGGCGTAATCACTCACTTAGATTCTTTTAAAGCAGGGGTCAGCAACCCATAGATCGCAATCTACCAGTAGATCGTGGCCAGGTGACTGGTAGATCGCAGTCTATGCTTGCTGACCCACCATTCCACAGCATCAAATAGAGTGCAATGTAGAGGGACTATTTGTAAAATTGGAGCTTAAGTAGGGAGCAAGGGCCACATAAGCCAATGCCTCCTCTGTAGTGCCGGCTCCTGTCCCATGCGGAGTGATATTAACTGCACTTCAACTTTTATCCCGGCTAATGGTCTCCAGAGTGGTGCCAGCAGCAGGAAAGAAAAGATTTTCAGATCAGTGTGTAGCAATATGGGCATAATAGTATAGGGCTGCTTTCACATTAATGTGCTGCGGTTTACCCACACCACGGGTGCAGCTTTCCTGTGGGTTTTGTGAGCCATAGACTTCTATTATATCCTGTGGGTTTGGTGCACTTTCTGAAAGCGCACCAAAACTCCTGAATGCTCCTCTGAAAAGCGATACGAGCCTGTCTAACAGGTGGTGAGGAGGCGATATGTTGCCTGCTCAGCTCCTGATTTAAATCTATGATTGCTGTGCAATGCACACAATTGGGACATGGTAATATGGCAATTAAAGGTTTAAATCAGGTGTGAGGAGGCGACTCTGTGCCTGGTGATCTTTGACTTCTTCCATGTTGTTCCATGTGTCCCTGTTTTAAAGTTTGTCTGACCTTACTTGTGTTTTTTTATTCTTTTCTTTAAAGGATGACTCAAGTGATTTGCTTTTACAAATGGAGAAACAGAATCGGCAGAAGCTATCTGGGGTTCTCCAGAGAATTCTTTTGCTGTTACGGGCAGCCCACTGTTCCCTTCCTGCTGCCCAGTGGTACATCAAGCAAATAAAAAGAGCAAGGAAAATCATGCAGAAGGTTCCTTTTTTTTTTTTTCTTTTTTTTTTTTTATACTGCAAATTTATGGATTTGGATTTGTGAGGCGGTTTTATTATTGATGCATGTTGTGTTGACACTTAAAGTTAAACTCTAGCCAGATATAAAAGACACAATTTAGTGTAGCTCTATAATCATTCATACATCTTTGAATGTATTTTTTAAATAAAAGCTGAATTTGACCTGGTATCAGCCGTTTGCAGGAGGTTTGGAGTGAGAGGCAGCACAAGGGGCTAGTCAGTTTATGTGCTGACAAGAAGCATGCTGATAGAAGGAGAAAGAACATTTACAGAGAGATGAGCTCATTGCTCGGCTGCTTTCATTGTCCAGTCATAGGCTGAGGCAGGTCCAGGATACCTGGTAACCTGGGTGCAGAGGAAGTGGGTGAAATGATGCTGTCCATCAGACTGACGACATCTAGATGCAGAAGAAAATGACAGAGGCTGTTTTTCTTTTTTTGTCTTTAAGGGGCAATTCATTTTATTTTACTTTATTTAGCCGGACTTCTGTTTTATATGTCAGCATGTGCCAGGTCACATTATCTGAGATGTTTTACTGATTGTTACTGTGCAAGGGCTTTAGAGAAGAAGTTTTTTTTAAAGCACTATTCCTGGGTTTCCCTTTGCTGTGGTTGAGCAGAATCTACGTATATGCATTATTTACTATAATGCCAAATGTTTGTGGGCATCTGACCATCACTCTTATATGAGCTTGTTGCAGACACCATTCCAAAGCCACACATAGTAGTAGACATTCTTCCTTCCTCCTTGTGGCTAGAACAGCCTCCACTCTTCTGGGAACGCTTTCCACAAAATGTTGTCTGTAGAAATTTTTGCCCATTCAGCCAAAGGACTATTTATGATGTCAGGTACTGATGTTGGGCTGGAAGACTTGACTGCAGTTGTTTTCCAGTTTAGTAGGGCTAGGGTCAAAACTCTGTGCAGGCCACTCATGCTCCTACTAACCTACCAAGTGACATATCGGCATGGATGTCACTCCACTTCCTCAAACTCAATCTTTCCAAAACTGTGCTATTAGTATTCCCCTCAGCCCGTGCCCCCTCCCCTGACTTCTCCATCAAGATCAATAACACAGTCATCAGTCCCTCCCCTCATGCCAGGGTACTAGGTGTAATCCTAGACTCCCATCTGTCCTTTCAGTCCCAAATCCATTCACTGTCCAAATCTTGTAGACTTCACTTCCACCTCATCTCCAAGATACAACCGTTCCTAACCTTGGAAACTACTAAGCAATTTATTCACTCCCTTGTTATATCTCGCCTTGACTATTGTAACTCCCTCTTCATTGGCCTACCTCATCGCAGGCTATCCCCTCTTTCGTCTATCATGAATGCTGCTGCCAGACTCATCCACCTTACTAACCGTTCTGTATCTCTACCAAATAAAAAAAGAAAAAAGCGCCACTTACAAAAAACACCAAAGTGTCAGCAGCATATCCCACCCAAAATAAATTTTGGCAACAATAATCCAAATTATAAGGTATGTGCTAATAACAAACTTACACAAAAGTGTATGTCATCATCCAAAAAACATTAGTGTTTTAAATAACTTATAGTGTCCAAACATAAATTAGTGTCCAAAAAAATATATATCTTCAGTGACTTGAACCAATTGTGAGAAATCCACCACCAAAGGAGATTAAATAAACTCACCAGAGCTAATGGCTGGTCAGATTATAAACCAGCAACAGCGCTTGTGCTCTGGGAGCAATGAACCCGATGTCCAAATAGATATGGTGATGTTTCAGATACTTCCAGATAATAATCACAGCCAAACAACTTTGCAGCCCAAGCTCTTATGATGAACTTCTCCACTCTTTCTCATACCTCCATTACAGCATGCAGTACACTCAGGGACAAAAAAGAGAACATAATGGTGCAATACGTTTTTTTCATTTATCTCTTTAATAAAAAAGGTATAAGGAAACTCACAAACAAGGTGTCCAACAGACACCAGCTTCAATCACAAAAAAGGGTTGAGATACAGTTAACGCTCACCGCAGATCTCTCCCATACAGCACAGACCAGCAAGGCTCTCTAACGTCCACATCAAATAGGCTACGCCCAACCGGTTTCGTCACACCGACGTCATCAAGGGGCGGTACAGATGGGAACGTCAGACAGCTCTTATAAATACCACCCTTCATCTACATAGTTTTAACACCCAGCCAATCACTGCGTTCCTAGTCTCCTTAATCACGCCGGCTAGAACAGGTGTTTCCCAATTTAATTATACATATACTCTATTATATAAACAAAAAAGCTAAATATATATACCCTGCAGGTTTGAATCAGCACAATACCGTTCTCCTTCAAAATCACCCACAAAAAAATAAAAATATAAAAACATAAATATATGCAGAAAAGCAATATATACCATCCTGTGCATGGCTCTTCAAACCACAGAAAAACCCTTAAAGGGCCATGCACAGAACTTAAAGCACAACTCTTCTCATACACAAAAAAAATTAAAAATAATTTTTTTTTTTTATAAAAATATAAACCAAATTAAAATAAACTATATCTAACGATCACTACATGTAATCAATATTTTAAAATATTTATCTTAAAAATTAGTCAAAAAACAATTTAAATCAATATCTATGTTTAAACCTCTTGGTACTAAAGACTCCAATTCATATATCCAAAAAGTCTCCTTTTTTGATATTTCTTTAATCAGATCTGAACCCCTCCAATGACATTTTACTCTCTCAATTCCATAAATGTCGCTAAACTCGGATCACTATTGTGTCTTAATTTAAAATGTCTTGAAACACTATGTTTGTCAAACCCTCTCTTTATATTGTTCAAATGTTCATTTATCCTAGTCTTCAACTGTCTCCCTGTTCTTCCAACGTACTGAAAATGACACGGGCATTCCAAAACATAAATCACATGAGAGGAATTACACGAAATAAGTTGTTCGATCTTATATTCTTTCTTAGTTATATTTGAAATAAATTTCTTCCTCTTTATTTTATTCGATCTATTTATCGTTCTACATGCTTTACACCTGTTACAATGAACAAATCCCTTCAAATCGGGAAAAAAATCCACCTCTTTTGGTGGATCTAAAACATTATGCACTAATTTCGTCCTTACAGATCGATTTTTCTTATAAATAAATTTAGGTTTTTTTGGGATGATCTTTTTCAATACCTCATCTTTTAACAAAATCGGCCAATATTTCTTGAAAATACCCTCAATCTCTTTATACTGATTATTAAAGTTGGTAATAAAAGCCATATCAAAGTTGTTATTCTTTATCTTTCTATTAGACAGAAAAGTACTTCTATCCTTTTTATCAATCATTTCCCTTTCTGTTGACAAAAAAGGTTTTTTATATCCTTTCTCAATAAACCGATCGATCAATACATCAGTTTGATCAACAAAATCTTTCCTTAAACTGCAATTCCTTTTAATTCTTGTAAACTGACTTCTTGGGGTATTATATAGCCATTTAGGATGATGTCCACTTGAAACCGGGATATAGCTATTTTTATCAATATCTTTAAAAAAAGTTTTAGTATAAATCTGTCCATCATATTTATATAAGATCAAATCCAAAAAATTAACCTTTTCAAAATCTTTAGTAACAGTAAACTTCAACCCATAACGGTTTTTATTAATATAGTTTGAAAATCCTTCAAGATCTATTTCAGAACCCCTCCAAATTACTATAATATCGTCTATGTAGCGCCTATACAGCGCCACCTGTGGCCATTTTTCAAATATACATTCTTCTTCCCATTTATCCATAACGATATTAGCTACACTGGGAGCATACTTAGCACCCATAGCAACGCCCCTACATTGCTGAAAAAAAGTATTATTATACCAGAAGAAGTTATTCGACATCACAAATTCTAGTAATTCACAAATAAATGCTGTTTGAGTTCTTTTAATATGTGATTTATGTTTCAATGCCCATTTAACTGCTTTCAAACCATCATCTTGTTTAATGCTGGCATATAAGGACTCAACATCAATAGTGACCAAGTAGCAACCTTCAATATTCTCTAAACTCGCCAAAATACCAATAAGTTCTCCACTATCCCTTAAAAAGGAACGATTGTTTTTCACTATCGGTTGTAAAAATGAATCTATGTATTCTCCGACTCGAGAGAAAATAGAATTAATCCCACTCTACCAGGGGGTGTTTTTTTATTTTTATGTAATTTGGGTAGGTAGTATATAGTAGGAATTTTTGGATTATTAATACATAAATATCTCGCCTCTTTCTCGTTTAAGACTCCTAAGTCTTTACCTTTATTAATCAGCAGTTTTAATTCACCCTTCAATCTTTTAGTAGGGTTTGATGCAAGAATTTTATATGTATCTTCAACTTTAAGCAATCTATCCATCTCAAGTTCATAATCTTTTTTATTTAAGATAACAATGCTACCACCCTTATCAGCCCCTCTAATAACAATCTCTTTTCTTTTTTCTAAATCTTTAATACCTTGTCTGAGTTCTTTTGAAGTATAATATCTCTTTTTAAGATTCATATCTTTAATTTCAGTCTCAACCATTTTTTTAAAAACATCTAAATATTCATATGTATCTCTACCCCTCACTGGCTTCCCATTGCCCAACGGATAAAATACATAACATTAACAATAACGTATAAAGCCATTTATAACTCTGCCCCAAATTACATCACCGATCTTGTCTCTAAATATCACCCAAACCGTACTCTCCGCTCCTCGCAAGAACTCCTGCTCTCTAGCTCCCTTGTCTCCTCCTCCCATGCTTGTTTCCAGGACTTCTCCAGAGCTTCCCCCATCCTCTGGAACTCTCTACCCCAGTTTATCAGACTATCGCCTACTCTGCTCACTTTTAGGCGATCTCTGAAAACCTATCTCTTCATGGAAGCCTATCCTGCCCACAGCTAATAATGGAATCTTCTACTCTTCCAACCAGTCCATCCCCCACAGTTACTACCTTTTGTACCACTAGCCCCTCCCTCCTAGATTGTAAGCTCCAAGGAGCAGGGCCCTCAAATCCCTCTTGTATTGAACTGTATTGTTGCTGTATTGTCTCCCTTTGTGAAGTGCTGAGCAAACTGTTGGCACTATATAAATCCTGTATAATAATAATAATAATAATGCTCCTTGACACCAAACTATGTTAAACCATGTATTTATGGGCCTGTCTTCCCTAAACCAGTAACACAAGGTTGGTAGCACACAGTTGTCCTAAACGGCTTTGTATGCTGTAGCATTAACAGTATCCCTCAATGGAAGCACTTTAACTCAGTAATTTGGAGGGGTGTCAACATACTTTTTGGCATATGTTAGCTTAAATGACATTTACTTATTTCCTCCTTGCTGTTGTAGATTCGTGCTAAAGGCGTATTACCCCCTCTGAGTTCACTTCCAGAAGCTTTACTTAATTATGCGAATGGAAAGACTGTGTTTCTCAAGCCAGGATCTGGTGGAGATTTCGTATCCTGCAATGTAGTAGGTGAGTTTGGGTCAGTTGTTACATACTCTGTAATAGACAACTGTTCTTCTGCAGACACATTCATGGTGACGTAGTTTACCAGTTTAAAGCGAGGAAGCCAGTTGTGAAAAATCATTATGCATGTAGCCTATCAACAGTCTACAATGTTCCATAGTCACACAGACTGGAATTAGTACTAGAGAAATTCTAGGCTGCCTCTGACTTCAGTACTTGTAAGTCACTACCATGGCACAAACTGCAGATCAGAAAAGTCACAATGAAGTCAGAGCTTCTAATCTGCATTTTGGTTTTAGTTGAGAAAAGTTTAGATCAGCATGCAGTTCAGAGAACTACTGTTTTCAGGATTGTAAAGCAATGACACCCTCCATTCTTCTTCAGTGCATGTTTACGTTCAAGTAAGATACATGGGACAGTGTTGGATTACATTCTAGTTAATTAGGAAATAAACAGGAGTACCTCTAAGCAGAGTTTACACAGGGCTGATGACTCTTACCCCTCTGCCATGTGACAGCACTTTTCCAGTCATCGAGTACCAGCGCTGGGCCAAACGCAAAGTTCCAGCACTTTTTCAGGAGCGAAAAATAATGGCTTCTCATGATCTTTCATACCTAGAAGTAGCAGTTGTTTTCTTGGCTTTCATGGGCCGAATGGAGAAAATGGAACATCTGCAGTGCACAGGTTTTCCTTGAAGTCTAACCCCAGGTTTTAGTGAACTTTAAATTGTTTACTATTTCCTTCACTAACACCTGTGCCCACTGTCAGCACTGAATAAGTATGTAGCATAAGCTACATACAATATACAGAACTGTGTTTCGGCAGCGGGAGAGAACTTCCCACTCCAAAACAGAATCGAATCCAGCTGAGCAGTGCTCAGCCATTCACAGGAAGCATTGTATTTTATGAACGAATACAAGGCTTCCTCTGATTGGCAGGCAGATGATGTCATAATCTCCTCCTCAGCCTGTCAGAGGAAGCCATGTATTCATAAAATGCAAAGCTTGCTGTGACTGGCTGAGCAGCGCTTAGCTCTACTCGATTTTGTTCGGGAGTGGGGTGGGAAGTTCTCTCCCGCTGCCGAAACACAGTTCTGTATATTGTGTGTAGCTGATGCTACATATAGTTATTCAGTGCTGACAGCGGGCACAGGTGTTAGTGACGGAAATAGTAGGTAGAGCTTTAAAGCTGAACTCCAGTTTCCCTCCCCACTGTACAAATTATCTCCTCCTTTTGCTTAAAGTTGTTCTAATGCTTTTTTTTTTTGGTTTGTTTTTTTTTAATTAAAATAATAAATATGGTATACTTAGCTGCTCTTTGCAATGGTTTTGCACAGAGCAGCCCCGATCCTCCTCTTCTCGGTCCCCCGCTAGCACTCCTGGGTCCTCCTCTTCAGCCAGTACCCCATTGAAAGCTGTTGTGGGAGCACTAGTGCAAGCTCACTCCTGAGCCTTGCTGCCTCATCACAGAGTTTGATTGACAGCAGCAGGAGCCAATGCTATCGATCTGCCGAGTGCCCATGCACAGCACTGGATTGCAATAGGGCTCAGGTAACTATTGGGGGGCTGGGGGGGGGGGGGGGCAGGGTCAGTGGGAGAAATAGTGCCCTATCACTGGTGTCAGTTTGAAGTATAGTGCCCCACCATTGGTGTCAGTGGGCGAATTAGTGCCCCTCTGTTGGTGTCAATAGCTGGAATGATGCCCAGTTGCTGGTCTCAATGGGAGGAATAATGTCTTTTGTCAGTGGGAGGAAAAGTGCACGAAGGGCCAGATAAAGGCGAGCAAAGGGCCACATTCGGCCTGGCCGCAGTTTGGAGACTTCTTCTCTAGAATGTGAATAGGCCCTTGGCATCCACCGGTACAAGACTGCTGATTCTGCATTGTATGGGATGGAGGTTAGAGCTGTGACTGGTTGGACTTCAGGCAACCAGTCTCATGAAGAGCAGAAAGCCTGCAGGAGTAGGGCAATCGTGCCCTAGACAAAATGAGCAGTTAACCCTACAGGTACCCACTGCAATGGAGCCTGCATATCATGCCCAAAGTTTAGCTTTAATCATTATGCTTTACATACCACTACACTAGAGAAAAGTGTCAATAGCAGAGATGTGGGCCAGGAACTCGCTGGTAAGGAGGAAAATATTATGTCTCTGAACCCCTAGAGAAATATACAGCACTGTACGGAAATGACAACTGTGTGTAGTTATAACCCGTGACATTTTTATTTTATTAGCATATTGCATTTTGTCATTTAGCCTGTGGTTTGATGTTGACATTTCTTTAGTGCAGTTTTACAGACTCAAGTGTAAGTGTCAAGTGTCTTTTATAGGCTGCTTTCGTGAGCTTTGTGCTCTGTGCTGGATGCTGCATGTACGGGAGAGATTATCATTGAGCTGCAGAAAATACCAAAAAGCCAGAGACAGTGGCAAGCTTTTTAAGGTACAGAATCTATTCTTTATTGTAGTGAACCTGTTTTCTCTGTAAACTTTGTTGAAGTTGAGATACAGTATATTGCAAAGTGTTTTAATTACTGCTTATGAGGTAATTTTTTTTTATTATTATTATTGCAAAAGGAGTAACAGTTCACTAAACCGTAAATATAATTAGAATACCATGGAGCCATATGCAGGCCATAGACGGGACGTTTATTGGCCGAATTGTCCGCCGATAAACGAAAAATCGGTTGTTGCTGCCACCAATGCTTACGAAAAACGGCTGCTTTTCATAGATTTTCCAGCATGACCGATAAAAAGAAACGAGAAGAACCGCGAAAATCGGCCGACGACATTGCCCCACTAACGGTGTGAATATCGGCCGATTTTTCATTAGGAAGAAAATTCGGCCAATAAACGACCCATCTATGGCTTGCATTAGTGCTAGGGGATTATTTACTCAGACTGGAGAGTACAAAATCTGGTGCAGCTCTGCATAGAAACCAATCAGCTTCCAGGTTTTATTTGCAAAGCTTAATTGAACAAGCTGAAGTTAGACGCTGATTGGCTACCATGCACAGCTGCACCAGATTTAGTAAATCTCTCCCGTAGTGTGAAAATTACAAGCACTGATCCTAATACTGAATATCGCTTGTGAGTATTGCGACATTTTTTAACCTGCTGAAGGGTGATGGCAAACAATTTAAGCAGTTACAGACAGATAGATAGATCTGTCATGGAGAGGACACTTATCTGATGGACAAGGCTCATCAGAGATTGTATTGTTTGAGAAAGCTATGAAGGGCAAGGCTTTTCAGAGCAGGTCCTTATTAGCTTCTATAAAGCTGCAAGGTCCATGAAATAAATACCTTGCAGAGGGTAATAAAACGGCCCAGGAACTGGGGAAGTGCATTTGGAGAGCGATTAATATTTTGGAAGATATTTCACATCCTGGTAATATTTTGTCTACATTGCTACATTCTGGTAGGCGGCATAGAAGTATCTGTTTTCCTACTACCAATTTGCAGAATAGCTTATATAGCTCAAGCTATACAAGTATCTGTAATAAATAAAATGAATAAATCAATATGGCTCTTGAATGCTAGAGTTGTTTTGGAATAAACTAATGGGGGGTATGTATTTATTATGGTGTGTGTTCTTTTTAGTTAAGTATTTTTATGTTAGGTGTGAAATTCTTTTAATGTCACGGAGCTGCAACTGTGTTCCAGTTTATAATTGTTATTGTAAAATAATACATTTTCTGATTCTGATGTTAGTTGGTATGCTCCACTTGCTATGTAATTTAATAAAATAATACATCTCTTTCCTATTCCACCAGAGTTCGGATGAGTATGACTCCTGTGTGACTGAGCATTGTTTTGAGGCTCTGGAATGGGCCTGTAGAATGTTGCCATTCACTCGAGTTGCAAACTGTGAGGAGTTGATACAAGATATTATCCTGAGTCTGATCAGTGAGCTTCCTCCTGTGAAAAAGGTAGGCATATGCTGCAATGAAATGAATGCCAACTGGGGCAGCTAAAGGGCTTGTTATCATGTAATCAGAATATACTGAATCTGGGTAATGGGCACTAGAGTGGGCTGAGACCTGTCTGATATTAGATCAGGTTCAACACAATGTCGTGGCACTACACAAAGCAAAATGTTCTCACATATATTCATTCTCTTGTTTTTGGTATCACTCTTTTTGTCTCTTTCTGTTTCGGACTGTTTCTATCTCTCGCGCTCTAGCTCTTTTTCTGTCTCTCCCTATTATTCTTTTCTATCTTTAACACTTGCTGTCTAGCTTTCAATCTCCCCCTCTTTCCGGTTTCAAGTGTAAGGTGAGTGTAGTAATCTGTATTAGTGCACTAATAAATACACTGATGAATTCCGTCCATATTTTATGTGCAATAATGATACATCTTTTGGGACCAGCCTTGGAGGTCTACACCTCTTCTTCTAGGCCCAAGGGGGTAGACCCTGGAAAGCTTGTCCTGAAAAATTAAATTTTACTGAAGTTTTTTTAAATTTGCATGTACTTTACTGAACTATTATGATTTTTTAGGCCTGACCATAGTAAATAAATAAAAAATACACTGAACCAATACAATTCCCATTTTAATAAACTATTATAAAAAAAATACATTAAATAATTTCTTCTATATTTGTAAATTTTGGCACTATGGTGCACCACACAGGCAGCAGTAAGTATTCTTACTGACTTTATTTCCTCTACTTCTTACAGGTTGCAGAGATCATGGTGAAGGCATTTTCACATCCTGATGATGTCCGTGTTCCATTAAGGGAAAAATATCATTCTGTCCAGCAACGACTGCGGCACTCTATGATTAAAGGTAGTGTGCACCTCCTCAAGCAGAAATTATTTTTACTGCTTAAACATTGAAAGAGATGATTTAAGAAGTGTCTTTGTGTTCTGTAGGTATTAAACTAAACTAGGGATTAAACAGATTGCAGCAGGATAGACAAAAATATCTTACTCTTAACCTGCTACTGGAAAAAAGAAAATTCCAAAGAAATCTGAAGGCTTCAGCACTGTGCTGAAAATGTAGATACCGACCTGCTGACTGCCTAAAGAGTTACTTCTGTTCAGGGGCTCTGGGCTTCAGCAAAATGGTAGCCTCTAGTGAGAAAAGGCAGGAACAATGCTGAAGACAATTTTACAGCACACACACAGTTGATCCAGAGGAAGGCAAAAAACCCAGCAAAGCATGGTCCAATTTGCTCTTTCAGGGGGAAAAATTGCTTCCTGATCCCCCGAGAGGCAATCGGATATTCCCTGGATCAACTTTAACTATAAATGTTAGTAACCAGTTATATTAATTATTATTAATGTGGAATGTATGTACCTTGCTAAAGAACATTTTTTTATCAAGTTTTAAAGTTCTGCTTTAAAACTTCTTGTTGCTTGGCTATTATGCTAACCCAATGGCTTTAATACTTTGAATCCTAGATGTAGAACAAGTGAACAGATCAGAAGTTTTGGAGACGAATGGAGACATTTGTATTATGGAATTCATGTTTTTTTTTTCTTCACACAGGACTGGAAGGGGAAGAAATGATGTCTGTTGTCACCCATAATGTGCAGAGGGTGCGAGTGAAAGCTCTCAGACGTGTACAGAGGAACATCGGCCCCGTGGAGATGCATGTTTGGGAACCAGCTCTGGATGAGAATACAGAGGATGAGTTACACTGCTATGACAAGTATTCGTTGGGTACCAGCCTCAGCAGGAGCACGCTTACTGACCTTGGCAGAATGTACAGTGACACAGACACCTTGTCTGACACCTTCCGTAACAGTGCTGCAGAGGAGAGGTACTGAGGATATACTTCTAACATTTCCTTTTTTTTTCTATCTTACTCATGTGCAGCATTTACATTTTAGAGCACTTTACAGTGAAAAGGAAACCATTCTTATCTTTCTTTGTCTTTGACAAAGCCTGCAGTCTAATATACTATGCTCTGTAGTCTACTATAGTCATATCTGCATTCCAGGTCTGATTTGGGTGGGAGCCAGTGAGAGAAGTGGATCTCCCGGAAAAAGCTGCTACAAACACAGGATCATTCACAAATCAGTGTGGGGTCCATAGCAGGTCCAAAATCATGTGTAAAAGCTTGAAAAGCCCCAACACTCTTGCTTGAATATAAGAGCCATCGTTATTGTATCCTCAGATAAAACTTTACTTCCACAGTTTACACTATACAAGTCCCTACTCATAGCTGCAGGATATGGGCAGGGATGTGCAATTCCTATAGCCCGATGCCCGGGACATGCAGTGCTGGGCACGAGGCAAGAGGTTTTTCTTTATATTTAGCCCTGCTGTGGGCAAGCAGCAGGAATTTAAGCCGATGGTTCACGTTCTTATAAACAAAATCCGCAGAGGGAGGGGAAACCCTTCTGTGGGCTGTCCCGTTTTACCAGGACACCCAATTGACCATCTGGTGCTTCCGCCGGCTGATCATAAAGGCGGACAAAGACCAGAACTGCTCTGTTCGCCTCTATGATATAGGAAACAGGAAGCAATGAGCATATATCACTTCTGGTTCCCCAAGATGTAAAACACTCCATTTTTAAAAATGGAAAGCATTTGATCACACCTATCTTGTGTGATCAAATGCTTTTAAGGGCAGAAGAGGGATCTGAGCACCTGTCACAGCTTATTGCTGTCACAAGGGATTCCTTGTGACAGCAATAAAAGTGATCAAAAAAGAAAAATTGAAGCGACAGTGTTGAAATAATAAATCATCTAAAGCATTTTTAAAACACCCCCCCCCCCCCCCCCGCGCACAAGGCGAATGCTTGCATCGGTTCTGCCAATATGCAAACAACAATGTGCCCACACATGATGAATCACCAAGGATGTCAGATCATGGGTAGTAATTCTAACACGAGAGAGAGAGAGGGAGCGAGAGAGAGAACATTTTCACAAGAGATGACAGATATGTGTAAATCGCAAGAGAAACACCTCAGAGTTGCTGTCAGTACGGCTTCTCTTCAGTGTCAGCTTAGCAGTGCAGCTGCAGTCATTTAAACCACCCTGCAAGCAGTGTTTTTTTTTTTTTGTTTAATTTTTTTCAAACAACTTTACGAATGTGTCAATGTGAACAATTTCTTTTTTAATTGCAACAGAGATTTGGCAGATTTGAATATTGAAGTATCCGTTATTTTCAGCTCAGATTTGAAAATGGCAGTATAATAAATAGCCTTATTTTTGTGTTAAAGCTATGTGAATTGAGTCTAATGATTAACTTTGTCATTTAAAAAAAACATTCTCACCACTAATTGAAGGGCTGTGTCCATGGGATTCTGCAGGTCAGTTTCACCTTTCAATAAATTCTGATTATAGTGATGTTCACCAAAAAATCCACAAATCCTGAACATAGCAACAGGACCCTATTAAAGTCTGTTTTATTCCTTTAAAAAAGGCCATGGGACGCTGGGCACTGCCGTGGGGGACATGTACCAATGCAAAAAAAATACTGTTCAGTAGGAATCTGGTCTTCTAATGGGACTTGAATAGCAACATTACAAATAGAGGAATATTTTAATTTTTTTTGCACACATTAAATCTGCATTTTTGGCTATAAATTCATTTAAAAACCCAAGAACATTATATATTTTCTGAATGCAGAGGCCACATAGCAGTGGTCTCCAAACTGCAGCCCTTTGCCTGCCTTGATCCAGCCCTTGGGCCACTATTCCTGTCATTGATCTGACACCAGCAATGACCTACCATTCTTTTCATTGCAACCAATGGACCCTCTTCTTTCCACCGACACCAACAGTAGTACAAACTTCTTTGTAATGGGACCATTCCTTTCACTGACACCAGTGATGGGGCACCATTCCTTTCACTGACACCAGTGATGGGGCATCATTCCTTTCACTGACACCAATGATGGGGCACTATTCCTCCCACTGGCACCAAAGATAGGGCACTATTCCTCCCACTGACATTATTGATGGGGCACTATTCCTCCTCCTATTAACCCTAGGCACTATGTCATTTATTTTACTCTCAGTGACCACCAAGCCCGAGGCATCTTCTACTTCCACTAGGTGTTCCGGTCCCCTATAGTCTGGAGGATAATAAACCGGCCCTTTGTTTAGAAAGTTTGGAGACCCCTGATCTAAGGCACTGCTGCCTCAACTGCTGGTGAGATCTAGGGATGTCACCACTGTTCTGCTTCTTGTTGTCCTTGCTGGAGAAGAAGCTGTTCCTGGAGACATGCAGTGACTGTATCTCTGTTCTTTCTGCTTCATTCATTCTGTGGAGGTTTGCTTCCTCCACCTCTTATGTTGCTTATTAATCATTTCCAAAAGGGGGCAGCTCTAACTTGAGGAACAGCACCCTGCTCCCTTACTCAAAGACATCATGTAGAACAAGGCATAGCAAGTCAGTAGTGGGGAAGCAACCAGCTGAAAGCAGTGTATATTCAGTACTGATAGCCAGTCCTTTGCCCTCCCGTGCCTTATTTGGGCACAGCTTCCACAGTTGAGATCTGCTGTCACCAAGTAACACTTGATAGGCTGCTTATGTACATAAAATGTTGGGAGTGTCAGAGGCTTTCTGTAGTAGGCCCTGTACTGGCTATGATGCCACTAAGATGACTGGCTGTTGTCTATGGAGTTTCCAGTGCCTGAAGCTGTATGTGGAAGAGTACCTGCACATTATTAACCGCATAAGGACTGCCCTATAGCAGATACACTGCTACAGGGTGGCACCTGTGCACAAAACAACGTGTATATATATATATGTGATTTTGCATTTCCGGGTGGGGGGGGGGGGGCGCGCGAGCCCTACCCACGCTGTCATTCGCGGCCATGGATGTCAATCACCGGGTCCCAGCCGGTAATTACCCACCGGCACCCAGTGATTAATGAGCATCTCCAACGGGGAGGAAGGTTGTTTTGTTTTCAAACAATCTTCCTCCCTGTCAGCTCGAGCACACTGCTCAGCGGGATGGCTGTGCACAGTACAGCCATTCCGATCAGTGTGCTTACAGTGAAGGACAACCCTCCCTCGCCCCCTAATAAAACACACAGTTGACCCTTTGATCGCCCTCACATTAACCCCTTCCTGCCCAGTGCCATTTAATACTTTTTTTCTAGCACTAATCACTGTATTGGTGTTACTGGAGATGTCAGTGACACCAAGTTAGTCCCCCCCCCAGTGTCAGAAAATCCGCCGCATTCCCGCTAAAAGTCACTGATCACCACCATTACTAGTAGAAAAAAAAAATCCCATTATCTATACTGCCATTTGTAAACGCTATAACTTTCATGTAAACCAATTAATTTACACGTATTAGGATTTTTTTTTTTTTTTAGCAAAGACATGTTGCAGAATACATTTTGGCCTAAATTTATGACGAAATTTGATTTTTAAATTTTGTTACTGGACATGTTTAATAGCAAAAAGTCCAAAATGTTTTTTTCTCAAAATTGCTTATAGCGCAAAAAAAAATAAAATGCACAGACAATCAAATACCACCGAAAGAAAGCTCAAATCATGGGGAAAAAAAGGACGTACATTTCTACGCAATTGTTAGTTAAAGTAACGCAGCGCCGTAACGCAAAAAGTGGCCTGGTCATGAAGGAGGGTAAATCCTCAGGAAGGCAAGTGGTTAATGAGCATCAGTGAGTTCAGGTGCTTGGCACAGACACAGTAAACTCAACTTCTATGCTGCCACTCACAGAGCAATGAAGGCATCATTGGCAGTAGCCAGAGACACAATGGGCCATGACTGGGGAGGGCACAGTGCAGGCTGTCCTGGAGTGCCAGAGCAACAGACTACGTCTTATTACTGACAGAAGGCTTAATGAATTACTGTACAAGAGCAGCATCAGCTACATCTTTTAAATAATTTCTCGATGACATTGCCTCTTTAACTTTTACCTTTTGGGTGGGGTGCACCTTTATTTTTTTTTCTTTGATTGGGTTATCATTTTGTTTTTAATACGTGTTAATCTTCTTTTGCAGGACAGAGTGGTACACCCCGCTCAGTAAACCCATGCGCAGTGGAATGCCAAACAAAGCCACTAGAGAAAAAATAAAAGATAGAAATGAGATGCCCATTGAGAATGCACCCACTGTACCTAAAGTTGGTACCTGGGAATTTGAGTGTGATGATGAAGAGTACACCAACTTCCTGGATCTTTTTCTTTGCTATCTTCTGGAGAGGGACTTGCTTCATAGTGCTGAGCCAGGGGTTCCTTTTCTCACTTCCTTTGCTCCACATCTTCGAGAACATGAACTCAACTCCCTTGCATTCGATGTTCATACTACGCTAAAACGCAAGCTAGGACGGCCTGAGATAAAAAGTGTCTTTAGAGCGGGTTCCTGCTACAAAGTTAATACAGTACCCGAGAATGACCCTGCTGTGGACAGCACATTAGTTCAGTTTCAAGGTACAACCGAGCCATCTCCGGTCTTATGTTCAACAGTGATGCTAGGAAAGCCAGTGTCCTCAGCTGAGAAGTACTTTCACAAGATTAGATCACGATCTGTCAAAAACGGCTTGTTTGGCTTACAGGATCAAAGAACACAAAGATGCCATGAAGATGACTGTAATTTGACTTTTTCGGGATACACATTTGATCAGTACACCTACAGCCTCATTAAGAACAAACACTGCAAACCTAGTGAAGAGCTTGGAGATGAGCTTCAAACCAAATACAGCAATGAAGTCAAGCTGGTGGAGTGGATGATCCGCTGGTCTGACCGCAGGTTGTTCTATAGTAGAGGCAAAGCAGAACTGTGCCATGTTGGATCCAACACTGCCATACGAGTCAAGACCTCATCTGCTGCTATTCTCACATCTGTATGGCTTTTAGAAAAACCCTACCTGGTAAGAACTGACATTTTAAAGGACAACTCAGTATTTAAAGAGAACCCTTTTTGAAGGAGAAGCATTGCTGACTTCTTATTTTACAAATGATTCTTGTTTGGCTGTCGTGTGGATCCTCTTAATTCATTACAGCTAGTCACTAACGTAGTGCAATTATGTGTAATTATGTGAGTAATGACTAAGTAAAAGTAGCCTGACTGTCCCCATATAAGTACTTTTCATGGTCTCAGAGTACCAAAGTTAAATGATCAGCATAAAAATCAAGCACTTAGCATTTTCAGAAGGAGGTTAGCAATGGCAGTGTCCATATCCATCTTAGGAAAAAGTTTACTTTATAATGGGTCAAAGCCTATCTAAACCCTCTAGCTTTTTCCACTCAGAATATCAAGCAGGCATTTTCAAGACACATTGGCAAGTTAAATGTCTCAAAAGAAATGTAATTTCTTTCTCATCCATTGAGGAACGCAATAAGTATTATACTTTTGAATTATACTGCCTCCTGAAAGAGGATTGGACACTGGCAAACAAAAAGCTGTAGGCCATTGTTAAATCAGAACTCTTATCTGTATCACAGCTTTGCATATCACATCACTTTGGCCCCTGGATTGCTGCTGCCTGGCACAGTTGTGCTCAGCCTGACTACGAGAGTACTGTGCCTGGACCTCCCTGAACTGGACTTTGCGGGGATTGCATAGAAGTGACCTCCAGGCACTGGTTTCTGCATGGGGCACGTTCTAAACTTTTTTCTTTCTTTTCCTGTTCCTACCAGTTTTACCATTGAATTCCTCTGGGTGGTACGTCATGCTCCCTGCTGTCTTTACCACTGTACAGCTTCAAGGAAGCATCTCCCTCTTCTGTTCCTAGTTGCAAGGAGCCATATAGAACTTTGATCAATTCCTGCTGCTCGCTTAAAGTGACTTTTGGTTACATCAACCATTTGACTCGCATCTGCTACTAGCTGTCCAGGTTTTTTGAGTACGTGGGGCCTTTCCTCTTTCCTTTAACCTTTACTTTGCCCTTATGCCACCCTGTTGCAGCATATCTGATTCTAGACATGGGCGGTAGCGCTCCCAGCTCATGTTATTCTCAGCTTAGAGTCTGTCCTGTCCTTAAAGTCCTCTTTAGCACCGCAAGGTATGACAGAGTCATTGGCCCTTGCACCTTTGGTCTTTACTATGTTCATACAAGACTCACCCAGGTATTTGCTGACTCTGATTGCAGATGCCACAAGCATGATTTTGCTGCATAGACTTTGATTCTGAGTTGCTTTAATCATTGAATGATGATTTTACCACCGAGGAGTTGCTGTCTACTGCTATTACTCTCAAGCTAAATTAGACAATTTCAACACCTGTAGATGTAATGAGCATGACAGAAACTAGAGGATAACCCTTTAGCTTTCACTAGTGCTGTCTCTAGCCTTGGGCTATTTAAGACTCCAGTAGACTTTCTCTTTGCACTTCCTTTCCAACTGTTTCTCTATGTAGATTTGTAACACCCAGATTTTTCTCCCCCCAAGCACTTATTAGCCTTGTTTGTGTTTGCTGAGTATTGCCACTGTGGATCCAGCCTTTTCTCGACTTGAGGTTATACTGGTGGAGGATGCTGCTGTTTTCAAGGACCCAACCAATAAGTGGTTGGAAACCTTTTCTAGAGAGCTCTGTTCTCTCTTTATGGTTCCGACCTTTACTATGTTCTGGCTGTGACTTTACACTTGTCAAACCATGTCTGACTAGTCATAAGAGATCTACCCACTGCTTTGGTTAATCCCCTGCTTATTTAATGTGTGGAACAGATGGTTGTAGCATTTTACTTCAGTTGTGATGGTTTACTGAAATCCCTCCACCTCATTTCCCATAAATGTCTCATAGAATTAGATTAAGTACTTTGACTAAAGTGCATGAGTGCCTAATGTTTGTACAAGAAGGATTTAATCTGCATAGCCTTCATGGGACAACGTTTCTTCAGAAGTAGTGGATATGAATCTCTTCCCATGATACGTCATTCTTTGTTGAATCATGCTCAAGAAAATTTATGGACCTATTTTCACTTCAACATATGGTTCAACATATGGTTCAATAACTTTTGATATTGAAGTCCAGAGATCACTTCCTGGCCTCAACCCAGGTTTATTCTTGATCATTACACTAGGTTATAGAGATCTACACTATATTATCAAAAGTATTGGGACACCCCTCCAGATCATTGGATTCAGGTGTTCCAGTCACCTCCAAGGCTACAGGTGTATAAAATCAAGACTGCTTCTACAAACCTTTGTGAAAGAATGATTCACTCTCAGGACCTCAGTAATTTCAAGCGTGGTACCGTGATAGGTTGCCACCTGTGCAATAAGTCCATCCGTGAAATTTCCTTGCTACAAAATTTTCCACAGTCAACTGTTAGTGGTATTATAACAAAATTGGAACAACAGACACTCAGCAATGAAGTGTTAGGACATGAAAAATGACAGAGCGGGGTCAGTGCATGCTGAAGCGCACAGTGCGCAGAACTGTCTACAGAGTCAATAGCTAAAGACCTCCAAACTTTGTGTGTAGAGAGCTTCATGGAATGGGTTTCCATGACCAAGCAGCTGCATCCAAGCCTTACCAAGTGCAGTGCAAAGCGTCGGATGCAGTGGTGTAAAGCACGCCGAGGACCTCTTTCTACATACTTGTAGTTATTTTTAGGGCAGTCTGTCATCACGTTATATGGGCTGCCATATATATATATATATTTCTCATATTCTCGAGGATATGTCCATTCCAGACAATGGTGACTCCGGTTATGCTTAACACTCGGCATTCTGAGGTTGGGTTAGTCAACGCATATATGTCGGGGCCTGTTGCACATACCTATTGCCTGTGCTTTACCCACCACTCAATTTAATTCTTTGAGGCTATACCTGTATTCTGTACTGTACAATTAATATAAGAGGAATCTTGACTTATCTGAAAATTCCATATGTTGTAATACAGTACAGGACACGAGACATCCTCAAATCTAATCCTTGTTTATTTTGCACTGCTTGCTACCAAATTGGGACCCACTTAGTGAGGGAGAGTTATAGGAGAGGTGTGCCATAGGGGCATGTCCTCAAGAGCTCTGCAAGTATTCAGTCACCTGAAGTTACAAGCCATCAGGTGACTGGACACTGGCAAAGCTCTTTAGAACATGTCCCCTGAGCAATGCCTGTACTTTGAATTGTACTCCAAGATATGAAATTTACAGGTAAGTAAAATTCTTTTTTTTTTTCTTCTAACTCATCTCTTGTGGTATAATAAATAGTGTAGCTGAGTTGTATATGTTGGTCCATGATTCCAAGACTGGTCATAGCCATTTTGAATTATAATCTTATATTTGCACTGAATATTGTTTTTTTTAATAACTTGGAGAAATATTACTTATGTTACTATTAAAATATCCAGTCTTTAAAAAATAAATTTTAAAAAACTAGAATTGAACTGACTCATACCTTGGGGGTATGCAAGGCATCTGTACTAACCATTACACCAGAGCAGAAGCTCCTATTGCAATAAGTAAATGCAGTGCCTAAGAAATTCTAATCTGCTTACACATGCTTAAAAGGCGCTGCCCATGGACTTATGGGAAAAGGAGTTTGTAAACAAAGCAGAATACTAGGTTGGAAGTAACGTGGTCTGCTTGGTTTTATCCTTACACTGGCACAGGACGACCTGTCTTGAATTCAGTGCAAAGTGATGACATTGCACCAATATCTTACTGTATATCTACTAAAGTAAGTGTATTTTCACTACATCTATAAAATGGTTTTATTATGCATACATTTTGAGAGCTGTGACTAAGGGCTGAAAAAGATCCTGGAACTGGGCTTTGCGCTTCATGGACACCGGACATTTTAAATGCTGCTTTTAGAGGCATTTTTTTTATGCACCTAAGTTTTAGCCTATGTGCCCATGCACACAGTCATTTACAAGAGTTTAGAGGCAGAAAACTGCTGCTCCTGAACACACTACCACTGTGTTCAGGAGCAGCAGCGTTTTGGCAGAAAAAATGCACCTAAGTGGTAGGCCTATCAAGGACTTGAGCATTCCTTAATTTCAATGACCAGAATAAATGAACATCCTTGAAAGAGCATCCAAGCACTTGACTTACTTTCAGGTGCATTTTTGACTCTGCTTTTCTCCTAGCGTTTAGAAGAGCTGGGCAAATGCCCAATATGCATGAATGAATGAATGCGCCTTAAAGTATGACAGTAGTTTGATACAATAACTGGAATCCTTTGCATCTTCTTCAGCTTATATTTTTTTTATTTCTTCTAATTATGTAGCAATGACACTCCTTTCACTGGGCTACAAACTGAGAAAAATATGTCAGAAATCATTTAACTACAAAAAAATAAATGTTTTTTCATTGTAACAGTTTATATACATGTATTCTTTTCAGGTTCCTCCAAGACAGTACATTGTAGCTCCCATTGTCCACCATGCCGTGAAGACCAGCTTACAGAGAGAAGCCTCGGTGGAGGGTGACAAATCTGAGTCAGAAAGAGGATCCCTCAGTGTAGTGCATGAGGAGGATCCAGAACTATTAGAGCTAAGTGACTCCAGGTGAGGTTTTGCTGATTCTAACTTTCACCGTCATTAAGCTGGGCATACAAATTCAGTTCTTTTTTTTCATCCCGCCAGCGGGTTTACAAGATCCTTGCATCAACACCTTAACATCAAGCTATTGTATATTGATGGGATACTCCCCCACTGCCAGAATACACTAATCAGTGCTTGCAGTCTTTGGCTGCAAGTGCTGATATAATGGTGGTTTTCAAGGATGACCATGTGACAGAAGTCGGATATTAGACTAGCTTCTATTGAACAGACATCAGTACACATATGCCGAACATTGGCTGGTGCATACTGAACTGGCCAACTTTCGGTATGTGTATACCAGGCTTAAGTCAAAAGCTGCTGCAACAAAATCTAAAACACATGGGGGTTGTTTACTAAATCTGTGATGCAGTAAAAACAGTCTACAGAACAAATGATCCAAGTCTAATTTTCTTTTATTTACTAGGAAGATTACCGGTACACTCTGTCTTGTCAATTTAATTATGTATCATGGACATTTTCTAGTTTACCCCAACTTCAAACTGTGAATCTTAAATTTATCTTTTTCTGGACTTACATTTTTTTTTTTTTTTGCTGAGCCAGCGGGCTGCATAAAAAAAACTGAACCAATTTCTCCATCCACACATTGCAAGTGAATGGGGGAACCCGCCGTGCTGAGCTATTGTATTCTGACAGCAGGGAGACTCCCTCAGCCTGGGTTCACACTTCTGCTGTGCAGCATATTGCATGTGATTCGCACAGGAACTGCACCGCATTCCTGTGCAAATCACATGCATATTCTGTGTGATTTGATCTGAGCCATACATCCTGTATGGCTCAAATCGCATTGCATCTGCACCAAAAAGGTGCAGGACCCTTTTTTTGGTCCGCACCCGCATACACACCCGCAGCGGTTTGCGTGAATAGGGTGCAATTGTGAAGGGGTGAGGAATTCGCACTGAAACTGGTGCAAATTTTGCACTGCATCAGTGTGAACCCCGGCTCAGTGTCTTAACACACAGATAAGTGCTGCAGCTGCTGATTGAGTGGCTTTTATCCGACAGGGCAGTTGAACAGAAGTCAATCGGTAGATCGATTTCTGTTCACCTGCCATGGCTACAAATGGATCACTGGCATTTCCCTATTTACATGCGATCAGCTGTGATTGGACACAGCTGATCGCATGACCGAGCCGACATCTTCGGCTCTTTCCGTTGATTGGTGATCCGCTGTGTCCGAGGGACACAGCGCACCACCGATCGCCGCGCTGCGTGCTTCCGGAGCCGCGCATGCTCGGTTAGAATGGGAGGACGTCATATGACGTCCTCCTAGAACGAGAGAACCGCCTTGAGTCCATAATTACCTTATATGGTGGGCGGGAGACGGTTAAAGTGCATGTATTTGTATTTTATTTACTGTAGTTACAAAGGGTATATAGTCCAATTTAAAGATGATGACTGCAGAGGAATAACTAGAACCTTCAGGGACCCTGGTACAAAAAACCATCAAGGACCCCCCTGGCTTGGGCTCTTCTGTCCGAGCTCTGAGCCCTTCCCACTTATCCACTTACCCTTTACTCCCTTCACAGGGCCTTTTATTACAGTCCCGCAGCAAATCCCTTTCACATGTTTTGCAGTAGACCCCTTCCTGCCATTTTGGGTCCCCCTACGATGGTGAAACTCCAGGGCCCGGGCACAAATTTGACTTTTGCAACCTCGGTAGTTCCTCTAGTTGTGTCAGTAGGACTATGAATAGTGTCAGTCAGTGGAGTAGTGGACGGTGTCAGTATGATAGTGGATGGGGTCAGTAGGGCGGTGCTCGAGGTCAGTAGTTTTTAATTTTTGTTGTATTTTTTACCACTTTTATTTATTTACAATTTTTTTATGTGCCCCGTTGGGGGGCTTTGGTGAGATACCAGGGGTCTAAACAGAGAGAAAGGTTATTGAGGACACAGCACTTAATCTCCATCTCTGTACCCTCAGCAGCACAGAATGAATGGACAGGAATAGCTCTGTACAGAGCTTCCTGTTCTTTCATTGTATGATCACTAACATTCAGAAAAGGAGGGGCAGGTAAATGACATATCTACTGGCCCCTCCATCCTGAAAGGACCAGGGAGCACACAGGGACAGCAAGAAATAAGGAACCTAGATACAAGGCCAGTGAAAGGATTTTAGTCTACACAGGCAAAGGTTCATTTTTCACACAGTAACACACCTGCCACACACCATAACACACCGAAGCCAAATTCCAGCTAACACTTACAGCAAATCTTTTTTTTTTTTTTTCCTTTGGGATAACTGTTTTACATACATAAATAAAAGCTGATCATTGTAAGCACCCCTGTCAGTGGGAAATGGTTTGACATATCCCTTTAACAGCTACATCTGCAGGAGAGCCTGTTCTGTTGAAAAACAACAGGCTTACTGACCGGATCACCGGGTGAAAATAAACAATAGCCTAATAAACAGAACTAATGCAGCCATCACATTTAAGAAGTGTATTTGGGCAGTGTGGGGGCAATGGGACTGGGGGGGGGGGCATTGTGACAGGAGGAGGCACTGAAAGAGGAGGGGGGAGGTGTGACAGGATGGGTGCAGTGGGACAGAAGGGAGGCACTGTGACCGGGGGGGGGGCAGTGTGAGAGGAGGGGGGGCACTGTGACCAGGATGGGGGGGGTGAGAAGAAGGGGGCAGGGTGACAGGAGAGGCTCACTGTAAAGGAGGGGGCAGTGTAAAAGGAGGGCAACAGTGTGAGGGGAGGGGGGCATGGTGACAGGAGGGGGGCAGTGTGACCAGAGGCGGCAGTATGAGTGGGGGCACTGTGACGGGTGGTGGCAGTGGAGAGCACTAAGAGGGGGGACAGTTTGATGGGGGGGCAATGTGGCAGGGGGGGGGGGGGGAGGCAGTGGGACAATAGGACACCAGGACACACTACAGTATCGCAGGTGCTGCACACTGTGTGTTCTTTTAGACTCAGAATTTGTATTAGAGAGTTAGGTATGTAGGTTACCAAGCAGAAGTGGCCTCTGGCAGGGTGCACTTTTCTTACCTTACCCGGCGGCGGCAGCAGCCTGGAAGCAAGAAGTGGGAGACAGAGCTCCTATATACAGCTTGTCTCCCTTCAGTTTTGTGGATCAGGGCTGCTGGAAACACCTAACACCTGGATAGGCAGGGTGGAAAAGAACCAATCTCCTCCATTTTCCTCCTGGTGTCTGCAGGGCTTTCAGCAGCTGTAGGAGTCATGAGGAAAATGGAGGGGATTGGTTCTTCCACATGCCGCCCCTATCCAGGTATAGACAAATGTGACGGGGAGCCGCACAAACCCCCTGCAGCATGGGGCCAGGTCGCAATTGTGACCCCAATAGTTTTGCCCTCTGTGTGACTGCCTGTCCCAGTTTATTGTCACAGTAGTCAATGTCTCATTTTTTAGCATAGCCACAGAAGTGAGACTGTGTTAATGGGAAACAGTAGAGTGAAACTGAGCATAGTATTTTGTATTAACACATATTTAGAGCTTTATGTGTAAAATTCTTATGTAAAGGGACATCCACAGTATGGTTATGTGTTTGTACTGTGTATACCGAAACTGCCCTACTAAAGCTCTCTAATGACCTACTAACTGCAAAAACCAACGGCCACTATTCAATACTCCTACTACTCGACCTCTCTGCGGCTTTTGACACGGTAGACCATCCCCTCCTCCTCAAAAAACTACACACTTTTGGCCTCAGCGACTCTGCTCTCTCCGAGTTCTCCTCCTATCTATCACAACGCTCCTTCAGTGTTACCTATAACGCTGCCACCTCCTCCTCACTCCCTCTCTCTGTAGGGGTCCCCCAAGGTTCTGTCCTTGAACCCCTTCTCTTCTCCATCTACACCTCCTCCCTTGGTCACTTGATAAACTCCCACGTCTTCAATTACCATCTCTATGCTGATGACACGCAAATCTATCTGTCTACCCCTCACCTCACCCCCTCAGTTTCCACCCGCATCGCTAGCCTACTAAGCGACATATCAGCTTGGATGTCACTCCACTTCCTCAAACTCAACCTTTCCAAAACTGAGCTCCTAGTATTCCCCCCTGCCTGCGCCCCCTCCCCTGACTTCACCGTAAACATCGCTAACACCATCCTCAGTTCATCCCCTCACGCCGGGCTACTAGGTGTAATCCTGGACTCCAATCTGTCCTTCCAGCCCTAGATCCAATCGCTGACAAAATCATGTAGACTTCACCTCCGCAACATGAGCAAGATATGCCCGTTCCTAACCCCGGGAACCACTGAGCAACCTATTCACTCCCTTGTCATATCACGCCTCGACTACTGTAACTCCCTCCTCATTGGCCTACCTCATTGTAGGCTATCCCCCCTCCAGTCTATCATGAACGCTGCTGCCAGACTCATCCACCTCACTAACCGTTCTGTATCCACCACCCCTCTCTGCCAATTCCTCCACTGGCTCCCAGTTGCCCAACGGATAAAATTCAAAACTCTAACACTGACATATAAAGCCATACACAACACTGCCCCAATTTACATAACCGATCTTATCTCTAAATATCACCCAAACCGTACACTCCGCTTCTCGCAAGACCTCTTACTCTCTAGCTCCCTTTTCTCCTCCCATACTCGTCTCCAAGACTTCTTCAGGGCGTCGCCCATCCTCTGGAACTCCCTACCCCAATCTATCAGACTATCACCTACTCTACTTGCCTTTCGGCGATCACTGAAAACCGTTCTCTTCAGGGAAGCCTATCACGCCCTCTGCTAATTCTGGAATCCTCTACTCTTCCAACCACTCCATCCCCCACAGTGACTACCTACTGTACCATTCACCCCTCCCTCCTCAAATCCCTCTTGCATTGAACTGTATTGTTGCTGTATTGTCTCCCGTTATATTGTAAAGCGCTGAGCAAACCGCTGGCGCTATATAAATCCTGTATAATAATAATAATAATATGCATCATTTGCTGCTATTTTAAATGCAATCAAATGGGCTATTTCAGTATGGCAATATAAAAAGTAACTTTGTTTTATAGCAGCCTATTATAATCTGTCTTTCTATGACCTGACTTCAATAATTTTGATATATGATTGGTTGTTATAGGTCACCACGCTTCGCATGTTATCATGATGCTGGTATAAGCCTCAGTAAGTTACAGTGGCAGGGTAGGCAAAACTTTGCATTCTGATATTTGCAGGCTAAATCAGGTCATCTATATTATATTGCTACCGTTTATCTAGTAATTTACTTCCTTGTGTAATAGAGACCTTCAGCACAACAAATCCAATCCATTTTCCCCCATCATGTCTTTTTATTAGAGCATCATCCAAGGAAAGCGGGGGAAGCTGTGACAGAAGCAAGGAAGGGGAACAAATAACCTCTCAGGATAAGTCTGTTGATGACACGTCTGTCCTGTCTGAGTATCCTATCGTGGAGCAAATCCCCATTCCTTCAGAAACCGAAGGTGAGGAATAATTATGTATGAGGCCTAGCCAGAGGAAGCATTGAATTTCTTGTCTTAGGAACACATTCTGACACCGATTTATGGTAGTTTTTCTTTTTCATTATGGTATTTACTCCCTGGGTGGGTGGGGCCACATTTTCTAACAAATGCCTTGATAAGTGAACATGAATAGCAATATAACTCTTATTAAGGAATACTTAGTTTTTCAGACATCTTTTAGAATACATTTGTTGTTTGCGAAAACGATTATTTTGAAATCATGCATTTTTGAGCATATATTTATTTTATTACTTAATAAAACATTAATACATAAACGCACATTAATACATTCATATACGACACAACATATAAGGAATGACATACATATGGGGTACATACCCAAATAAGCCCATAGCTTCCTTCTTAGGCTGCTTCACACTGATCTGTTTTTTTTCTGCTATTGCGTTTAAGTACCACAATTGACAGAAGCGTAAAGTGTAAATAAAATGACATTTTGGGGTTTATATACTAAAGCTGGAGAGTGCAAAATCAGGCTTACTTCAGCATAGAAACCAATCAGCTTCCAGGTTTTATTGCCAAAGCTTGACTGAACAAGCTGCAGTTAGAGGTTGATTGGTTTCTATGCAGAAGTGAGCCTGATTTTGCACTCTCCAGCTTTAGTAAATAAACCCCTTTGTGTTAGCAGTAACTCCAGTTAGTTTTAGATTTGTCTAACTCTTTATATTTTTCACCAAAGATGATATGCCTGATACCCAGAGAAGCCCCAAAATCTCAGTCAGTATACGTCCTGTGCCAACACAAGTAGAGGTATGTGACTCACTCCAGTAAGGCTGTAACACACACTAAATAAGAGAGCTAATAATAATGAAAATCTGATTAATTTTATGTATTTTTTGTACAGACTGTATACTCTGAAACTGATCCGAATGCAGAGGATTCTGAAGAATCATTTGTAGAAGAAATACCAGAACAGTTACAGTAAGTTTTTGGTTATTCCTGTTATTCTCCTTCAAAATCTCAATAATGAAGAGGTTTATGGTGAGAAGAAAACGTTCTCATGTCACAAGTAGGCTTTGCGGTTTAGAAGACCAAATCTGAATTGGGATTGTTAACTCTTATACTTGAAAACCTAAAATGCACACACATAGATGAGCACGTATTTTCATACTCTAATCATTATGGAGTCCTGTGTTCTGCTTGCAGTTCTCCTTTAATAAAAGGTGTAATCATTTCTTAAAGCACACACAAGTAGGTGAGAGAAAGAGCTCTGTCAGTGAATGAATTTCTTTGTTGATAGCATCAGTTGCTGTGGAGATGATGCAGACATGCTAGGGTTGATTAAAGGAACATAACAACACAGAGAAGCCAACTGACTAGAAAACAGCTCCAGATCTGTGCTGACCTTAATTTGGTATTTATTAATTTGGAATGGTAGTGTGCAGCATGTGCAAATGAAAGTTCAAAGGTTGTACAGGTATGTTTTATGTACAGAAATCCTGTTTTTCAAGTTTGTTGTTATGAATGGAAAATGTTTATATTTTCATTTGTGATTTATTTTAGCATTCAACCTGCCATGTCCACTGGTTCTCCACTTCCACAGCCTTCACCCAATGCCACAAATGTTGCTCCAACTCCTGCTGCCTCTACCAACCTGCCAGAACCTACTTCTGGTGAAAGACAAGGCACTCAGCTTGCCAACACTTCAGAGGCCGTTAGGCAGCTGTTCCAAGATGAAATGTTTCGACTACTGCAGGTACATTTTACTGCTTTTGAACATACTTTTCTCTTGCTAATTCTGCAATTTATTGGGCACAAAAATAATTTTAATATATTCCTCAATAGCCTATTAAGATATAAATGTACTTTGCACCAAATACCTTTGAAACCTAGATACTACCTAGCAGGGTGGATTTGATTTAAATCAAACTGATTTAAATCACGATTTAAATCACTAGTCAGTAAGGCTTGATTTAAATCCTAGTTTTCTACATAGACTAATTCTTGCTGGTATAACTTTAATATGCAAGTAGATGAAGATTTTTAGAATAACAACTTTTCATATTATTTTTTTTATCCCCAGTTTAATAGGTTAATCATTCATATTTGGACAACTTTTCTGTTGTACTTTGGAAGGAGAAAAATAATCATTACCTTAATAATAACAATTTAAATAGATTTATTCAACTGAAACAATAACATTACAGCATATGTGATTTGCTTAAACAAACATCCATGTTTGTTAACTAATTTGGCTAAACAAAATATATATATTTTAAGAAACTTAGACTGTCAGCCCCTCCCCCTCACACTTAGGTTCACTTTCTTCTTGTGCAGATCTATTCCACTCCAAACAATCAGAAAAATATTGTTTCTATTCTATTCACTGAACTTCTTGAAACTTAGCACTGAAGGGGTTGATTCTGTATTCATAGGTTTGTAGAAGTTAGGATGAAGGTCTTTTTCTTAACTCTGTTCATGTTATAACATTTTTGCTGTGAAGAAGAGGCATGTGATCTCCGCTGAGTCAAATTCAGTTTTGAGAACTGCAAAAGTAAACCAAGAATCTGTGATAATATCTTGTAGGCAGAGAAACTGCCCAATAATCTTACAAAAACCTCTGGAAGAGCATGACATTGTGAATGGATTCATGGAGTTTATTTACCAAAAAAATTAAACATATACAGCCTTATTCTACATAATTAAAAAACTAATCTTTATTTCATGATGGAATAACTTTTGGATGGTAATATATTTTCCTCAAAAAGCATTTTATTTAAATAAAAATCCGATTTAAATAAAAAAAATCTGATTTTTTTTAAAAAAATCATTGATTTTTATCCACCCTGCTACCTAGTGAAAGTAGTCGTGATTTCAACAGAGAGCAGAGCTATGAGTGGGACCCAGCAGGTCCAACTATTAAAGGCTACCTGCAGAAAACTACAGAGAGAGAGAGTAGCAGTGAAAGCAGCAGTAAGTAGTGTCTTACAGAACACTCCTGCACAGAATCAAAGTGCAAGAGTTGTTTCACACTAGATTACTGCACAGATGGGGAAGAAATACACAAAGGAGGGATAATGGATTTACCAAAAGCCAATAGACTGTGCACTTTGCAAGTGCAGCTGCACTCATTTTCCCCAGAGCTTAATAAATGTGAAAAAACTGCTAATTTCCAGTCATTTGCAAGCATCAATGCTGCTTCTTTTTTTTTTTTCTTAATTTTCTTCTTGCACTTGATTGAGTATTCATTACAAAGCAAAGCTTTACCACGTTTACTAAGGAAAATGAGTGTAATGGCACATTCACAGTCTGTTTGCCTTAAGTAAATCCATCCCATAGTTTTAAGCAGGCCATACATTAACAAATTTTCTTTCCTTCAGCCAAAGGTTGAAGGAAAGAAAATTGATCGATTCCACCATCAACAAATTCAGTACTGATCCCATTGTATTCTGACAGTGGCAGCCTTCTCCGCCGTCAGAATACAATGATCACTGCTTGCAGCTGTAGCCGCCGGTATTGATCGAATAAACAAAACGACAGGCTGGTTGTACTGAGGTTGAAAGAAAGATCAAATTCAGTACAACCAGCCTGCAAATACATAGATCTGTCTATGGCCGGCTTTAGCTCCCTGACGCAGTACCTTGTTGCTTTTGATGTAGTTGTGCAGGTGTTCACTACAGAGACAGCTGTTCTTTATGTAAGTTTTTCGTATTGATACTCAGACACCATCCTCAGTGCTGAATGCATTTGGTCACTTCATCTAGTAGTCTTTTAGCAGTGAACAAAGTGTCTGTAAGAATTTAAATGCACCATAGACAACTTTGTGCATAAGATTGCTAATTACTGCCAAATGCAATCAAATGGTAGCTATCTAAACACATACACCGTGTTCCAAATTATTATGCAAATGATATTTTTCTCATTTACCTAAATAATTGATGTAATTAACAGTCAGCATAATTCTCATGTTATCAACTATTAAGAGTACAATTCACATTTTATTGAACAAACCTCCTAATGATAACAGGATTTTTTTTAAACATAAAACACTTCCAATGCACTGTTCCAAATTATTCCGCACAGTAAGTTTCAAAACACTTTATAGGCTGTAAAGAACTGAAAATTGTCATTTGTTGTGTTTGCAGCATATTTACTGAAATCAAAAGCTATTTCAATCAAACTTTTAACAACATTTTAACTTTTTAAACATTTTATCAGGTCACGTTACATTGTAACATAGGACCCCTTATTTGATAGCAGCTTCACAAGTCTTGCATCCATTGAACTTGTGAGTTTTTGGACAGTTTCTGCTTGAATTTGTTTGCAAGCTGTCAGAATAGCCTCCCAGAGCTGCTGTTTGGATGTAAACTGCCTCCCACCCTCATAGATCTTTTGCTTGAGGATGCTCCAAAGGTTCTCAATAGGATTGAGGTCAGGGGAGGATGGAGGCCACACCATGACATTCTGTCCTTTTATCCCCATAGCAGCCATTGATGCAGAGGTATTCTTTGCAGCATGAGATGGTGCATTGTCATGCATGAAGATGATTTTATTACGGAAAGCATAGTTCTTCCTTCTGTACCAGGGAAGAAAGTGGTCAGTCATAAACTCCACATACTTTGCAGAGATCATCTTTACACCTTCGGGGGCTCTAAAGGGGCCGACCCGCTCTGTTCCCATGATTCCGGCCCAAAACATGACTCCACCACCGCCTTGCTGACGTCGCAGCCTTGTTGGAACAGGGTGACCGTCCACCAACCATCCATTACTCCATCCATCTGGACCATCCAGGGTTGCACGGCACTCATCAGTGAACAGGACTGTTTGAAAATTAGTCTTCATGTATTTTTCTGCCCAATGCAGCCGTTTCTGCTTGTGAGCATTGGTTAGTGGTGGCCAAATAGAAGGTTTATGCACAGTTGCAAGACTCTGGAGGACTCTACACCTTGATGTCCGTGGGACTCCAGAGGCACCAGCAGCTTCAAATATCTGTTTGCTGCTATGTAATGGTATTTTAGCAGCTGCTCTCTTGATCCGATGCATGGATCTTGCAGAAATCTTCCTCAATGTGCCTTTTATCTGCACCAACCCGTCTGTGCTCTGAATCAGCCACAAATCTCTTAATAGTGCGATGATCACGCTTACGTTTTCGTGAAATATCTAATGTTTTCATACCTCGTCCAAGGCATTGAACTATTTCACTCTTTTCGGCAGCAGAGATCCTTTTTCTTCCCCATATTGCTTGAAAATGGTGCTCTGCTTAATAATGTGGAACTTCCTCCTTTAGTAGTTTTTCCTTAAATTGGGCTCACCTGCCAATCTAATTATCACAGGTGTCCGAGATTGTTTTCAGTGATCAAAAGAGCCCTGACACACAATGCCATCCATGAGTTATACTGAAAAACAAAATATTTAATCTTTGTGACACTTAAATAGAATTTGCATAATAATTTGGAACGTGGTGTAAGTACTAAAATATTGAAGTGTAAAATATTGAGTTGGAGCTTATAATGAACTAATATCAATTTATACAAAGAATGCATAACTAAAAAGATTTTTTCAATTGTTTTCATTTTGTTTTTTAGCTCCAGCAGATCAACTTCATGAGCTTGATGCAAGTTGTGGGGTCTTCCTTTGCTGCCCTGCCAGCCATACAGCAGATCATGCAGCATACAGCACAGGTGACAGGGAATCTGGTGACCATCCCTACAGTGGGACAGGCTCCTCTTCAGGCCATTCCACCAGCTCCAGAGATTAATGCTAATCCGCAGACACAGAGGGCTGATGTGGAGAAAGCAGTGAAGATGGGAACAGATGAAGCTGCTGAGACAAAGCCTGTCAATCACCTAGACAATAAAGAGAATCTGCAGGTACTTAAAACATTTTTTACATACGTTTATATCAGAGTGTTGTTTTGTGTGTTTGCATGGTATATGTATCAGTAATACCTGTAGCAGCTGCACTTCTGAACATGAAAGCAGTGTTTTATCTCACACCTTCACTTTTGCTCGCTGTAAGTGAACCCTTTGCTTTTCCTGTACATATTAAGCAACAGGTTCACTCAACTGCTCATGCTTGCCATAGTTCAACACCCTTAGGCTAGGTTCACACTGGCCAAAGCTCTGAAAAGCGATCTAGGGTGGATTGCCTCTCAGATTACGACTAAACAGCTGCTGTCAGGTGTTCAGGCGGCAACCCTGCCTTTCCCAGGAATTGACTGAAAGGAGTGTAGTGTAGTTGGCACCAAAGGTGTAAGATGATACAAAGTGAGATGAGTATACACACTTTTATTTACAGGTTCATTTTACACCTTCAAATAGCAGATGGTTTGTGAAGGGCCTGTGCAGTGCATGTTGAACTTGCATTTTACAGCAAAAGTCTGCTTTAATGATGGTGGGACAGCGCCATAGACGAAGTGAGCTTTGCAGCCAGAGCTGATGTCTTTGTTTTAAAACCTGCTAGGCAACTTTTTTATTTTAACGGTTTGTCTAGCTTTGACCTTTAATATAAAAGAGGCGTTCAAGTCAAACCGGGACTTTTAATTTTACAGGTATAAAAAAAGATGCTAGCGTGGCGATACTACACGCAGTAGTAAGTGGCAAGTGTGTCCTATTACTGATAGGTGGCGCACATGTTGCAGGTCAGTCCTGAGACTGTTAATCAAGATGGCAGACAACAGTGTTGGTGCGTGCATGGAACAGCGTGTGGAGATGAAGTTTCTTGTGAACGGAGGCTTAAAACCCGCAGATATCTACTTCCATCAGTGATGACCTTGGCCATGGTGGTTCCCAGCTCACAGCAGTCATTCCTGTGAACATTCAGCACGTGGAATGCCTGATCGTGGATAATTGAGGCATAACCTGTCATGAAACTGCACAAGAGATGAATATTTCTGTGGGAACAGTGAACACAATGATGATGAAGCAGGCTGTCCTAGGATGGTTCAGGCGTACAGACAAATTTTTCTATGCCGAAGCCTTCCAGGCATTAGTTAAATGCTGGGATTAGTGTATAAATGTAGCAGGGGAGTATATAAAAAAATAAATGCAGTTTCTACTTCTTGAAATTTGTTCATTTATTATATAAACTCAAAAGTTCCTGTTTGACTTGAACTCCTCTTGTATTTATTGAATAATAGAGGGTAAGTGTTCCTACAAGAAGACTGTTATCATTTGCTTGGCATTAGAAGTTAGAAAATGTTAGACTGCTGAAAAATATTTTTTAACTAGCTGTGCACATAGATAGGCTCACCTACATTGTCCTTGGCCACATGTGGGTACATATAAACCAAAGCGCTTGCTAACGTCCTGTTGTTTCGCATAAGGTAGGGAACTTGCCACACATTGTGCTAACTTTGTGTTGTATGTGTTAAGGACTCCAGTTGTGTTCTTTTAGAGGTAAAATGCAGGTCAACACGCCAAACTGTAGCATTCTGGACTTCTTTGTTAGCATGAACTATTCCTTTGAATGAAATGATGTGCACGCTTACTTTTTGATTGCATTGGAAATAGCGCTAAATGCAATGATATGGAAATAGCAAGGAATGCACTGCTATGCAGCCATGGTCATAGAGCTTTCAGTGTGTACTGGACATCATGAGATGTGTCAGTCATTTATGGAGAAATTATGTTCTCACTGTTCCTGTGTGGGTTTCCGCCGGGTACTCTGGCTTCCTCCCACACTCCAAAGACATGTTGGTAGGTGAATTGGTTCCTGTCTAACTTTGCGCTAATATATATGAATGTGAGTTATCAGGGACCTTAGCTTGTACGCTGCTTGAGGGCAAGGACTGATGTGAATGTACAATATATGTAAAGTGCTGTGTAAATTGACAGTGCTATATAAGTACTTGCAATAAATATAATAAATTAATGGTGAAATATATATAATTTGAAACACATTCCAAAATTAACTTATTTTAGCTGGCATTTTTCATTTTTGTCTTTTTTATGCAGAGACCCCCCGAGATTAATATACCTTCAAGCCAGGTTAATGAAAGCGAAAGGATTCCAGCAAATATGGGATTATTAAGTACTGCTCCTCATGGAATCCTGCCTTTAATTACTCCTGCATCAAACCAGCAAAAGACCCTGAATCTCCACCCACCCCCAGGAACAAATAACTTCAATGGATTTCCACTACTTAAACTACACACAGCACCCACTCTAATGTCATTAAACTTGCTATCTGGAGCACAAAGTTACTCAAGACTTAAAGATCGTCCTCCACTTAGGGAGGCATGGGGGCCATCAATTAGGCAACCCAGTGATCAGTCATCCAGTGACTTAAACCAGTCTCCATCCTATATTAGCAGTTCCACCACTAAAGCCAGCAAAAGGACAGAGAAGGCAACAAAATGGGCTCAGCCTGTGGTAAAAAGACACTCAAAACATTCAGTTGGTAACTTGTCTAAGCAAAATGTTCCTGTTGGCCAACCATTCCTGAAATCAGAGGAAAACAGATGGAGACCTGAAGAAAGATTGCTAGAAACATCACAGAACAATGCAGGAATGCCCTTATTACGTCTGCGTACCGACCCGGCAATGTATCTCCCATCCATGCCACATCCCAGCTTTACTGTATCAGTGGCGACACCTCACGCAGGGATATCTGACCAATCAAAGGGTCCACCAGTGGCTGGATTTACTCTACTGAAGGCCAGTTTACCCCAACAGATTCAGGTAATTTGAAGCCCATTGCCTCAGATTATTGTTGTAATGCTACAAGGTATGAAAGATGCTTTTCTGTAGACTTTGAAGACCTTCCTGTGCCATTTGTTAAATTACTTGTAAATCCTCACACAACCTTCGGAGTATTGGTTAACAATATTAGCCACCGTTTCTTACTTGAGGATAACCTAACCAGTACTTTATTCTTTTTTATGGAGGAAATATCAGACTGTTAAAACTAAGCTGTCAGTCTGACCCAGCGATGAAAGGGCTGAAGGGCTACGTGATACGCGAGGGATATTTAAGTTATGGATGCATGCTGACAGACTAAATCTCTTAACTGGTGTCTGATATCAGCAAGATTTCCCTGCCATTATCCTTAACCCTGTTAGGGGATTACAAGTGGCTGATACTAAGACTAAGCCCTGGTTCACACTGATGCGGTGCGGAATTTGCACACAGAAAACAGCGTTTTCTGTGCGAATTCCGCACCGCATCAGAAACGCACCCCGTTCATGCGAACCGCTGCGGGTGTGTATGTTAAGTTAACACACCAAAAGTGGTTCGCAATAGGTGTGAATACTCATGCAATTCGATTCTAGTGCACACCCAAAAAAGGGTTCTGCATGTTTTTGGTGCGGATGCACTGTTATTAGAGCCATACAAAATGTATGACTCCAATCGCACCGCACACAAATCACATGTGATTTGCACAGGAATGTGATGCGGTTTCTGTGCGAATCACATGCGATATACCGCACCGCTTATATGTGAACCCAGGCTCATTCAGATACTTTCTCAAGTATCAGTAAGGAGTCTCTGCCATTATCCTTCACCCTGTTAGGGGATTGCAAGAGGCTGATACTACGACTAATTCAGATACTTTCACTAGTATCGGCAAGGGGTTCCTGCTGTTACCCTTTACCATGTTAGGGGATTGGAAGAGACTAATTCAGATACTTTCACTAGTATCGGCAAGGGGTTCCTGCTGTTACCCTTTACCATGTTAGGGGATTGGAAGAGACTAATTCAGATACTTTCACTAGTATCGGCAAGGGGTTCCTGCTGTTACCCTTTACCGTGTTAGGGGGATTGGAAGAGGCTGATACCAAGAGATATTTTCTCTAGTATCAGCAAGATGTTCCTGCTGTTATCCTTCACCTTGTTAGGGGATTGCAAGAGGCTGATACTAAGACATTCAGATTTACTCTCTTGCATTTAAAAAATACATTTAATAATTTAATTAAAATAGAACTGCATTAAATGTGTCTCTTATATTTGCCTGGAGTTCAGCTTTGAAGTTTTTATCATTGCAATTCTATATATACATGTTTGTTCTATTTTAGGATTATATAGATTGGCCTTAAATAAATCTATCATGAGAGATATAGGAGGATTACAATTGCAGACCTCTTTCTGCATATACTAGTTCCCTGATTGTATGGTTCAGTACTTTGTAAATCAATGACTTAGAAAAACTATGGATATTAGGAAAGGCAAAAAAAAGTGCAAATTTGCATACTTGTTCGGGGTCAGTTACTTCTTGAAGTATTGAAACCATAGGGTCAAAATGACAACCAGGCACCTCTCATTTTTAGAAGGAGATTAGCAATGGCATCCTCCATGTTTTACTCATGACATACTTTCTTTAAAAAAAATAAAATTTAGGTTTTTTTTTTTATATTTCCCTGCATGCCAGCTTCATTTCTACTGAGTGCTGCATTAACATGACAGACAGGCCTATCTTCAAGTTAAAGTCACTTAAAGGAGCTGTTCTTTACACGGTGTGACTGCCAGGTGAAGTGTTAACTGTTGCAAATGTGGGAAGGCAGGAGGATCCAGGCAAATGCAGTACCGCAAGTCATGAAAAAAAATAGACATATTGCAGTGGCAATTAAATTACAGGTGTATCGGTCAACATACAGTATACAAGTGGCATGTCTGTCCGTGGTGTTTGACTTCACTGAAAGAGACCTTGTGTTATGTTTCGTCAGAGTCTACAGATCAGTCCCACTCCTAGGCTCATCCCCCTGCAGAACCTGATTGCGTTTGAACGAGATGCAGCACAAAGAGGTGAACCAGAAAGTTTTCAGCTGCTAAAAGCCAACATTCATCCTTTTGAAGAAGTGGGGAATGATGGAGACAGTATTAAAAGGTACAGAACAAAATATGAAATTTTTTTTTTTCTGTATGTCTTTTAGAGTGTGTATGAATTCTGAGATGCAGGTGTAGAGTGCCTACACAAGAATTCCATTCCTTATTTTACAAGGGCTTCTTCAATATGCAATGATGTACATGCAAAATGGATATCATTGGCATATAAGAAGCTTTTTTTTTTTTTCTTTTACAAAGAGCTTTATTGAGGGTTAAGCAAAGAAAAACAGACATTCGGAATACAAGTTCAATGACCAGCAAATATAAATTGTATTGGGCAAGTGGAAGCCTTTTCAAGGTATACATTGATAGAGGCATAAACTGAAAGGTTTACATAAGAGTCTTTTAGAAAAGGATGAGGGAAGGGAATGGGAAGGGAACGATAAGCAAACCTTTGTGGGTCACTGATAATGAAGACTCTAAAAGGAATATTTTGCAGCATCAACATTATAGAAAACATGAGAGGCACGGAAAGAGACCCCTCCAAAGAATGATACATGTTCTAAACCTTGGATTCATAAAGAGATCTAGGTTGCAAAGATAGTATTGCAGATGTAACCCATAAAACAGCAAACACAAACTGTAAAATATGTTTAAATACAGATTGGACAGGAGGATAAAAGAGGACAAACAGTGGAAAGACACGGACAACAACAACATCAACAAAAAAAAAAAAAAGAAGGGGGGGAAGGAGGGCTCCGGGGCGATCACAGCAGAATCCATTCTTATATCGACAGAAGGGACTGAACCAGTTCAGCGACATGGAGACTTATAAAAAGGAAGATTTAGTCCACCGCGTTCCCCAGGAGCCCTGAATTTTTTTTTTACAAAAACACACATGACAAAAGACAAGGAAAAGGGAGTAAAGAAGGAAGGAACGGACAAGAAGGCATCTGATATACATGCAAGATATCTGAGATACATTAAGGTTAATTCAAACAATATAACAGTCAGCTGTAGGTAGAATACCCACATAGAGGCGAGGTAGCGGGCGGGACACCCAGTCCGCCCCAATAGCTGACCTGACTCCAGAAGCGGAGGGGCAGAACGGCGGTATGACGGTCCGCCCGTTCCGGCGATCCACCCCAGCCGCAGATTCAGGAAACACCGCGGCTTCACACGCCACGGTAGGCCGCAGACTGTCCCGCGCCCCGGATGCTTGGAGAAGGGGCAGAATGTCACAGCACCCCTCCTCGGGTGTCAGGGAGGGTACCTGCAGTCGGGAATCTGCAGCGGATGGCCGCTGCATGTAGGATGGCGGCGGATGGGAGCTCAGGGTGTCGGAGCTCGGGAAGAGACATCTGCTCCCGATGCCATCTTGGACACGATAACACCAGCCTTGTAAATACCCAATTTTTTGCTAGAGTCCTAAGGTGATGGACCTCTTCTATACTACAGTAAAAGCGGTACATCTGGAAATCACACAAAGGAATAACCTAACCCGTAGCTATGGCTGAGACCAGGCTAAAGGCAGCCATGACAAAACCTCAGGCTGAAGGTCAGCACAACACTCAAACTCTGTGTGATGATCCTTCACTTGCACTGGAGCTGAAATTGATTTTAACACCAGTCTCTGCATCCGACTGTAGTTCTATATCTCAGACAGATAATAGCATTAATACAGTCATCTTTGTCCAGGGCAACAAAATACCACATTCCTCCATCTCTGGTGTCTCTACCTGAGTCAGATCCCGATGTGCCTGCCTAGATGGGGCAAACAGAAAAGAAAATGATGAGGTTATAGAGGTGGTATTAGAGGATGGTGCAAAAGATTAAAAGATTTTCAACCCCCCCACATTCTTACACCTGAAACTTCGTGCAAACCTATAAAGACATTCCTTGTTCATGAACAAATAGACTAGACAATCCATGACAACTGGATCACTTCAGAAAAGATTTTGACTTCTGCAAAAATCTGCTCTGTTCCTGTAGTTGATCATAGTGTCTCAGCCTTACCCATCTCACTGTGCCAACTGACATTGTTCCTTCATTTAAAGATTCTGTAGACAGGAAGTTTGAAATGCTATTAAAGGCTGTACTTACACTTGCAGGCCTAGCCCTGCAGGCAATTGTTGCTGAAGTGCCAGTATGTCAAATTGCAGCAAACTGGACTAGGGCAATGAAAAAACATTATCCTGTTTTCCAGGACAATGTTTTAAAACCGTAGTAAACCGCAAAAAAATAAAACAAAAAAATCTTCTCCCTGCAAGATAAGAGCATAATATGCTAGTATGCATCGAATACTAGCACATTATGAAAGACTTGCCGTAAAATGAAGCCCTCCAGTGGAGCGCTGTCAGTGCTCCCCAAGGCTTTCATCTTCACCCAGTCTTCCTTCTAGGTTTGCGGGCTGTGGCCGTTTGACTGGCCGAGTAGCATTCACATCACTACTGCGCATACGCACGGGAGTACATATTAAAGGCTTACCTGTAGGAATAAAAAGACAAAACAGAACTTTACTACCACTTTAACAGGGAATTTACAACAATTACCTTCTGCTCTTCTCTTTGCTGCGATGAGACACATTTCCAGAATGGCTTTAATCTCAATACACGTGCAGAATCCTGTGAATCAAAGCCTGGACAAACGAAGTTGCCTGTAAAAAGGGCCTCACACATATACCCTTTCAAGGTAGAAATCTTTTTGGGGAGGCACTTGACTAGTTCATAAAATATGTCACAGGAGTAAAGGTTTTACTTTCACAGCAGACTATCCCAAAACCCCCCTCCTTGGGAGCCTCAACCTCCTCAAAATGCAGAGCACCTAATCTCTGTACTCAGGCTTCATCTTCATAACCTAAGTTCAGCCCTTCCTTCTGGTGCAAGACATGGGACGTAAAGCCCACCAAGTCTTCCCCAAAGCCCTCTTTCAATTGAAAGGGGCAACCTCACTCATAGGAGTATGTGTGTGTGTGGGGGGGGGGGGTGTTAGGTAATCTGTCAGAGTTTTCCCCTCTCTGGGTCACAGATGTCTGAGTCCAGGCAGTGGTTTCAAAGGGGTACAAAATTGTTCTGTACTCTATCCCTTCACCACTTTCTTCTCTCAAATGAACCAAAAACTTCCCAAGGACAGTCAGAGTTCTACCAAGTTGATGTCAGATCTTCTACCACAAGGTTCTTGTAGCAGTACTGTGAATTTGGGTATTTTGACCCTTATAGTTTTTGCTGGGCCTTGTTGGCACAGTTCTGTTTGCCTAGATATGGTATTTACATGCAAGTCCAAAATCATCTTTTATTTATATATTTGGACTATACCATGCTGCCATTTTTAATGTTAACATAATAAGCATAATGTTTGCCAACAGACCAAGTCTTTTTGCAAATTATATACCAACGCAAGAAGCAATCAATCTGTATATCGTCTGCACTTTTCTATTTTAGACAAAAGAGGCGAACTCTGAAAGAAAAAGGCGAGAAGAAAGAAAAGAAAACATCTGTTACATTTCGTCCAGAAGACTCAATCATCATTCCAAATAACTTTGATGAAGTTGTGGAAAAAGAGGTAACTTCATTTCTCTCCCGTGGTCTTTTGTCACTAACTTTGTGCAGCACCAATGGATGGCTGTAAAGACAGATTACCTGTGCATTAACCTGATGTCTGTCTTTATCTCTAGAAAGAACTTCATCATAAACCTAATTTAATGGAGAGCAATGAATTTGTACTTCCATTAGGTAAGTAAAAGTAATATATATACAGGGAATACTGTAAAGTAGACATGTCAAACTCAAGTCCAAGGCAGTTACACCTTCATTCGTGGGCAACACTTTGACAGATATAAATGGTTATTCCAAATGGTTCCAAAAGATAGCTACAGCGCTGTTGTCCAGTTCTGGGAGGGCGTCATACGACGCCTCCTAGAATGTGCCCTCAGCGGCACGCACCTGGCACTGTCAGTAATCGCTGTCTCCTATGGACACAGCTGATCACATGGCTAGGTAAACGGCCAATCACAGTGGCCTTTTACCATGTGATCAGCTGTGTCCAATGACACAGCTGATCACAAAGTAAATACAATTGCCAGTTATCGGCAGCACTTTCTTCACGCTGTCTCAACGTGAGGACAGTACTGCCAATAACCGGCAAATGTCACCGACCAGATCTGCACTGAATTAGGGCACTGATTACCATTGCCCTGGCTGCATATCAGTGCTGTCTATCAGTGCTGCCTATCTGCAGCCTCATCAACACACATCAGTGAACACACCATCACAATGGCCTGATGAGCTTAATTACAATCTACGGAGGGAAGTGCTGTCTTACAAATACAGGGGTTGCCCAAAAAAGTTTTCCAAAAACATGGCCCTCGTGGCTGTCTTCTAATGATTCCATGTGCTCCTTACCCATGGCTGCTGATTAGAGGGGATAGGTAATTTCTCTAGCAACTGCAGAAAGTTTATTGCGATACATATCCTACATTGGAATATTGAAATGGCTTTTGACATGGATTTTCGCTGAGGGTCGTGGGAATACTTTTCAATGTATGAGTAAAAGTTTTAAGTCTTGTGAACCCCTCCAATGCACAATCTTTACACTGTGTGCCTTCAACACTTTGTTTTTCTTTGAACTGTGTATTCTGTTTCTCATCTGCATTGAAATACTTGTATTTTTTTTATTTAACTGGAAAATACTTAAAAAAATAAAAATAAATAAATAAATACCCGATTTAAAAAAAAAAGTGACAGAGACTGTTTGGGACAATGCTTTAACACAGAGCTGGGCAAATTGCCACCCCAGGGTCACATATGGCCCTTTGGCTGTCCTTGTCTGGCTTGCAGTGCCTCCGCTGTTGGCTTCCTCACTGAGGAAGTGACACTAGGAAGTCCTGGGTATACCACTTGACTCCTGACAGTTAAACAGAGCAGTGCTGAAGTGAGGAAACTTCTGTGTTGCTGGGTAAAGGAAGAGTTTAGTGAGAGTTTCTTGCTTTGCCCTGTATGGATAACGCAGGGGGGCACTCTGAAAGGAGGATGCTGTATCACTTTGTGACCTTTTCAGCTAACTGTACCACATCCCTAGTGGGATTGTAGCATGCAGCGTCTGAACTGAGGATATCTTTCTTTCAGGCACATTTGAAACGGAGTTGACAGATCAGATCCCAGGCCCTCTGCTTCCAACTATGGCAGAATTACATTATTTGGCTTCCTTAACGAAAAGACCACCTGCCGTTCATGATGCCAGCACCAACACAGCCTTTGGTAAATGTGCATTATCACAAATGTCACACTCATTTGATATTTTATATTCAGTTATCTAGGGTATGTTCATGTCAGCCAGAAGCCATACTGGCCTATGCTACAATGATGTATTGATCCACTGACATGAAGCTACTGTATTCATCTTTTACCCCTTGTTGCTTCCAATGTTTCTGTTTAGAGTTGGAGAAAATCCTGTCAAATTTAAAGGGCCTGTATATAAATCCAGCCAGAGTGAGCTGTCAAAGTTAACAGGAAGAAAGTGCAAAGGGGACTTCACAACTCTGGATCTAAGGTCTCATTCAGATGGGCAATGAGCTGCTTCTAATAAAAATAAATTAACCGCTTCCCGACCGCCATTTCGCATAACTACTGCTACAGGACGGCAGGGCTGCGCACAATCATGTGTATAAATACATGTGATTTTGTATTTCTGGGTAGGAGGTGTGCGTGCCCCCTACCTGCACTGCCATTGGTGGGTACAGCTGTCGATCACCAGGTCCTGGCCGGAGATTCTCCACTGAGGAACACTGGCGGAAGAGGTCTGTATGTAAACTATACAGATCTCTTCACTGTCAGCACCAGTATGCTGCTTTGTATTGCTCTGCATAGCAGAGCAATACAAAGCAGCATGCTTACATAGTAAAGCACACACAGACAACATAGTAAAACAGCACACGGTTAACCCTTCCTGCCCAGTGTCATTAGTACAGTGTCAGTGCTTTTTATTAGCACTGATCACTGTATTAGTGTCACTAGGGATGTCAGTGGCTGTCAGTTCCCCCCATGTCAGAATGCCCGTCGCAGTCCCGCTATAAGTCGCTGATTGCCGCCATTACTAGTATAAGAAAAAAAATTCCAGTGTATATATACCGGCATTTGTAGACACTATAACTTTCATGCAAACCAATTAATTTACATGTATTGGGATTTTTTTTTTTTTTTAGCAAAGACATGTAGCAGAATACGTTTTGGCCTAAATTTATGATGAAATTTGATGTTTTATAGGAAAAAGTCAAAAATATTGTATTTGTTTTTTTTCAAAATTGTGGGTCTTTTTTTATAGCGCAAAAAATAAAAACTGCAGAGGCGATCAATACCACCTAAAGAAAGCTCTATTTGTGGGGGAAAAAAAGGACATAAATTTCATTTGGCTGCAGCGCAATTGTCAGTTAAAGTAACGCAGCACCGTATCGCAAAAAATGGCCTGATCGGGAAGGGGGGTAAATCCTCTGGAGGGTTAATATATAAAAAAAAGATTCTAAATATAAAAATAAATTAAAATATAATAGGCTTTGATTAACTCTATGGGGCTTTGAATTGTGGAGCTGCAAAGGTGTGACAAAGCCCCATCACCTTTTGTTTTACAGGGAAATGATGATGTATTTTTAGTAAGGGTATATTTTGAGTTAATAACAAATGCTATTGTATGATAATAGCTCCTGTCTAGTTACCAAGCATTGGTGCCTTAAAGGATAAGTTCACTTTTTCCACAAAAATAATAAATGCACATTTTTTTGCCTGTAGGAGCCTGTAAAGCATTGCACCAGCGATCAGCAGATCACTGATGCTACGCAGGTCTCCTGCAGATTTGTCAGTATATCTGCTGACCCGTACGGTATGTATGAGCATACTGACAGGAAAAGTCATTGGACTGCAATGACAGGAAGATTTCACTGAAAACTACAAGCCGACAGCTACTAAGGCTTTCAAGACTTGTGGTGCATTCATTCACGGAACTCTGTGAATGAATGACGCAGCCATGTGGGCGGAGCCCCGCACGGCCACGCTGGTCTCAAATCTGACATAGTACAGGGAACTTTTTCCAGTACTTCTGTCAGAGGGGGGGTGGGCAGTGGGCAGCGGCTGCAGCACTGGGAACATGTTACATGTTCCACCCTAAAAATGGTTGGAATTTGTAACATCTTCCCAAAAGTGAACTTATCCTTTAAAGTGATATTAAAGGCAGATATATATTTTTTGTAAATAACAAACATGTTATATGGCAATGGTTTTGTACAGAAGAGCCACCTCTTCTCGGATCCCCCACTTTCGCTCCTGGCCCCTCTCTTCTGCCGAGTGACCCCATAGCAAGCAGCTTCCTATGAGGGCGCCCGAGCAGGCTCTCTTCCATGACCCTGCTCTCTCCTCATTGGCTCACTGGCTGTGATTGACAATAGCAGAAGCCAATGGCTCCCGCTGCTATCTGGGACCTGGGAGAGCCAAGGCTCCTGTGCACATCGCAGGATCGGAATCAGGCTCAGGTATGCATTAGAGGGGGCTGCTGCACATAGAAGGTTTGTTACCTTTATGCATTGAATGCATGAAAGTAAAAAATCCTGAGCCTTTTCAACCACTTTAAAGTTTAATATTAATATTCAAGGACACTTATCTGCATAATTTTTAACCGTTTCCATACCGGGCACTTTTACCCCCTTCCTGCCCAGGCCATTTTTCAGGTTTCAGCGCTCTCACACTTTGAATGACAATTGCGCGGTCATACAACATTGTACCCAAACTAACATTTTATCATTTTCTTCACACAACTAGAGCTTTCTTTTGGTGGTATTTAATCACCGCCGGGGTTTTTATTTTTTGCTAAATTAACAAAAAAAGGCAGAATATTTTGAAAAAAAAACCACGTGTTTTCTTTGTTTCTGTTAAAAAAGTTTGCAAATAAATAATTGTTCTTCATAAATTTAGGCCGAGATGTATTCTGCTACATGTCTTTGGTGAAATTAACCCAAATTAGGATGTATTATTTAGTCTGTAGGAAAGTTATAGAGTTCACAAACTATGGTATAGATCTGAATATTGATCAATCCTGAAGTACTGACAGCCAATCTAATTTCTTGAGGTCCAAGAATGTCAGAACAGTACAGATATCCCAAAATGACCCCTTTTTGCAAAGTAGACAGTTCAACGTATTTCATAAGAGGCATGGCAAGTTTTTTTAAGTTGTATTTTTTTGTCATAGTTTTTCAAAAATTTTAAAAATGATTTTCACAATTTTTTTTTTTTTTACATACTGTCACCAGTGCAGTACAGCGTCATCATATAACTGGCATGGCGGTGATCAGGGACACTGACTGGTGACAGTATGAAAAAAAAATATATACAATTTTTTTTTTATTATTATTATTTTTAATTCTTTATTACTTTTTTTTTTTTACTATTTTTTTTTCATATTTCACTATGACCAAAGTAGTACAATGTTACCATAGTAAGGAAGTGATCAGTATTTTTTTTTTACACAATTTGCTTATAGCAAAGAATTACTTTGCTATAAGCAAGCATTTACCTGAATGACATCGATTCATTCAGGGTTTTTTTTTTTTTTTGTGCTTAGCTGTGATTTGGCCACAGCTAATCACATGATACAGCTGGGCTGTGATTAGCCTGGCTTGTGCATGTGATCGCTGTGACCAATCACAGCTACACACACTAGTATACAATGGATGGCATGAATGAAGCCATCCATTGTATACAACTGTCATGTGACCTGCTGTGATTGGTCACAGCAGGTCACATGGTATCGGCAACGGGGCCAGTACTCAGATCTGTCATCGGCCGTGTCCGAGGTACACGGCTGGTGACTGATCGCACCGCTCTGCAGGTGTGCAAACTGCGCATGCCCGGGAGGACGCCATATGGCGTCCACCCGGAACACTAAGGGATTTTGCCGGCCGCCATTCGGCCATTGGCCGGGCGGCTAATAGTTAAGTGTCTATACACCAAGTTTAACACATGCCCTTCACCACCGACCATCAAAATAAATATCCAGTCATCCCCAATGTAATCAACACTCCCCCTTGTGCAGCTTTAATCTGATGTTTAGAAAAGCACTCACCTACTCCAATATCTCTCGCTTACACAGTATGTCATAAATGATTGAATGTGTGAACTACAGTCCTCCATTTCTTGGGCGATTATGAATTTCCAATAAGTAGGTAATATGAAAAGCCTTCAAAGGCTGCCCAAACCATTCTGCATTTGGAAAGGAACTTATGACCACATGTCGAGTAGGCTATATGCTTTCTCTGTTGGCTGTCCAACAGTAAAAAAGTATTCCTTCAATCAAATGGAATTGTTGGTGGTGGATGTCTTCAGTACATGAATATATATCTCTTGCTGTACCTGTCAGTGCTTATGATGCTTTGTCCTGCTCCTTTCACCCTTTACTGTAGCCTCCAAGTCACTTATGAACGTGGGAACAAGCTGTGAAACATTTCCTAGCAGTCCTGTTTTGGCATTTACTCCTGCTTCAGGTCTACTCTATGCACTTTTTTCTTTGCATGCTAGTTTGTTTTGCCCATTACAGTGTCCCTTTATAGTGCAAAAAGCATTTTATAGAATAAAAACTTTAACATCTTCTGTCCTCTGAATTTAAACATTAATTTCACGTTTGCCATTTTAATATAGATTACCAGTTGCAGTGTTACTTAGTTATCCACTATGGGTTTGTCACAATAAGGAAGATTTGTGCATATGTGGCCCTCCATTGCCATTTAAAGTTATTTTGCCTATGCAGGGCAGAATAAAAGGCTCTTTTTTACATAATTCTCCAGCTGACCCCCCATTCCCCCCCAGCATGATATACATTTACTTTTCACTGCTCCCTCGGGAAAAGAAAGCCTTCTATAAATTTCAGACCTATAAAGCTCACACAGAGTTACGAACCCCCATGTGACAGTGCTGGTCCACAAGCAAAGTCACATAGTAGAAGGGAAGTGACTCGTGCCCACTGTTGATGCCAAGTTTTTTGTTTCACTCTGATGAAAAGAGCACCAGAGATTGAAGGAAAAGTGACTATATTGTGCTGGGGAGCGGAGGAATTAAGTGAATCTCTGAATGGGTAAAGAAAAGAGTTTCTTTTTTACCTTGATTTTAGCATCAGCCAATGTCTTATCAGATTTAAATTTGATGCACATTTTAAAATGTATTTGTTGGCAGTCTCCCAAACAGTGAGGAACCCTGGAGGTCTTCGTATGTCACATACCACACTATGGCGTAATGCCAGTTTGCCTAAGTGCATTTATCCTGTCATGCTCAATCGTTAAATATAGGTTTGGCGGCCAGGTTTGACACCCTTGGACTGAGTCATTGTTCTCTTGCCATAATCCAGTCTTATGCACAATACATATCAGTTAAAAGCATGTGTAGGGCAATCTTTTGTAACACCGTGCGAGTCCAGCATTTCATGAAGTTTTTTTTTTTTGTTTTTTTTTGGGGGGGGGGGGGGATTTCCCAATTGATCTCCTTGGTGATCAAAAGTAACTCTGTGTCATGGTTCACTAGATTTCAGCTGTAAAAATAATTATTATAATACTATCTGGAAAAAAAAAAAGAAAAGTATAAATGTCAGATTCATTATTTATATTCAGATGCCATTAATAGCAGAATCTCTGACTGCTGCAAAGACCTTTTTACTTGTGTGACAAGGGGTGCAGCATGCCTGTTAAACAGACAGCGAGCTGTACACACAGGCCGAAAGTCAGCTGGTTCCTGCCAAACCTACCGTTTTTGTCTGATTTTTGCCTGTGTGTACCCAGCTCTATTCCTGTGATTCCTCCCCCCCTCACTTGGTTTTTCATGCATGGCCTCAATAACGAATAGGGTGGCTCGGGAAGTGGGAGTAGCCCAGGTTGTACTTACCTGTTTGCGTTTATAACTTTAGCTTTAGCTGTTTGTTTTTCTGGATCTGCTGATCATTTTTGCATGCAGTTGTTAACTAAAGATTACCTCTGCTTGTGTCTTTAACGTATACATATTTTAATGTTGTTTAGGTTTATAACCTGTTTAGTTTTAGCTGCAGTGAATTCAGTTGTCCAGTCTCAATACATTTACTACTGAAAGTATACAAACACGAAAGATTGTTTAGCATGAATGAATGTAGCCATTGCAGACAATGTCTGACTACATCTGCAAAGATCTGCTCCGAGTGCAGTAATACTCTGCACTATTCATAGGTCATGACCCATACTTTAGCTCACCATCCTTAGTCACGACACTAAGATTAATGAATGGCGTATGCGGCATATCAAGAGATGTAGAATATTCTGCATCACTGTTTTTCCTCTTGCTGCAGCTCCCATTGCATCTCCTATCCCGCTTGAGGAGAAAAGAACAGAAGAACTTCGGAGCAATCCTTTTGCCCCTTCTGCTCTTGCTGCAGATCTGATCTCACAGCTTTCTTTCAGATGTCATTTTGTGTCATTGTAAAACTTCCTAACATACAACTTATCATACTAAGGAGTTTGTTGGGTTCAACCACTTGGTGGAACAATGAGCTTGAAGTAAAACCTCATCAGATGCGCAACCTTTATGCACATATGTATATATGTATATCCCCTGGATGTCTGCTGAAAATCCCCTTCAGAACCGGATCAGCCTGGTCTGGTCACAAACCGATATGAATCCCCTTCCCCTGGACAGTTTGCAGCACCTATGGCTCCACTCCGGAATGGGCTCTGTACAGGTATCCGCTCACAAGGAAGGGAAGATGGAGATGACAGATAACCACCCTCCAGCGGTGCAGCCTCTGACGTGAGGATGTCTGACGTTCACAGAGTGACGTAACCACGAGCGGAGAACCGTGGAAGAATCCTCCTCAGCTTCCTGCTGGTGATTCTACCGTTACTGCAACCGCCTCAGCCAGCCGACGCGGCTGCTCTCACCATTTAAAACCAGTGCCCAGGGGAAGGGGAATCATATCGGTTTGTGACCAGACCAGGCTGATCCAGTTCTGAAGGGGATTTTCAGCAGACATCCAGGGGATATACATATATACATATGCGCATAAAGGTTGCGCATCTGGTCAGTGCGTATTCCTAACAATTTCACGGCACGTCACCAGGATGTTGTAAGGAGCACCTACAGTTGTGTTCAAAATAATAGCAGTCAGACATCACTAACCTGATCAATCACTGTTTTTGGTAGAAATTATATTTCTACATGGCAAATAATTTACTAGCAGGTGTAGTAGAGTAATAGAAATCCAACAGACCCAACAGTCATGACATGCATGCTGCTGATTCTGTGTAATTGAATCACTAATTGAAAGGGGCGTGTTCAAAATAATAGTAGTGTGGAGTTCTATTAGGTCATTTATTCTTTGAAAAACAGGTGGCAATTATTGCCCTTATTTAAGGAAGGAAGGCAGCAAATGTTGTACATGCTAGTTACAGTGCATTTCTCTCTGAAATTCTGAGGAAAATGGGTCGTTCCAGACATTGTTCAGAAGAACAGCATACCTTGATTAAAAAGTTGATTGGAGAGGGGAAAACATATAAAGAAGTGCAGAAAATGATAGGCTGCTCAGCTAAAATGATCGCAAATGCTTTAAAATGGCAACCAAAACCTGAAAGACGTGGAAGAAAGTGAAAAACTATCATTCGAATGGATAGAAGAACAGCCAAAATGGCAAGGACTCAGCCAACAATCAGCTCCAGGAAGATCAAAGAAGGTGTAAAGTTCCCTGTGAGTACTGTTACAATTAGAAGACGCCTATGTGAAGCCAAGCTATCTGCAAGAAGCCCCCGCAAAGTCCCACTGTTGAAAAAAAGACATGTGCTGAAGAGGTTACAATTTGCCAAAGAGCACATTGACTGGCCTAAAGAGAAATGGCGCAACATTTTGTGGACTGATGAAAGTAAGATTGTTCTTTTTGGGTCTAGTGGCCGGAGACAGTTTGTCAGACGACCCCCAAACACTGAATTCAAGCCACAGTACACTGTGAAGACAGTGAAGCATGGTGGTGCAAGCATCATGATATGGGGATGTTTCTCATACTACGGTGTTGGGCCTATTTATCGCATACCAGGGATCATGGATCAGTTTAAATACATCAGAATACTTGAAGAGGTCATGCTGCCCAAACACACCAGTAAACGTGCAACATCTTGGTTCCAGACCAACAAGATTGACGTTATGGAGTGGCCAGCCCAATCCCCGGATTTTAATCCAATAGAAATCTTGTGAGGTGACATCAAAAATGCAGTTTCTGAGGCAAAACCAAGAAATAGAGAAGAACTGTGGAATGTAGTCCAATCATCCTGGGCTGGAATACCTGATCACAGGTGCCAGAAGTTGGGTGACTCCATGCAACACAGATGTACAGCAGTTCTCAGAAACAGTGCTTATACAACCAAATATTCATTAAGTGATTCAAAGGAAAGCAAAATCTTCAAACATTTTTCAGTTTATATAATGAATGTTTGAGTTTGTAAAGAAGAATACAAACACTGCTATTTTTTTGAACAGTCTAATATTCACTTTTCTTAAAGTTTTTTAGAGGAACAACACAAATTTGATATATTTTTCTTCATGTTTTGATTTGGAATAGAATGTGTCGTGTTCCCAATGCATTTGTGTGTATGGAAATAAAAGCTATTAGAAGGATTTTGAGCTTTATTCACTTTTTTCAACACACTGCTATTATTTTGAACACAACTGTACCTGAGATCCTACTCAGATGAATCATCACTTTTAAGCACTATATATGAACTGTTTTTCAGGACTATATACAGTTATTTACACCCAGCACACTGTCAGTGCTCACTATTATCACTTTTAGGGTTTATGTCGTGCACTTTTGTCACTTTACAGTCACATCTGTGTATCAGTGCAAATTATGTGTGAATATTCAGTTGGTCATGTGATACTCTAGCGCCGCACCTCTTTGTTTTCTTGATCATTTTGAAGGTTGTTTGGTTTGCCTTTTTGCTGCTTTGGCTGCTTGTGATTTTCTAGCGCTCATTTATTTATATCTTTATTTTGAAGTAAAACCTGCCTTCAGTGCTTTGCTTCATCATACTGTTAGGAGATTTGTTCTCATGTAAGTAACCTTGTGTGATCAGACAAGTGTATGTATTAACCGCTGACATACTGGACATAGACATAAGGCACAGTCCTTTTCCTGGTGTGTCAACTGAGCCTATAGTGTGGGATGTTATGACAGGTGCTTTCGGTGAGCCATCATTTCTGCTACGTATCTCATGTGTGACGGACTCATCTATGCCAAAAAGAGTGTTTTGAAGATTGTTTAGGAATAGGGTGTGTGTGTGTGTATACACGTGTGTGTGTGTTGTAATCCTCACTGTGCACGTTGACGTGACATGTCTTTCTCTGCAGGATCAGGAGATGATCTAATGTCTATGGGACACCAACAGACACCACTGAACAGAGTTGTAAAGGAGCCAACAAGTAAAGGTGAGCATGTGCTGAATGGAAAAAGCAATAAGTTTGCTTTAGGCTTCACTCAATTCCTCTAGATCAGTGGTTCTCAAGCTTTGTGAAACCTGGTAAATACTTTCTAAAATCCTCCATGCCCCCGCTGAAGAAAAACGTTTATACTCCTAGATTCTATTATTTAACAGCTAGAATTATGTAGATAGATAGTATTACATAGAGTATACGGTGCAGCAGTCAGAACTATGTAAAGGACAGCACACCTACTACTACACATACTGTACAACAGTGAAAGTGCAAGGGTGAGGACTATGTAATAGCACAGCACAGCTTTCAGAGTGCAATGGTCAGGAGTCAAATGTCCCCTTCTGTTGGAGATTAGTGTTACTTTCACTCATCATCTCCCCCCTACGCTGGTGGTCAGCATACCCTCGCACACTGGCACATGGCGCTCCCATGCACACTGGTACTCAGTGTGCCACCTTATGCATCTGTGGTCAGCATGCCCTCCGTACTCTGATGGTCAGCATGTACCCCCCCCCTCCCCTGTACTCTGGTGTTTAGCGTATCCCTTTACCCTTATGGTCAGTGTGCCTCCCTTACCCTTGTGGTCAGTGTGCCTCCCTTACCCTGGTGGTCAGTGTGCCTCCCTTACCCTGGTGGTCAGTGTGCCTCCCTTACCCTGGTGGTCAGTGTGCCTCCCTTACCCTTGTGGTCAGTGTGCCTTCCTTACCCTGGTGGTCAGTGTGCCTCCCTTACCCTTGTGGTCAGTGCGCCTCCCTTACACTTGTGGTCAGTGTGCCTCCCTTACCCTGGTGGTCAGTGTGCCTCCCTTACCCTGGTGGTCAGTGTGCCTCCCTTACCCTGGTGGTCAGTGTGCCTCCCTTACCCTGGTGGTCAGTGTGCCTCCCTTACCCTGGTGGTTAGTGTGCCTCCCTTACCCTGGTGGTCAGTGTGCCTCCCTTACCCTGGTGGTCAGTGTGCCTCCCTTACCCTGGTGGTCAGTGTGCTTCCCTTACCCTGGTGGTCAGTGTGCCTCCCTTACCCTGGTGGTCAGTATTCTTTCCTTACACGGGTGGTCAGTGATATCCCTGCTAGCTTCTTGATATCTTTACACTGTGAAAGCTGTCAAGCTGCGACCCAGTGGGAAGCACTGTTGTGAATCATAAGATTTCTTGGTCCGGCCTCTCCATCTTTTAGTTCCATTGTGTATTATTTTATCCACATATTATAAATGTCCCAGACTTCAGGCTGCTGTACAGGTCCAGGGTTGTGATCTGTTCTTATGGCACTTGGACAGGACCAGTAGCATGGGCATGGTATGACGGTTTCACTGTATTTATACACAAGTTGTTTTGAAGGCCATGATTATACGACAATCTACACATTTTGTGTTTTTTTCCCTAGGAGTTCCTTCTTCCCTACCTGTGCCTTCCCTTTCTCCCAGGGCTTTTTCAGCATCAATTGTCTCTTTTTTTCACAGGTTGCAGAGCCACCACCTGATTCTCTATTCATATTTTTAAAAACATTTTTTGCCAGGTGGCTGTTTGGACATCTGCTGATGCATTTTTGAGCTGTAAGATGCTTCTGCTATCAACTGTTCTTCTTTTTTTTTTTTTTTTCTTTTTTTTTTTTTCAAAGCATCTGTTTACCTGAATTTGACTTGATATCAACCACTTGTAGTCCCCTGTGCAGTAGAGCTTAGACTAGGATAAGGAGAAGCACCACAAGTAGCTAGTCAGTTGTGCTGCAGTACCTGTGGGCTTACAGGGAATGTGTTGATAAGTGGAAAGAGGAGGGTGACAAAGAAGTAAGCTCATCAGTCTGCTGCTTCTCTTTTCAATGTCCAGTTACAGCATTGGGGAGGGACAAGACCTGTAAACGGTACTCAAATGCAGCAGGGAAAAATAAATCCTACCTACCAGACAGGACAGTGCTGTGTGGGTAAATTATGTAAATCTGTGGATGGACAGAAATACAGGCAAAGCAGCTCCCTTCTATGCATTTAGCAGTTTACCTGGAGTTCAGCTTTTAACACATTATAGAAATATGAATACTTTTTTGAAGATATGTCAAACAATGTCTGTGTCAGAAATAATTAGATGCATTTAGGTCATTTCAAAACTGGTAATTTCTTGCAGATGGTCTTTCAGCTGACCACCCCCTGCACTTGCCTCCAGTGCTCTTTTTAAACCTTCCATATGATGATCAGCAGGAAAAGATGTTTCAGAAGGAAGACACTGCCCCCACACATGTAAGATACTGCCTGTGAAGATTGACATTTATCCAGGTCAAAGTATAGCTAGTAGTAGCCTGTCTTTCAAATAGACTTTTTCTGTAATGTTGAAGAGGCTTGGATAAGCTACGAAACCCTCCTTGACATTACAGACCATTTCCAGTTGAGTGTGACTAACTACTACTAGCTATACCATGTAAGACAATATGGGGGGTTTGGGGTTCATTTGATAAAACGTTGCATTAGAAGGTATGTTTGTTTATTCTGTAGAAGGGTGTGCTCCATAATTTAAGAGTATATATCCTGCCCCTTTTAACATATTTGTGCTTTACAGACCAGTGCTTAGCAGGAATGTATAGTTAATTTGTATTCATTTTCTTTATTTACTATGGACAGGACTAAAGTATATTTTTTTTGTCTGTTATAGAGAAATATGGTTTGTAATATATTAACACATGCTTAAAAGACTGTTTATATTAACTTGATCTCTTTTACATACATATCTTAAAATCTCAAAAGGATTACCAGCCTAAAAACTAGGTGTCAGTACATCATTTCTTGGCAGTCGTGACTTGTTCAGTTTTACATAATACTATAATTTGTGTTTGGCAATTATAGTACTAAACAGAGGCTGCCTGTCATCTTCAGGTTACAGTTGCACCTGCAGAACTATCTGCAGAGCACTGTTCATCAACAGATTGTAGGGGGTTAATGTAGATATTTTGTATTAGTGATACAGCAAGAACTGATGTTACACAGAGTTTTCAAAGCTTTCAATCAAGTTTAAATTTCTTTACCATACATCCCAGGACACGGGGTATCTTAATATCCATTATGATAGGTTATGCTACCACCTTCAGATGATTAGACACTGGAAAAAAACCCAGAAAATCCCCATCCAGGCATAACCCCTTCCAGTTAGGCATAGTTTCAGTTTCAGTTTTGCTAGGTGACGGTCCTGTATGTGCAGTCTCTTCACTAGATCTGGGAGACGAGCTCATCTGGATCCATAGACTATGGCTAAATTTGCCAACAGCAATGGTACTTGGACCCCACTTTGGACGTGCGGGGACAGTCTGTAATATGCTCTTTCAACAATGGATCCTGCGTTAAGGGACCCTGTCTGGTGCACTGGTAGGGTGCTTTTACAGGTCCAGTGATCCCCAGACCAGGGAGTTGTGTCCTTGAAGGCTCTAGAAGTGTGACAGCCAAGGTGGGTGAAGTTTGAACCCCCCGAGGTTTGAACCCCCCCGGGGTCCTGTGACATGGACTGGTGAATGTCCGGGTTGTGGATCCCTCAGGTGCCTTTAACCTATAGTAGTAACAGTTATACCATTTAAATCCTCTGTGGTCCTGTTGCTGTAATATATATGAATTGTGCCCACTCTTGCTGTGTTCTGCTTGTGTATACTGTGTGTATGTGTATACCTCCTTGAGCGCTGCTAGGTTGCAGTGGTGTTTAGGGGCAGACTGGAACATTCTGGCATCAAAATACAGGGGCAGGATGCTTTCCTAGTGCTCCATTCCCCTTCTGTGTGGTGCAGGCACAGTGCCATTAGTGGGGTGGAGCTGAGTATCTGTCATCGTCTTGGAGAATCTCACTATGAACTGGAACTCCCAGTAGTCACTGCCTATCATGGGGGGACACAACAAGTATACAAGCTTGTTGGCTTACACACTGCATTGCTTTTTACCTTGGGGAGTGGATTCTGGTGCAAGATAGGGAGGTTCTTGCCCAGGATACAGCCTACCCAAGAAAGTGAGGGGTATAATCACAGGTGTTTTTACACATGGTCATCTCTTCTGACTCTGGACTGTTTCTCATAGAGTACATACAGCATCCACTCCCCAAGGTAAACAGCTATGCAGTGTGTAAGCCAACCAGCTTGTATACTTGTGTGTGTGTGTGTGTGTGTGTGTATGTATATGTGTGTGTGTATATATATATATATATATATACACACACAGGTGAAACTCAAAAAATTAGAATATCGTGCAAAAGTTCATTTATTTCAGTAATGCAACTTAAAAGGTGAAACTAATATATGAGATAGACTCATTACATGCAAAGCAAGATAGTTCAAGGCGTTATTTGTCATAATTGTGATGATTGTGGCTTACAGCTCATGAAAACCCCAAATCCACAATCTCAGAAAATTAGAATATTGTGAAAAGGTGCAATATTCTCGGCTCAAAGTGTCCCACTCTAATCAGCTAATTAAGCCATAAAACCTGCAAAGGGTTCCTGAGCCTTTAAATGGTCTCTCAGTCTGGTTCAGTAGGAATCACAATCATGGGAAATACTGCTGACCTGACAGTTGTGCAGAAAACCATCATTGACACCCTCCATAAGGAGGGAAAGCCTCAAAAGGTAATTGCAAAAGAAGTTGGATGTTCCCAAAGTGCTACATCAAAGCACATTAATAGAAAGTTATGTGGAAAGGAAAAGTGTGGAAGAAAAAGGTGCACAAGCAGCAGGGATGACCGCAGCCTGGAGACCATGGGATTACTGTGCTTGATTGGCCAGCAAACTCGCCTGACCTGAACCCCATAGAAAATCTATGGGGCATTGCCAAGAGTAAGATGAGACATGAGACCGAACAATGCAGAAGAGCTGAAGGCCCCTATTGAAGCATCCTGGTCTTCCATAACACCTCAGCAGTGCCACAGGCTGATAACTTCCATGCCACGCCGCATTGAGGCAGTAATTTCTGCTAAAGGGGCCCAAACCAAGTACTGAGTACATATGCATGCTTATAATTTTCAGAGGTCCGATATTGTTCTATGTACAATCCTTGTTTTATTGATTGCATGTAATATTCTAATTTTCTGAGATTGTGGATTTGGGGTTTTCATGAGCAGTAAGCCATAATCATCACAATTATGACAAATCACGGCTTGAACTATCTTGCTTTGCATGTAATGATTCTATCTCATATATTAGTTTCACCTTTTAAGTTGCATTACTGAAATAAATGAACTTTTGCACGATATTCTAATTTTTCGTGTTTCACCTGTGTGTGTGTGTATATATATATATATATATATAAGCATATTGAAATACATTTTTCACCACATGTGAATAACAACTCATGCAATCTATATACAGTATACAAAGAAACCAAAACAAATAAGTTCAGAAATTAAGTTATGTGGAATAAAATAGAATGACACGAGGAAAAAGTATTGAGCATGCTAACTGAAATTTATTTAATACTTTGTACAAAATCCTTTGCTGGCAATGTAAACTGAAGTGAACTGAAGACGGACATAGAAGCTGATGTCACTTGAATCAGTATTCATCAGTTTTTCTTAGAACAAAATGTGACTGAATGGGCTATGCCCTAAGGACCCTAAGTGGTCAGTCAAATTTCAGTACGGTAGGTATAGAAAAGAATCGCCCACCTTTTAAAATAATTAAATTTTTTTGCTTTGCAGCCTGAAATTATGACAGACACAGTTCTTGTATTATCTAGCTGTGCAACTTATAACATTCAAGTAAAAGATATAACACCAACATGTCAGAAAAACATAAAAAAAAAAAATCAAAAACAGAAACACTGAGTTGGAAAAAGGATCACCCCCTTGTATAAGTATTTTGTTGAACCAATGTCCTGATACCTTTCAGATGTAACTCTATGGTATTATCCTTTTGTTTGTGGCTTACAATCTCCAGATAATCAGCTGATATTAATGCCATGGCTTCTCCATTAGATTGTCTGCCGTATCTTTTTTGCTCTTGAAAAAGTGCATGTGCAACTTAATTGTTTGAAATAGGCAACACCTTTATTCTCCTATCTTGTTTTAAAGAAATGAAGCCCTTAATTTTTTTTTTCCCATCTCCTACATACTGCAGGATGAAGAACATTTGTTAACTGTAATGGACTTGGATGAAGAAGAATTTTTGCAACAAATCCCAGGTATAGAGGAGAACCTTCCTTCTTCAACTGATCTACACCTCATGGCAGCCTCTAAAAAGAATGCATTGTCCAGAGAACTGCTTCCCAACACAGGTGACCACTTCTAGATGGACAGCTTTTAGCAAATTCATATGTAGGCCATAAATTAAATGTTTGTGCAATAAATAGGTTTTCTATGCCACATACCACTGATCTGCAGCTTCTTATGTAATGATGTGGCAGTTTTCCATCTTCATGTTCTTTGGAAGCTGTAGAGAGCCATTCATTCTGCCACTAAGTCCAGTGTTTGCAGTGATAAAGTGACTGTCAAAGGGCTTTTGTTCACTTCTAGTGAATTTTTCATTGCCATAAAAGTTAATGAAAATGCTAAACTGTCTTGAAGCAGGTCAGAAGGAGGTCAACTGCAGGTCAAATCCACCTGTCTGTGATTTCTGAGTCATTTCAGAAGTGTCTCCAACTAATGCCATCGCCACAAGCCTAAAGCCCTTCAAAGCAGGCCCAAAGAGTGACATTCAGATGCTGCATTACTAAAAAAGTTGTTACACAGGCCCTTATACCCAGTACCACTTTCAGGAGATTGTACATATTTTCCCATTCCTCTGATTAGGTATTTTTAGTAAAAAAAAGGGCTTCTGTAAAATACTGGCTTGCTATATCAGCTTCATATAGATCCCCACTCCTGCTAGAGCAAGGTTGATACACACGTAGCAATGCAGACATGATGGGAGATCAAAATTGCAACAGCAAAGCTGTTTATTAATTTGTGCCAAAATGCCTCTAACCAATGCTAGATCCTTCATCGAGCTTAACAAATGTATAGTTGAAGGATCAGTAAAATACTGTCCATCATACACTATTTGTTAGTAAACATTTATAAACAAGGCAATTGGTATGAGAGAACAAGAACATGAAAGTGAACAGTGTTCTATTACCAGCGTAGCTGTTTAGGTACAGTATTCAGAGGCTTTTCCACATAGTATGCCAAAGGCCCTATTCCTGCTTTGTAGCTCGAAGCTCGAAAATGTTTAACATCCAAAATCCCATGTATTACCATGATGGCTGTTCACATTTAAGTACTCAAACAACTTTAAGTTCCAAAAGCTGCTTGAGCTACTTTTGAGGCACGTGTTGACCCCATAGACCTGAAGTCTATGGGGTCAAAACGTGCCTCAAAAGTAGCTCATGCAGCTTTTGGAACTTAAAGTTGTTTGAGTACTCAAATGTGAACAGCCATCATGGTAAAACTCTGAAAACAATCGTTTTTGAGTTTAAACATTTTTTTTAAACGATAGCCAGACCACCACAAACAAAATATCATAAGGGAAAGAGCTCAGAATTTTCCACGCAGGGAGAGTTACATAATAAAGCAAGGCAAATAACATGGGTCAAAGTTCAAGTCCTTAGGGGAGGGATAAATATTGAGATACAGTAAAGGTCCAAAGATCGATGGCACCAACAACATTTAAAATACAGTGAAGATCAAAAGGGCAAGATAGCCGACATTGGAATGGTCCACCCCAGCAATAGACCGGGGAGTAATAAGGAGTCAGTCAATGCCAAATCAAACGTTTTCAGGCATTAGACCCTGTTAAGAACTGGTCTCCTCCCCCTAGTTCTTTTGATTGTCTAAAACAAAAACACTTGAAGCTTAAATACACATTTAAATAGCTTGTAGTCCGCATCTTAGATGCTCATATACAATGACAAAAATACCTAAATTGAAAAGTGGGAAAAGGCCTGAAAATTGCTCTGCTCAGGTGTAAATGCAGCATAAAAGAAGAAGTCAATCTACAGTATTTCCCTGAACAGTTTCCATACCATGCACAGCATACTTGCACATTGTGACAGCGTTACCTCCTAGTCTGCTCTCCTACACTGATGCAAGGTCCTCACTTCCCCTCATCTGTGAATGAGGTATTGCCCTCACACACGGGCTCAATATTGGCCCGCCACCTGGATCGTGTTTTTTTAGCAATTTACAGGTGCCAGGCTCACTACACTGCCCGTGTGCCACAGTCAGTGTGCAATGTGAAAAAAAAAAAAATGCTAGCAGAAAGGGAAATATTTTTTTAATCTTTTAAGAAGAGAAATATAAAGTCTTTTGTGCCATAAATCTGTACCTGATAACATTTATTTAATGATTCTTTTTGATTAGTTTCACATTAAACAAAAGTTGCACTTGATTACATTTGTACTTTGTGATGTCAGCTAATATAGAAATAACTAGAACTGCATGGTGTGACGAGTGAATTGAATGTGTCACTTCTGCTTTAATTGTCCTACTTCTTCAGTTTCTGAATAACATTATAGAATAGAAAAAAGAAGTTGCTCATAGCAACAGATTCTAGTTTTTAATCCAAACATATTTTGCTGAATTGAAAATTACTTCACTACCAATTTTCAACCCTCTGTTGTAACCTTATTGTATCCGCAGAACTTCTGTATTAGCTGTAGCATGTGAGCAAGTACAGCAAGCAGTATGTCATTTTTCAATCAAGTAATTTGTATGGAAATAATTCATAGCAAGAAAAGCAATAAAATGAATACCCTGCACCCTGCAACAATACAGTGCTCAGCATAAATGAGTACACCCCAACAGATTTGTCAGAAAACCTTTACTTTCCTTATAGAATCAACATTTTCTATGGGACACTATACTACAAAATACTCCCACAAATGCGGGCCATTGATTGCAAACAAGATTTGTTAATCTGTACACAAAAATTTTCATAACAAATTCATTCAAGACCATGTTGTAAAAATGAATAAATCCCAATAAAATGTCTTAGGCTGGCCATACATTATACAATTATCTGCAGATTTTTGGTTTAGATTTACCAAAAACCATATAATAGGAGGACAAACCTAAACAACACTTTCAGTTGTATCCAATTAGGCAGGCCCTTGCACTACATAGTTGAAGGTAAATCTAAAGGAAATTGGGCAGAAAATCTGCAGATAATTGTATAATGTATGGCCAGCCTTAGGAGCAAAGCTAAATTTTAGCCAAAAAAATCCTAATTAACAAGAATTCAACAGGTGAGTCTAATTATTCATTAAACCAGTGTCCAGCAGACAGTCGATTATAAAAGGGCGTCACTTAACAAAGAAAACCTCTTCCCATTTCATGCTGTCAGCAATGACACCACATGGAAAAGGAATGTCACAAGGCCTGAGAAAGAAAATAATTTCTTTACACAAGAAAGGTGAAGTCTACAAGAAGATCAGCAAAGCTTTACTTATCAGTCAGAATAATGTAGCAAAAGTGATACAAAAATTTAACAAGGATGGAAATGCAACCATCTCACAGAGATGTTCAGGCCATCCGTGGAAGTTAACACCTCAACAGGAGCATCTTCTGATGAGAAGGGTTGAAGAAAATCGCCATGCAAGTTCACTGCAGTTAGCTAAAGAAGTAGAAAGCCAAACTGGAGTGATTTTTCCTGTGACACAATACAGCGTAGACTACAGAAGAATGGCATGCATGGGTGTCGTCCACAACGGATGCCTCTCCTAAAGCCCATACACATAAAAGCCCACCTTGAATTTTCTAGGGCCCATGCTAAAAAGAAGAAGACTACTGGGACTCTGCACTCTGGAGTGATAAGACCAAGATAAATGTTTTTGGAACTGATTGCTTCAAAATTGCATGGCGTCGCAAAGGTAAGGAGTACAAAGAAAAATGCATGGTGCCTACAGTGAAACGTGGTGGTGGCGGCAGTGTCCTTCTGTGGGGCTGCATGAGTGCTGCTGGTGTTGGGGAGCTGCATTTCATTGATGGTATCATGAATTCACAGATGTACTACTCTGTATTGAAAGAGAAGATGCTACCATCACTCTGTGCCCTTGGTCGTCATGCACTTTCCAACATGACAATGATCCAAAACAGACATTTAAGGCCACTTGCATTTCTGAAGAACAGGCTGAAAGTGATTCAGTGGACAAGTATGTTTCCTGATCTGAACCCAATCGAACACCTATGGGGAATTCTGAAGAGACACATTGAGCATCACTCACCATCCTGCATCCAGGCTTTAAAAGAGGTTGTTCTTGAAGAATGGAAAAAAAAAGATGTTGCAATTCCATGCCTAGAAGACTTGGTGCTGTCCTTACAAATCATGGAGGTCATGCAAAATACTAGATGTAGTAGTTTTTGTTGTGGGGTGTATTCATTTTTGCAACAACTAATTTGAATAAAACTGAAGATTTTGTAATCTAAGTTATATTATTAACCTTACTTTCATTTAATGAGCCAAACAAATGTTCTATAAAACTCCAGTTTTGTAAAAAGTTTGGAAACTGTTCTTGTGTTCATTGAGCTATTGATTCAAGTCTTACTTTTCCAAAGGGTTGTACTCATTTATACTGAGCACTGTATATGACCCCCAGCAACAATAGATCCCCATTCAGCAACAATAGATACACTGCAGTAACAATATACCCCCCCAACTGACACATCCCCAGCAACAATAGATACCCCCTCCACAGCATATTTCCAACTTCCCCAGTAACAGATCCACTCCAGCAACAATTGACACCCACCAGCAACAACAGATCTCTCAGCATTGAGCATCAGTAGACCCGCCAGCAACAATAGACCCCTCCCTTTACAGTAGATAACTCCTAGCAACAATTAATCCCCCACCCAGTGACAGTAGATCCCCCAGAGCACGCCTTGCCATTCCATTCATTCGGTGCTGGAACTGCATTCTCCGCATTTTCACTGAAAAAAAACTTCCTGATTAAAGGAGTTATTTTATTGATTGCCATGAGCTAAGTGTCCTCGTTTTCCTTTTCTCCTTTTTTTAAATACATTGCCTTTATTTTGATTTTAGGGATTTATTCATCAGATATACTTCAGAGCCAACCAAGGTTAGAGGATGGCCACCCCGCCACTGTAAATGGTGTTTTACAGCCAGAGTGGACTGAAGAATCTTTTCCAAGAGTTTGGACACCTAGGGACCTAGAAAACAATGATGCATTCTGTAGACTGAAAGAGATGGATGTCCAGCTAAGAGCCTTGCAGAATATGGCAGAGAGCATGGATAGAGACTTTGTCAATACCGAACTGGTAAGCAATAACACATTACAGCTAACTAGTACTGTATTTGGGGTTTAGGTCTGATAAATTTCAGCTGAGAAAGAACAGTAAGGCTTGCCAGAAGCAACCTCAATTTTGGGAGATTTGAAATGCTCGTAAATGGCATGACAACATTGAAGGTGCATAAATGTTAGCTGTTAACAGAGTTTAAGATTTTGGACATATTGTTTTATAATTTCTCTGTATAAACCACCATTTAACATACAAGGCTTGTCACCTAAAATCATGAGTTTAAAAAAAATGGCCACAAAATATTTACTGGTGTTTGCTTACTTTTGTTGAGATGTCAAACATTGAATTCCTAATTTACACTTGCAGTTTAAGGGGGTGGGGGGGTTAGTATAAACACACAGTTGAGCCTTGTTTTTCCTCCCTAACCTGCAAAGGAGATAAAGGGGGTGTACACATGCCATGGCTGGAATGTTAGGCATTGTGACACAACGCAAATTATCCCTTTATACTCAGCAAGTGGTGCCACCCATTGAGCATGAGGCGCTGACCCGAATGGGGCCACACCGCAACCTTGTGCAATGCACTTAGTTGTGCTGGAGGATTTTAGGAGTTAAAACAGGCAGTGAGGAGGTGACATAATACATCCTTACCGCCTGTCAAACACCCTTTGAAGAGTGATCTGCCACAAGTGTAACTGATTCTTAAAAGTCCAATTTATAGCCAGCGTGAAGGACAGTTGGCACTACTGATTAGAGCCTGTTCTTGCAGGAAATTTGAATTATCAGGGTCAGTGTAAGGTACAGTTAAGTCATCTAAAAGTACACAATAAAAAAAAAAATACTAAGAGCCTTAAAAACATATGGGAAGAAACATAGCAGAATGTATTTATGTGACTGTCTACCTTTGTGATTTGTTGTTATGATGGCAGCTGGTCAATACGATAGAAAATCTGGCAACTGCAATGGACCCAGACCCTAAAGAAGTCCATCGTTTTAGAGAGCCTGCTGTCCCAGGAAGTGGTAAGTGGCTTCCAGTAGAGTCTACCTAGCCTTGTGAAATAAGGGTTATCTTGTCAGCTGCTTTTTAATGTCTGGTCTTGTGGAATGTTTGTTTCAACACAAAAAAGGCTCCTACTTTGCATTCCGAGCATTTGTCCCTGGGCGTATACTACCCAAAATGTTCGCACTGCTAGGTGCCCTGTCCAGCCTCAGCGGCTGTCAGCCTTTCATAGGGTTTGACAGGCCACCGTCAGTGGGACCGGACAAGTCACCTGTTCCTCCATCGGCTAAATGCCCAGTGTGCATGGGGCCTAAAGAGGACTTATTTATTTGGAGTCTGTGAACAAGTTCCTTTGACTTTACTTGTTGTATGCTTGTCCCCACCTCTACCTATTCTGTGACACCTTGTCACCAGGACAGGAAAGAGGGGTAATCTCCCCAGTGCATACACAGACAGCAATAAGAGAATCCTTCCCAAAGTCCTACTCTTACCTTTGTCCAGATTCCTGTCTAATCAAAACTGTGCAACCCACAGGTAACTACTAATGCCTCCAGACAGCCCCTCAGTTCTTGTACACATGCATAGAAAAATGTAATGTGTTTCTATGAATAAGCCATCAAACAGTAAGGCAAATAATATGGAATGGAAATGAATGGGATACCAGGCTTTGTCTGTCTTAGTATTTCTGAGTCACAAACCAGATACAAATATATAAAGTATATTCCAAGTTGGAATTTTTCATCTCTATGCTGGTTTCAGGTCAGTAACTCAGGTATTGAAGCCAATGCATTAGCATGACAACCATGCAGCTAACATATTTATGGAGAGGTTAACATGGCAGCCTAACTGCTTGCTGCCCAGAGCCTGGGAGGCAAGCGGGTGTACCAGGATCATGGCTTCTTGTACCATAGGTTACGTTTAACTCTAAACTGATATCCTTTAACCTGTAAAAGCTTTTCAATTATTGCCTATGGACAGTTTTAATTACCGTAGTTGTTGCCATTTCACAGGCGTGTGCAATTTTACATCTTGAAATGTCTGGTATTTATTTACTTTTATATTTATTTTATATTTTAGCAACATTTGGATATTATATTGTGTTTGTGTATGCTAAAATTCATTTAAGTGTATTTTTTCCTGAAAATATGTGTTTGAGAAATGGCTGTGTAAATATTGTGTAGCATAAAAAATTGCAACAGCCACTATTTTATTCTCCAGGTCCTCTGCTTTCAGAAATGTATAATGTTTGGGAGTTCTAAGTAATTTTCTAGCAAAGAAAAAAAAAAAAAAGGTTTTAACATGTACGTGAAAAAGTTTTAAAATTGCCCATGCATGTAGGTAAGTGTTTTAAATACTGGTCTCACAATACATGCACTTTAAGTCGGCATTTAACAAGAGTTGACTAAGTCCAGGTACCAAATCGGACACATGGAGAAAAGTTCAGGAACAAACTGTTTCTTCCTCTTGAGGGAAGTTCATATTGGAGAGTCTGCAGTGCTCTGTGCTGGCCATATCTCTATACGGTAATTATAAAATTTTTTGTGTTTAGGACTGACTCCCAATGAGATGGTATTGGAGGAGCTGGCTGAGGAAGAGGAGTTTACACTGCCCAACCCCCGAACTATTAGGTTACATAAACAACCTCTAGAGGTCTTTATCAATGCAAAACCCGACACTCGTCCTCAAACAGGTACATTATAAGTTTCTGTTTTATGTGTCTTAAGATGATCACACACCCCAAGATATTTAGCATCATTGTGGGCATTGCTCATGAAAACGTGTGTGTCCCTCCCCACAGTCTCTGCAAACCCATTTCAATGGACTCCTATGCTTCTTTGCTTAGGCATTCTGCTCACATCCTCTTATAGAAAGAAAGCATACCCCTTTCTCAGGCAACTTTGAGAGCTGCGATACCATTTCAATTAGAAAATATAGACATTTATTACAACACATTTAAAATTCTATAGTAAACATACATGGATAAAATCATATAGGCCATATATTTCAACATACACAGAAGTGAAAAAAAATACTCTGATTACAGTGCTGATGGGCACGGCATTAGGAACTGTGCAGCCTTCTCATGTGATGCTTAATACAGCTCAGGGTATAAGGATCATGTTGGCACACCCTTAGAAGAGCCCGACTGGGATCTCATAGCTCCATCTTCTGTGTAGGATTGTCCTTGAGAGGCTACTATGCAGGATGGTGTCCAATATATGACTGTTGATTTATGGCTGTCAGATTACCCCTTAAATGTTGGGACAACGGATAACTCATTTTCTGTGGTCCTACAATTTTGTTCCTTCTTTGGTTTTCTCTTACAATATGATGCTCATGGATGCTACATGCTGCTCTGTTGAAATATAAGAAAGCTTGTTTTACTATAGCAATACTTTCTATGTAACATGAATTTTACCTTCATCCATATACTCCTGAGGAAGTGGATGGATTTTATGAAATGCGTAGAGAAAATTATACTATAGTGCTATACAGGCTGTAATAAGCCTACATGGTTGAGTACAATAGCGGGGAGGGATTTTGGGTGAAAGGTTTTTTTTTTACTTCTGTGTATATGTTGCATTATATGGCCTATATGAATTTATTCTGCTATGTTTTTACATTTCCAATTGTAATAAACAGCTATATTTTCTAATTTAACTGATATTGTAGATCCTATTTTTTGGTGCCAGGGTGGTCTCATTTTTGTATCCGAATTAATATTTGTAGTGTATATTAGGGGTGGTGTTACCCCCTCAGTAGCCATGTAAGTGAGGTCTTGGAGTAATTTTTTTTTAAACTCAGTTTTAATCAAATAAATGAACATGTCAATATACATGAAAGTGTGATGATGCCATAGATGGAAATGTATTGGCTAGAGACATATCTACATAGTAATTGCAGGAGTACATGAAGAGGAGGAAAGAGTAGAAAATGAAAAAAAAGTGTGGGGGGGGGGGGGGAGTTCACAAACCCAATGACCCATAAACTAACAGGGTACATAATTACAAACAGTAGATTATTGTAAAGTAACTGGTGCTCACCCATATCACCACTTCAGTCAAGGCATATTTAATCATCAAAGGCCTAGGTCAGTTCACACGTACAACACTCCAACATCAGAACATAAAGACTCGATGTAAGAACTTATTGAGGTGGCAGGTCAAAGTCTAAGTGAAGCAAGGAATCACTGCTATCCTGGTCTTGGAGTAATTTAAGTTTAGAGAGCTGCTGTCCTCATATTCCTATCCCTTGACTCAGTCTCAACCACGCCTTCAAAATGCCATATCTGCTCAAATTGCTCTTACCCATTCTGGTTCCCTGGTATAATTTATGATCCCTGCAAACCCAAATCCTAAAATTCAAACAGACCCAGGTTCAATAGACACACTGTGCATAAATCCAAATCATGTGGAGGCCTTTGTGTATGTAAGATTATGCCCAGATTACACATCTGGTTCAACTACACTCCACAACAGAGTTACTATTATGGACCTTCCTAGACATATGAGATGTCCATTCCTATGCCCTACGCCCTTCAGCCTGGTCTTGGCACATGACCTGTCTACCCTGTCAAATGTTTGTCCACGTCATCTAAAATGTCACCATAGCCCTGCAGGCACTAATTTTGTGTTGTTTAATGTAGTGTAACTACCACTGTAACCTCTGAGCTCGTATTGTATGCCCTTGTCTTAATTTCTAGAAAAACTTTTGGTAACAGTAAACTAGTGTGTGAACTAACTGTAAGGCCTCGTGTACACCAAAAGTGCAGAAAAACTTGCAGATTTCACTTGCAGATACACGACTTTAAATCAGTGTTCATGTGCATGAGTTTAATACACGTTGCACAGTGGAGTATCATCCATGGGTTCAAGGTATTCACTGCATGCGCGGGGGGGGGTGTGAGGGGGGAAGTACTGTACTCTGAGCCACACTGCACCCATCTGTCCCTGGTTGGTACCTCCTGCAGCAGGTGAACTTTGACAGTCATTGGTGACCCATGCGGTGGTGGGGGCAGTTACAAGCACCAATTTCCCTGTATGGTTTTCTATGAAGCAGCTGAAAGGCGATTCTCCTCCTCTCCTTCTTGTGAATTTCAGCTGCTTCATTGAAAAGCCATACAGGAAGATCAGTGCTTGTAACTGCCCCCACCACCATACCGATCACCCCTGACTGCCCATCAGATTTTCCTTCCTTTCTGGGTCCCCTGTGTGCTCCCCCGGCCCCACTGTGTGCTCCTTGTCCCCCCTTGTCCCTCCGCAGCACTGCTGGCTTCTCTCCTCTCCCACTGTGCGCTGCGGGGGATCTGGGAGGATGGAGAGTGGAGGAAGGAGCAAGTAAACATGCCCCTTCTTTTTATAAATGAGTAGAGTCAGTGATTGGTACCGACTCTGTCCATTCATAACTGAAGCATTGTATACTGTGTTTACGATGCTTCAGTTTATGAATGAAGAGGAGCCTCTGTCTCCTGTTCATTCATCTTCAGTGCTGCTGAGGACACAGAGAAAGTGACTGGGGAATATCTGTCCTCAGTCCCTTTCTCTGTGTCAAAGGGGAGATGCATTGTGAAGCATTATGAAAAAAAAATAAATTGTAAAAAATAAAAACAAAAAAAATTACTGACACTGTCCACTGCCCTACCTACCCTGTCCATTTTCCTCCACAAAAAAGCAATGTGAAAAAAATAATAATAAAAAAAATCAATTGTAAAAAACAATAATAAAAAAAAAAATAATAATAAAAAACTACTGACACTATCCACTGCCCCCCCGCAAATCATTGTGAGAAAAATAATACAAAAATAAATTTTAAATTTTAGAAAATAATAAAAAATAAAATTATAAAAACTTAAATAAAAAAAAAGTCAGACTCTGTCCATTGCTCTAATGACACCGTCTACTACCCTACTGACACCATCCACTGGCCCCCAAAAGCATTTTGTAAAAATGAAAGAAATAATAAAAAATTAAATTGTAAAAGAATAAAATTGTAAAAATAAAGAACTATTGGCACCATCCACTGCCCTACTGACACCATCCTGGACATACTACCCACTGCCATACACTCCGCACTCCTCTCCCTGCACATACTACCCTCCGTGGTACACTCAGCACTCTTCTCTTGCACATAATACTCACTGCCATACACTCTACAGTCCTCTTCTGCACATACCACCCACCGCTATCTACTTCACACGCCATTCCTACACATACTACCCACCGCCGTACACTCAGCACTCCTCTCCTACACATACTACCCGCCGCCATACACTCAGCACTCCTCTCCTACACATACCACCCACTGCTATCTACTCCACACGCCTTTCCTACACATACTACCCACCGCCGTACACTCAGCACTCCTCTTCTACACATACTATCCACCGCCATACACTCAGCACTCCCCTCCTACACATACCACCCACCGCCATACACTCAGCACTCCTCTCCTACACATACTACCCACCGCCATACACTCAGCACTCCTCTCCTACACATACCACCCACCGCCATACACTCAGCACTCCTCTCCTACACATACCACCCACCGCCATACACTCAGCACTCCCCTCCTACACATACCACCCACCGCCATACACTCAGCACTCCTCTCCTACACATACCACCCACCGCCATACACTCAGCACTTCTCTCCTGCATATGATACTCACCTCCATACACTCTGCATTCCTCTCCTGCACATTACACCCGCCGCCATACACTCCACACCCCTCTCCTGCACATACCACCCATTGCAGTACATTCCGCACTATACATTCCCTGTTTAACACAACTGCATTCTGCACTATGTAAGTCATCTCAGATTCTATCTAACCACATCCCCTTTAAGCCACGCCGCATTTTTATTTTTTATCAATGCCTAGGGCCCACTTTTGATCTTGCACACAGGCCCGCTGATTTGAAGATATGCCCCTGACGTTGCATATTCCTACGCAGGAAAAATCTGCATGTGATGCTAGTGTTCTGGTGTGAAAAGGGCACATAGAAAACAATTGTTTTATTTGTGTCCTTGTAAAAGGCGTGCAGAAAAACTTGCGTGTTTGCACATGGTGTTGACAAGGCCAGAAGGATTTATTAAACTCTTTTTAACCATCATTAGCTCGCATCTGTGTTTTCTGGTTTGCTAGTTTCTGGTCCTCATTGAAAACAAGCAGGGAAAGGAATATGCAAGCTCTGTTGCCCATTTAAGAACAACTTGCAACAATTATACAACAAATGGGTTATGGCACAATTGATGCAAAATATGGTGTTGGTCAAAGAAACCTAAAATCTAAGACATTCACTGGCTTCCTGCATAGATGCACATACAATGTAATGTGTTGTACAATTTTACCATAATCAGATTTTTACACCTGGGTGAATTTGTTTTATGTGTTTCTGTTTTTTATTGTATGTGAGCATTGATCTGTAAATTGCAGATGTCACCTCATACGACTTAGTACAAGGTGTCCCTGGGGAGTAATTGAGTAACTGTTTCTGGATGTCTCTGGGTCACCTAGCAATGAGAAGTTGTGTATTAAGATCAGGTTCATTCCTACACGGGAGAGACTGTGAGCTCAGATCACTAACACGGATCATAACTAACACCTTCATCTTGTTCCAGATCATCAGCAATACAAACGCAACATAAAGAAAAGGTAAGAGAATTCCTCTAGGCTATGACTTGAGCCTCATTTTATATCTGTCTTTGACATTTTTTTTTATAAAACCACATTTTATCTAATAAATGTTTTCAATAATTTTGTGTATTTTTTTTTAAGATTTCTCTTAGCTGGCAAACATATACATCTTGGCATTAATATGCCATTTGAGTGTCTTTCTCTCCTTCTAACATTATAGATTATGAGAAAGTGCTTTTAAGTGCATATTTGTCCTGGAGATTCAGATACAGATAATGTTTGTAGCAGATTCAAGTTGAGGATTGTGTATTCTCGCTCACCTTATGCTACTCCTAAATAGGAAATTATTGTTTAAATTTTAGTCTTGAAGTGATGTATATTCCATTATTTATTAGGAACTGCACTTGACGGTATGTACTAAAACAGTAACCTACCTACTTACCATTTTGACAATAACCTGTTGAACTTAATGAAAGCTTGTGTGTTCTATGAACTTTTTCAGCCTATTATCATTAAGGACCGTTATCCACTGTTGGAGTCTAGGAGGTGATTCGCTCTTCCAACATATAGTCGTTTGCTTCCATGCCAAACTATTTAATCAAAATCCTGTTCCCCAGTATATATCCTAACATTGACAGTATCAGATCCTTTGACTTGGATGCAATTTTTTTACATACTGGCAAAAACCCAGAAAATTATATTTTTTAACTCAATCTCAACCAATTTGCTTTCAGTAAGATAGGCCTTTTCAATTTATAGTTGTTAGTTGATTTATGGACATTGTAACTTGCATGCTCACCCTGAAATAGAACACATGTGACCCTTAATTACTGAGCCCTGAACCCAATTTTAGAGAAATCATTGTTCCATATCTTGCATTGTTAAGCATTATAAACACTGCTCGAAAACGTAAAGGAACACTTTGAAAACACATCAGGTCTCAATGGGGAAAAATATAATGCTGGATATCTATACTGATATGGACTGGGTAATGTGTTAGGAACGTAAGGATGCCCCATCATTTGATGGAAATGAAAGTGATCAACCTACAGAGGTCTGAATTCATAGACACCCCAAAAATCAAAGTGAAAAATTGATGCAGCAGGCTAGTCCGTTTTGCTGAAATTTCATTGCAGCATCTCAAAATGGTACTCAGTAGTTTGTATAGCCCCCACATGCTTGTATGTATGCCTAACAACATGGGGTATTTCCTCCCAGATCTGGATCAGGGCATCATTGAGCTCCTGGACAGTCCGAGGTGCAACCTGGCAGTGTCGGATGGACAAAAACGTGATATCCCAGATGTGTTCTAATGGATTTAGGTCAGGCGAGCTTGGGAGACATTCAGTGGTATCAATTCCTTCATCCTCCAGGAACTGCCTGCATACTCTTGCCACATTAGGCTGGGCATTGTCGTGCACCAGGAGGAACCCAGGACCCACTGCACCAGTGTAGGGTCTGACAAGGAGTCCAAGGATTTCATCCCGATACCTAATGGCAGTCTGGGTGCCATTGCTTAGCCTGTAGAGGTCTGTGCGTCTCTCCATGGATATGCCTCCCCAGACCATCACTGACCCACCACCAAAACGGTCATGCTGAATGATGTTCTGGGCAGCATAACGTTCTCCACAGCTTCTCCAGACCCTTTCACGTCTGTCACATGTGCTTAGGGTGAACCTGCTCTCATCTGTAAAGAGCACAGAGTGCCAGTGGCGGACCTTCCAATTCTGGTGTTCAATGGCAAATGCCAATAGAGCTCTATGGTGCCGGGCAGTAAGCACAGGGCCCACTAGAGGACATCGGGCCCTCAGGCCACCCTCATGAAGTCTGCTTTTGATTGTTTGGTCAGAGACATTCACACCAGTGGCCTGGTGGCGGTCATTTTGTAGGGCTCTGGCAGTGCTCATCCTGTTCCTCCATGCACAAAGGAGCAGATACTGGTCCTGCTGATGGGTTAAGGACCTTCTATGGCCCTGTCAAGCTCTCCTAGATTAACTATCTGTCTCCTGGAATCTCCTCCATGCTCTTGAAACTGTGCTGGGAGACAAAGCAAACCTTCTAGTAATGGCACCTATTGATGTGCCATCCTGGAGGAGTTGGACTGCCTGTGCAACCTCTGTAGGGTATCGCCTCATGCTACCAGTACTAACACTGACCCTAGCCAAATGCAAAACTAGTGAAAAGCACTAAGAAAAGATGAGTATGGAAAAAAATATCAGTGGTCTCCGCCGTAAAACCATTCTTGTTTTGGGGAGTCATCTCATTGTTGCCCATCTAGTGCACCTGTTGTTAATTTCATTAACACCAAAGCAGCTGAAACTGACCCCCTCTGCTACTTAACTGACCAGATCAATATCCCAGGAGTTTAATTGACTTCATGCTATGCTCTGGTTAAAAAGTGTTCCTTTAATTTTTTTGAGCAGTGTATATATACACTATTTTGCCAAAAGTACGGGAACACCTCTCCAAATCATTGAATTCAAGTGTGGTACAGGTCTTTAGCTATTGACTTTGCAGTAGGTTGGTGACTTCTGCGCCATTATGTGTTTCAGCATTCGCTGACCCCGCTCTGTCATTTTATGTGGCCTACCACTTCATGGCTGAGTTGCTGTTGTTCCCAGTTGCTTTCACTTTGTTAAGCCATGGACTCCAGTCGACCTCTGAAGGTATGCTGTGGTATTTGACACCAAGCCGTCAGTGGCAGATCCTTTAAGTCATGTTAGTTGCGAGGTGGGGCCTCCATAGATCGGACCTGTTTTCCAGCACATTCCACAGATGCTTGTTTGGATTGAGATCTGGAGAATTCGGAGGCCAAGTCCACACATTGAACTCTTTATTGCGTTCCTCAAACCATTCTTTGAATTCATCAGACCAGGCCACCTTCTTCCATTGTTCCGTGGTCTGGTTCTGATGCTCATGTGCCTTACAGTAGCTCTTTTTTTGGATCAGACTACATGGGTTAGCCTTCGCTCCTCATGTTTTTCTTCCTTGGATCACTTTTGGCAGGTCCTGACCACTGCAGATCAGGAACATGTGACAAGAGTTGCAGTGTTACAGATACTCTGACCCAGTCATCTATCCATTACAATTTGGCGCTTTTCAAAGTTACTCAGATCTTTACACTATCCCGTTTTTTCGGCTTTCAACACACCATCTTCAGGGACAACATGTTCACTTGCTGCCTAATATATCCCGCCCATTCCATCCACGAAAGTTAACACCTTGACAGGAGTGTCTTCTGATGGGAAAGTTGAAGAAAATCACCATGCAAGTTCACTGCAGTTAGCTATTACTCTATACTCTGGAGTGATGAGACCAAGATAAATGTTTTGGAACTGATGGCTTCAAAACTGTATGGAGTCGCAAAGGTGAGAAGTACAAAGAAAAATGTATGGTGCCTACAGTGAAGCATGGTGGTGGCAGTGTCCTTCTGTGGGGTTGCATGAGTGCTGCTGGTGTCGGGGAGCTGCATTTCATTGATGGTATCATGAATTCACAGATCTACTGCTCTATATTGAAAGAGAAGATGCTACCATCACTCTGTGCCCTTGGTCGGCATGCACTTTTCCAACTTGACAATGATACAAAACACACATCTAAGGCCACTGTTACATTTCTTAAGAAAAACAGGGTGCAAGTGATTCAGTGGACAAGTATGTCTCCTGATCTGAACCCAATCAAACACCTATGGGGAATTCTGAAGAGACAAGTTGAGCATCACTCACCATCCAGGATCCAGGCTTTTAAAAGAAGTCATTCTTGAAGAATGGAAAAAGATTGATGTTGCAATATGTCACCAAGTTGTTCAATCCATTCCTAGCACACTTGGTGTTGTCCTTACAAATCATGGAGGTCAAGCAAAATACTAGATGGAGGCGTATTTATTTTTTCATCAACTAATTTGAGTATCTGAAGATTTTGTAATCTAAGTTATATAATTACCTTACTTTCCTGTAATGAGCTGAACAAAGGTGCTATAAAACTCAATTTTATCAAAAGTTCATTTATTTCAGTAATGCAACTTAAAAGGTGAGACTAATATATGAGATAGACTCATTACATGCAAAGCAATATAGTTCAAGCCGTGATTTGTCATAATTGTGATGATCATGACTTACAGCTCATGAAAACCCCAAATCCACAATCTCAGAAAATTAGAATATTGTGAAAAGGTGCAATATTCTCGGCTCAAAGTGTCCCACTCTAATCAGCTAATTAAGCCATAACACCTGCAAAGGGTTCCTGAGCCTTTAAATGGTCTCTCAGTCTGGTTCAGTAGGAATCACAATCATGGGAAAGACTGCTGACCTGACAGTTGTGCAGAAAACCATCATTGACACCCTCCATAAGGAGGGAAAGCCTCAAAAGGTAATTGCAAAAGAAGTTGGATGTTCCCAAAGTGCTGTATCAAAGCACATTAATAGAACGTTGTGTGGAAGAAAAAGGTGCAAAAGCAGCAGGGATGACCGCAGCCTGGAGAGGATTGTCAGGAAAAGGCCATTCAAAAGTGTTGGGGACTTTCACAAGGAGTGGACTGAGGCTGGAGTCAGTGCATCAAGAGCCACCACACACAGGCGGATCCTGGACATGGGCTTCAAATGACGTATTCCTCTTGTCAAGCTGCTCCTGAACAAAAAAAAATGTCAGAAGCGTCTTACCTGGGCTAAAGAAAAACAGGACCTGGTCTGTTGCTCAGTGGTCCAAAGCCCTCTTTTCTGATGAGAGCAACTTTTGCATCTCATTTGGAAACCAAGAACCCAGAGTATGGAGGAAGAATGGAGAGGCACACACTGCAAGATGTTTGAAGTCCAGTGTGAAGTTTCCACTGTCTGTGTTGATTTGGGGAGCCATGTCATCTGCTGGTGTTGGTCCACTGTGCTTCATTAGGTCCAGGGTCAACGCAGCTGTCTACCAGGAGATTTTTGAGCACTTCATGCTTCCTTCCGCAGACGAGCTTTATGGGGATGCTGACTTCATTTTCCAGCAGGACTTGGCACCTGCCCACACTGCCAAAAGCACCAAAACCTGGTTCAATGACCGTGGGATTACTGTGCTTGATTGGCCAGCAAACTCGCCTGACCTGAACCCCATAGGGAACCTATGGGGCATTGCCAAGAGAAAGATGAGAGACATGAGACTGAACAATGCAGAAGAGCTGAAGGCCGCTATTGAAGCATCCTGGTCTTCCAAAACACCTCAGCAGTGCCACAGGCTGATAGCTTCCATGCCACGCCGCATTGAGGCAGTAATTGCTGCAAAAGGGGCCCAAACCAAGTAATATGCATGCTAATACTTTTAGAGGTCCGATATTGTTCTATGTACAATCCTTGTTTTATTGATTGCATGTAATATTCTAATTTTCTGAGATTGTGGATTTGGGGTTTTCATGAGCTGTAAGCCATAATCATCACAATTATGACAAATCATGGTTTGAACTATCTTGCTTTGCATGTAATGAGTCTATCTCATATATTAGTTTCACCTTTTAAGTTGCATTACTGAAATAAATGAACTTTTGCATGATATTCTAATTTTTCGAGTTTCACCTGTATATCTGTCAGACAAAGCAAGTACATCCCCTGCACCAAAGGTGAAGGCAGACAATGCACTCATCAAATGACTAGATACTTGTATTAGGAAGGAAAGGAAAAAAAATAAAAGGGGGGGGGTGGTGTAATAGTAGACACGAGGGTTCCAAAATAAAGGAAAAAGGGGTATCAATACTGTTGAACAAAAACCTTAATTGAATGAGCTGTGAAGTAGACCTAAATGAAGAAGTAAGGACGGAGTAAACTAGGAAGAAGCCTCTAAAGGAGTAAGAGAAGGAAGGGTCCCATCCCAAGTGTCATTCAGCTCAGACCTTATTAATGAGAGAGTTGATTGTGGAGCTTCTCTGATGAGGAGTAATGTAGCCATATAAACCATAATTTATTTGATGCAGCAAAGGTTTCCAACATGTTCCTTCCACAGAAATTGATGAAATGATTGACTTCTGTCAAGTGAGGACTACCACACACTGATTGAAATTCAGCCGGTTCAGCAGGGACAGGGACTGGCTGAGTTGAGGTCAGTGTACGACAGTCTTTAGGCTCTGAAGGAAGCATTCAGTTCTTCAATGTGTCAAATGCTTATTGGGAAATAGTTAAATTAAACCTGTCCATCAGATCACTGCCCTGGAGATTGCTTACAACACTTGGCTGCTCCCACCAAAGCCTAATCAAATGGACTGGCTTTGAGAACACATCCTTTTAAATGAACAGTAAAGTGTCTGTTCCTGGATTTGTAAGCAAGGGAGTTATTCACTTTTTATATATTTATTACTTGCCAATAATGGCCAAAGATGGTATGTTTCATGTGAGCTGCACTGAGCTGACTCGATTTTTCAGCAGTACTGTAAGTGAGCAGCTCCAGATGACCGGGCTCAGCGACATTGCCGACATTCTGACTGATCTCATAGATGGAGGGGTGTCTGCTTCAGAACTTGGACTGACTGAAACACAAGCACAGGCCATTTCCACGTAAGAACCGTTTACTATGTCACCAAGAAAGTGAAAAAAATGTATGTACTTCCCTGATCATGATTATTACTGATCTGATTAAACTGTCTTAAGAAGAGATTTTCCCTCCTCTGGAGAGATTTACTCCACTTCCTGTTGTATCTATGGGATAGAGAGTGAAGGGGAATCTCCTCAATGACACACAGAAGAAAAAAAAAACTGACAGTGATTTTACCTGATCCCTATTCTGTCTATACAATGTAAAAAGTTTCAGCTTTTAGAAATATTTTATTGCATTTTCATAATGGATTTTCCACACCATATGTACTTACAAACTGCTGGACAGGTTTTACTTGCACAGAATATTTTGGGTTTGTTAACACCATGTGCAGAGATGTGCGTTTATCTAGTGTAGGTCTCTGCAAAGACATAAAGAAAACAATTGTTTTCTGTGTGTCCTGTTTGCACCACAATGCTGGTGTCATGCAAGTTTTTTTTCCTGCACAGAAAAATGCATATATATTGCATATTTCTGCACAGAAAAAAACACGCACATGACAATAGTGATCAACACACATAAAATATGTTTTCTTTTTGCCCTTGCAGATAGAGATGCAGAAACACACATAGGTCTCTGTTTATGGTGTGAATGAGGCCTTAAACTGGCCTGGTATTTTTTTTTTAGTAAGGTGGATGGAGAAATCCCCCTCACTGAAATTATGTATTCTGACAGTGGTTCCCATTGCTGTCAGAAAACATTGGTCAGCGACTGCAACCGATTGGCTACAGCTACTGATTGAGCAAGTTTTTCCTACATGTTCCTTCACCAGGAATCGATCTGTCGAGTGGGCATGGCCACACACTGATCAAAACTCGGCCAGTCCATGCTAATCCAGCTGAATTTTGATCAATGTATGGCCAGATTTACTCTCAGCCAACACTGTCTCATTTACTGAAAGGGGTTATTTAAAGGCACATCAGCTGCTTTGTACTCACAGGAAAAGGAGTCAAAATACTTCAAAGAAAAGCCAGAAGGACAGAGCAGAGCTGCGGATGTGGATGAAGAAGAAACAGAGGGAGCGCCTGGCAGAATACAGGAAGAAGTTGGAAGAATTGAGAGAGAGAGAACACAAGCCATTCCATCCACACCACCAAGCTGTACGTGAAATGAGATTTTCTCTTGTTGCTCTCCTTTAGGCTGCATTCACACTTGAGCATTTTGTGGCTCGGAGATGCTCAACAAACAAATCACATTCATTTCAATGGCCCCCTTTCACATCTGAGCATGAATAGGGGGTCATTGAAATGAATGGGATTTTTCTTGTTGAGTCTCTGAGCTTCAAACTAAGAAACACTCAGGTGTGAATGCAGCCTTACTTCTTTGTCTTGTCTCTGGTCACCTATGAAGAAGGGTTACTATGTCTTTCCTGCTGGTTCACAGTATTTCACCAGCTGGCAGAGGATACTATATTTTCATAAGCAGCCAGAGGCTAACATAACATGTAGTGCGTTATCTACAACACATTTACACACACATAGGACAATACTGTCTTCCCAATTGACTGCAGAGTAAACAGATATGTTAAAATACGGATTTTTTATTTTTTTTTGTTTGTTCCCAACTTTCCTTTTTGTAAACGCTTATAACATTTTTTCAAACCGATCATTTTTTCAGTTGTTAATAGCAGTATGCAAACTCCCTGTAGTGTTCAATTATATAAAGCATCAATTATCCCAAGACTGTAATCATGGATGCCAATGCATAAGGTCATAGGAAGAAAATTTATATATATATATATATATATATATATATATATATATAGAGTATATATGTTAACGGTGCACAATAGGTACTGTTTATACACTTCCTCACCCTATGTGAAGTGGAGGAGTGTGTTGAATTGTGTCACTTCATCTACTTATCTACATAGCTACAACACAGCTGCTAGGTGGAGACTCATCCATTATTTATGACTTGATTTTGTTCACCGAGAAAATGCAATTTGGTAATAAAAGTATATGCTTGTTTTTTTTTTCAACGTTCGTTTTAGAGGGAACCCGTCATAATGTTGACTTGTTTAAAGGTGCAAGCTCTGGGGTCCCATTCTTATCTTTGCTTGATGTAAAGTCTATTGAAGAAATACTTAAACATGGAAATTGGTTTTATTGTTTTTCCCTTTTTATAACAGTAAGTGCTTGTCCCTTTCAGAACACGTTGGTTTCCTCAAAATCAATATGGCAAACCCAGAGATTGAAAAATGAGAAGGACCGGTAAGTCAGGCCTTCATTTACTCCAGTTTACTCATTTAGATAGCTCTGACATCAACCCCCCTGTCCCCTAGAAGCTGACCGTTTAACTTCCCTAGACATATCGATTGTCTTCAGCATTTTGGGGTTTATACAAGTTATCTGTCAGGGCTCCCGGGTGTGACCAGAGGTGTGTGACTGACGCAGGGAAACGCAGACTTCAGATATGTTATAAACAATGTAATTTATTAACACTAACCATACAAACATAAACGCAGTGCAATACTAAAACATAACACAGTGCAAACAAACCAAACCACCCACAGATAACAGTACATACAATGCAAGCGTCGTCAGGCAGGCCGGGTCAATATCAGTCGGGCAGGTAGGTCCAGGGGGAGCAAGCGGAGAATGGTCGGGGTCACAGGCCAGGTTCAGCAGGTAGCGGGCAGCGTGGTACAGAGGGTCAGGCAGAGGAGAATGGTCAGACAAGCCAGGGATCAGAGCAGGGTCAGCAGAGAATCAGACAGGAACAGAGAGCAGGAACAGGATACAGGGCCCAAGAGAAACACCACACCAAGGCAGAGTCTGCAGGTCTGAATGTCCCTTAAATAAACCAGTATAATTAGTTCCAGGTGTTTGACTGGCTGCAAGGTTGAGTCTCTGATTGCTGGGAGCACCCGCTGGCCAGCCCTGGTACTGCAGCTCATAAGGCAGCTGAGTCCCACTATTGCTGGCCAGTCCATTCCTGACAGTATCCCCCCCTCAAGTCCTAGCTGGGCAAAATGTTCCACCGCCCGGGTCTGGTAACTGGCGGGATATCAAAGACTGGCACACCGGGCAGGACTCCGGGCAGAGGCACACCGGGCAGGACTCCGGGCAGCGGCACATCGGGCTGGACTCCGGGCAGAGGCACATCGGGCTGGACTCCGGGCAGAGGCACATCGGGCTGGACTCCGGGCAGAGGCACATCGGGCTGGACTCCGGGCAGAGGCACATCGGGCAGAGGCACACCGGGCTGGACTCCGGGCAGAGGCACATCGGGCTGGACTCCGGGCAGAGGCACATCGGGCTGGACTCCGGGCAGAGGCACATCGGGCTGGACTCCAGGCAGAGGCACATCGGGCAGAGGCACACCGGGCTGGACTCCGGGCAGAGGCACATCGGGCTGGACTCCGGGCAGAGGCACATCGGGCTGGACTCCAGGCAGAGGCACATCGGGCAGAGGCACACCGGGCTGGACTCCGGGCAGAGGCACACCGGGCTGGACTCCGGGCAGAGGCACATCGGGCAGGACTCCGGGCAGAGGCACATCGGGCAGGACTCCGGGCAGAGGCACATCGGGCAGGACTCCGGGCAGAGGCACATCGGGCAGGACTCCGGGCAGAGGCACATCGGGCAGGACTCCGGGCAGAGGCACATCGGATTACCAGGCGAAGCAGCAGGCAGCGGGCCACCAGGCGGAGCAGCAGGCAGCGGGCCCCCAGGCGGGGCAGCAGGCACCGGGCCCCCAGGCGGAGCAACAGGCACCGGGCCCCCGGGCGGAGCAGCAGGCACCGGGCCCCCGGGCGGAGCAGCAGGCACCGGGCCCCCGGGCGGGGCGTCAGGCACCGGGCCCCCGGGCGGGGCGACAGGCACCGGGCCCCCAGGAGGGGCGACGGGCGTCGGGCCCCCGGGCGGGGCGACAGGCGTCGGGCCCCCGGGCGGGGCGACAGGCGTCGGGCCCCCGGGCGGGGCAACAGGCATCGGGCCCCCGGGCGGGGCAACAGGCATCGGGCCCCCGGGCAGAGCGGCGGGCGCCGGACCCCCAGGCGGAGCGACAGGTCTCGGGCCCTCAGGCGGAGCGGCGGGCGCCGGACCCCCAGGCGGAGCGACAGGTCTCGGGCCCTCAGGCTGAGCGGCGGGCGCCGGACCCCCAGGCGGAGCGACAGGTCTCGGGCCCTCAGGCGGAGCGGCGGGCGCCGGACCCCCAGGCGGAGCGACAGGTCTCGGGCCCTCAGGCGGAGCGGCGGGCGCCGGACCCCCAGATGGAGCGACAGGTCTCGGGCCCTCAGGCGGAGCGACAGGTCTCAGGCCCCCAGGCGGGGCGGCGGGCGCCGGACCCCCAGGCGGAGCGACAGGTCTCGGGCCCCCAGGCGAAGCGGCGGGCACCGAGTCACCAGGCACGACAGTGGGCTCCGAGTCAACTGGCATGACCAAGGGCACTGGGGCAGACATTGAATCGTCTGGCTGGACAGCGGGCATCGGGTCACCAGGCATCAGGTCATTTGGCTCGACAGCGGGCACCGCGTCATCTGGCAAGGCAGTGGGCTCCGAGTCAACAGGCACGACAGTGGGCACCGGGTCATCAGGTACCGGATTGTCTGGCTCGACAGCGGGCATCGGGTCACCAGGTATGACAGCGGGCACTGGGTCACCAGGCATCAGGTCATTTGGCTTGCCAGCGGGCACCGCATCATCTGGCAAGGCAGTGGGCACCGGGTCACCAGGCATTGGGTCGTCTGGCTCGACAGCGGGCATCGGGTCACCAGGTATGACAGCGGGCACTGGGTCACCAGGCATCAGGTCATTTGGCTCGCCAGCGGGCACCGCGTCATCTGGCAAGGCAGTGGGCACCGAGTCACCAGGTACGACAGCGTGCTCTGAGTCAATTGGCACGACAGCAGGCACCAGATCAGGTACCGGATCATCTGGATCAACAGCGGGCATCGAGTCAACTGGCCTAATAGGATCGTCAGACTGGATCAGTTCATCATGCTGGGTAGAGGCATCAGGCTGAATGCCGGCGTCCGGCTGAGTAGAGGCTTCAGGCTGAGTAGAGGCTTCAGGCTGAGTAGAGGCATCAGGCCGAGTAGAGGCATCAGGCCGAGTAGAGGCATCAGGCCGAGTAGAGGCATCAGGCCGAGTAGAGGCATCAGGCCGAGTAGAGGCATTAGGCCGAGTAGAGGCTTCAGGCCGAGTAGAGGCTTCAGGCCGAGTAGAGGCTTCAGGCCGAGTAGAGGCTTCAGGCTGAACCACGGAAGGCAGGTTCACCGGTTTGGATACTGGCAGGATGGTATTGGTTGGAAAGAATTTTCGCTTTTTTCTGGTTTTAACTACTGGAGCACTGCAAGTAAACGCATGTCTGCAAACGAATGGAGCAGCTGGAGACAGAGAAGAGCTGGAGGATGGAACAGGGGAAGGAACAGTCTCTACAGAGGGCTTTTTTACAGGGTTAAAGGCAGGATAGGTGCAGCGAGTGGGAACAGGGGACTGACATGCGGTAGATAGCAGGGCAGGAGGAGCTGTTGGGAATGCAGGAATAGAGCTTTGAGGAAATAGATTAGAAGCAGGACTGGGTCTTTGTAAGCTGACTGAGGCTGGGTGCAACAAGTCTGTCCATGTCTGCAGTATGGGTTGAACAAAGCTGAGCTTACACAAAGCCTGTCTGGTCAATGACTGCACTGCGTTTATACAATCTCTTAGTGTCTGTGGTGAACATGTGGAATAACGCTCCAGAAAGTAACCCACATCATCCTCTAATAACCACACCAGGGACTCTACCTGGTCTGCACTAAATGGTGGCAAAAATGTATCCCTGCATTCGGGGGTACCAGATGAAACCAACTCAGCACAAACCTCAATCAAAGGCTGCACCTCAGAGAACTCTGTGCCCTGATCTACTAGAACATGAGCGAGCCGTATACATTCTAGCAGTTCATCCCGGGTATACTCCTTCAGAGTTTGATAAGCATACTCCCTGTCATCAAACACTAGCAGATATAAATACGCAACCTCATCCAGATCCATCCTTCCCATCAACAAGCCAAGATGGCTTCCCTGTGCAGCCACTTCTGGTCAGGATTGGCCTTGGTGTAATGTCAGGGCTCCCGGGTATGACCAGAGGTGTGTGACTGACGCAGGGAAACGCAGACTTCAGATATGTTATAAACAATGTAATTTATTAACACTAACCATACAAACATAAACGCAGTGCAATACTAAACATAATACAGTGCAAACAAACCAACCAACCACCCACAGATAACAGTACATACAATGCAAGCGTCGTCAGGCAGGCCGGGTCAATATCAGTCGGGTAGGTAGGTACAGGGGGAGCAAGCGGAGAATGGTCGGGGTCACAGGCCAGGTTCAGCAGGTAGCGGGCAGCGTGGTACAGAGGGTCAGGCAGAGGAGAATGGTCAGACAAGCCAGGGATCAGAGCAGGGTCAGCAGAGAATCAGACAGGAACAGAGAGCAGGAACAGGATACAGGGCCCAAGAGAAACACAACACCAAGGCAGAGTCTGCAGGTCTGAATGTCCCTTAAATACACCAGTATAATTAGTTCCAGGTGTTTGACTGGCTGCAAGGTTGAGTCTCTGATTGCTGGGAGCACCCGCTGGCCAGCCCTGGTACTGCAGCTCATAAGGCAGCTGAGTCCCACTATTGCTGGCCAGTCCATTCCTGACACTGACGCAGGGAAACGCAGACTTCAGATAAGTTATAAACAATGTAATTTATTAACACTAACAACACATAAACGCAGTGCAATACTAAAACATAACACAGTGCAAACAAACCAAACCACCCACAGATAACAGTACATACAATGCAAGCGTCGTCAGGCAGGCCGGGTCAATATCAATCGGGCAGGTAGGTACAGGGGGAGCAAGCGGAGAATGGTCGGGGTCACAAGCCAGGTTCAGCAGGTAGCGGGCAGCGTGGTACAGAGGGTCAGGCAGAGGAGAATGGTCAGACAAGCCAGGGATCAGAGCAGGGTCAGCAGAGAATCAGGCAGGAACAGGATACAGGGCCCACAACACCAAGGCAGAGTCTGCAGGTCTGAATGTCCCTTAAATACACCAGTATAATTAGTTCCAGGTGTTTGACTGGCTGCAAGGTTGAGTCTCTGATTGCTGGGAGCACCCGCTGGCCAGCCCTGGTACTGCAGCTCATAAGGCAGGTGAGTCCCACTATTGCTGGCCAGTCCATTCCTGACATTATCTTTCCAGAAGGAAATGTATGCAAAGAGAGAGTTTACAAACCCAATGCAGATAGTATTCTTCTTGGACGCTAAACCCAGTATCTTAGTGCGGTAAGACAACGGTGGCACCTTTAAACCATGGTTCACTCTTGTTTGGTGTAGTCTATGCTGCCTGTAGACATTGCTTAGATTGTAGAACTAAGAAACGTGCTGATAAATAGTAAGGAAAGTTTACTAATTCTGCCACACAAAAAGACACTGTAAGCTGTGGAACAGATGTATTATGGGAATTCAGTGTGATTAATGACTTCCCCCTGTGCTGGTTAAAAAAATGACCTTACTCTTATTTATATTCATTTATATCACTGTCTGTGTACCCAAAATTTTACAGCTGTCACCAGAATAGTAGGTGAGTGGAAATCCTCCAATGGGGACGCCTGCTCCTGTATCAGCTGTCTTAGAAGGGATTTCCTCTCAACCTCCTGTTGTGTCTCCAGGACAGAATGTGAAAGGAAATCTCCTCAATGGGATGCAGACAACATCAGAGTTCACAGGGTTTTCTTTATCATTCATTACTTCATCTGATTCCAAATAAAAATGTTTTGTTTTTAGATGTATGTTGGATTTAGTTGGCTGTGGTCCACTTTGTGATTTGCTTAAAAAAATCCTTTGTAAATGAGTTGTAAATGAGAAGCAACTTGCACTAATTATGCACTAAATCTCCAAATGTTAGATGTGGCCTTGTATGCATCAAATACACATGGTAGCTATAAACACTTCTCCCAGGATGCCAGCAGTGTTCTCTGTGTGTTTTCAGGATGCTTCTGTCCGAGCACCACAGTCACCGCGTATCAGACGCCATGAGCCTCATGCAGGAGATGTTATCGGATTCCCCTCAGATACCAGCTGGGAGCACCAAACCCATCAGGTCCCAGACGTCTCTGTCCAGGCAGCGGATAACCCAGCCTTCCTCTACAAGGTGAGTTTCTAGCAGTCTTGTTAACCACTCTCCTCTCTTGCTTTTTCTGAATTACAGAAACAATTAAAGGAGAATATGGTGTGATAGACAGAAGTAGTTTTCATTCAGATAATTTAATGATTAAGACCCTTATTCCATGCATCCATTCACAAAAAGAGCCCAGCAGGAGAAGGGATGGTCCACCTGCCAGTGTATGGTTGGTTCAATGCATGAGTTATCTATCAATAGGATTCTCATAGCTGTTACTATACTGTCCTCTGTGGTGTTGTTTTGCTATTGCAGATCTCGCACTGCGGTTCACAGCTTGTCCACTGCCCATACTGAGAAAAGTCGGTTAGCCTCCAGAGCTGGGGTACTACAGCCGAGGTTCATATCTTCTCCTTTACGGACACAGACCCAAGGTAAGATCATATGGGCTGTCAGGTGATGTGGTGGCAATACACAGGGCTGCCGAAGTATCTCTGCACTTAAAGGAAACCTGTGCTGAGAATACACGTGAGCTGCCAGTGGTAAACTCTCCTCCTGAAAACACTACTTTCCATACAAGTATGCTAATCCAAAGTATACTCTGAGCCATTGGCCTTGAACTGGTAAGAGACCAGGAGTTGTGACCTTCATCTTTTTTCACTAGTTGCATGCTTCTTCCATGTCAGTGGCTCAAATTGTGTGAGACATTTTTAGGACTCCTCCATATTCATCTTGGTATAGGTTTCATTAGAAAAAATGCTATCATGTCAACCAAAGCATATAAGGTAGCTGTACAGGTACAGTGCAGACATGTGCAGGGGCATCCTTATGTTTAGCAACATGTTACCCAGCATTGCTCAGCTGCATATTTTTATGCAGACTACAGGTGTCAACAAGGCCTAATAACCACTGGTATTTTCCCATAAAACCACTGAAATGTTTTTACAGTAGCTTTCCTGTAGGGAGACAGGGTACTGCCCCGATCATTTTTACAAATTAAAACCAGGAGACAAGAGGCAGTTAGAAATGCAGAGAAGCAGAAAGATATAAGGTCAGAGAAGAGATGTGGAATTCTGCTTTAAAGTAGAAACTTCCACCTTGTTTGTACCTTGGGGTACGTTATTTAGACTCTAGCCACTTCTTGGAGTCTGTTTTTGCACAAAGGCTCTGCTGCATACTGATTCTTCTGCCTGCTAAATGTTTTTACACAGGAACAGCGACATTTGTCCTTCCAAAGAGTGTGTCCGAACCCATACTCCGACCTCGCAGTGTGCCTAGCTACGCTGTTAACAGACGATACGGTAAGAGGCTTATATTACTAAATACTTTGACATATATAAATGAATGGAAACTGTAAAACAACCAATCATATTTCAGCAATAATTCTTTAATACCAGTTAAAAAAAAACCCATAAAAACAAGCAGTTGCTCCAGTACCTGTGTGGGCAGCACCACTACAAGCACAGTGCTGTGGTGCGGACTAAAATACAATCACATTTACTTTTTACATCCTTTGCTGTAATTGGCAGTTTTGTTTCTGTTCATAGTTCTAACACTATAACAGAATTCTGCATTTTGGGAGCTCTGGACAGTGTAGAGGGTTATTTAACACAGCCTTACTCACTCTGATTTTTGTATCACAATTTAACATTATACTGGACATTGAGATTGTGTGATGTCTGAAATGCTGTAAGGAAATGATGTCATGTCATAGAAATTAGAGATCAGCTGTGCCTCTGATACTTTCTAAATGGATTACACATCTTCTGAAAGTGAGCAGCAGATTGACCAGGTTTTGGAGCATTGAGAGATGCCGACAACTGCTTTGTGAATTGCACAATTCTTTACCAATAGAGCAAATCAGCAAGCACAGATTCAGGAAAATTAGGATTCCTTTGAATTTTATTTAACCTTCCCCATGGACTAATTGACAGCAAATAATTTTTTTCATGTCCATTAAGAGACACACAGGAAGTCTTAAACCTTTGGGTTCTACTGCCACTACATGATGTCCTAATCATAGACACCTAGGCACCTGCCCTATAGTCCTACACCACTCCGTGAGTCTTCAGTTTTATGCTGGTGCCTGAAGGTAAGGATATTTTTTCCTTCACAGAGAAACTCACCCTTCGCCTAACTAGTTTAGTAGTTTGTGCTTTTTTCTTTATTGTCTCCTGATTTTTAAATCAAACTCTCACTGTCTTCTAAAGCCACTCCTACAGAATGCAGAAGGCAATTAAAAGGATATTGTGGAAATATTAGAGTACGCTACAGAAGATATTTCTCCACCCCCCTCCAACAAGTTCATTGCATTTTGCATGCTAACTCTTCTCCATCTTGTCATACCCCTTTGAGTACAAAGAGACCTACAAAACCCTGCAAGACATGTCCTGTTTAGGACCAGATAGAATGTGCAGTCTTACTCCTCCTAAAATCTTTTCTGAACTCTATCAAGTGGAAGAGGAGTTCACAAAGAAGTGGGTTATTCCTGGAGTTAATCCTGCCATCTCTATCCTAAACAAACATCTCACTGTACCTATTGAAGATGTTTCTTCTTTGAAAAATTCTGCAGTTAGTAAGTTTGAGACACTCCTAAAACTCTCTTTAATTTTGCAGGCCCAGCCTACAACCAGCTCTTGCCGCAATTTCAGTATGTCAAACTGCAGCTAACTGGACTTGGGCAATGAACACCCAACACGACCATGTATTTCAGGTTCCTGCGATTACACAGCAATTACAACAATTGCCTTCTGCTCTACTTTTCTGTGTAGATAGAGCTTGTCATGATCATTTGGCTAAGAGCTTGAATAGCTGAAGCTGCCAGCAAAAGGCGCCTCAGATGTATGCCTTTCCAAGCAAGATGTCTGGTGAGGCACTTTTCCTTTTTACAAGTGGGAAGGTTTTACTTCCAGTGTTGGGAGGTCCCAAAACCACCTTCTTTAGTAGCCCCTAGCCCCTCAAAATGCTGAACACCTGTCTGCTCTTACCAGGCTTCAACTTCAAAAACTTGTCTCACCAAGGCCACCAAGCCTTCCCCAAAGCCCTCTCCATAATGAAGAGGGGTGCCATTGCTGTTAAAATTGCCTCTCTCTGGGTCACAGACAACCAAGACCTGTGGGATTTAATCTGTGGTTTCAAAAAGGTCCAAACTGGAGTTCAAAATTCTACCACATGACTGCTTTCTGCTCTCAAATCAACAGAAAACTGCCCAGGGACAGTTAGATTTGCAAAATGCCGTAAACCACTTTTTGTCCGAGGGATTTGTTGTGCCAATACTGCCACTGGACAGGTTTAGAGGAGTCTACTCAAGCCCAACAGGGGTATTCATCCTATTCTGGATTTAAAATCCCTCAGCAAATTCCTTCAGATTCCAAAATTTTGCATGGAATTCACAACATTGCTTCTTGGATATATTACCATTTACCCATCTCATCAGCTCTTTCTGTGCTTCACATTGGCAGGCCGCCACTTCTAGTTTGTCACATAATCCTTTGGCTTGTCCTCTGTTCCCAGAGTGTTCACAAAGGTCTTAGCACCTCTGCCTTGCCCTACTCAGAACTCAGGGTACAGTATACTGTACAGGTCACAGGCCTCCTAGATGACCTCCTTCTGAAGTACTCCTCTTCCTTGCAGCTCCCATCAGAAAATGTGCACAAGCCAATTCAGATACTCAGCTGGGTGATCTAGTTTCAACAAACCTGCTCTCCAGCCTTCCCTTCACCTGAAAAACTTGGGTTTTGTCCTCAACACATTCCAAATAAAATTATTTCTACCAGAAATGAAAGTTTGTTCTCCAAGAGCACATGCTCGAGTCTTGAGATCCAAGGGAAATCTCACATTGAGATTGTTCATAAGAGTTCTAGGCCTAATGGTATCCCCCTTTTGAAGCAGTACCATTTACCCAATTCAGTTCAAGAACTATTCAACAAAATATCTTGTCAGCCTGGAACAAGCAGGCTTTTTCTCTTGATGTGCCAAAGCTCCTGTCCAGCTGAGCAAGGATCACCACCCCAGCCCTAACAGTAGGGAAATCCTACCTTCCCTATAACTGGAAAGTTATTACAACAGATGCAAGTCGGTCATGCTGGTCCAAGCAACATGGTCATTGAAAGGAACCAAGCCTTCCCATCAACATCTTGGCGTTCAGAGCAGTCAATTTGGGTCTGCAACAATGGACCTCCCTTCTGAAGGGGCAATCAATCAGGGTGCAGTCAAACAATGCCACAGCAATTGCCTTAGTCGACCATCAGGGGGCGCCAGAACTCAGATCATCTCTTGGACAGAAACTCACTCTCCAGTGATCTCTGCAGTCCACATTTCATGAATTGGCTACTAGAAAGTTGATTATCTCAGCCGCTTCAGTCTGATATGCCAAAAGTGGGGAACTTCAGATGTGGACATCCTAGCCTCCAGATTCAACAACAAACTACATCTGTTTGTTGCCAGAACCAGCAATTCTTTAGCTCTAGCCTCAGATGCCTTGATAATCTCCGGGTCTCAGTTCAGGCTAATTGACGCTTTCCCTCCAGTGATAATCCTTCCTCATCTGCTTGTGATTCCAAGTGCAGCAAACTGGCCCAAAAGAATCTGGTACACAGACAAATTCTAGCCTCCTCCATACAGACCAGATCTGCTATCTCAAGGCCGTCTATTCTGTCCTCCTTCTGAGTCTCTGGGTTTAATGGCATGGCTGTTGAATCCCAAAGGTGTTAAAGGAGAGCGGGATTTCTAAGTCTGTGATTCCTACCTTGCTGAAAGCAAGAAAAGTCTCCTCTAAGAAGATATATTATCGCTCCTGGAAATGTTTTCAACCTTATCTATTCTCTTTAAAAGGCCTCTGACTTTGCTTTCCTTTGTCAAAACCTTTTAAGGTGTATGTTGTATTAAGCCCCCATACAGTGCCCTGTGTTTCTTTGGGATCTCAATGTGAGTCTGTCTCCCCTGCAAAAAACACTTTGAATCTGTCTGGGATATCCACTTGGAGGACTGCTCGTGTATAATAGCCTTTTTGGTCACTGTCGCATCTGCCAGACATGTTTCTGAACTGGCAGCTCTTTCCTGTAAAGAGCCTTTCTTCATTCTTTACTATGACAAGGTTGTTGTATGTCCATGGCCATCCTTTCTTCTGAAAGTGGTTTCAGCATTCTTCCTCAATGAAGACATTGTCCTGTGATCCTTATCGACTTGCTCTTTGACATCAAGCATCTGTTTCCCAGATTTGCAATTCTGCTACCTGGTCTTCTGTTCACACGTTCTCTAAATTCTACCAGGTGAATGATTCTGTCTTATCAAATGCCAGCTTTGGGCAATTGTTTGGAGACTGTTTGCAGCTCCGTTTTTCTTGGCACAAACCAAAAAATATTGCATGGATTGGGGATAATATTCCCAATTGGGTTGAGCTCCTGCAAGATTTGTATAAACATATACCATTATTGATGTCCGGACGTCCTTAATTGACATTGTTTTTAAATTTATGTTGTATATGTCTATATGTGGTTGTGGTTGCTGAACACTATATGTTACTTTGTGGTGCTACTGCAAATGATTTTGCTAATACTGAATAAATACAACCTGTTACAAGTCTCGTTTGCTATCCAATTAACCACTTGTCTCATGGAATGGGCTTTACCCATCCATGCAATATTTTTTGGTTTGTGCTTTGGTTCATGGTTTAAACGGCAACACTTTTAAAGTGAGGAGGCAATCAGTAAATGTTCTTTTTATTCCCCCATTTTTTTCTGTTATAATCAGTTTTCTTGGGCCTGTTAGCCAATGTTTGTTGGGTTGCCCACCCCTCAGTTGGGTTGCTCTTTAACATCCCAAAGGTTTAGAAATACCTGTGTTCATTAATGTATGACAAAGAGAAAATATTTGTACTCTGTACTCCTTTTTTTTGGAGTCTACTGAGGAACATCAGTCCCACCTCTCTGTTTTTATCATGCTATTGATACTGCTTTGCTACAAAATTGGTCTGCAGTATAACCTCTGTTTAAGCTCTGTGTCCCTCAATGGATTCCAAGGAATAGATTTTATCAATTTTTCTTAATTCTACTATCATTATGTAGGTGTGGGACTTCAACACTTCTTCTAAAATCAGACTGTAGGTTAGGAGACTGTCAGCCAACTGGCTTCTCTCCCTAAATTAGACCTAAAACCAACCTCGTGTTTTTGGGGGGTCAAAATAACATCCTTCCACCCTGTTTTAACAGAGGACCCCATTTTGTTTTGCAATTGTAAGGTTTTATGTAACTAATAATTTTAGATTTGTCTGGCTGATTGCTGACCTTGCCTTATATCCAAGTACAGGCCACAGGTATAGTTATTGCAAACAAGAATCACCACTGTTTACTTTTTACCTTCCTTCAGATCCAACCCTACCGGGAGACCGCATCTCTCAGATCACTCGCCGGGGGATGCTCACTGGAAGAAGCAGGACTAATCTCAATAGTAAAGCTAAAAAATCAATTCTTAAAACCACAACAAAGCTGCTTAAGCCACAACACCAAGGTAAAGGCTGAAAGTGATAATGTTTTCTAGTGATGTGACGAGCTTGCGGCACTGCTAAAAACTAATAATGTTTCTCAACTCAGGAAAATATAATCCTACGTGATTGTGCAGTATTTCAATATGTGTGTATGTATGTGTCTGTCTCTTTTTCTTCTTTTATCTAGATCTATATCTCTCTCTATTTATGACTCTCTCCCTCTCTAAATATAACTTTCCACGTAGGAACGTTTTGAGCACAAGGTTGCAAGCACAAACTTATTGTTAACCTCCATAGACCTAAATTTTATCCTAATTGCTGATGGGCTTTATGTGGATTGCTGTATATAGGCTGTAAAACAATGTATACTATGTTGGCACTAGAAGGGATAAAATAATATAATAATATGTCGGTCTTATCCCTTATCTTATACAGATATGCCTAAAAACCCTCTTTTTGTGGGACTATACAGGCACAGGCTGAAAAATGGTTTTTGTAAAAACAATAGAAAACTTTATTTTACCAAAAATGTTAAAAGGAATACATGTACAGAAAAAGCGACTTTGCATGCAACAATACAGCATGGCACAGTATATGACACATATGGGGATCCAATGTAGAGAGTAGATGAAAAAGGCTTCTGGCGCATATCGAGGTAGGATTTTTAGATTTCTGCTTCACAGATACCCATCTGTGAGAGGTTTGCAAGGAGGAAAGCCGCCACAATTAAAACCAAGGATAGCTACTGGCGCCATCCTGACTTCCACCTAAACTAGGGGGGCAGAGAGCCACAACCGTACAGTTGGTGAGGTCACCAGGTAGGACAAGAGGGAAGGGGTAGTACCGAGAGTAATCTCTGGGTAACACAGAAGAATCTGGCAAGCCAAAATCCTAGACCGTTAAACTAGAGAGACTATCTCAAAAGAGGCTGTAGAGCTGCTAACAATACAGCCAGGCACGGCATGTAGTTCTCCTAGTTGTCGGTCTGGTGTGTATCGGTACCACCAAAGGAGCCCTTCCCTCTTGCCCTATCTGGTGAAGTTGGGATGGCGACAGTAGATGTTCTCGGTTTTAATTTTGGCGGCTTTCCTAATTGCAAACCAATCACAGATGGGCACCTCTGAAGCATCCTATTTATAAACACATCAGGCTTTTCTCATCTGCTTTCTACATATTAGATCCCCATTTGTGTACACTATGCAATGTTATATTGCTGCATGTAAAGCTGCTTTTTCAGTACATGTATTCATTTTAAAATTTGTTGTAAAATAAACGTTTTCTATTGTTTTTACCTAAAAGATTTTCAGCCCATACCTGTATAGTCCCACAAAAAGAGGGTTTTTAGGCATAACTATACATTGAGATGAGGGCACTCTTCAACACCATGCTATTATCTATTTTTGCCTATACAGATAGGAGCAGTAAGGCGACAAGTCCACAGTCACCAGTGCAGGAGGAATATGACCGGGATATTGTGAGCCCCTGGGAGCTTCCCGAGGAGATCCATAGAATATTATACAGCAGCCGAAACTCCATATTCTCTGAGGTATATAACAGTGTGAGCGAGTCTGTCCTGGGTTCACTAGCTGGGATCATGGTTGCCAACAGGTTTGAATAATGTTCTCCTTTTGATTTGTTCTGTGTGTAAATGTCCTCCCAATTAACATCAAGTTTTATTTCTCATTCATTGGGGGACACAGGAAGTCTTCAACTTTCATGTCATTCTGCCACCTACAGGCAGCTTTATAGCCCCAATCACCCAGTTATTTGGTTTGCACTTAATATTTTAAAGTGCTGCTCTGCGCGGTTATATTTGATTTGTTTATTTCTTCATAGGTTTGTGTTGGTAGTGTTTTAACCACTTGCCCTCCAGAGGATTTACCCCCCTTCACGACCAGGCCATTTTTTTATGTTCGGCACTGCGCTATTTCAACTGGTAATTGCGCAGTCATGCAATGCTGTACCCAAACTAAATTTATGTCCTTTTTTCACACAGAGCTTTCTTTTGATTGTATTTGATCACCTCTGCGGTTTTTATTTTTTGCGTTATAAACAAAAAAAGACCAAAATTTTTGAAAAATCAAAACAATATTTTTCACTTTTGGTTATAAAAAATATCCAATAAACTCAAAGTTAGTCATAAATTTAGGCTAAAATGTATTCTGCTACATGTCTTTGGTAAAAAAAATCCCAATATGTATATATTAATTGGTTTGTGTGAAAGTTATAGCATCTACAAACTATGGTATATATATATTGGAATTTACGTAGCTTTTACTTTCTGACTGCCTATCACATCTCTTGAGGTGCTAAAATGCCAGGACAGTACAACTCCATCCCCCCCCCCCAAATGACCCCTTTTTGGAAGGTAGACACCCCAAGGATTTTGCAGAGAAGCATGTTGAGTCCATGAAACATTTTATTTTTTGACTATGACAATTTTTTTTTTATGTACACAAAGTTGTCACTTTAATGATATATTGCTCATGCATGCCATGAGTATATGTGGAATAACACCCCAAAACACATTCTCTTACTTGTTCCAAGTATGGGGGTACCACATGTGAGAGACTTTTTGGTAGCCTAGCTACATACAGGAGCTTGAAATCCAATGACCCCCTCCAGGCTTTCAAAGGGCATATTTCCTCATATCACCTCCCAGTACCTATCACAGTTTCAGAGGCTCTAAAATGCCAGGATAGTACAAACACCCCCCCCCCCAGGATTACCCCTTTTTGGAAAGTAGACACCCCAAGGAATTTGATAAAGAGGCATGGTGAGTATTTTACAAATGTAATTTTTGTCACAGGTTTTTGAAAAAGAAAAAATAAATTTTTCATGAGGAAATATGCCCTTTGAAAGCCTGGAGGTTGTCATTGGATTTCAGGTTTATAGCGCAAAAAATAAAAACCGCAGAGGTGATCAAATACCATCAAAAGAAAGCTCTATTTGTGTGATAAAAAGGACATAAATTTTGTTTGGGTACAGCATTGCACGACCGCACAATTATCAGTTGAAATAGCTCAGTGCCAAACAGCAAAAAATGGCCTGGTCATAAAGGGGGTAAATCCTCTGGAGGGCAAGTGGTTAAAACACTATCAACACAAACCTGTGAAGAAATAAACAAATCAAATATAACCACGCAGAGCAGCACTTTAATATATTAAGTGCAAACCAAATCAAAATCATGCAGACAATTCTATATATAAATAAATAAAAGACCGTCCATATATTCACACCGATGATCACCAAGTGTACCTCCTCCTTATGTGACTGAACTCACCTGCTGTTGTGACCTCTAACTTTTAGGAAGGTCATTCTGTGCATGAATCATAAATCAAATTCCAGAGGACATCCCTTCCAATCTGTCATGGTCTGATATCTGTAACCACAAGGCAGTAAGCAGAATCTCTATCTCCACATTGAAAAGCATACCAATCCCTCACAGCTCAGTTCACAGGAGTACCCAAAAAGAAAATTGCTTCTCATAGAGTAATAATGTTTGATCAAAAATTAACATTTAAAAGCAATAAGAAAACAACTCGCATGTTAGAAGTGCTTAAGCAGCACTAAACTGTTCACGTGTATCATAATATGGCAGCGCTTGGCCACCGTATTGATAACGATGAATGGAGGAGATCACTATAGTCCTCACCCAAACCAAATAGGTAGCAGAGTGCCAGTGGACCTCCTCAGTGTGTCAGATGCATGTGTTATGGCATTATCGCTTCACATGTTTTAGCGTAGTGCCTTTGTCAGGAGATATTTATTTATTTATATAATTTTTCCCATAATCTGCCCAGTAATATTCTGCCACTAAACAGCAGTGCTATTGACCTATGGATAGTGTTCTTAAGCCATGAAATGGAGTCCATGTATAGGGAAACCCTATATTACCTTATCCACGACACTGGGGCATAATAATGTCCAGTCTTTGCCCATCATGGAGGACATATCCCCAAATGGGTTTTCAGGATCAGGGGGCCATAGAATGGACCGTGGACCTGTATAGCACCCTACAGCTACCTTCACTTGTTGCAGGTCATGCCATGGTGAGTGCCTGACACAGGATCCAGTGCCTGAAGCAAACATTACAGGCTGCCCCCACATACACACAAAGGGTAAGCAGTCCGATGTTGGCAGAAGAGTTAGATGAAGAAAAGTTTTTAGTGGTGTGAAAAAAAAAATACTTCTCCAGACGAGAAGAGGTCCATCACCTAAGGACATTGTCAAAAAACTGGAGCCTTCTAGAGTGGGAGGAGTTATGTGCATATGCTCTAGGAATGTTCCTAGCAAAAGTGTTTGCTGCCACCTTTAGGTGGTTGGATACTGGCATATATCCCATGGTCAGAGCTCCAGTTCTGTGTCCTGTACTGTACGATTAACATATGAGGATTGTTTTGGCACAGTTGGGACAAATAGGGGAAATATGCATGACAAAGTAGAAAAGAGACATCTGCAGATATCAGTGGCTGTTGTACTGTACTATTACATTGACTGACTATTACATAGACCACAGATTGAACTGGGTGGACCGGTGTCTTTATTCATCCTTAGCAACTATGTACTGTTATGTGTCTGTGTTCTATTGCAGGGCTCATTGGGTGGCGGAGACCATTCCCACAATGCCAACCGGGACAATGCATCTGATAGCACTGGCAGCATTCTCAGCAAGCTGGACTGGAAAGCAATTGAGGATCTGGTGGCCAGTGTGGGGAGTACATGACTGGGCCTATCTGCATCTACCACAGAATCGTAATAAAGGAACTCTGTTAAGAAATAACTTGCGGCTTCATAGCAACATTATCATTTTATAAAAAAACTATAATGCTTTCTGTGAGAACATTTTTTTTTTTACTAAAATCTGTAGTATACATATGCTGAGATTTTGATCTTTGCTCCTGTGTGTGGCCATATCCTCTCCTTAGCAGTTTTATATGAACTGAAATAAGGATAAGCCATGCTAAGAACACCTTGGTGTAGAGGAGGGGTGGCTATAGACACAAATGGTCTTGGATCACATATTAACCGCTCTTATTTTGAAAGGAAAAGGCCAGAAGGGTTATTTAGTAATTAGTTTTTCATTATAAAATAATTCACTTTAGAGCATGTCATGACCACGTCATTTGTAAACCAAGCCCAGCCCAGAAAAGTGTGTCAAAGCACATCCATTTTGATGTTTCTTGGCCATTTCAGTTACTTGACAATTCCTTGTATGTGAAATACCTGCTCCTCCCAAGGGTAGGTATTCAGCACATCTAACACCTGCAGTGGTCAAGGAGCAGCAAAGTGATCCACCACACGGATTTCCAGAACACTAAATATACATGCTCGTCTTTTGAAGTCTGGGCGCTTTTTTTTTAATTTAACACACGACACCTTTTTTTTAAAGAGTTTTATGCTGGAAACATTTTCCATGCAGACATCACCTTTTGTGGCAAACTCTGATTTAGGCAACCACTTCTGGGGTCCTGACAAATCTGTTTTCATTGGCCCTTGGTCTTGTAGCTGATTTATGGATTACTAAAGAAGACATTTATCCCCTTCAAAAGGGGAGTAAATTCCAAGATACATTCCTAAGCTGGACCTCTGCTGGCATTAATATTCTTTGTACAATCAGGTGTACAGCATCTTCTTGCTGATCTGTGACATGTTTCGGTTTTACCTATTCTATTTTTATAAAAACATGCACCTTAAAATGAAATAGGTTTTATTTTTCATACAACCTAAAACTCTTTGTTTGCAGGATTGTTTTATTTAAAGAGAGTTTTTATTTAATAAGAGTTTTATGTTCTGTTGTAATTGAAAAAATAAATTTGTTAAATAAAATGAGCAATGGCACTAGAGCTTTACAGTTCTTTTAAACCAGCTTGACATTTTTTGTAAGGGTTCCCCCAACCAACTGCAGTTTGTTTTTCCCCTTGTAACCTAAAACCGCTGTATAAATCCTGACAACACCCTTGACAACGATACAAATCAGAAGCAAACCTGAAAATAGCAACCGGTAGTGAAGAATGGTTACTCACTTGTACCTACAGTTAAGATTCTAATAAAGCTTACCTGTACAAGGAATATCTCTGAAACGTGCACCATGTAGATGTTCACTACTTCTGCAGCCGATGACATCACTGGCGCACTGTGCCACTGCTGATGTCATTGCGGCTCAGCCATTCGAATGGCCAGAGCCTGGAAGGAAGACCGGGTGAAGATGGAAGTCCTGTTAGCAGTAACAGCACACCATGGAGGGCTTAGTTTTAAGGTACGTCTCTCATAATGTGCTAGTATGTATAGGAATACTATGAACAACCTATACCTGTTACAGTAGGCAGCTTGTCTGAAAACATTTTTGGCTGTGAGCTTCCGTTAACCGCTTTCCCACCACCGTATCGCAGAAATACTGCTACAGAGCGACAGCGGTGTGCAAAATCCCATATATATACATTACATGATTCTGCATTTCCGGGTAGCTGGCGCACGCCCTACCCGTGCCGCCATTTGCAGCCTCACCTGTCGGATCACCAGGTCCCAGCCGGTGATTCCCTGCCGGCACCCGGCAATCACCGTGTATCACGGACAGGGGAGAGAACTGTATGTAAACAATACAGATCTCTGCCCTGTCAGCTCCTGCACACTACTTTGTATGGCTCTACATAGGAGGCGTTTTCTTTCTTCTCTGGGAGGATGTGAAAGTCCTGATCCTCTATCTGGACAGTGCTGATTGCCTCTGTGCTGATCCCATGCACTCTCCTAAAAACAAAAAACCTCTCTAGCAATACACACCAAACTGAGCATGTCCATGTGACTACAGATTCAGTCTGTATCAGGTGGTCATTTCAATAAGAGGAGGGGCAGAGAAGTCAGGATCAAACAGCCTTTTTACACAATGCAGAGGCTTAACCCTTTAGGTTCCACAGTGAGTATAACAAGCATGCTTTACTGCATATACAGACTGATTTTACTGTTGTGGGTTTAGTAACACTTTAAGACATTGTGGATTACACATACCTCCTATCTACTTTGTAAAAATGACGGGACAGAACAAGAGCTGGCACTTTTTTCTTTGTGAGAACATCAATTTGTACGACTGTTGCACAATAAGGAAAATAGAGGAGTTTAAAGCATATATACCAAATGCTTTCTACATAACACCTCAGTCCTCAGAACAAAGGGAGGAAAGCTGCACATCGTAAAAGCCAAGGTTACGTTTATTAAGGCAATTGATGCACAGACAAGTGCAGTTTGTGCGACCAACTCGAATGTACTTCACTCCTAACTGGAGCTTCATCATACAGTCTCTAAGATTGAACCTGACAGCAGGGAAGCCAAGGTAGGAAGTCGAGCAATTACAAATTGTAATATTTGTAAAAGAAATAAAAAATAACTAGGAGCTAACACAAAATTAAAAGGCGTGTACATAAATGCTAGAAGCCTGATATAAAATGGATGAGCTAGAACTATTCAAGGAGGATTCTGACTCTGTAGAAACCTGGATGTGTAGCAAACTTGCGCATCAGAGATGGACGCAGATTCCCCCTTTATTAAAAGTATTCATTTATTCCTTATTCTCCTTACCCCTCCCTTCCTGAGAGGCGCAGTGACAGATGGGTGTCAGTTAAAAGTGTCACAGGCCAGATCCCAGCAGGGAGCCACGTGGTGCAGCACTGCCTGGAGAACCTGTGTAGTTTCACACATCATAAAACAGATAAGGAGCCTTTCCAGAAGTTGAAAGAAATGCTGACCTGATGAACCTAGTGCAGCATAGGTGACAGAATTTAGATGAACACTTCTCAAATCAATTTTTCCCCTATGTCTCATATCTTGGAATATGGAAGACTTACACGAAAATCGGGCATCTCGTCAGATGGCCAATGAGCAGACTGACAGTTTGATGGGTCACTCATTTATCTCGGGCGATCAGGGAAGCCGAAACATAGAACTCGTGAACCGTGCAACACATCATTTCATAATTCATATCTAAATAATCCTCAGACTTGTCTGTGTAATAATATACCCGCGGGTAGACTATCGCTCGTGCAGCTGAGAAGTTATAGACCAGAATATGAATTAGGAAAGATGTTGGTTCTAATTTAGGGTTCCGCCCGACGATCCCTCCCTAAACAGAGTATTGGTCAGTTACTCAGAGCCACCCCCCTGCTGGGACATTTTAAAAACAGGCTAGCAGGCCTAAGTAAGTTAAGTTAAACACATCTCCCATTTGTAACATCAATACCACCTTTCGCTCTGCAACTTGGATCTGCTTACAAGCCAAGGCGTACTGGCAAGTAATTTAACCCTTTAACTTCTTTCCTATTATCTCTTTGCTGTGCTATGGTTCTTTATATATGTATGTATATATCTTAGTTACATCTTCTCTGTAAATATTTTTATTGCACCTGTTTGACCCTTTTAGTAATAAATCTCTCTTTCTGAAAGTGTTGAACTGTTCCTATAGTTCATATTTGCAATTTACGAATCCCTGCCTTTGAAGAGACGCTACTGTTTGTTTAAACCTCTATAACTGGCCTGCGGACCGTATTATACAGACGATTATTTCAATCATTATATTGTTATAACTGATAACACAAGTTTCCTCTTTCTCTGTATAAAAAGGAGGTGGTGGCAGTGTGAAAGGGTTAGTTGCATAATTAACCCAACCCAGTAACAATCGCTCAGGCTGACGGCACATCGATCTGTTGTCCATTAGCTGGAAAATCGTTGTGTAGGGTGCAGCTGGGTGTGGCATTGTTACGTGCGTCACATCGCGGTTTTAGATCGGCCAGTCCTTCGGTCACGAGTTTGGTGAGAAGGTCTGGGGTCTGACGCTGCGATTGTGGCATATTGGACGTCGCAGTCGTGCGATCGTCGCATGTTGAGGGTGGCGATCGTGCGATCCGTGACAGGATGGACTGCTGAAAAGACTGGGCTGCATATATTCAGATAGAATTTATACACTAGGAGGAACAGGGTCGATAGTAGAGGTGGAGATGTATGCCTTTATATCAAGAGCAACCTGAAAGTGAGTGTGAAAGGATATGAGCAATAAAATGGTGATGGAGTCTTTATGGCTGGATCTGCATACAAGTGACATAAATAGTGAAGTAATTATGGGAGTTTGTTACAGCCCACCTAACATTGAGGAGAAGGAGAGGAATGTTGTTACGGGTAACTTCAAACATCCAGACATTGATTGGACAACTAAGACTTGCCAGTTCTTCAACACTCTGCAAGATAATGTTATGAGTCAAATAGTAGTAGCCTCAGCTAGGAAAAATGCACTGCTAGATCTGGCGATCTCTAATAATGGGTGGTAGGTGTTTTAGCGACTGCAGTGTAATTACGTTTTATATAATTTGTAAGAGTGTGTGCTACGAGATCTCTAAATTTTAACAAGTTGCACTCCTTGTTATGTGATACCAATTCGGACAAAATATTCTTAAGAAAGAACATAGATTGTGGAAAGCACATACCCTTTAAACATTCCCATTCCTCTATCACCGCACATAGAAGGCATATTGAGGTTGATGCAAGACAAGTAGGTTTCATCTAATGAAAATATCAGTGGGAGAAATCCTGGTCTTTCGGTAGATGGCACTGGACCAGCGTTTGGCCCTTAGCACAATCTAAGGTCAGGCTCTGCACTCGTATTCTTGTTCCAGAATTTGCAGTTTCCCATTCTTTAATCAAGACTTTTGTGCTGGGTGTTGCTAACGTGGCTCCCCTGGACTATGTGGGATTTGAATTGGTTCTCTCTGCACTTCAGAGAAACACCACTTGAACTAATCATGGATGTTCCCCTCTCTACTTTCACTAACAAGGTTGCATTTCTTGTTAACATCACACCCTTGAGCAAGTGTCTGAGCTGATGACTATATCCTGTAAAGAACTGTTTTTTAGTCTCATACAAGGACTTACAGAGGGCCATTGTTCCTACCTTCCCAAAGCAATTTCAGTCTTTTACCTCAGTCAGGACACTCTCTTGTTCCTCTGTCCAGCTACAGTTTATGAAAAGGAACCTCCCTCCATTGCCTGGATGTAGGATATGCTGTGCAAGTTTACCTAACAGCCACTGCATTCATTAGAAAGACTGTCTCCTCATTGCTGATGGATGGTCGCTGTAAGGGGGGAAGCTGCTCCTCCCATTCCACCAGGGGCTCAGACAGAACATCAATCAGGCTGAAGGTCTTAGGGATCAGGTGCTGCCGTTTCCTGTCAAGGTGTGTATTACTACCTCTGGAAGGGCTTTTTGGCATCAAGCAACCATTTCCTGAATTTGTATGGATGCCACCTGGTCTTTTCTTTGCATGTTCTCCACGTTTTACCAGATATGTTCAGGCCTCATCTGATGTCAGCCTTGGGCAAAGGGTCTTTAGATGGCTCCCTGAGCTGCAGGCAGGCCCCAGTTCTGTTGTCTTTTGTGGGCCTGTTAGCATTTCATTTGCTGTTGTCCACCAGTTTGACTGCTTTTGGATATCCTATCTCTGAATTCACTCAATGAATGAGATAGACAAAAAAAAAATCGGATTTTTGACCCATGAGGTATATGCAGCTTACCTTCACGTGACTGGTCACAGACAACAGAGAAAGCTGCAGGGACGTCACCCTATATAGCCCTTCCCACTCAGACCTAGGCTTAGTTTTTGTAGCAAGCAGCAAGGAGATCATAGGAACAGAGCAAAGAGACCTGGGTCCTGTACTGTAGTCCTGGAAACAGATTTACCAGCAAGTCAAAAATCCTGTATTTCTAGCTGTCCAATACAGAACAGGACTTTAGTCAAACCATGTTCAAGAATGTCCAAAAGCCGTCCATGTGAGGGGTGCGCAACACGGCGAACAAACACCAACAGGCCCACTTCACAAATGGGTCAAGAAGATTTAACAGACTCCGAGAGCAGCTTGCAGCACCTTAGGCCCAAAAATGGCATCAGAGGAGGGATGAACATTCTGATAAAGCTATAACGTGTGAACAGAAGACCAGGTCAGCCTTTACAAATATGAGAAACAGATGCCTGACACTAAAAAGCCCATGAAGAACCGAAAGATCAGATATCTTGCACCTTAGCTGGAAGGAATCTTATGTTTTAGTACATAGGCTCGAAGTATTGACTGGAATGGTACAAACTGACTGGCATCGAGCAAATGTGGCACCAATTTTCAAAAAAAATAAAGGATTGAGATATATACCATGAAACTACAGACCAGCCAGCCTAACATCAGTGGTATATAAGATATTTGAGGGAAAGGAAAGTGAAAACTAGCATGGCTTTATGAAAGACCATTCTTGTTGGACCAACCTGTTAACATTCTATAAGGAAGTAACTGAGAAATTGGATGGTGAAAGTCCAGTGAATGTAGTTTATTTCGATATTTCTAAAATTGTACCTCATTTGAACTGTACCTCAAATATTTAATCTATAAAATAAGGTCTGTTGGAGTTGATGAAATTGTATGTACATGGATAGGAAACTAACAGCTCAAGAGAGTTGTGACCAGTCTCTGAATGGTCTAAAGCTTTAAGTGGCTTTCCCCAGGGTTCTGTCTTGGGGCCAATGCCGTTCAGTTTCCTTTTTAATGATTTAGAGTTTAGAATCAAGAGCTCAAATTCAGTGTTTGGTGATGATTCCAAATTATGCAGGAAAATAACCTTGACACAGGATAGAACATCATTACAGGAAGACCTGGACAAAAATAGTGTATTGGGGACATACGTGGCAGGTGAGGTACAACATATGCACTTGTATGCCAAAATATATACGTGCACTTTACACTTTAAAAGGGGCTCCCCTGGGGTGTGCCTGTAGCTCACAGACTTTGGGGTTCTCACATCCAAACACATTTTACCTTAATCGGTTACCGACCAGCCACAGTACATATACTGCGGCAGGGCGGCACCGCTGTGCAAAATCATGTATATATACGTGATTTTGCATTTCAGGTAGGGGGCGCGCAACCGCCCTACCCGCGCCGCTGATCGCAGCCGCGGGTGTCAATCACAGGGTCCTGGCCAGTGATTACCCACCGGAGCCCAGCGATTACCAGCAATCACTGGCGGGGAGGACGGCTGCAGTGTTTACACTGCAGCTCTCCTCCCTGTCAGTTTGAGCACACTGATCTGGATAGCAGAGCTTAGCTTTCCAGATCAGTGTGTTACTGTGAAGTACACGCCCCCTAGTAAAACACTCCCCTCACACAGTTAACTCTTTGATTGCCTCTTATTGTTAACCCCTTTCTCCCCAGTGCCATTAGTACAGTGTCAAGTGTTTCTTTTTGGCACTGATCACTGTATTGGTGTCATTGGGGATGCCAGTGGCCCCAAGTCAGTTCCCCCCGGTGTCAGAATGTCGGCCGCAGTCCTGCAGTCCCGCCATAAGTCGCTGATTGCCGCCATTATTAGTATAAAAAAAATAAATTCCAGTATATATACCGCCATTTGCAGACGCTATAACTTTCACGTAAACCAATTAATTTACGTGTTGGGATTTTTTTTTTAGCAAAGACATGTCGCAGAATACATTTTGGCCTAAATTTATGACAAAATTTGATTTTTAAATTATTTTACTGGACATGTTTTATAGCAAAAATTCCAAAATATTTTTTTTTCTCAAAATTGTCACTTTTTATAAAAATTAAAAAAGCACAGGCAATCAAATACCACCGAAAGAAAGCCCAATTCGTGGGGAAAAAAGGATGTAAATTTCATTTGGGTGTAGCGTTGCCAGATGGCGTCAGATTGCCCGTCAGTACACCAGTCATCACATTTAACCCCTTGATTGCCAGGAGCACGCTCATACACAATAAACCTCCATTGCTAGTATAGTGTCTGAACGGATCAATATCTTTGATCAGGTCAGCACTATACCAGCGTTCACATTAGTATAGCGTCCCCAAAAACGCAGCGTTAGAGGGATCAGCCCCGGCACCTGCCAACACCTGCATTTAGCCCCTATGCTTACCCTCCCCCTTCTCCCCTAGCAAGTGCTGTGTCAGTAGGATGCTGTCACTTGATACATTGCACACAAAACTGCAGTGTTCGCAGAATCAGGCCTGATCTCTGTTAGCACTTGTCAGTAAATTTTGATTACTCTCATATGCCGCAGAGTGCCAGTACTAGTGCCGCGCTACCTTTTGGTGAAATGGTGAGCACTAGCAACCTAGTACATCCTGGTCTTTCACATACCTATTAGATTGTAAGCTCCCAAGATCAGGCCCTCCTAACCCTCTTGTATTGAACTGTATTGTTGCTGTATTGTCTCCCGTTATATTGTAAAGCGCTGAGCAAACTGTTGGCGCTATATAAATCCTGTCTAATAATAATACCAGCACTGCAGTATGACTTGGTGATGTGGCGAGTCCCATAAGTGCAGTACAAGCTGGTGCGGTGGCGAGCACAAGTATTGTCCCGCAGCCACCAAGAATTTGCACACAGGCCCATAGAGCTCCTAGTATCCTTCCGGATGTGCTTGCAAATCCCGATTGGCAGCCCACAAATTCTGCAGCACCCGTACTTCCCCCCCATTCACTGCCCAACCCGGAATTCAGGTGGAAACAGAAAATGTAACTACACCCCTTGATTTTTTGGAGCTGTTTTTCACAGAAGATCTGTATGTATTGATTGTGGATCAAAGCAATTTATATGCACAACAATTTATCGCCGCCAACCCAAATTCAAACCTTGCCAGACCATTCGAATGGAAACCCATTACGGTTTCCGAATTTAAATTTTTTTTGTTGGCCTAACACTCAACATGGGCATTACTAAAAAAAAATTAATTGTGGTTGTATTGGTCCACAGACCCCATTCATCATATGTCGTGTTCTCTGCTGCCATGGCCAGGCATATATAGGAGAGTATAATGTGTTTTATGCATTTCAACAAAAATACACTCAGTCATCCTCGGGGTGACCCTGAATTTGACCAGCTCTTACCTCTTCAGGCCGGTCGCACACAAATGTGCGGCCTCCCGGCCTCTGGGCTTAGACGCCGAGCGGCTGCACATTTGCGTTCAATTATAAAAAAACATATGTCCGGTACTCACGGAAAGGTCCCGGTCTTCTTTTTCGATTCACTTCTTTCCCGATCATGTGACCGACGTGACGGGGGTCACATGATCCCTAAACCCCACCCCGCCCGTCCCGACTCCTGGCTTCTGAAACTCTTAAAGGGCCGGGAGGCGCCGGCGTGAAGGGGTTAACCAAAAATTTGCAGATGTCTATACTCCCCAGCAAAAAATCTGCATTGATGAGTACCTCATTAATTTTTCTGGCCGCCTTGCATTCAAACAATTTCTCTTGGATTTACAAAGGAAAAGATAGTCACGTGGAGCCCCCCAGATGCCAAGACTACATGGGAAGCAGTAACAATATAGTTTGGGACTTGATGTCATCTTTTTTCCATATGGGGTACCACTTATACGTGGACAATTTTTATTCAAGCATGCCACTAGTTAGATATTTGTACAATATGGAACTGGCGCATGTGGCACCATGTGACCTAATGTGTGCCCACCATTAGAAGTGGGTGGATGCAGGGTGGTATATTCTAATGGTGGGCATACCACACACTTTTTCTGGCAGAGATTTCTTCTCTTTTTTTCATTCAGCCCACAGACTGCATACATAAAAAAAAAAAAAACATAGCATATACAGTCATGGCCGAAATTGTTGGCACCCTTGATATTTTTCCTGAAAATCAAGTATTTCACACAAAAAAGGTATTGCATTAACACATGTTTTGCTATACACATGTTTATTCCCTTTGTATGTATTGGAACAAATATAAAACAGAGGCAGAAAAGCAAATATGACATAATGTCACACAAAACCCCAAAAATGGGCTGGACAAAAGTATTGGCACCCTTAACTTAATATTTGGTTGCACACCCTTTGGAAAACATAACTGAAATCAGTCGCTTCCTATAACCATCAATAAGCTTCTGACACCTCTCACCCGGAATTTTGGACCACTCTTCCTTTGCAAACAGCTCCAGGTCTCTCTTATTGGAAGGACACCTTTTCCCAACAGCAATTTTAAGATCTCTCCACAGGTGTTCAATGGGATTTAGATCTGGGCTCATTGCTGGCCACTTCAGAACTCTCCAGCGCTTCTTTGCCATCCATTTCTGAGTGCTTTTTGACGTATGTTTGGGGTCATTGTCCTGCTGGAAGACCCAGGATCTTGGACGCAAACCCAGCTTTCTGACACTGGGCCCTACAGTGCGACCCAAAATCCTTTGGTAATCCTCAGATTTCATGATGCCTTGCACACAGTCAAGGCACCCAGTGCCAGAGGCAGCAAAACAACCCCAAAACATCATTGAACCTCCACCATATTTTACCGTAGGTACTGTGTTTTGTTCTTTGTAGGCCTCATTCCGTTTTCGGTAAACAGTAGAATGATGTGCTTTACCGAAAAGCTCTATCTTGGTCTCATCTGTCCACAAGACGTTTTCCCAGAAGGCTTTTGGCTTACTCAAGTACATTTTGGCAAACTGTAGTCTTGCTTTTTTATGTCTCTGTGTCAGCAGTGGGGTCCTCCTGGGTCTCCTGCCATAGCGTTTCATTTCATTTAAATGTCGACGGATAGTTCGCGCTGACACTGATGCTCCCTGAGCCTGCAGGACAGCTTGAATGTCTTTGGAACATGTTTGGGGCTGCTTATCCACCATCCGGACTATTCTGCGTTGCAATCTTTCATCAATTTTCCTCATCCGTCCACGACCAGGGAGATTAGCTACAGTGCCATGGGTTGCAAACTTCTTGATAATGTTGCGCACTGTGGACAAAGGCAAATCTAGTTCTCTGGAGATGGACTTGTAACCTTGAGATTGTTGATATTTTGCCACAATTTTGGTTCTCAGGTCCTCAGACAGTTCTCGTCTCCTCTTTCTGTTGTCCATGCTTAGTGTGGCACAGACAGACACACAATGCAAAGGTTAAGTGAACGTCTCTCCTTTTTATCTGCTTTCAGGTGTGATTTCTATATTGCCCACACCTGTTACTTGCCCCAGGTGAGTTTACAGGAGCATCACATGCTTGTAACATTCTTATTTATCCGCAGTTGTGAAAGGGTGCCAATACTTTTGTCCAGCCCATTTTTGGAGGTTTGTGTGACATTATGTCGAATTTGCTTTCTTTCCTCCCTTTTTTTGTTTTGTCCCAATACACACAAAGGGAATAAACATGTGTATAGCAAAACATGTGTTAATGCAATACGTTTCGTGAGAAATACATGATTTCCTGGAGAAATATCAAGGGTGCCAACAATTTCGGCCATGACTGTATAATTAGACTCCCATCTGTCCTTTCACCTTCAAATCCAATCACTGTCCAAACCTTGTAGAATTCACCTCCGCAACATCTCCAAAATACGGCCATTCCTAACCACGGAAACCACTAAACAACTTATTCACTCCCTTGTTATATCTCGCCTTGACTATTGCAACTCCCTCGTCATTGGCCTACCTAATCTCGGGCAATCCCCTTTTCAGTCTATCATGAATGCTGCTGCCAGACTCATCCACCTTACTAACCGCTCTGTATCTGCCACCCCTCTCTGCCAATCCCTCCACTGGCTTCCCATTGCCCAACGGATAATAACACTAACAATAATGTATAAAGCCATTTATAACTCTGCCCCAAATTACATCACTGATCTTGTCTCTAAATATCACCCAAACCGTCCTCTCTGCTCCTCACAAGACCTCCTGCTCTCTAGCTCCCTTGTCTCCTCCTCGCATGCTCATCTCCAGGACTTTTCCAGAGCTTCCCCCATCCTCTGGAACTCTCTGTCACAACCCGCGGTCGCCGCCACCAACAGGCGACAATCGCACAGCCGCGACTAACAGTAATACGTCACGCCCACAGCGTCAGACCCCAGACCTTCTCACCAAACTCGTGACCGAAGGGCCGGCCGATCCAAAACCGCGGTGTGACGCGCGTAACAAGGCCCCACCCAGCTGCACCCTACACAGCGATTTCCCAGCTAATGGACTACAATCGGTGCCTGCAGCCTGAATGCGCTTGTTACTGGGTCGGGTTAGTTACGCAACTAACCCTCTACTGCCACCACCACTTTTGTCGGAGACTGGGAAACTCCCGTTATCAAATATACACTATAATGATTGAAATATTGATCTATATAGCACGGCCCGCAGACCTGTTATACAGAGATATACAAACAGTAGCGTCTCTTCAAAGGCAGGGATTCGTGAATTGCAAGTAAGCACTTAGAAACAGTTTAACACTTTCAGAAAGAAAGATTTATTACCAAAAGCGTCACACAGATGCAAATAAATATTTACGAAGAGATGTCACAAAGATATATATATATATATATATATATATATATATATGTATATAAAGACACAGCAAACGTAGAATAGCGAGGGAATACAGGGTAAGTTACTTGCCTTGCCTGGTTTTAGCAAATTCAAGATGCAGAGCAGAAAGGTTCTTTGATCTCCTCTATTACGATGTTACCTCGGAGATCTGTGTGTGTGTGTGTGTGTGTGTGTGTGTCCCAGACTAACTCACTTAACTCTCTTAAAGGTCCCTCTCAAAGGGGAGGGGGGCTCTGACTTGGGAGTGGTCATTGGGAAACTCTACACTAAATTACCAGCTTCATATCCCGTGATATGAACCATACAGTTGACCTGAGGAATGTTCAGTTCTCGGGTCCCTTTGATAAGGTGTGGGGCTTACATAGCTTTGGGTGACCAAAGTGACACGTTCGTAGACAGCGTGTCTCCACTTCTAATGTCTTAGGTTGTTCCACATCATCTGCCAGGAGATAAAGTTTGCCTCACAGGAATGCAGGGGGATGTGAGGAATGCCTCAGATAGACAGAACACGAAAAAGAGAGTGTAAAGGGGGACTTCGCTCAAACAAGGATGAGCAAGTTTGCCACACTCTCTACCCCAATTTATCAGACTATCACCTACTCTGCTCACTTTTAGGCGATCTCTGAAAACCTATCTCTTCAGGGAAGCCTATCCTGCTCTCAGCTAATAATCAAATCTTCTACTCTTCCAACCAGTCCATCCCCCACAGTTACTACCATTTGTACCACTAGCCCCTCCCTCCTAGATTGTAAGCTCCCAGGATCAGGCCCTCCTATCCCTCTTGTATTGATCTGTATTGTTGCTGTATTGTCTCCCATTATATTGTAAAGTGCTGAGCAAACTGTTAGCGCTATATAAATCCTGAATAATAATATACACCCAACAAGGACCAGCGACGTACTGGTACATCACTGGACTGTGGTTATACCAGGATGATGCCTACAGCTGCAGGCATCATCCTGGTATCATTTTTTTCAGCAGGCGATCGTCTTTCATGTAAAAGCAATCCTAGTGGCTAATTAGCTGCAGGATTGCTTTTAAAAGCAGCGAGAGATGATGTCCCCCCTCCCCCGCTGCCTTCCACGGCTTTCTCGGGCAGTCTCGTGCCATCAGGGGAACCTGAGAATGCAGTCGGTGTTTCTTCCAGCTGACCACAGAGCTGATTGGAGACCAGAATGGTGCCAATCATCTCTATAGTCTAAGAAATTGGAAGCTACGAGCATTTCATCACTGCAGTTTCGCAGGATATAAACAGCGCCATTTGTAAAGTGGGAAAGCATCTGATCACACCGATCTTGGTTTGATGAGATAATGTAAGGGCAGAGGAGATATCCAGAGTCTGATAGACAACATATTTCTCAAAAAAGAATATATGACAATGCCCATTGAAGTTATAGGGGATATTTGTATTCCCTGTGATAGCATTAAAAGTGATCAAAAATAAAATTAAAGGGACAGTGTAAATATAATTTAAAAAATCAAAATAACTTTAAAAAAATCACCCTCGCCCCCCTGTGTGCGCAAGCATTGACCCTGTGGCGGTATGTAAACAGCGGTTTCACCATGCATGTGTGGTATTGCCGCAGATGTCAGATCAAGGGCAGTAATTCTAACACTAAACCTCCTCTTTAAATCTAAAATGGTAGCTTGTAAAGGCTTTTAAAACCTTGCCTATGGATATTAAAAACGTATGCAGTTTGTCACCATTGCACGGGGCATGTGCAGTTTTAAAGCATGTCATGTTTGGTATCTATTTACTCGGCATACCATCATCTTTTATGTTTTACCAAATAATTGGCCAATATATTGTGTTTTTGTGCATTAAAAGTAAAAAAATTTTTTTTTTTTTAAATAGTGTTTGAAAAATTGCTGCGTGAATACTATGTGACATAAAAAATTGTAGTACCCACCATTTTATTCACTAGGGTGTTTGCTTTAAAAAAAAATATAATGTTTGGGGGTTTAAATTAATTTCTTAGCAAAAATACTGATTTGTTTTCATGTGAACAAAAAGTGTCAGAAAAGGCTTGGTCTTCAGGTGGTTAGAAGAGTGAGTGATGTGTGGCATAAACGTCTAATGCTGGGCATAAAATGCCCCCACCCCCCAAAACAACCCCTTTTTGGAAAGTAGACACCCCAAACTATTTACTGAGAGGCATGTTGAATCAATAGAAGAATTTATTTTTTTTTCCACAAGTTTTTGGAAAATGACAAAAAAAAAATTTTTTTTTTTTACACAAAATTGTCACTTAAATTATTTATTGGTCACACATGCCATGTGTATATGTAGAATTACTCCCCAAAATACATTCTGCTACTTCTCCCGAGTATGGGGGTACCACATGTGAGAGACGTTTTGGCAGTCTAGCCAAGTACAGGACCCCAAAATCCAATAAGCATCTTCAGGCTTTTAAAAGGCTTTATTTTCTCATTACACTTCCTGATAGGTAGTGAGGAAGTGAAATGAGGAAGTTACGCACCTTCAGGCTTTCAAAGTGGTCACTGGATTTCAGGCTCCTTTATGTGGCTAGGCTCCCAAAAAGTCTCACACATGTGCTATCCCCATACTCGTTAGAAGTAGCATAATGTATTTTGGGGTGTAACTCCACATATACCCATGGCTTGTGTGAGAAATATATCATTTAAAAAAAAAAATATATATATTTTTGTCATTTTCCAGAAAAAAAATAACCATGACCACTCAATTATCAGTTGAATTAGTGCAGCGCCGAGTAGCAAAAATAAGCCTGCTCATTAAGGGGGTAAAGCCTCTGGAGGGCAAGTGGTTAATGCATTCCCTGCAGTAAGGTAAAAAAAAATGTCCCAATACTTTTTCTGCCCATTAAATCCAACATTGTGGCAGAAAATTCCTTTTTAGATATATATAGTAAGAAGGTTGTGTGGCGGAGAGGCCAGCCCAGTACCCAGAGGAAAACGGAGTCAAACTGGCATCAACCGTTCAAACAGAAGGTACTAGGGCCCTGTGAGACTACCACCCCCCTGTAGAACCATGTGCTCAGCCTGACCTAGTGAGGCCATCTAACCCATTTTCCCTTGTGCTACAGGTATGTCATGTGCAGTGAAATTGAGGTCCCCAGAGGGGTACTCACAGTGATCTACAAAAAAAAGAAATATAGTGTAGTATGCTCAACACCCCATGCTTCAAATCCTGTCCAATGTGCTCACATTTATAATACATAACATACATGTGCATTTGTTCACCAGTGTTCTTCTTTATCTACTCTTACCCTTCATATACTTTGTATATTCAATCAGATATTCTCAGATTCATTTCAGCTGTGTCCCCCTGTGTTCACTTCAGCTGTGTCCCCGTGTGTCTGGTACTTCAGTGGTACGCTGGTAAAGAGCAGGAAGAAGGTGGAATGGTTTAGCGGAAGTTCGGTAAGGAGCTGGGAGGGTCTTTGGTGAGGTAGTACATGTGAAGGATCCTTCTATTGTATTCTTGTATTGTAATATTCTATTGTAATACTTGAAGGACCTTTCTATGGGTATTAATGGGAATGCACAGTTAATATATTATAATGTGAGTGACTTTCTATTTGGGAGAGCTTTTTAGAAAACAGTATTGCTCTCTGTTATTATTTTGGGTGAAGTCCTGTGGATCTTGATGTGAGCTGACCACTGAAGTACCCAGACACAGGGAGACACAGAGCGGAAAAGAATCTGAGAATAATATTTAAAAATGTTTAAAAATATTTATCACAAAATTAATGTGTTGAAAGCAAAAGAAACTGGGCAACTTGTGTATGGGCATTGTAGCCACAAATGCATCAGGGTGCCCATGTAGAACCGTGTCCCCAGCCAAAAGCACCTACAATGAGCCCTACAAAAATGGTTCAAGAATGGTTTGAGAAACACAATGTGTACGAGGTGATGACTGAGACTCCAAATTCTTCAAATCTCAAACCATCAAGCAGCTACAGGATCTGCTGGAAAAACAAGTCCAATCCTTGGATGCCTCACCTACAATGTACAGGACTTAAAGGATCTGCTACAGGCAGCTTAGTGCCAGATTCCACAGCAACATTTCAGAGGTCCAGTGGTTTTCATGCCTCGACGAGTCAGGGCTGTTTAAATGGCAAAAGGAGGACCTACTCAGGTGGGTGGTCATGAAATTATGGCTGATCTGTGTAAATGACCTGGTCTATTCCACTGTTGTCACCATAGTGACCAAATACATACCTTGGCCGTAAGCTTGACACTGCTGTGAGGCACAATGACACCAAGCCTAACAACTGCCTCCTGGGATAGCTGGGTGCCTGAAATCTCTTGGAGTGCATTGTTGTGGAATTCTGAGTGCCCAGCTACCCCAGGAGGCAGTGGTGAGGTGCAGTGACATCACGAACACCTCCCAGAAGCATTGAAAGTAGGAACCAAGGTATTTGTTCAGCAACAGCTTCATGTTTAAATTGTCTTTTCAGCCAATTTGACTTTGGGGGTGGAGCTTTTAAGAGAGTGGACCTTCTGCAAAAAGCCACATACAGTATATATAGCCTGTAAACAGCTAAAGCACTGTCATTATGGCTGCAGGGAACACCCCCTTTAATAGTTAGAGGCTGGATTATCCAAAAGCCCCCCTATTGGCCCTTATAAGCCAGCTGACCTATGTTCAAAAGCCATACAGTGTATTATGTTACAAAGAAATTGTTCTGGAGAATTCCTGCATTGGTTAGCCAGGTCCAAAAACCTCAAACATGCAGCATTCGCTGTGAACCCATGATATTGGAGATCCCAAACCTCATCCCTAATTGTAATTAAACACGAGAATGTTCCTGCCATTTTTAAGCATATGCACTGCAGAAACATAGTTTTAGAGCTGGTCTTTAATATTCAAAACCAACAATCTGATAGAGCACAGCATACATAGGCCCTCCCTCTTGAGTCCGCAACGAAGACAAGGAGGAAAGACCTAGATCCAGGCATAGAGAACCCACAAGACCAGCAGAGCAATTACTACTATTGCTGGAGGATCTCAGGAGACAAACCCATTATGCGTGCAGTTGAACCACAGTTGGGTCCACACCCAGAATCCTCCAGCTGTAACACAGAACACCCACTACAGCTAGTTGGGGAAACCTGTCTACATCTAAAATGAGCACGTATAAATGGACAAGAACATAATGCTCTGCCCTGCTCAAGATCAGAACCACATCTCTTGAAGCAGCAAGATTACTTGTTCCTCCTAAATGGTTGAAGCACATTGGTGCCATGGTGTTGTCCAACCAGATCTAAATCAGAAGGTCCGGCAAGAGGATGAGCTAACGATGAAGGATTGACAGCTCCTAAAATGTTAGGGTGTAGACTGGGAGATGCAAATTCTCCTGACAGGATCTTCCAGGAGGGAAATGACAGCTTGCCTGATTCCAGAGATGGAAGACCTATCCACTGTACCAGGAACTACCTGATCCTTAGGTGCAGTCCATTTGGTCTGCTCAAAAACACTACTTTTCCAAGGACTGTGTATTGCTGAGGAAGAGACTGGACTGCCTTGAAGAGGGGTTCCCTTGACTATAAATCAACAGCTGAGAGATGGATAATTCATAGAATAAGGACCTGCTGCTCTATTTTGGCCAAGCTTTGTGGTGGCAATGAGAGGATTCTAGCACAAAATTCTTAAAGTGGTTGTAAAGGGTCTTTTTTGTTAATAACAAACACATTAAACATACCTGCTCTATCCAATGGTTTTGCACAGAGCAATCCAAATTCTTTGTGTTATGGCAATGCGTTACTTTAACTGACAAGTGCGCGGTCATGCAATGCTGCATCCAAATGAAATTTACGTCCATTTTTTCCCATGAATAGAGCTTTTTTTTAGTGGTATTTGATTGCTTGTGTGGTCTTATTTTTTTGTGCTAGAAGCAAAAACAGACTGACAATTTTTAGCGACTTTTAGTGGGACTGGTGCAGAGATTCTGACACTGGGGGGAACTAACTTGGTCTCACAGACACCCCAGTGCCACCAATACAGTGATCAGTGCTAAAAAAAAAAGCAAAAAAAAAAGCACTGACACTGTACTAATGGCACTGGGCAGGAAGGGATTAATGTGAGGGGCAATCAAAGGGTTAACTGTGTGCTGGGAGTGTTTTACTAGGAGGTGGGGGGAAGGTGTTCTTCACTGTAAGCACACTGATCAGGATGGCTGTACTGTGCTCGAGCTGACAGGAAGGAAGGTGGTTTGTAAACAAAACACTCTTTTTCCCTGTCAGAGATGCTCGGTGATAACCGGCCAGGACCTGGTGATTGACATCCACGGCCGCAAATGGCGGCGCGGCTCTCGTGTGCCCTCTACCCGGAAAATGCAAAATCACGTATATACATGATTCTGCGCATAGGTGCCGCACTGTAGCGGTGTATCTGCTATAAGGCTGTCCTTAGGTGGTTAAAGACTCGATTGATTGTCCCTCGATTGATGAGAAAAATTTATTGATTTTTATTGATTATTGATTTATTTATACCTTAAAAAGCCCCTATAGTCCGGTTTTTCTCATTTAAATGGAGCGGTGAAACTAAAACCCCGTCAGGTTTTACTGCTATCCTGATGTAAAATTGTAACCAGAACAGGAAGTGAGGGGAAGTGTCTCTAGCAGTCTCTGAATAGCAGTAATACCTAACCGGGGTTTTAATCCTTTCCCATTCCAATCAAAAGTAAACAAAAAAAAGGAAAAAAAAAGGAATTTTGACTGTACCACAGGTACAGGACGGACACTGGAGAGTTCGCAGACCCTGAGTTATAGGATAGTAGCTTCAGGTGACTGGACACTGGCAAAGCTTTTGACAACATGCCCCTGGGTGACTCCCTTATAACCCTACCCTATCCACGAGTCCCCAGTTTTGTATCATGCAATGCAGAGTAACCATGGAATAAAAGGGAGGGTGGCCTGTATCTTGTACTGTACTCCAAGATATGTACAGTACTGGCACAGTATTCACAGACCCTGGGATGTCCCCAAGCAATGAATGAGATGAGTGGGCAACAGCTAGGAAAAACAGAATTGTGCCAACAGGCCTAAAAAAAAAAAAAAAAAAAGAAGGGGTCAACAGAACTTAAGAGTCCTGCTGCAAGAACCTTGCAGCTGAAGGTATGTCCGCAGAAGATCATATGTCCACCTGGTAGAACTTTGAAAGGTATGAACAGAGGACCAGGGGGCGGCCTTACAAAGCTGAGCAGCATAGGCTTGCTGCGGGAATGCCCCGAAAAATACCCACTGACCTGGGGAGTGGGCACGTATAAGCACAGGAGGAGTTTATTCCTTTGGTGTGTAATCTCTAGCAATGATTTGCCTTATATACTGCTCAAAAAAATTAAAGGAACACTTTTTAATCAGAGAATAGCATTAAGTCAATGACACTCCTGGGATATTGATCTGGTCAGTTAGGTAGCAGAGGGGGTTGTTAATCAGTTTCAGCTGCTTTGGTGTTAATGAAATAAACAGGTGCACTAGATGGGCAACAATGAGACAACCTCACAAACAGGAATGGTTTTACAGGTGGAGGCCACTGACATTTTATTTCCCTACTCATCTTTCCTGACTGTTTTTCACTAGTTTTGCACTTAGCTAGGGTCAGTGTCACTACTGGTAGCATGAGGCGGTACCTGGACCCTACAGAAGTTGCACAGGCCGTCCAACTCCTCCAGGATGGCACATCAGTAAGTGCCATTGCCAGGTTTGCTGTGTCTCCCAGCACAGTCTCAAGAGCTTGGAAGAGATTCCAGGAGACAGGCAATTAATCTAGGAGAGCTGGACAGGGCAATAGAAGGTCCTTAACCCATTAGCAGGACTGGTATCTGCTCCTTTGTGCAAGGAGGAACAGGATGAGCACTGCCAGAGCCCTATAAAATGACCTCCAGCAATCCACTGGTGTGAATGTCTCTGACCAATCAAAAACAGACCTCATGAGGGTGGCCTGAGGGCCCGATGTCCTCTAGTGGGCCCAGCCCCATAGATCTCGATTGGCATTTGCCATTGAACACCAGAATTGGCAGGTCTGCCACTGCCGCCCTGTGCTCGTTACAGATGAGAGCAGGTTCACCCTGAGCACATGTGACATACGTGAAAGGGTCTGCAGAATGTTATTCTGCCTATAACATCATTCAGCATGACCATTTTGGTGGTGGGTCACTGATGGTCTGGTCTCCATATCAATGGAGGGACATACAGACCTCCACAGGCCAGACAATAGCACCCTGACTGCCATTAGGTATCGGGATGAAATCCTTGGACCCATTGTCAGACTCCACGCTGGTGCAGTGGGTCCTGGGTTCCTCCTAGTGCACAGCAGGTGCCCGGCCTCATGTGGTGAGAGTATGCAGGCAGTTCCTTGAGGATGAAGGAATTGATACCATTGAATGGCTCCCATGCTCGATTGATCTAAATCCAATAGAACACCTCTGGGATATCATGTATCAGTCCATCCAACGCCGCTAGGCTGCACCTCAGACTGTCCAGGAGCTCAGTGACACCCTGGACCAAATCTGGGAGGAAATACCCCAGGACACCATTCGTTGTCTCATTAGGAGCATGCTCCGATGTTGTCAGGCATGCATACAAGCACGTGGGGGCCATACAAACTACTGAGTACCATTTTTTATGTTGCTGCAATGAAATTTCAGCAAAATGGACTAGCCTGCTACATCACTTTGATTTTCGGGGTGTCTTTGAATTCAGTCCTCTGTAGGTTGATCATTTTCATTTCCATCAAACGATGGGGCATCCTTATGTTCCTAACACATTACCCAGTCCATATCAGTATAGATATCCAGCATGAGATTTTTCAAGCAACAGTATACTTTAAAGCAAGGTCCTGAGGGTAGGATGAAAGGGGAGTCTGTCTTCGTGATGGAAGCTGTTTTGAGGTAGACTCTGATGGTTCTGTCTATGTCAAAGCAATGAAGAGCAGTTTCCTTTGGGTGCATTGGAAAAGGGCACAAGCCTGTAAGGAATTTGTCTTTGTCGTGGTACAAGATTGATACCACCTTAGGAAAAGGTGGTCTTGGGAGTAAGACTACCTTTTCTTTGTGAAGAATGAGGAAGGGCTCCCTACAAGAGAGAGCTGCCAGCTCAGAGACATGTCTAATTGATGTGACAGCACTAAGTTGTCCACTTTGCAGGAGAGGTCATCTAGGGGAATATCACTGATGTATTCAAAGAGTGGCTTTCTGCAAGGCAGAAACCTTTTTAAGGTCTCAAAGTAGCAGAGAGTGCTGTAAGGGGGTCCTGATTTAAGCTTTTAATAAATGTTTTGACAAGGAAGAGCAAGGCCAGTGGTTTTTGAAAAAAGAATGGGCAAAGCCAAAAGCCCAACCTTTCAGAGTGCTTAAGGTCAAATTCTAGTCAAGTCCTGATTGTGGAAAAGCCAGAATATGAGAATGTAATCTCTGGGATTGAAGTACCTCTGTTCACACAAGGCAAAGAGCGATTTAAAGGTAGGATAATAGATCTTTCTGGAAGTGGTTTTCTTGCTTTCAGAAAGGAAGGAACAACTAACTCAGAGACCTCTCTGTCCCTTAGGACCTGGGCTTCAACAGCCATGTTATCAAAGCTAGTGACTGAGAAGCAGGATGAAATAAAGAGCCACCAAGTCTCAGGATATGCAAGTCTAGGGTCCCTGAACTCTGACATATCAGGTTGAAGATGTCGAGGTGAAGGGCTCATTTTCCTCGGTTCAGGCAGTGGCAGCTGAGGTAAACTACCTCCCACAAGATTCTACATGTGAATGGAGATTAGAGCTATTCTGGAAATTTTTGTCATTAGTCGTTCTAGCATCACACAAAAGAGAAAAGGACACAATTGCTGTAATTGCTCAGTTAAAGCATGGCCCTGAAATGCAGAATTATGTTGGTTGTTCACTGCCCTGGGCCAGTTAGCTGCAGTTTGACAGACAGAAACTGCAGCAATACCTGGTGCCAGAGTTGGGCCAGCAAGTTTAAATAGTTACTTTTAAAGGAAAAGTTTAAAAGAACATCTTCAATTGCAACAGTGAAATGGTTAAGACTGAGACGGCAGGATCTACCAGGACAGACCACTTTTTTGTAAACCCTTTTGCTGCTGGCCAGAGAGCTTGGCAAGGAGGAGTGAATATCCTCTTAGATTGACCCAGTCACCATAAATTACCCATTCTCACTGATCATGAAGAGGGAAAGTGTTTTTAGATTGAGCATGGTTCTTTGTACTTGCAGGGGGCATGGAAAGATGGAAAAGAATCAAATGCACCACTGCCAAGACTTTTTCTCACAGTAGAAGTGGGAATATCAACATTTGCAAGCATGTTACACGGAGCTGCAACATCAAGTATATAGGAGTCTGGGGGGGTGATAATCTTCCACAGCCTTCTCATAAACTGCTTTGGGCTCCTCTTCATTCCCTTCAATGTCTGCCTCTTCTAGACCAGGCATATCATAAACCCCCTCAGGTATAGATTGTGGAGCTGGAAAAGGGGCCTGGTGTTTTGTAGCACTGGGCGGTGATGGCTGTATTAAAGCCACTAGTCTTCAGAAAAACTGTGATAGAGTAGAATAATCTGCCTTAGGTAGGCCGCATGCTGCATGCCTGAAGTAGTGCTAGAGTCAGATGCAGAGACCAGTGTAAAATCTAGTCCTGCTTTGGTACAAGGGAAGCATGGTCACTCAGAGGCAGAGTGTTGTGCAGACCTTTAGCAGAAAGAATGTTCGTTTGAGTTTCTGCTGTGGGTCCTTTTTTTGCCTGGTTCCCACCACAGCTACTGGTGAGGGTATTCTCTGTAGGGTAATCATGAAGTAAGGTGCCGAATATGGGGCAAGCACATCCAATGGAATATGCTGTAACTAAGGTGTAGACCGTCTTGTAGCAAAGTCCTGATGGCACAAGGGCAAGAGGAAGAGCCTGGGTACTTTATAAGTGCTCTAGGCAGAAGTGGTGGTAAGATATGCGACCTGTGGTGTGATGGAACATTTGGTCATTCACCTGAGACTAAGCTCCAAGTGGTTGAGTTTTAGTACCAAATTTGAAAAGTTTAAACATTAAAGTGAATACATTCCAAACATATCCCCAGTTTTGACAGTATTGACCAGAGATACAGGGTAACCATTAGGCTGGTCCCTGTATAGGGTACAAGCTTTGCCCATTACAGTGGGTGTAACCTAAAGGGGTCTTCAGGGTCTGTGTTCCAAAGAGATGCAACACGGCCCTGGCTTGCACCCCACAGCTAACGTGTTGCATAAAGTGCCGAGGTGAGCGCCCATGCATGATCCAATGCCTGAAGCAACATTACAGCCTGTCCTTGTGGGTTCCAGGTACAGCACCCAAGGCATTGCTGAAGTTGATGCACTTCTTCCATTGTTGTATTGAAAGACAGTAAAAAATTGATTGAATAATTTGAAGATAAAATATTCAAGTAGTTAAGAGTGATTTCTCCATAAGGGAGAAGAGGTCCATCACCTTAGGAGACCAGCAAAAGGACACACTGAGTGGGGCAGTTATAAAGGAGGTGCATGGGGAGGGGGGGAGCATGTCCAATCACCAATACTTAGCCCATGTCCTGTACTATACAATTAAGAGAAAAAAGTTGGCTACTGGTATATTAACTATTCTATACAATATAATGTACAAAGGCAGTCTGAGATTTGCATTTAAGCTGAAATTTGTTTGCTGTGTACCAATAAAGTGTAAACAATACATTTTTATTTGCACCTTGGCAAATATACTGTGGAAAGCTTTTTTTTTTTATCTGTTAGATCTTCATGCAGCCAGAAATCTTGTGTGCTAACTTCCTGTGCATTGTTCCCTTCTATCGCCCTTATGGAGAAAGCTGTAATGTAATCCTAACACACTCTCTGTCCTAGGATGACAACGCTGCAGAACAAGAAATTTGTTAATGGCAGGATTACAAGGTGAAAAAGAAAACTTGTGAAAAAAAAAAGAAGAAAACTACTGCAGCCACTACATCTAAAGACTGGTAAGCCACAATGTTCTCATTTTATGTTTCTGATTAGTTAAGCCTTATTAGTAGCCTGTACTCTATTGTTGTGTTTTCAATGTGTGGATGTCTAATGCTTACTTTCATTTGTTCCCAACAGCACAGTAAAGGATAGTGGACCACTCTGCCTAGTCCATTCACAAAACGTCTTGTATTAAACTGATGGCCTCAGTCAATGATGAAGAACAATTTTTTTAAAAGGTGGATTTTATTGGACTAAGTTCACCTTCTCTGCACACTATCAAGACATGCTAGCTGCCTCCACTTAGGCATTCAGCAGCTTCATATCCCTCAATAGCCTCTCTTCTGCTCTGGGCCCCTTGCATACCATCCTCGGCCCCTTAACCCCCACACTTTTTTCCCTCCTCTTCTTCATTCCCCTCTTCTTTCTCTCATTCCCTTGGTTTAGACTCTATCAATGCCTTTGTGTAGTCATACTGCCAGTAGGCGAGGTCATAGCACGCAGAATCTACTATCCTATGCCAAGATGTACCTGTGTAGCCTAATGCTTTTGATAACTAACTTTGATGCCTAGTTGAGTTTAGTCCTCTTGGACTCAGCTTTTGTTTTTACTGCAGTTTTTTTAATCTGCAATGTGACACTCATGTGACAGGGTTGTGTGTTTAGCCCTGGCAAATCTGTAGGACTAAAAATTAAAAAAAAATGTAAATGCCTTGTATTCTTTTTCACAGAATTCAAAGAGTTTTAAGGGTGGACAATGGGAAGGGGAGATTGTTTATGCACCCCTCCTTCGCCTCGTTCACTCACAGAATGTCTTGTATCCTGTGAAAAGAATACATTTTGTGAATGGAGGAAACAGAGTGCGAGCAATCCACTATCCTTCACTGTATGAGCTGAAACAGTAATGTTCAGCACTAAAGTGTACTGTCGTGGATGAATGCTTTAAAGTGGTAGTAAGGCTATGTTTTCTCCTACGCTGCATACCCTGTATTAAAATAAAAATAAAAAAAAAAATCTGGGCATTTACTTTTTTTTTTAATCTGGTCATGTGATTCAGCAGCTGTAGCTCCCCCTGTGTAAGGGAGCACTGAAAAACTGCTGTGAATTCCCAGACATGAGACGTCCCCCATTGTCTCCTATAGTCCATTATTGGTGCTCCTTGCTCACTCCTGCAGCAGCTGCTCACTGACATAGGGGAACTGAAGGTGCTGGATCATGTGACTGGACCAAATTTTTTTTTTAACACAGGATATGTAAGAAGCAGGAAAAGAGAAGGGAAATGGAATGTTTTTAGGAATAATTAGTTAACCTTTTTCTTCTACTTTTAGGCAGCAGCCAGCTACACATTGAGAACACATTCATTTATTGGTACACAGAAATTTGCAAAAACAATTTCTTCCTGGGGTTTAGCTTTAAAGGGATAGTTTACCTTTACCAAAAATATGCCTGTAAAGATATGGGATGTCTGTAGATGAAAACAAGCTGTGCAACTTTGATCAAAATTGAATAATGTCCTTGCTATAAGTGTAGACCATTTACCCACCTCATGAAGCCTGGCCTGAAAACTCCCAGAACATTGCTAAGTGAGGCCCAGCTATAACTGCGCACTTCTACCAACACAGGAGCAAGCACCTTCTCTGACTCAAACCCCCTCACATATACTGTGTAAAAGTTTTAGGCAGGTGTGAAAACAATGCTGTAAATCAAGAATGTTTTCAGAAATAGAGGTGTTAATAGTTTTATTATCAATTAAAATAGAAAGTAAATTAATAGAAGAGAAATCCAAATCAATCAATATTTGGTGTGACCATTCTTTGCCTTCAAAACAGCATCAGTTTTTCAATTCACCTAGGTACACTTGCACACAGTTTTTGAAAGAACTTGGCAGGTAGGTTGTTCCAAACATCTTGAAGAACTAACCACAGATCTTCTGTGGATGTCGGCTGCCTCAAATCCTTCTGTCTCTTTATGTAATCCCAGACAGGCTCCATGATGTTGAGATCAGGGCTCTGTGGGTGCCAAACGTGTTGCATGTGGCCACCCGTCACTCCGTTAACCTTGGTGCTCAAATTGCTCGATCATGGAGGCCACACAGCTGGCATGACCACAAGGGTCCACATGACTGCAATAATTGGCGTGCATACATACGCTTTACAGTTTACTATGTGTAGACCTTTTCAAGAGCGGCAGTGTGCAGCTGGCAGCAAGTGTGATCGGAATTAGGAGAGGTAACGTGGACATTGGAAGACACGGACAGGTGAGATTGCCTCTGTATATCACGAACTGTTCACACATCCTAGCGTGCAGGCTGCAATTCCCATGGTACAGGGTGGATGGATATCTCCAACAAGTATTCATGTGCAGAACTTTTAATTGTAGCTGCTTAAGTGTTTCCATCACATTTATAGCAATTGTTACCCATGATTCCTTTTATCTCTGTACCAGAATCACACACTATACAATTTGAGAACATTGTGCTGCTTTCTGTCCCAATGGCAACAATGATCATCAGTTCATAAACAACCATGGTGGCTGTTGGACTTGTGTCTCATGTAGTTAAGAGCTGCCATAGTTAAGTCATGTTGACATCCCTTTCAAATAGCCATAGCAACAGATGTCTGTTGACACCCAAACAGTCCATATTCTGATTACCTCCATGCATCCCTGATCTACTTAGTGGTGGGCCACAGTAGCACCTTAACTAAATACTGACCTTCTTACTTGACCTCCCATGAGCGATCACTGAGGAACTGACGAGTTTAGTGAGGTTTCACATTTTGGTCTGTCCTCTCCCAAGTGGCCACTTGTGTGTAGTTGTTTATGTTATTTAGTGGTAGGACAACGTTGTTGGAGGGGTGGTGCTGGTTGTGTGTACATGTTTATCATTTCGATACATAATGCAACAGTGTACAAGTGTTTATAATATTTTTTGGATACTAAAAAATCTAAACGTCTGGCTACACACTATTTCCGTTCTATATCGTAACCTTCTTTTCTTAGGGGGGTCCTTTCTCATCTCTTATAATACAATATTTTTGTAGTACTTTTTTGGTTACATAGAACTACACTTAAGTGGATTGGTGGCACTGCAGACTATTAAGAAATCAATTTATTGCCAAACTATCACTTCAGGACTTTTTTTCTTCTTCGTTACAATGAAGATAGTACTTTGTGACATTGGCTGTATGTTTGGAGTCATTGTCCTGCCAAAGAAAACGTTTGGTGCCAATCACATGCCTCCATGATGGCATGATGGATAAGAATCTGCCAGTATTTCGCAGCATTAAGGACACCATTGATCCTGACCAAATCTCCAACTGCATTTGCAGAAAAACAGCCCCAAAACTTGCAAGGAACCTCCTCCACGATTCACTGTTGTCTGCAGACACTCATTATTGTACGGCTCCCCAGCCCTTCAGTAGATAAACTTCCTCCTGCCACATTTTGACTCAAGTCCAGAGTACCTGCTGCCATTTTTCTGCATGCCAGTTCCTATATTTTCATACATAGTTGAGTCACTTAGCCTTGTTTCCACATCAGAGGTATGGCATTTTGGTCAATTCTTCTATGAAGGCCACTTCTGGCCAGACTTCTCAAGACAGTAGATGGGTGTTCTTGGGTTTCACACTAGTTCTGTGCTGATGGCATGGTTGACATCTTCCAATTTTGAAAGGAAAGTAAGTATGTGTCTCATCTGCTGTATTGTTTCCTTGCCCGACCACTGCATCTATGGCCCTCAACATTGCCCGTTTCTTTGTGCTATTTCAAAAGAGCTTGACTAGCACATCTTGAAACCCCAGTCTGCTTTGCAATCTTTGCCTGGGAGAGACCTTACTGATGCAGTATAACTACTATGTCTCTCTTTGTTGTGCTCAGTCTTGCCACAGTGTATGCCTGTGACATGAAACTGCCACAATCTGACCTGTTTCTCACCAGCTGTTTTTGTTTCAGTTAATGACTGTTTCAACCTACCTATGAAATTGATGTTATTTAGCCCCTTGCTTGAAAAAACTGGTTAATCATACACCTGACATCCTACAAAATGGTGTACAATGTGTGCAAGTGTAAGAATTGATGCTGGTTTGAAGCCAAAGGGGTGTCACACCCAATGAGTTAGATTTTTCTCACGTTCCAATCTGAAAATTGATAAACACAATTTATGTATTTTTGACAGCATTTTTACTTTACAGCATTTCCTGACACCTGCCTAAAGTTTTTGCATAGTACTGTATGCTCTCTCTCCCCCCTGATGCAATAGTTCAGAATTTAAGAGCTCACTCCTGTGACAGTGAAGGTGAACAGTAATAGCTAGGTCTTACTTATCAAAGTTCTGGGAGTTTTCAGGTCAGGCTTCATGAGGCAACTAACCGTCCTACATCTATGAGAAGGGCATTTTTCAACTTTAGTCAAAGCTGCAGTTTGTTTTCATCTACAGACATCTCATCTGTAAAGGCAGTTTTTTGTTTTTTTTTATAAAGGTGAACTAACCCTTTAAAGCATACCGTTGACAGACTGAAGTCACAAATTGCATGAGCGATAACTTGTAAAGTAATATCCTTCAAACAGCTCCAGATGATCAAGATTTGCACTGAAAGATATTACATTATTTTGGCAGTGGTACATTAATGTTCTGAGATTAAAAAGAGGAACGTAAAGATAACATCCTTTGGGAAATGAGCGCTAACTATAAAGTCATCCTCTTAACCTTTAAGGCATATAACTGTAAAGCTCTAACAGTGTTCTGCACGTGCTAATTCTGTGTATACTGGTTCTGAACTGAACTTTCAAGGTGGTTCAGTTCCAAGATATTCCAGGGTTCCCAGATGACTCAGCCAGCAGTGGAGATGAGTCTAGAAGAATCAAAAAAATTCTGTGAAACCTCATTACTTTGGTAATTTACCCACAGCTCATGACTCACAACCACTGACCCAATCGATTTGGACCCAATGATGAAAAACATCATAACAGGGCCCAAAGCACATGAAATGTGTACAGGCATGACATACAATATACCATGTACAGTATACTATTTAGAACTTAGCATGGAAAATTTCAGAAGTTGGTGTACCTGTTATTTTTACAGCTCACTTTAAAGAAACTTTGTTGTTGAAAGAAAAGTGGAAACAAAAGCAACCGTAGATTTTACAACTTACCTTCTCCCACCCCGGCCCTTTGAAGAGTAAGTTCGTCCAAAGAATCTTCAAATCTGACACACTTCTGGGCTTGTCGGATGTCTGCATCCCCTTGCCACCTTTTGTGGATCACCCACCAACTCTTATATCACTACTGTGTGTAATAATAAAGGGCTGGTTGGTGAAATCAGAGTGAGTGGCACGGGACACAGCCATCTGACACTCCTGAAAGAGTGTCAGATATGAAGAACTTTCATGTGGTTTGCTTTTTAAGTGAAGATTCCACAAACAACAGGAGGCAGAGAGGCAAGTCTATACTTCTGCTGGGTGATTTTGTTTCCAATTTTATCTTTTAGAAAGTGTTGGTGATTCCCCCCCCTCCCCCCGAACTCTGAATCTGCAAACAACCAACAGCCAGATCATTTTTTTTTCCACTCAGAAAGTTTTCATCAATGACATTCTGTGTGATCAAAAAATGAAAGAAATTCAAACATACAAGGAATAAACTAGTTTCTTTTTATATCAAACATTCTTGAAAAGGCGTTTGGCACAGTGCTAAATCATATAGTTAACACTAAATATTTCAAGATACAATAAAATCGGGAGTTAAATCGTGTCTATGCCCTTTAAAAGGGATGAAAATAAAGATACCGGTTATTTTCAGGCTATACAAAATGTATAAACAATATTTTATGTCTTGCGTCCAAAAACGTAACTTTTACATAAAAGACTGCAAAATAATATAATTGGTTCTTAAAACAGCTTTACATTTAAGAAATTCAAATGGAAACAGACAGGTAACAAAGAAGTAAAAAAATTTATTGCAGTATTGTCGCCAGCAGGTATTCTCGGGATCCCTTTACGTGTATTATTTTCAGGGTGACCTTATACATCAAAATCTACATTTACAAAAAAAAAATAAAATAAAATAAAAACGAAAGTAAAAATTAAAAACAACTCCTGCAGATAGGTCATAGATACTGCATGCTTTTTAACCCCAACAGAATAAATTATATACGTCCGGAAATTCTGCCATTTTACAGCCTGGGAAAAAGAAAAAAAAAGAGAAAAAAAAAAACAAAACAAAACAAAAATATTAAAATAAAATTTGATACTTCCCTTGAAACCGGGCTAAACTAAAGAAAGCCATCCGCTGCTAGGTTAAACTCCAAGAACACTTTATTAAGAACATTAACAGACTAATTTTCAACATTCACTTGTTTATTTTTTGTAATTTTTTTGTTGGTTTGTTTTTTTTTTAAACAGAAAGTATTTTTCAAGATATAAACAAATTTTTGTTAAACTATAATACAGTGGGAGTAAAAATGTACTGAGAAGTTTCTGCTGTACAACAGCGAAGGAAGCTCCCACAACAATGTTTACCAAACATTTCCTTCAGGCGGCTAAGCTCCATCCTTAACGCTCCATAAAATTGATTTTTTTAATTCTTGTTTCTTTCTTTAAATTTTTGCCAGAATGTTGATATTTCAAGTTTTTTTGTCTGCTCTCCTGTAAATTTGGCTGCAAATATACAAACATATTATTAGCTGGAAGTTCCCTCCTTGGCTGCATACAGCGATCGTAAAGTCTGAACAACTTTATTAGTCAGCTTATTTCCGCTCGTTAGAGCTATTTTTTTGTAAATGATGTCCGACTCTTTGATAGTATCGACCCAAGGCACAAGCTTTCGTCCATCACGGCGTTTGGCCTCAGCCCAAGTGCCACTGTAGGAGCCCGCCATCCACTGAACACTGAATCCGTGGCTGGTTTTTTGAACAACTTTTGCAATTTGTGGTCGGTCCTTGTACTTTGGACAACAAATTGCAATGACATCCTGAACATCGACGGTTTCATTCATCTGCGCTGCCACATCTGAAGAGTCTGATAATCGTTTTGATTTTCTTAACTGCGCAGGGAGGGCGAAGCAACAAAAAAAAGAAAGAGGAAAGGTGGATTTAGCTGCAAAGCTAACATCTTTGGAAAAAAAAAACAAAAACATCTAAGAGTCGAAAACCCCTGGCACCACAGTGAGACAGCCCACACAGACACCATCCAACCCGCGGGATGCAGTTTAACCACCAGTGCCTAAGGAGCGTCAGGTCTTATAACGTGCGATTTACCACCAACTTTTACTGCAATTGCATTCAAAATTAAAATCTATAAACGTGTTACAAAAAATTAGGTATAAATATATATAGCAAGAAAATAGGGACAGAATAGAAAAAGAGGAAATCTAAATTAAAATTACCTTTTACTTTGGATAAATCTCAATGTCTACGTTTTTTTTTGCCTTTTCCGCTAAACCCTTTCTACAAAAAAAGATGTATAAAAGGTTAAGTCTAGCTATGGAACCGCTTCTTACCCCCACAGCAAAATGTATTCAAATACTCCTGACTTAAAAAAAAGACCACAGCACAGGGACCAAACAATCAGAAATCACATGTCACTCCTAATAAAACACAGGCATAGTAAATATACATCAGGTTTTTTTTTTTTTTCTTTTCTTGGCTAGTAGGAAAGCTTATACAAAATTCCCAGTTCAGTTAGGAGAAAAAAAAAAGAAAAAAAACAAAAACAAATCATTGCTTTTAAACAAGTACATTTACATACTGATAATACATTACACCTGATGCATTGAAGGCAAAACGCTGGGTGCTACAGGAAAGTAGGTCACTTCTGTGTGATCGACATCCCTCCAGCACAAATTAAATTAATGTTAAGCTAATGGGAGCTTCGGAATAGCCAATCACGTGAAGTTAAGAGTTTTATTCCTCTTAGCCCAAGGTATGGGCTTGCAATAAAGTAACCACGAAAGCTCTCATAAACCCTAACATAATCATGGCACAGAACACTACAGTCTAAAGCGATGGTATGGGACAGGCTGTTCTCTTGATCAATGAAGGCTTTCCATAAAATGTAAGGAATACGCTATGGAAAAAAAGAAAAGCCAGAGGCAGACCAATAATTTGAAAAAAAAAATGGATTTTAGTCCCCAATCTAGATTATGATCAGTGCTGTGGCAAGGGATATGTTTGAACAACAGCCTCTGTTGTTATAATATCCAGCCAAGAGGCTGACCTAGCAACAGAGGCTTCAAACTAATCATGAAGAGCCAGGTAAGAGGTAATTTGGAAGTAAATGTAAGCCTTGTCCATTGACCATGCATACAACATACTACAATTAGTAGGGAGAAAACACAAAAGGGTCTTTCAGGCAGCTGTTGGCAGAGGAGCAAGGAGGCTTATAGCTTAGGAGGTAAGAAGCTAGCAACAGACCAAGAGGTAGGAAGGACGAAGCGGAAAGAGCAAGGGTTTGTTTGTTTTTTTTAAAGACCGAGACTCATACACTCAGGATACAGAGCAGCAAGGCATCCCAAACGGCTTGAATTATTCCAAATCATTTTCTGCATGCAAATCCCCAACCCAGCATTATACATCATACAAATATTATATGGTGATGTTACAGACCACTATGACACATTCACATCAGGAAGAGTGCACAATGGTGCCAACTCCAGCAAAAATAGCCATTACTCAAAGTAGACCAGTACTCAAATGTTAATATGATGCTAAAATGTCTTGCTGGGAAGGAAAAATAAAATATGAAAGGGAGGAACTTCTTGCCATTCTTGAATTTAAAATGAAGCTCCAAGCTCTCTTTACTGCTGGTCATGTCTGAAGGCCTAAATATTTGGACACATGTCCTCTGCTGAATGGGAGGATCAGCCAACAGATAACATGACCACATACACTGGGTAAGTATTACAGCCCGGTAATCTATCCATTCCATCAAGACAAGCAACAAAAAAAACCCTTTAGTTTACCATTTGAGTACAGATTTAGTAACTGAGGCACCACAGCCACCAGTCAGAAGCAAACCTTCACCCCTTATTAGAGCTTTGAATGACAATGATGGCTATGGGGATCAGACAGTCTTTACTAAAATATGTTGACAAATATGGCTCATTACAGGACCTGAGTCACTTACAGAGCAGACAGCCATCTTGTGATCAGCCCATATCTGGACAATCACGACTATACACAAAATAGCCAGCTACTCTAGATGCAGGTAACCATAGTGTTAAACATCGTTAGACTACTTCATTTAGGAAATACGTTAGTACATGGCTACTTACCCCTGATGTGCCCCCAGCTTTCTCCTCCCCATCACTTTCTTCTTCCTCAGTCTCAGCCACGTTATTTTTAGGGCTGTTACCCCCAAGCAAATTGGTAATGGCTTTATTTCGGGCATCTGTGCTTGCCGAGACCTCGCCTTCCTCCTCTTCTTCATCAGGGTCTAGGTGTTCCATTAACAGCTTGAACTAGAACAAGGATTAGAACAAAGAAGAGCTGACATAAGACCTCAGAACACCACTACAATGAAACAAAAGAAAATCATTTCTATGCCGAGAATGTGCTCTTATAGACCCTAGACTGCAGATCATTATAGCAGGAGACGACAACAGAAAGCCATTTCTATGTTGTATTCTTATCAATTCAATAAAGACTTAATAGATTCAATACATTAGTAGACCAATCTATCCATTAACCCTTTTCGCTTCCATTGGTGTAAGGATTAAATCATTGGCAAAAGAGCATTGGAACACAGCCTCCTATGTGAGGGCAATAAAATTCCCCCAAAAGAAGATTAAAGTCCCCACCCCCATAAGAATATAAAAGCGTGCATAGAGTGCACCTACATGCGACAACGTTAGCACTACACATATTCGGTATCACTATGTAATAATTCTAGGGCCATCATTCATTCATAATTCTAGGGCCATCATTCATTCATAATTCTGGGGCCATCATTCATTCATAATTCTGGGGCCATCATTCATTCATAATTCTAGGGCCATCATTCATTCATAATTCTGGGGCCATCATTCATTCATAATTCTAGGGCCATCATTCATTCATAATTCTAGGGCCATCATTCATTCATAATTCTAGGGCCATCATTCATTCATAATTCTAGGGCCATCATTCATTCATAATTCTGGGGCCATCATTCATTCATAATTCTAGGGCCATCATTCATTCATAATTCTAGGGCCATCATTCATTCATAATTCTAGGGCCATCATTCATTCATAATTCTAGAGCCATCATTCATTCATAATTCTAGGGCCATCATTCATTCATAATTCTAGGGCCATCATTCATTCATAATTCTAGGGCCATCATTCATTCATAATTCTAGGGCCATCATTCATTCATAATTCCAGAGCCATCATTCATTCATAATTCTAGAGCCATCATTCATTCATAATTCTAGAGCCATCATTCATTCATAATTCTAGAGCCATCATTCATTCATAATTCTAGGGCCATCATTCATTCATAATTCTAGAGCCATCATTCATTCATAATTCTAGGGCCATCATTCATTCATAATTCTAGGGCCATCATTCATTCATAATTCTAGGGCCATCATTCATTCATAATTCTAGGGCCATCATTCATTCATAATTCCAGAGCCATCATTCATTCATAATTCTAGAGCCATCATTCATTCATAATTCTAGAGCCATCATTCATTCATAATTCTAGGGCCATCATTCATAGTCAACTCTAAACTAATAAGCTTGTAAGGGCTTTAAAAAAAATCATTGCCTATAGACAGTTTTGGGTGTCATAGTTTGTTGCGGTTTCATGGATTTTAAAGCTTGACATGTTGATAAATGTAAGGTTATGCACTTGGGGGCTAAGAATATGCATGCATCATACATACGGGGGGGGGGGGGGGGGTACAACTGGGGGAATCAATGAAGGATCTGGGGGTTCTGGTAGATCACAAGCTTAATAATGGCATGCAATGCCAAGCTGCGGCTTCTAAAGCGAGCAAAATCCTCTCTTGTATTAAAAGAGGTATAGACTCCAGAGAGAGATATCATATTACCCCGGTACAAATCATTAGTAACACCTCATCTGGAATATGCAGTTCAGTTTTGGGCACCAATTCACAAAAAGAACATTGGGGAACTGGAGAAAGTACAGAGAAGGGCAACCAAACTGATAAGAGGCATGGAGGAGCTCAGCTATGAGGAAAGATTAGAGGAACTGAATTGATTCTCTCTTGAGAAGAGGAGATTAAAGGGGGATATGATCACCATGTATAATACTTAAGGGGGGATATGATCTCCATGTATAATACTTAAGGGGGGATATGATCTCCATGTATAATACATAAGGGGGGATATGATCTCCATGTATAATACATAAGGGGGGATATGATCACCATGTATAATACATAAGGGGGGATATGATCTCCATGTATAATACATAAGGGGGATATGATCTCCATGTATAATACATAAGGGGGGATATGATCTCCATGTATAATACATAAGGGGGGATATGATCTCCATTATTAATACATAAGGGGGGATATGATCTCCATGTATAATACATAAGGGGGGATATGATCTCCATGTATAATACATAAGGGGAGATATGATCTCCATGTACAATACATAAGGGGGGATATGATCTCCATGTATAATACATAAGGGGGATATGATCACCATGTATAATACATAAGGGGGGATATGATCTCCATGTATAATACATAAGGGGGGATATGATCTCCATGTATAATACATAAGGGGGGATATGATCTCCATGTATAATACATAAGGGGGGATATGATCTCCATGTATAATACATAAGGGGGGATATGATCTCCATGTATAATACATAAGGGGGGATATGATCTCCATGTATAATACATAAGGGGGGGATATGATCTCCATATATAATACATAAGGGGGGGGATATGATCTCCATGTATAATACATAAGGGGGGGGATATGATCTCCATGTATAATACATAAGGGGGGGATATGATCACCATGTATAATACATAAGGGGGGATATGATCTCCATGTATAATGCATAAGGGGGGATATGAACTCTATGTATAATACATAAGGGGGGGGGGGGTATGATCTCCATGTATAATACATAAGGGGGGATATGATCACCATGTATAATACATAAGGGGGATATGATCACCATGTATAATACATAAGGGGGGATATGATCTCCATGTATAATACATAAGGGGGATATGATCTCCATGTATAATACATAAGGGGGGATATGATCTCCATGTATAATACATAAGGGGGGATATGATCACCATGTATAATACATAAGGGGGATATGATCTCCATGTATAATACATAAGGGGGGATATGATCTCCATGTATAATACATAAGGGGGGATATGATCACCATATATATTACATAAGGGGGGATATGATCACCATGTATAATACATAAGGGGGGATATGATCTCCATGTATAATACATAAGGGGGGATATGATCTCCATGTATAATACATAAGGGGGGATATGATCTCCATGTATAATACATAAGCGGGGGGATATGATCTCCATGTATAATACATAAGGGGGGGGGGGATATGATCTCCATGTATAATACATAAGGGGGGGGGGGATATGATCTCCATGTATAATACATAAGGGGGGGGGGGGATATGATCTCCATGTAAAATACATAAGGGGGGGGGATATGATCTCCATGTATAATGCATAAGGGGGGATATGATCTCCATGTATAATACATAAGGGGGGATATGATCACCATGTATAATACTTAAGGGGGGATATGATCTCCATGTATAATACATAAGGGGGGGATATGATCTCCATATATAATACATAAGGGGGGGATATGATCTCCATGTATAATATATAAGGGAGGGATATGATCTCCATGTATGATACATAAGGGGGGATATGATCTCCATGTATAATGCATAAGGGGGGATATGAACTCTATGTATAATACATAAGGGGGGGGGGGGTATGATCTCCATGTATAATACATAAGGGGGATATGATTTCATGTATAATACATAAGGGGGGATATGATCTCCATGTATAATACATAAGGGGGATATGATCTCCATGTATAATACATAAGGGGGGATATGATCACCATGTATAATACATAAGGGGGATATGATCACCATGTATAATACATAAGGGGGGATATGATCACCATGTATAATACATAAGGGGGGATATGATCACCATGTATAATACATAAGGGGGGATATGATCTCCATAATACATAAAGGGAGGGATATGATCTCCATGTATAATACATAAGGGGGGGGATATGATCTCCATGTATAATACATAAGGGGGGATATGATCTCCATGTATAATACATAAGGGGGGATATGAACTCCATGTATAATACATAAGGGGGGGGGGATATGATCTCCATGTATAATACATAAGGGGGGATATGATCTCCATGTATAATACATAAGGGGGGATATGATCTCCATAATACATAAGGGGGGGATATGATCACCATATATAATACATAAGGGGGGATATGATCACCATGTATAATACATAAGGGGGGATATGATCTCCATAATACATAAAGGGAGGGATATGATCTCCATGTATAATACATAAGGGGGGGGATATGATCTCCATGTATAATACATAAGGGGGGATATGATCTCCATGTATAATACATAAGGGGGGATATGAACTCCATGTATAATACATAAGGGGGGGGGATATGATCTCCATGTATAATACATAAGGGGGGATATGATCTCCATGTATAATATATAAGGGGGGATATGATCAACATGTATAAATACATCAGTGGTTCATATAGTGAACTCGGTGTAGAGTTATTCATCCTGAGGTCATCAAAGAGGACAAGGGGGCACTCTTTACATCGGGAGAGAAGAAATGTAATCTCCAAACACGGAAAGGTTTCTTCACAGTGAGCTGTGAAAATGTGGAATAGACTCCCTCAAGAGTTTGTTCTGGCCAGCTCAGTAGATTGCTTTAAAAAAGGCCTGGATTCTTCCTTAGATACACTGAATAGAACAGGATACTAAGATTTATAGGTAAAGTTGATCCAGGGAATATCCAGTTGCCTCTCGGGGGATCAGGAAGGAATTTTTTCCTCTGCAGGAGCAAATTGGATCATGCTATGCTGGTGTTTTGCCTTCCTCTGGATCAACTGTGGGTGTAGGATTATAACTTTTTTTTTTTTTTTTTAATAGTTGAACTGGATGGACTTTTGTCTTTTTTCAGCCAGACTAACTATGAAACATATTTTGTATTTATTTACTTGACACAACCTCACCTTTAGTGTATTTTTTACTGAAAAGATGGGTTTGATAAATAGCTATGCTAATTTTGTGTGACAAAACACACCTACTACCATTTCATATTTCATCAAGGCCTTTTTTGGGGGGGTTTAACCACTTGCCTACCAGGCACATTACCCCCTTCCTGCCCAGGCCAATTTTCAACTTTCAGTGCTGTCGCACTTTGAATGACAATTGTGTGATCATGCAACACTATATCCAAACAAAATTTTTATCACAACAAATAGAGCTTTCTTTTGGTGGTATTTAATCATCACTGGGGTTTTTATTGTTTGCACTATAAACAAAAAAAAAAACAAAAAAATTTGAAAGAAAAAAAAAAGTTTCTTTGTTTCGATTATAAAATTTTGCAAACGGGTAATTTTTCTCCTTCACTGATGTGCATTGACGAGGCTGCACTGGTGGGCATTGATAAGGAGGAACAGATGATGCTGCACGGATAGGCAGCAATGATGGTCACTGATGGGCGGCACTGCAGTGCCCTGATGATCAGTGCCGGATCTGCTCTGTGACAGCTGTCACTTTCCTCATGCTGTGACAGCATGAGGAAAGTGCTGCCGATAACCGGCAACTGTATTTACTCTGATCTGCTGTGTCATTGGACACAGCGATCACAGAGATCACTGGGGGCGCACGGGAGGGTGCGTTCTGGGAGAACGTCATATTACGCCCTCCCAGAACTAGATAACCGCGCTGTAGCCGTCATTCAGCTATAGCGCGGTTAGCAAATGGTTAAGCCTAAAATGTGAATATGCATTTTCATAGTGCTAGTGGAGCATGAAAAGGGTTAGCTGGAGTCATTTATCCTTGTCATATTTGTGGAATATGCTAGAAGAAATAAAGGTGATTTTACTGGATGTGTGGCCATTGAATGTTCATTTGTATACTGGAGTCTCCTGTGGACAGAGCCAACACCCGGTATTTCGTGTGAATATGGTAGTGGAAGAGGGAACCGACCAGGAGCAGTGTTTTTTTTTTGTCAAAGTCTTGACAACGTTATCAGTTAAGGAACCTCTATGGATCTAAAACAACTGGAGATTTAGTAAAAGAGTAGTGCATGTTCACTTAGCAAGTGAATTTTCACTTATTTAGTGAAAGAAGTGAAGCTGTGCTGAAATCAAATGTCTAATCATGCGCAAGCAAAAAAATCTATTGTTTGTTTTCCCTTCTAATTTTCCTTCAACGTGATTCTCCTTTTAGTAAATAACTCCATTGTCTGTAAAAATCGCCCCCTTTAACCAGGCACCACCATTAGTTTTTCCTGAGCAGCCAAAGTATTTAGCTATTTGAATGATCCAATGCAGTTTACGACCAAGTATTCTGGTGTCATGTATAATGCAGGCATTTTCGATTTGAAGAACTATTTTGTGCCATCAGTAACCATTGGGGAAAAGGATAAAACCTCTAAGTGCCCTTACTCACAATGTAGCGGAGATTACATTGGACATGGACATTTGTACTCACTGTAAACATTTTTTTTTTTGTGTCCACTTGGACACAGGAAGTCTTTCACCTTCAGGTATACTGCTGTCTACAGGAGGATTGGACACAGGCAAAGCAAAACTAGAGTTCAGTTCAGGACAACCCTTTCCACTATCCGTATGTCTCAGTATATGTACGTTTTGTTGCAGGCAGTACACAGATGATGATTAAAAACAGAGATGGGACCTGTGTTCCTCAAGAAAAAGAAATCTGAGTACAAAAATTCTGTCGTCCATTAGGGTACACATTGGACATCACTTTCAGGGTGTCCAAATACAGCCCAACCAAGACTTGGCAACAAAGCAAATAAATGCTAACAGGCCCAAAATTACAACAGAAAACTGGGATTACGTGCAGTTTTAAAGAGCCGCCTGAAGGACCTTATGTCCAAAGCTGAGATCAGATGAGGCTGAAGCACCGACCTAGTAGGACCTGTGGACAGAAAACTAAGTTGTCATCCGGTAAATTGGGGAAACTGTAGCTTGATGCTTAAAGGGCCCAAAAACGATTTACATTTTTAGTGCGCCTCGACAAGAAAGGGCAGAAGACGATCCTTGAGACCTTGGATAATGGTCTGCAGAGTCACTTAGAACTGGCTGAACAAGAAGCTGATGCACCTTTACGGGGGATCGTTCAGGATACCAAAAAGGGGAATCAGTCTTCTGGAAAGAAGCAGTGACAGACACACTCTCATAGCCCAGATCACATCCAGACAATGGAAGTTAATTTCCTTTTAAGTACAGGAACCAGACTGGGAAGAACAATGTCCTTGTTGAGATGAAAGGAAGAAACTACATAATTCAAATAGCAGTCCTGGGCATCAACACCATGTCTCTATGGAAAACCAGAATGTTCCCTTACTGGATATAGCTGCCACCTCACACTCTTGCCTTGCAGATGTTATGGCTACAAGGAATATTACCTAGTGGGTGAGAATAGAAAGAGGAATGTATTTAATGGGTTCAAATGGCTTGAAGGACAGAGAGAACCAGATTCTGATCCCATTGAGTCACAGGGGCATGCACCAAGAGCTCCACAACACACAACTTTCTCAAAAAGAAAGCCACTTGTGTTGTGACAAAGTGTAAGGATGGGGTAAAATGATGTTCTAACACAAATACTGGAAGTGAGCAGGCTCCAGGCTGAGTGGTGCTGCTCACGATCTGACCAGTTCTTAAGGGGGATATACAGTACTCGGCATATAAATATGGAGTACACCCCAACAGATTTGTCAGAAAACCTTTACTTTCTTTTCAGAATAAACATTTTCTACAGGACACGAATATTTCTATAGGACACTATACTACAAAATACTCCCACAAATGCGGGCCAAGATTTGTTCATAGGCACACACAAAAATATATTTTTCCTAACAAATGCATTCAAGACCATGTTGAAAAATGAATACACCCCAACAAAAGTCTTAGGATTTTGTTGTCTAAAATGCAGCTTTGCTCCTAAGAATTCAACTACAGGTGAGTTTAATTATTCACTAAACAGGTGTCCAGCAGACCGTTGATCATAAAAGGGCATTACTTAACCGCTTAAGGACCGCTCTATAGCAGATATACTGCTACAGAGCGGCACCTGTGCGCAAAATCATGCATATATACGTGATTTTGCGTTTCCGGGTGGGGGGAGCACATCCCACCCGCGTCGCAATTTGCCAATCACCGGGTCTCGGCCGGTAATTACCGAGCATCGCCGACAGAGAGGAATATTGTTTTGTTTACAAACAATCATCCTCCCTGTCAGCTCGAGCACACTGCTTGGGATGGCTGTGCACAGTACAGCTATTACGACGAGTGTGCTTACAGTGAAGAACACCCCCCCCCCCCCCCCCCCCCAGTAAAACACTCCCATCACAGTTAACCCTTTGATCGCCCCTCACATTAACCCTTTCCTGCCCAGTGCCATTAGTACAGTGTCAGTGCTTTTCAGAACTGATCACTGTATTGGTGTCACTGGTCTGTCGGTGACACCAAGTTAGTTCCCTCCCAGTGTCAGAATGTCCGCCGCAATCCCACTAAAAGTCGCTTATTGCCGCCATTACTAGCAGGGGAAAAAAAAATCCCATTATCTATACCGCCATTTGTAAACACTATAACTTTAACGTAATCCAATTTACACGTATTGCGATTTTTTTGTAGCAAAGACATGTTGCAGAATACATTTTGGCCTAAATCTATGACTAAATTTGATTTTTTAACATTTTTTTAATGGACATGTTTAATAGTCCAAAATATAGTTTTTTTCTCAAAGTTGTCAGACTTTTTTTGCTTATAGCGCAAAAAATGAAAACCGCACAGGTGATCAATTACCACCGAAAGAAAGCTCAATTCGTGGGGAAAAAAAGGACATACATTTCATTTGGGTGCAGCGTTGCATGACTGCGCAATTGTCAGTTAAAGTAATGCAGCGGCGTAACAAAAAATGGCCTGGTCATGAAGGGGGGTAAATCCTCAGGAGGGCAAGTGGTTAAAGAAAACCCCTCCCCATTTCATGCTGTCAGCAATGGCACCAAATGGAAGAGAAATGTCACAAGGCCTGAGAAAGAAAATAATTTCTTTATACAAGAAAGATGAAGGCTACAAGAAGATCAGCAAAGCTTTACTTATCAGTCAGAATACTGCAACAAAAGCGATACAAAAATGTAACAAAGATGGAACTGCAACCATCTCACAGAGACGTCCAAGTCATCCACGGAAGTTAACACCTCGACAGGAGCGTCTTCTGATGAGAAGAGTTGACGAAAATCACCATGCAAGTTCACTGCAGTTAGCTAAAGAAGTTGAAAGCCAAACTGGGGTGATTGTTTCCTGTGGCACAATACGGCATTCACTGCAGAGGAATGGCATGCATGGGTGTCGTCCACAAAGGAAGCCTCTCCTAAAGCCCATGCACAAAAAAGCCCGCCTAGAATTTGCCAGGGCCCATACTGAAAAAGAAGAAGACAATGATCCAAAACACACATCTAAGGCCACATTTGTTCATTTCTATAGAACAGGGTGAAAGCGATTCAGTGACCAAGTATGTCTCCTGATCTGAACCCATCAAACACCTATGGGGAATTCTGAAGAGACAAGTTAAGCATCACTCTCCATCCAGCATCCAGGCTCTAAAATTCTTGAAGAAAGTAAAACGCTAGATGTTGGAATATGTCATCAGCTTGTTCAGTCCATGCCTAGAAGACTTGGTGCTGTCCTTACAAATCATAGAGTTCATGCAAAATACTAAATGTAGAAATTTTTGTTGTGGGGTGTATTCATTTTTGCAACAACGAATTTGAGTAACTGAAGATTTTGTAAACTAAATTCTATTATTAACCTTACTTTCATGTAATGAGCCAAACAAATGTTCTATAAAACTCAAAATTTTAGAAAGGTTTCTTGTGTTCATTGAGATATTGATTAAAGTCTTACTTTTCAAAAGGGTTGTATTCATTTATGCTGAGCACAGTACATGGTTTTACCTGTAATGCACAGGAATAGCGCATATAGCCAAAACGAGTGTATTTTTATTGATTTAATATAGGAAAAGCATAGAAATTTCTGATCCTATGATCTCTTTACTTTTGAGCTGTGTCTGGCGGATCTTTATTTGCTCAATGTGGAGCTGCTACCATTTAAAAGGGAAAGAGCGTGCAATTACCAAATAGGATGGAAAAGCAGAGGAGGAGGATTTGGGGAAGAAACCAGCATGGTTGTGCCCCCTAAAGGGGAAGACGCACTTAAGACCTGCAAATGAGATTTTACATGATTTGGTTTGCACAGATTTTTATGCACAAAGCTTGGGTCCAAAAAGAATGTTCAAGTGTTTTGGCGCATTTACTGCTTTCTGCCAGAGAACTGCTCTCAAAAATGCAAAACAGAAATGGAGAAACAAAAACGGCCATTTCTTAATCGACAGCTAAAGAGAAGACTTTACAGTCTGTTCCTTAGGCTTTTTCTGTCAAGGAAGATGTGTGCTTTTGCCACATGTGGAATCCTTGATAATGGTATCCATTGTAGATTCAATGAGACATTACATCTCGAAAGCCATGTGGATCAGACACTTCTTAGATGTGGGTTCTACAGTTCAGTGCTTTAACCAAAGTGTCCTCCACATGTCCAGACAGGAGACACATTGCTTAACAAAAAAAAAAAAAAAAGTTCTTTAGCAAGGAATATATATTCCACATTAATAATTCTGCCACCAAAATTAGTGTGTGCTGTAAATTGCCTCCAGCATTTGTTGAAGACCAGAGCCCCTGAAGAGCAGTTAAAGAACTACTACCTCCTATCCTTTACAGCCAAGGAAGATGCCATCTGTTTATTCTGCAACTGCGATTGTGCTGCACTTGTGATCAGTTAGAACACCAGTCATTTGATGGTTTGACAGTTTGGCTGAGAACACAAGCAAATTTGACAGCATTCTTGGCATGCCGGGAATGTAAGGCCTCGTTCACGCCATACATGCAAAAAAACTGATGGAAGATTGAAACACAGATTTCACTTGCAGAGATATAATTTTACGCCAGTTTTCATGCGCACTTCAATGAGTTTTATGCACCTTGCAGATTCCTGCACAGAAGGAGTTGTGCCTTTGTAGAACACATGCAGAAAAACTGACCTCTCTGCACCATGGTTTGAACGTGACCTGTTTTTTGAAACTGCAAATCAAGGGGTTTAATTCCACTTTAATCTTTAGACAGGGCTCACACTAATGCTGTGCAGGACACCGCATGTAATTTGCGCAGGAATCGCACCGCATTCCTGTATGAAATACATGCAATGTCTATGCAGTGCGATTTGAGCCATACATTTGGTATGGCTCGAATTGCACTACATCCGCAAAGTGGTGCAGGATCCTTTTTTATTTGCACCTGAATTGCATCGCATGGGTGTTCTCACCAATGCAATTGCTGGCAATCGCACTGCGCTTTGCGATCTGTTTCGGGGTGTGTTTAATTTAAAATTGCAATCGCACTGCGTTCATGCGACCTAGTGCAATTGTCAATGTGGTGCAGGAAAGTGCAAAGGATTTGTAGAGTTACCCACATCGCATGAGTGTGAACTTAGTCAGACTGCCAGCAGATCAGATTCTACAAATTCGGCAGTGCCTAAAAACAGACAGCAACTGAGCATGTGCAGAGCAGGGTGACAGTGTATTACTGGATTTTAAACAGTAAAGACACTTATTTTTAAAGTTTTACATAGCTATACCTGCAAAAAGGGCCAAACTGAAGTAATCTAGCAGGACTTAATTTTCTGACTAAAGTTCCACTTTATGGAGAGACAACAGGCCCTCACAACTGTAAGTTAAAGCTACAACCACTTGCTCCAAATGTTCTATAACCAAGAGCTCAACTACAGCAGTGGCCAGATCCCTTTTAATGGACTCCGACCAGTCAGTGAGGGCTTGGCAAAGCAGTGTAATAGCCAAAATGGGAAGACGATAAGGGCCTGTCAGTGGTAAGATACAGGAAAAGGAAGACTTAAAAATGGCTGCACTGAGAAAGTCTTTGAGCTTTAAAGGTGGCATGAATGGGAGTAGCACTGATAGAACCAACAAAGCTGAGCCTCTGATTTCAGAATGGTGTGCACCGCTTCAAACTGGTTTCTCTTAATTTAGGAGTAAATACAGGAAACTGTGACTGCTCAGAGGCAAGTCTGTCTGATGAGGACATAAGCAGATCAGATACAGAATTTACAGTGGAAGGCAGAGTGGCCTCTGCAGACAGTCAGCATTAGGTGATTTGGTACATAAAGGCCAATTCACAAAGTGAGACCTCAACGACATGGCAAGGGCAGAGGCAGTGCCCCTTGAAACTACTCAGGGGCTAACTTTTACCAAGACAGACTCTCAAAAGCACCCTATGTGAAACCCAGTGCCCAAAGGTCACATCTAGGCTAGTTCCACAAATTCCAGCGGGGTCCAGTAGTGCTACTCGAGAAGCCAGGCTGAGGACAGCTATGCTGGATTAGCTGCAATCTGGGAAACCTGCTCTAGCAGTACAGAGAGAAGTCTTGATTGATGAAAAAATGCTGATGAAAAATGGAGCAAGAAAAAAACATGTTAATCTTTTACCTAGCTGAGCTGAAGAAAGTCCATCCTCCTAGGACACTAGCTATAAACAGAGGCTTGCTGGCAAGTCCGAGCAGCTAACCTGGACAGGCTTACAGTTTTTCTGTTTGCTAGTTCCCAACAGTCCTTTAGGTGCCAGTATAACAGTGAAAGACTTCCTGTGTTCCGCAATAGATGAGAAATGAAAGTAGCTTGAAGAAAGAACATTAATATATAGAGACTGTGGGCAACAATCTTAACCCGCAAATTATTCTTTATCTACCGCAGAAGCAACAACTGATTTTCTAATGCTCAGCTGAGTGGAAACTTTGTAGATCATCTTACAGGTGGAGCCTGTACACCACAGGACCGCAGTGCCTGCTAGAGAATAAAGGAAAAGGGTGTTTCTGATTGAACATGTTACACCAGAATAAACCTAGCTCTCTTGAGCTGTTGCTTCCTTTATTAAGCTACAAACTCTTTTGGGGCAAGTTTGCTTTTGCTGTGTCTTATCTCTGTTCTTTTTTTTTTTTTTTTTCCCATCCCCTACATCTCTTCTAACATTCTGCTAAACCTTTGTGATCAGTACTGCTTGGACCTGAAGAAGGGGACACTCCCCGAAAGCTTGTCCTCAAAATTGTTTGTTAGTGCAAATAAAAAAAAGTATCACAGACATTACTCAATTGTTTCTGGGGCAAGTTCAAGTGTTTTACGTATTTCTGCGCAACCTGATATAATAGCTGAAGCTGCTGCACCAAGCTACATTTAAAATAATCATTAGCCAGCAGGTTAAAGAAACGCAGCCCCTTGCTAAGTATCAAAGATATAGATCTTACATCCAGGTATTGTTTCGCGATACTCCTCTTGATGTCGTCGTTAATCTTTGCGCTGGTCATATCCCTCTTCAGATACTCCAGCGTTTGCTTAGGGCTAAAGTGGACCCCCGTTTTCCGGTTGATGGCCTTGTCATAAACTTTTGCTGACTCCGATGGCGAATACTTCTGGATTTTACTAAGTAACAAAATGCAAAACATATATTTAAATGCTTCAAATCATGTAGAAAACGTTTTAAGTATTTTCACTTTGGGAATAAGCTGAATAACAGGCAAGCGGCTAAAAAGCTGAGAATAACAGAATGTGAACATTTGCGAACAAAAGCCGGTCTTGTGATCCAGGAGAGTAAACCTCCACCACATAGCGCAAATAACTGACTTCTTTTGCAGCACAACTGTACTAACAATGGCTGAAAACACACCTCCAGCCTTATCACTGGATAAAGATGGAGCAGCAGTCTAAAAACAACATTGCTCTCCTTCAATTTACATGTTTAATGTCAGCACACGTGCATGCAGCAGAAGGCGAATGGCTCAGAACACAACATGCATTTACAATTTCTTTTAAATGACTAAGTTACTATATTACCTGGTGTTTTGTACAAAAGCCTGGAGCTCATTTTTACACAAAAGCAATACATAATATAAAGTGAGATTTACTTTCAGCAGCTTAAAGAATAAGCAAATCTATGGTAAATATTTTCAAACAGCCGTAGTTACAGTGCAGCTCCAACTAAACAACAAACACTCACACATACATCATCATCCCACCTCCACACTCCAAGCTGCTAACTACTGTTGTCAACTAGTAAAAATCACATTGGAGAAATCAACGCCTAATATTACTATCCCTTTTCTAATTATCAGCTCACAAAGACAGAGTTTCAAACAATTCTACTGGTTGAAACACGGTGGTTTTATGACTTTATAGCATAAAGAATAAAGTGGTTTTGTTTTTCAGGGACCTTAAAGTGTTAGTAAACCCACAACAGTAAAATCAGCCTGTATATGCAGTAAAGCATGCTTGTAATACTCACTGTGCAACATAAGGGGTTAATTCTCTGCATTGTTTCTGACCTCTCTGATCCTCCCCTTCTTCCAGAGTCCCCCCCCCTTATCCTGATAAGACATACCGTGTAGAGACACTCTACTCTGCACATGCTCAGTTTGGTTATCATTACAGGTTTTTTTTTCTTGGAAGAGTGCATTGTTATCAGCACAGGGTGAATTAGCACTTTCCAAACAGAAGTCAGGGGTTCTGCATCCTCCTGGAGCAGACTGAAAACTCCTTCAAGTTTTAACATGTGCTCGACTGGACACTGATAGAAGTCACAAGACTGCTCTAACTGCTGATGAGAAAAGGTATTTAGCAGTTTCTACTTACTAAAATAATTGCATTTCCATGTTCTGTGTACTGTGGGAGACCAGATATAGTGAATGCAGGGTCCTGGGTTTAAAAATACATTAATAGGTACACCCCTGTTTTGCACAAGAATAATAAACCTGAAAATCAGAGACTAAAGAAACTGCAATAGCAAACAGCATGGTAAGGAGCCACCCCATGACAATGAAATGACCAGAAATGTACTTGGTACTTCACACACCTGTCTGAGAAACCACAGAGGTTTTTTAAATGCTGCTTCAGCATCAAAAGCAAAAGGATTCCTTGTGAAGCATTTGCAAAATCAATGAGTGGAGCAGCATCGGTTGGCAGACAGCTGAGAACATAATCTACGTCATCCTCATCATCAGAATCAGATTCCGCTGCCGCTCGTCGTCTTGTTTTTCTCGGCCGAACAACTTCCTCTTCACTTTCACTGCTACTTTCTGCTGATGATTCTTTTGCTTTTTTCTTGTTCTTGTTCTTTGCTGCTTTTACCATTGACTGAAAGAAAGACAAAATATTGCTTAGTTGTTTAAAAAAAGGTCAGACTTCAAGAATTAAAAAAACCCAAAAAATTAACATCTTCTGCTAATCTCATCACAAACTACAAGCTTCCACTGCATTAAAATGTATCTATAGTAAAACTTTTTTTTTTTTTTTTTAGCTTTTGATAGAATGGGGAAGTTTAGAATGCTTGTCAGGTTTTACTGCTATTTGGGGCTCTGTTCCCCTATTTCTCTCTGTTCTGCAACAGGCAATAAAAATAATGTATTCTAGGTTTACTTGACGTAAAATCCTTTTTCTTGAAATCCATTGAGGGACACAGGACATCATATACATTGTTATACTGCCGCCTACAAGATGACTGGACACGGGCAAACTGTAGGCTAACCCCTCTTTTGAACATGTCTCAGTCTGTAGCAAGTAGAAGAGTATGATTATAAAACACAGAAGAGTGGGACCTATGTCCCTCAATGGACTCAAAGAAAATAATTTTTGGTCAATTTAAAAAAAAAGTTTGGCTTTCCTGTAAAAACCATTCCATGGAGTACAGGACACAGGCAGATACAGAGATAACTGGAATATAGGTAGGTACCTGTAAGGCCCACAATATAAGCCATACAACTACCAAAACACCTCATCTGTGTGACAAGCAATCAAGGACAATGGAGGAGATGGTATTCTATTCTGTACTCCAAAAAATGGATTTTACAGGCATGTCACAAATCCTATTTTTCTTGTTCTTAGAATACAGGACACAGGCAGATTCAGAGGGGACAAGGCCAAGCAATACCAATGAGGGGATAGTAAAAATGGCAACAAAACCACCCAGCAAACCCCTTAGAACCCCCCAACCCCCAAAAAGAAATAATTTTAAAATAGTTGCCTGAAGCACTTTGCAAAATTAGTTAATGTGTGAACCAAAGACCAGGTGGCAGCCTGACAATTTTCAATTCAGAAAAAGGATGCTGGGCAGCCCAGGGTGCATTGACAGCTCTAGTAGAATGAGCCTTCACTGGAAAAAGAGGATCCCTATCCTTCGCTTAATAGGCTGGAACTACAACCTGATGGATCCACTTAGCAATGGTAAAATGAAACACCAAGGAGAACCCTGCGAGAACCATCTGGGAGTACAAAGGGGCAATATGCCTGTCTTAGTGAGGCAGTCTCCTACAGATTGAATCACGTCCAGCAAGTGGAGGGCCACCTCCCAAGGGTGTTTAGGAGCCAGCATGAAAGTATGATGTCCTGATTGGCCTAAGGTGGTTTTACATTTTCACCTCAAAAGGACGATCTTATCCCTGTGGGTTTACCTGGAAAAGTTCCATACCTGTCACGGCATCCAGCTCTGAAACTCTCCTGGCAGATGTGGTAGCAATCAGAAAAGGCACATTGCAAATAAAGGTCAGCCAAAGGTATACATCTAATGGGCTCAAAAGGAGACGTCTGCAGTGCTGAAGGTTTTCACCGGAGTGTGAGGTGACAATGGCCATTGAATAAGAATAGTTTGGGCTAAGATATGGCCCTTGATCATACTCAGGTCCACATGCTGATCTAGATCCATCTGAAGTCAGGATACGCCCCATGAAGTCCTAGCAAGGAATGCCCTCCCATTGTTCAAACTTAGCAAAATAAGTCTTCCAGGTGCAGTGATAGAGCAACTGAAGTAGGATGGAACACTGGACCTTCAGACAGATCTGGACAGTTTGGTAAAAGCCTCTGTGACGGAGATCAGAAATATTTTATTTTGTGTTGTTTTGTTGAAATCAACAGTGTCAAACAGCCAGCTTGTTCCCGTGCCGCCAGGGGGTGGGAGGTGAGGTAGATCTCAGCAGGAGGCACAGACAACAAGGTGTCCTACAGCTGGAAAAAGGCAGGCGTGCCGGCACCTGGTGCTTGAGGTTTGGTTTATTTGAAGCGACAATATAATGTTCCTATGCTGGCAGAAAGAGGCAGAACGTTTAGAGCTTAAGTCAGTGATGGAAAGAGCAGCTCATGGCTGCAGGTCTCGCTAGAAGATGCACTGAACTGCTGAGACAGATAGTTCTGTATGGGCTGTGCTTTGCTTTCTGCACTGTTGCGACTTGTAGTTCTGCATTGTCTGTGTGGCTTTCCGGATGCTGGGACTTCCCTCTACCCTCCACTCTTCTGTCAACTGTTGCCTGTGTGGTCTTAAAGCTGCAGCCAGGACACACAGCCCTCCAAGGACCCGTGATAAGTTGGTGAAGAACCTCTGCCCTCTAGACCTCCTTCTCCAGGCCACTCTGCCTAGACTTCCTCAGCTGAGACCACTGTTGGCTGGTGAGTCCCTGAATTGCTGCCCTGTGCTCCTGGACTGTGCTGTACCAGTCTGTGCTAGAGGGCCACCCTGTGCCAAGGACTTAGCCCCTGTTGTGCTGGATTCCTGTCCATTCCTGCTGTGTGTCCAGTTCCTTGTGCGGATTACCCCTTTGCCTGCCAGAACTCTGCCATCTGTGCTATATGTCTAACCTGTGCTACGGACTTAACCCTTTGTCAAAGTTCTGCTATCCATGCTTTGTGTCAAGCCTGTGTTACGGACTTAACCCTTTATCTGCTGGAGTCCTGCCATCCCTGCAGTGTGTTCAGTCCTGGGTTACAGATTTAACTCTATGCCCGCCACAACTCTGCTATCCCTGCTGTGTGCCAGCCCCGTGTTGAGGAATTAGCCCTTTTCCTACCAGAACTCTGCTATCCCTGCCATTCAATAAAAGCCTTGTGTGTACTGTTCCACCCACACTTCCACCAAAGTGGGAGTATGATTTTTTTTTTTGCCCAGTTTTGGGCCATGAGAATCCATGAAACTCCTTTGGACTTGATCCAATGGTTCATATGGGGGAAGGATCTTTAGAAGAAAATGGGCTTATATCAGCTACTGATTGCACGGGGACACCAGCACATCCACAGTGAAGGCCTTCAGATTCCAAGACTGAACTGCAAACCTTTCCACCTTGTGGTAAAGTCGTGATACAAAGAGATCCATGTCCAGATTCCTTCATTTCTGACAAATGTCCTGAAACGCTTCTGGGTACAGAGACCACCCTAGAGCCTAGCTGTGGGTGGCTGACAAAGTCTGTTTGCCAGTATTCTACACCTTGAATGTGCACAGCTGACAAGGCCAGAATGTGACAGAATTAAGTCTGATTCCCCTAGAGCTGCACAACTTCTGGTGCTGCCCTGGTGATTGATGCAAGCCATAGCCAGTCTGACTGAATTTGTGTTGGTAGTCCCTAAAGGAAGCTTGCCCACCTTTGTAGTGCAAAGCAGATAGCTCTTAGTTCTAGGATTAGTGGTGTGACCCTCCTGCGCTCCAAATATTGTGTTTAAACAATTAAACAAATTAAATATATGAACCCCAAAACAGCTGCTAGCATTAAATCATATACCAGTGATCAAGTGAATATAAACCATATAAATGCTGCGCTACATTCAAATCAAAGTGAATGTGGAATCCAATGACACAAATCCAATATAGTGACAATAATATGGAAATAAATATATAAGTGCTTGATAATAACAAAAATCATCAAATCAAACACCCAAAAGATGAAAAAACAAACACTTAAATCTATACGCATGTGCATAAATTACACATACATATAGTTACATCACACGTGCAAATGTGAAGTGAAATAATATTTACTTATTAAGCGCAAAAAAGTCCAATATATAGATGTTAAAGGTGAAAAAATGTAAACGGTGTTTCCAATAATATTATAAAGTGACCACAGGTGAAACAAATCGTGCAGGTATCTGAGTGTAGATAGAACTTGTGAATCCAACCACCTTCTGGATTAGCCTCTCACCTCATCACTTCGACCCTTGCGGATCAAAGAGCAATAATGGATCCCTCTCACAGATCCTCCAGGCACCACAGCACTCCAGAAACGCTTTTCAGAATTCAATATTCCCACTTAAACTCTTCTCCAGGTATAGATGAAATATCAATCTCTCAGAACAAAAAGAGGAATCCTCCCATAGTGTAGCATATTTATTATACCATAGGAACATAGGAACATAAAACTTGTTGGTAAAAAATTCCACTTACATAGCAGCCAGTCCACATAAGACCCTCATGCTCTCAGATGAGGATATATCTGTGTTTGTTGGGTGTACAGCTGAATAACAGGTGTACCAAGATGGCCGCCACGCCGGAAATACGTCACCGCGCTTACGCCTAAGCGCGGTGACGTATTTCCGGCGTGGCGGCCATCTTGGTACACCTGTTATTCAGCTGTACACCCAACAAACACAGATATATCCTCATCTGAGAGCATGAGGGTCTTATGTGGACTGGCTGCTATGTAAGTGGAATTTTTTACCAACAAGTTTTATGTTCCTATGTTCCTATGGTATAATAAATATGCTACACTATGGGAGGATTCCTCTTTTTGTTCTGAGAGATTGATATTTCATCTATACCTGGAGAAGAGTTTAAGTGGGAATATTGAATTCTGAAAAGCGTTTCTGGAGTGCTGTGGTGCCTGGAGGATCTGTGAGAGGGATCCATTATTGCTCTTTGATCCGCAAGGGTCGAAGTGATGAGGTGAGAGGCTAATCCAGAAGGTGGTTGGATTCACAAGTTCTATCTACACTCAGATACCTGCACGATTTGTTTCACCTGTGGTCACTTTATAATATTATTGGAAACACCGTTTACATTTTTTCACCTTTAACATCTATATATTGGACTTTTTTGCGCTTAATAAGTAAATATTATTTCACTTCACATTTGCACGTGTGATGTAACTATATGTATGTGTAATTTATGCACATGCGTATAGATTTAAGTGTTTGTTTTTTCATCTTTTGGGTGTTTGATTTGATGATTTTTGTTATTATCAAGCACTTATATACTTAGTTCTAGGATGTTGACAGGAAGTCGGGATTCCTGAACGGACGACTAAAACTAAAATGGCATTTTAGTCAAAAGACTGACTAAACCTAAATCAAAATTTGACATCAAAATTAACATTGGTACACTTACTACCAAGGAAAGCAGCTGATGGACAAAATGAAAAGCCTGTGCTTGCTGCACCAAGTAGGGAAGGTGTGAAGTAATGAACCTGGGAAGGGGTGGAGCAACTCCATCTTGCTGCCTCAGGTGAAAAGTGACTGAACATAAAGATTTGGAATGTCCTGTACCAAGATGGTCAAGAAGCCCAACAGACATATGTCTACTCATAGAACTGAGAGTATTCCATCACTGGGCAGAGGGCCTGGAGCTAGGCTTAGCAGTCCAAGGTTTGCATCAAAAATGCTTTTTTGGTGTAGACTTTGAAGATGAGGTCTGTGAGGGACATAAGGAACCTTTCCCTCTTTGTCGAGGTTGGAGACTTATCTGCAGGAATCTTAGCATTGCACTAAAAGGTGTGCGCCTAATGCAGTATCCAGCACCTGGAGCAACATTGTAAGCCAGCCCAGTGTCAATTTCTGGCAAGGTCAGTGTTCAGTTCTCAGAGTGCTGACCCAAAGGAGACCAATTCAGAAGCTGCAGAAATTCTCTCTATGGCTACAGCGCAGCAAGCAATATTGACTGAAGAATTTTGGTAAGTGCTACTACAACAACATACATTCAGAGGGGACCCGTCAAACACCTAAAGATACTAGCAAAGAACGGAGGGGTTTAATGGGGTGGCCTCAGCTTTTTTGCCAGTGTTAAATCACCTGAAGGTAACTGTTCCTGTATCCAGTAATCTCTGAATCTCCCTATGTCCTTTACTGTGTGAACATGAAATCCTATTTTCTATCATCTTTCTCCTTCTTTGAGGTACAAAGCAAGTCATAGGTACCCAAAAGCAGTGCAAATGAAAAGGGTGGGCAAACAGCAACATATGCTAACAGGCCCAACAAAAAGAAGACCTGGGGACCGTATGCATCTCAAGAGCCAGCTGAATGCTCTGATGAAGTAAGCATGACTAAAAGGGCGCATAAGACGCATTCCAACAAGGGTAGGCAGGAGATGGAAATTAGAATCCTAACCATAATCTTGGATTATAACCCTGATGGAACAGAGGCACCTGGTATGATTGTAAATATGTACATTTTCTTTATGAGAGCTGTTGATTGCAAGCTTTTAACATAAAAACACAATTTCCAATCCAGCTGGGTATGGGTATGGCACTTCATATCTACGCTGGGAAAAGGATAATTCAAATAGCTGCCACATAAAGAGAAACTCAAGCAGAGATATAACAAAGAATCCTGATTGAAAAAAAAATTAAGAATCAAACAAAAAAGCTAGCAAAAAGCTAGAAGAGCTGACCATGGAAGGTTCTGACCTTATTGCAGAGAATGCATGAAGGTGAAAAAAAAAAAAGCTGAATGGATATCATGTACAGATGCTTAAGATTTTAGCTTCTTCAGTTTAATAAATTCCTCTCAAGGGTTCCTCACAGTTTTACTGTCATCTGTGCCACTCTTTGGGAGCTGAATCAAATTTGGGCTCAGGTAAGTATTTAGGGGGGAGTTGAAGATGAAAGGGTTGTGTTTACCTTAATTAAGAGAATGCTTTAAGGTAAAACAAACCTTTAGCCTTTAAAACCACTTTTAGTATAAGCAGTTTAAAAAAAATCAATCAAACAAAATTACAAGGTAAACCTGGGAAAACCACTCACCTCTCTGAATGACTGCAGGAGATTACTACCTGAAACTGATAATGTAATGTCTATGTGGTGCATAATGAACAGTGGCTCCTCTTGAGTTTGATATGGAAAACCAGCTAGATTGTCCGCTAAATACAAGAGCATATTCACTTCCGTTTTCTGAAGAAAAAAAAACAAAACAGATTAAATACACACAAACTCAGCTTTCTGTAGAAAATAAATATCAGAAACTTTCAAATTTAAAATTTCTATTCCCGTTCTTAGGCTTTTTTGACCACCATGGGACAACGTAATTAATATTTAAGTCACAGGAGAGGGCAGTTGGCATGTACCTCATTGGAGGTGGAAGAATGACAGGTTACAGGCAATGACTTCTTCATCAATGAACTGAGCAATGGTCGGTTATGGATGAGGCACACACAGGTAGGGTGCTAGAGTTAGAAGTCTCTTTTACTCCTGCCCGATGCAAGAAACATACAGAGATATGACAACACCAAAGATGGAAATTCTAGCCAGTTTGATATAGTGTCCAATTCATTACTCTTTTGGGAACACATTCTGATGGGTGCAGAAGTGATCAAAAGCTTTCCAGCAGTCCAAATAATCTTTTCATTATATAACAACATAAGATAAAATGTAAAAACAAGTCATGATGCAGTGCCTTGGCATACTAGATTTGCCCTTGATAGCCAAAGGGTTAAACACAGAAACAATAAGGTAAAGGAATTCATTAAGAGTGACATTTCGACAAATTCAGAATTGGTTAAAAACCCAGTCAAGTTCTATTTGGCCAGCTCTGTTCCATTGGAGAGATTTCCATTCATTTTTTTTCCAGCAGAAACAAAAGTCTCTCTAAAGCGAGGGAGAAGCCCTATCAGCTATCACTAAAACAATGTCCTGTTATTGCTGTTCTGGTAAAAACTCATAATGTTGAATTTTCCTCACTTCTGATCCTGGTGACAGCAATGAAAACTGACAGGGGTTCTAATCCTTCTCTAATCCAGCCTTTTTTATCCAGGGTCCTGAGGCACCAAGGGGTGCCTTCTGGGTTCCTTTAGGGGTGCCTTGATACCTAATAATGCCCCAAAATGGTGTACAAACCAGTGGGTGGATCAAGCTTCTCTTTTTGTTACACAAAGCCAGAGGTTTCCATTATGCAGCATTACAACTCTGAGTACTATGTAGGCCCAGCCGCCTGCATCCTAACAACCAACCAACCCTTCCCTGTCCCTCTGTGTCAGTATTGGGGTTCAGTTACTTGAGTAAGGGAGAGAAACTTAAGCCAGGTATGCATGTATCGAAATTCGTTGGGTTCAGCAGGAACTGGCTGCATTTCAGTGTGTAAGTCCTTTAAATTCAACATAAGCCATTCATTAGACCAGCTTCTGTCGAACGGTCCAGCTGGAAAATCAGCATTCAATCAGATGGTGCAGCTCTGATCGGTGTATATTCCGGGGGGAGCCCCCTCTGTCACAGTACAATGATGCATCAGGGGAGATCCCTGCATCCACTTTGCTTGTGTGGATGCAGGAATCTGAGTATTTTTTGTTTGAAGAAAAAAAAAATAAAATCAGTGTGTATACCCAAGCTTTAGGGAGAAAAGAAATACTGGAATACTAGTCAGCACCAGTGTGTGCAAAGGAGACTATTTTCTTTGTATGAAAGGAATGTTGGGTGTTTTATGTTTGTGGTTGCTACTTCGATATGTTAAACTATTAGTTAACAGTTCTACATTTTTAGAATGGGGTAACTCGTGAACGTGCATCATTTTATAGGTGCCGCAACTACAAAAAAGGTTGAGAAACATTCTATTCTATACAAAATGAATGTTCTGACTTCAGATATACTTTCACCTGTTGAGTGTCTCCCACCTGTACCTAACAGAAAGACTCAGATTTTTACACGCTACATATCTTCATTACTTTATCTCAACTACATTTTCACTGCAAATAGAATAGTACAATTAGCATGTTCTGTCAGCTATACATAATTAGCTTATACACATTTAAAACGAAGATTGGTAGACTATACTTCCAGCAGCTCTCTGTAGGTTAAGGCAGTGTACCACCCTTTCACACAGACGGTCCACTCGGGTCCGCCTGCCCGTTTTTCAGGCAGACCCAATCAGAACCTCTATGAAGCGGCAGGAGTAAATGGACATGTGTAAACGTACGTAAAGAGCATATGTGGCAACCCTCATGTACATAAACTAGAAACAGCAACAAGGTTTTTAAATCAGAAACATACTCTGACAGGAGTCATCTTGTATTAAAGATGAGCATAGTCACAAAAATATGTAAAAAAATAAAGACTAAATATTTCCTTTAACAACAGGGCACACAAACAACGGTGCAGGTTGTTTTGCTTACCGCAGCATCATCAAAGAGGTTAAGCAACGAGATCAGGAAAGCCCGCCGGTGCTGTCTGTTCCCCCGAATCATAGAATAGAGATGGGAGCACAGAGCACTATTGGACTCGTCCTGCCGGAACCCACGCACTATGCGCTTTGCATCAGAAATGATAGCTTGCTGGACCTGGTAGGACATCTTAATGCCAGCCACCGCTTTCATCTGAAACAGGGAAAATTGTTATAGAACAGCCACTTACCCCACTACATTACTTCACAAGGCAATTACATTGCTCTGCACTTACATGAATGAATCCAGTGTATTTCTTGTCAATCTCTACCAGCTGCTGATCTGATTTGTTCCGCATGGACGGCTCAGGGTCTGTGCCCACAGCAATTAGGTACGGTACACACTAAAAAAGTTAAAAGTCAAGGGAAACAAGAACATAATTTGGAGGTGAAGGATCTCGTTCTTTACTGTCACTCTCTAAAAAGAAAATGTAACTAGGTTTGAGAACTGCAGTCCTGGAGAATCTGTTACAAGCAATAGGTATTCTCAACATCCTCTCCTGTCCTCACTCAGACTGTATACTGTAAGCAGCAGGGCATGAACTGGGCAAGATATTTCTACATAAATCAATCATCAAGATCACTGAATATACGTATGACTGTCATCTCCTAACCAGCATCTTGGAGCAGAAATATAAAACAGACCAGGATATAATCCTGAGCAAAAATGGAACTAGTTATTTGAGGAGAAAGTTAGAATTGTCTGATGATGCAATCTCCGTGAGCGAGAATAAACAGCAAAAAATATTAAACACATTACTTAGAATATATGCATTTAGCACAGAAAAACATATCTGACACCAGGGTAAATATAGGCTGCCACAATCAACTTTCTTCACCTAGCTTGCTTCTCATTTAATACTTTTGGAATCACTGGCCTAGAACAGGGGTTTTGAATTAAAATTCATCGAGGTCCAGGCAGTAAACATTTTCATCCATCAGAGGTCAAGTAAGCCCCTGTGGTGCATTTCGTGTGCACCAAACTGCGTGTTGCTGCGGTGCATTTTTGAAAAAAAGCGTCGGGGACTTCTTTGTGTTTCTCGCGGGTAGTGCAACCCATTAAAATGAATGTGCTGACCTACCCACAACGTGTGCACCAAATGCACATATACACATCTGAGCCTGTTCTTACATCAATGTCAACAATCCCCACTGTACATCACAGTCCCCTCCTTGTCCATAGCAAGATCCCCTGTTGAGGAGTGTCCTCAGCTCCCCCTATACATCACCCCTTTCACAGTAGTGTTCTCAAACTTCCTTGACATCAACCCCCCTCCTCCCAACAGTACTGTCCTCTGCCCCCTACAGTGCAGAATACTACACCCCTTTTTACAGCCCCCCCTCCCCATTTCAATTCTCAGCACCTCCACTTTAATTGTAATGCCCCCCCCCCTTCCCACCCTACTGTCCTCAGTCCCCCAATATTACTGTTCTAAGCCGACCAACATTCAGTCCTCAGTCCCCCCACATTCAGTCCTTGTCTCCTTTTCACATCAGCCCCCTTTACTCTAATGTCCTAAGCCCATTTAACTTCGAATCCTCACCCCCCCCCCACACACACACTTCTACCTTACACAGACAGTGATTGACAGACAGTGCTTGATTGCTAAGACTGCCCTTCATCCTAGCAACCAATCACCTGCTTGTTAACCACGGGCAGCTCCCGACCTCCAACCAGAACTGTCCTGTCTCCACTGTCAGCTCTGTGAGGTAAACGCGAGATGGCTGGGGGAGGAAAAGGCTCCTAAATGGCGGGACCACAGGGGTCCATATGGGATAGTGACTTGGTCTGCATCAGGAACCCCGTCCGCCATTTAGTGATGCCTGGCCTAGAACAAGCATGTCAAGAACATTGGAGTAAATTTTACTCCTGATCATTATATTGTTCCAGATCAGGGACATTTTAGGGAGAGGTAAGCAATGTCAGCTCCCTCAGTACACACTAACATCCGGTGGGATATGCAGGATATCAGAAAACCCTGTTGCTTAGTGGTTAGAACCTCTGCATTTTAGCCGACTGAACTGAATTCATACATAACCTCCATGTAGGTATAAGTTCTTCCTTGGTTAGTGTTTCTAAGTACTCCAATATCTTAAAATAAAACAAATACAAACTGAAAAGTATATGGCGTCTAAACTGAAGAATTCTGTCCCTAAGAAAACTAAATTGTCTGTAAATGCCTTATAACACAAGACAATCTGGACTGCTAAATAGAATACAGCTTGAAACATGCTGTGTCCCCCAATTTGTAAGTAAAGTTACTGGCATATCCTACCTGCACAGGATGGATGAGACCTTGGTTAAGAGTCAGAGCGATGACATTGAGAGCAAAGTGCCGCACGCTGGACTGCTTGTGGAAGAAGGACTCCAAGACCTGTTTGAGGTAAAGCTGCATAATGGAGCTGCTCATCCCTGAGGAAATATCTCCCATCTCTTTCAAATCTTCCTGCTTTGAAACTTTTTTCCCTGAAATAAGAAGAGGCAAGTTGTTACAGAAGACACTAACACCTACCCTGTGCAGCTTTGGGAGAGCAGGTGCAATATTCTCATTAGAATCAATATCATAGACCAGCTGGAGACTACTCACAGTCTCTGTCTGCTTGCTGCATCCGTGTGTCTTCCTCTTGCAGATAGGTCTGGAGATTCTTCAGAACTTGTATTCTTAGATTTACTGAGCTGCTTTTGTCAGACAGTATGTTGTTGTACAGGTTTTTTACATCTGCCTCAAACATGAGAATAGGATGCTGAATGAATGTAAACCCTGAAATAACAAATTTAACACATTTAATAAAATGAGGGCTTAGGGGTGTATATCACAGGTAACCTATTTATACCAAAATTTACCATCAAGAACAGATTAGGAGGAAACAGAGTGGGAACAACTGCTACTACCGTATTTTTCGCCGTATAAGACGCACTTTTTCTTCCCCAAAACTAGGGGGGGAAATGTCAGTGCGTCTTATAAGGTGAATATGGAGCGGCCGGTCCGGTATTTCCACCGCGGCCGTGTCAGAATACCGGGTCGGCCGCTCAGCTCTGCAGCGGGACCTTACCTGTTCCTCTATCCAGCGGCGTGCGGTTCTTCCCGGCTTCTGTAGTGTGGGCACTGGGCATGACAGCCGGGTGCCAAGTGCGCATGCGCAAGAAGCGCTGCTTTTTGTGAATGGTAAGGCGGTACCTGGGACACATGACAGATCCCAGAAGCCGCCGGACCAATCACAAAGCGCAAGTGCTTCTCGCTCATGCGCACTGGGCACCCGGCTGTCATGCCGAGCGCCATTACAAAAGCCAGGAAGACAACGCGCGGCTGGATCGAGGAACAGGTAAGATCAAACAAAAACTCTGCGGAAGTAAGAGCGGGTACCTGTCAAATTCAGGTACCCGCTCCCCAAAGGTCAGCAGTCATCTGTGCTGTCCGCAGTCTCTGGTCATCCCTGTGCTGTCCGCAGTCTCTGGTCATCCCTGTGCTGTCCGCAGTCTCTGGTCATCCCTGTGCTGTCCGCAGTCTCCGGTCATCCCTGTGCTGTCCGCAGTCTCTGGTCATCTCCTGTACTGTGTCTGCTGTCCATTAGTTCAGAATTTTTTTTTCCTGTTATCTGCCTCTAAAACCTAGGTGCGTCTTATGGTCAGGTGCGTCTTATACGGCGAAAAATACGGTAAGTCCACGTGGTCAGGAAATCAATACCAAGACTACCACTTTTCATAATAGCTGTCTGCTCACTTTTTCAGTTCATACAGACTAAAGCAGCATATACTTCTCTTCACAACCATTTGTACTACATGATGCTTTTCCACTCGCTAGGCCTTTTTCCTTTCTAAGGCTCTTTTCACACAGGAATGGACAGCTGCTGGAGTGCTTTACCTGTCTGGCAGCTCTCTGTTCTACACGATTTCACACGATGACAAACCGCAGGCTTATTCAAAGCAGTGCAAGGAAAAAAAGTGCAATGCAAGGTGAAGCCGTCCATGGTAAACATATTTCAGTATACAATCATTGGATCTGGTAAAGATGAATTCTTACTGGTCACCATGGGTAACTAAGCACTACTTCTGACTTTACTGAATAAAAAGACATCCTGCAATCAGACTTTTTAGTAAGACTATGGAGTAAATATAAATAAAAGTAGATGAATGGAAAGTGTCAATCCCATAGGCAAACCAGAGGGTTTCATTTTTTCATTCTGCCTTTTTTGGGAGCATTTTGTTTTGATTTCATCTTTTTATGCACAACGTAAACGCTAACAAGTCATTAACAGACTAAAGCCTAGCAAACACGATCAGAAAATCAGGCAAAAAAATACAGCTTCCAAGCAATCGTAACATCATCTGATTATCAGTACATAGCTTTTGTCCGAAATTATTTGAAGGGACAAACACTAACATTTTTTTTGTACGACACCAGATCGTACGATTTTCGTTTAATCAATACAGCATTCACCCGAAATAAAACGGAAGAGCAAGACTGCGCATTCGCAGAAACAATAGAATACATTACAACACAACAAAATGACATCACTTCCAAAGCTGTTATCTGTCACACAGGAATTTTCATAATTTAAGTAACGTCTTAATTTTCTATGCGAGACTAGCATGCAAAAACAAACATAAAAACGGACAATCATTCGTCTGATATTCTCATCATGTGTACCAGGCTTTAGTTCAAAGTTACGGAATCACAACAGCAAAACTAAACAAAAAAATTCATAGCATACAAATATGCTACACTTCAATATACAAAGCAAAAGGAATAAAATAAATTATTTTTCTTACCAAGACCAATGATGGCTTTTGTCTGCACTTCTTCATCTGAATGCTTTGTGAAATATAACAGCAACTCCAGGACCTTGTCTTTAATGTTAACCTGCCAGGAAAATCCACACATACAGAGATTCAATTTCAAGTGTTTAAAAAAAGAAAAAGAACAAACATAAAGCTGAAGGAAGTTGTAAATATACATATACAGTGTGTATATTTAAATGTGAAGTGTGTTATAAATGTTCAGAGCAAATAAATAAAGAAATAGACGAACAAAAGATAAAAAAAATTGAATTTTACAAACCGCAATATTTACTTTGCTGCTACCCTTGAAGTCTTCCTGATCGAAATCAAAATGACGACAAAGTGCTCCAACAGTAAATAGTGATCGCAGGAGAGCTGATTTGTTGGTAGTCAGAACCGTACTGTTTGGGTCCTCCTGATGTTCCGTTTTTAACTTCATAAGTGCACCTAAGAAAAAGAAAAAAAATACCAATATTTTAATGAGAATAAATATTAGGAAATCTTCTGAATCCACATAAAAGGGGAAAAGAAAGGAAAAAAAAACCCCAAACATTAAAATGCCACAACGTTATCAAGCTGAAAAGCAACAAAATCTTCAGTTGCTATAATGCTCCAACTGCATCAGATGGGCAAGACTTGGCTTTAGGACATAGATTTTAACCTAATTATGTATCTATATAACTATAGAAGGTGAAAAAAATGGGATTTATCCACTCAGCGTAAAATCGTTTTCTCCATCCTTCAGGGCGACATGATTTCTGGTACCCCCTTGGTGATTTATGTAGGCCTAAACCATGGTATTGTCTGGCTTCATCCTGACTGGATGACCATGCAGGAGTCAGTCTTATGACTCGTAGTTCCGTGATGTTGATGGAAGCATCAACCCTTGTGGGGACCAACCCCGCCAGCCTGTCAGACTTGAGTCTAACATAACCACTCTCGACAGAGACGAAATGAGCATTTCTTGGATCCTAAGGCTGAATTTTTGATTTTGCCTGGCTAGACAGCAGTAGTGGGCGATCAAAAGAAGCGATCTATCCCACCTGGTGAGAATGATGGTCTGCAAAGTCTCTCAAGTGGAGTTAAGCAAAGCAGACTGCCTTGAAGGGGGTTATCATGAGGCACCTAACCTTCAAACAGAAGAGTGTAGTGGGATGTCTGGTTGACCCAAGAGTCTAGCACAGCAGGACTTCAGAAAGCAATCTTTTGTTAGTAAAGGAAAAGTTTTGCCTAGGCCATGTTTCCAAGATCAGCCCCAAATACTCAGATCACGGTGAAGACTAGAGGGCAGACTTCTTGAAGTTGATCACCCATCTGAAAGTTTGAAGAAACTGCATTGTCCTTTGAATGTCAAAAAACAGGACCTCAGGAATCTCCCAGCAGGTGGTTATGCCGCAGGGCCAGTTTATTGTCATCCAGACTTTAGGAGGGTCGAACTGTGACCAGTGGGAGTAAAAAAAAAAAGCCTCAGCAATGGATAATTCTTCTGATAATTATTTTAACTCCTCTGTCAGAAGTCTTGCAAGGAGCACCTGGTCATGGCCGGTTTATGTTGAAATTATGTTCTTTTCACTTCTGGATTATGGCCCCAACAGTGCTCACTGGAACATTCAAGTTTAGAAATCCTTCTGTAACCAATGCCATCAGTATGTTTTGCAACAATAAGGTTACAAAGGTCTTGAGAGATTTCTTTGCTTTTACCCATAATGAGATGCTTTTTGTGACACTTTGGTAATGAAGCAGCTTTTATGCCATCAGTTGAGACTGAACCAGCTAATATGAATTTGTACTGCTAAGGGGCAGGATAGTTTTCAAATTACCAATTGATTTCAGCTGGTGTCTTGGCTTTCCATGCCTTCTTGCAACCTCCCTTTCTTCCTGTGTCATTCCATTTTATTATACATAACTTAATTTCTAAACTTGTTTTGGTTTCTTTATATGTATGGATTGTGTAGGTTGTTACTGACATGTGTTGAAAATTTCATGTCAATAGCACCGTTAGAAATATATTTACTGAGAAAAATGGTCACGTGCTCAATACCTATTTAACCTCCTTGGCGGTATGATTCTTTCCGGTTTTTTGTGCTGAAAGCGGTACCATTTTTTTGCATGGAAATATGTAGTTTTTTATTGTAGGCTGTGATTTTTAGGAATAACTCACTGAACTCTGCCCGAACAAGAGTCTAGTAAACATCCTGGGTAGGATAAAATTTGAAACACGAAATCATAAATTATAGTTTAATAATCATAAAAAATAATAATATAATAATAATAAATTTAATTCAATAATATAATCAAACCAAAAACACTAAAATTTAAAATACAGAGGCAAATTCGCACATCACTGAGCAAAGTCGCAAAATTGTTTTCAGTGTCTGATGACGAATTTCACCACGAATCATTATCACTCAATTCTGCAAGTAGTTCTGATTTACTATCGCTGTTCTAAAACCGCTTTTGACGTAAAGGGACGCTTTTTGGACGCCATGGACTTTTCTAAGTTTCCAGGCAGAAAGAACATTCAAAATGCAGGCAGGGCACAGGACAAAGCAGTAGGGACAAAATGTATGTGAAATGGTTTGAAATAGCAATGACAGCAAAAATGACATTTTTTAAAAAATTCAAATTTCCCGCCGGTTCCAGCGCCCGTACGTCCCGACGTCACAGGGACCGGAACACAGAAGCCGGATGCCGGCATCGGCCGGAGGAGATGGCCGGGGACGCTGGAGGGGACAGATCGCGGGAGCGAAGGACAAGGTAAGTGCTGCAGGGACCCCCAGAGAACGCCGCATGGTAAGCCCGAGTGTAGCTCGGGGTTTCCGCTCTTGGTATAGAAATTTTACCCCGAGCTACACTCGGGAACACCGCTAAGGAGGTTAACCATCTGTATGCGTGTGTGGAAAGGGAGCCACTAACTGATGTCGTCTGTCTCTGGAAGGGTGGGCAGGCAGGCAGGCAGTCAGGAGATCAGATGTCGTGCTTCTTGCATTCTCACTGAAAATGGCTGGCGAAGCGTGCTGAGCGCCTGAATGCAGAATCCAGTGCCTGAACTAAAAACATTACATTCTGGCTCTGCTGCTGTGGGATCCGGGTACAGTTCCTAAGACATACATCAAGGGTTGCCGATACAGTAACTGCTAGTGGGCTCCAAGGCAATAAGCAGCTGGATCTTGATAGATGTGTCAATTGAAGAAGTTCAGAACAAAATAGTCAAAGTGTCTCAATAGAATCATCACCTAAGGAAACTGGCAAAAAGCTGGCATCCCACAGAGTGGATGGGGTTATATGAGTAAGCACTGGGGATATTCCCAGCAAAGCTTTTTCCAGTGTATAATTCCAGGACAGCGGCATATAGCCCATGGTCTATGCCTACAAGTACTGTACAATTAGGAGAACATCCAATCTCAAAGAACAAGAGATGGCACATTCCCCGTTACATTTATAATAGAGTACAGGTGTTACCAAAGGAAGCATAAGTTAAATAAATTACAAAGCTGCATACTATGTGCAAGCACGGCAGCCAATGGGCTACGTTGCTTAGAGAAATGGAGGCAAGCTAATCAAGTATGTCAAGTCAATATTCTTCTCACTTTTGTACTTGGATGTATATATAACCGCCTTCCCGCCGCCCTATAGAAGATATACTGTTAGTGGGCGGCAGGGGTGCGCAAAATCACATATATATACGTGATTTTGCATTTCCGGGTAGGAGGCGTGCACGCCGCCATTCACTGGGTCCCGGCCGGTGATTACCGAGCATCTCCGACGGGGAGGACGACTGTTTGTTTACTAACAGCTCTCCTCCGTGTCAGCTCGGGCACACTGATTTGGATTGCTGTGCACAGCAGTGTGCTTACAGTGAAGCACATTGACACGGTCCCCTAGTAAAACACTCCCTGCACACAGTTAGCCCTTTGATCACCCCTCATTTTAACCCCTTCCAGCCCAGTGCCATTAGTACAGTGTCAGGTTTTTTTTTTTTTCAGCAATGATCACTGTATTGTTGTCAGTGTGGATGTCAGTGACACCACGTCAGTTCCCCCCAGTGTCAAAATGCCAGCCGCAGTCCCACTACAAGTCGCTGATTGCCGCCATTACTAGTGGGGGAAAGAAAACAAATTCCAGTATCTATACTGCCATTTATAAACGCTATAACTTTCATGTAAGCCAATTTACAGGTGTTGGGATTTTTTTTTTAGCAAAGACGTAGCAGAATATATTTTGGCCAACATTTATGGCAAAATTAGATTTTAACTTTTTTTTGTACTGGACATGTTTAATAGCAAAAAGTCAAAAATATTGTTTTTCTCAAAATTGTCACTGTTTTTTTATAGCGCAAAAAATAAGGACTGCACAGGCGATCAAAAAATGGCCTGGTCAGGAATGGGGGTAAATCCTCAGGAGGGCAAGTGGATAAACAATTCAGGAAACAAGATTTATTTTGACCCAAAGCTAGATACCAGTATACAAGTAATAATCGGCAAAGGCCTTTGTTTGCAGAGCTTACAATTTGCCACATCTACGTAATCTAAAAGCAGTTACAGAAATCTTTAGCAGCTTCACTGTTTTTTTCACACTCTACAAAAATTGCTATCAAAATGAGCAGACTGTTTCAAAAAGCATTACTCAAATGTGAACATAGAAAAAGGAAAAACTTACCATAATATCTATTAAAACACGCCCAGACAAACTTATAATTTTGGGTTACTTTGTTTACAACAGCCCCTAGGCAGCTTACACAATGCTGCACCACCTGAAGTAAAAACAGAGCAGATTTTAGATTAGAGGACAAAAGCAAAGATTAACATACTAGTAAAAGTGATACTGCTTTACACATAAGCACTAAAACAAGTCTATCGAGCTACAAATTGGCTTACACATTTAAGTTATTAAAATTAAAAAAAAAAACCAGGACAAGATGCAAACACAAACCACATGAATATTGTGCAACTTAAACGCAAATAAGATAAACAGCTGAGGATTGAGTCTAAAAATTGGCAGGGAATAAAAGTGAAATGATACCCAAAAAGTACAGCTATTAAGTACAGCTACTATTTATCTACAATCTGAACGCTTAAATCCTATCAGCTGATTCGGATAGCTAAGCTTTTCAATACAATGTTATATGTAATTGTAAAGTGGACCTTGCATAAACTGTACTGCGCAACGTATATATTCTTCAAGCCATTCTAAAGGTTTGAAGAATACATATATATATATATATATATATATATAAGCCATTTACCTTCATGCATAGAAAGCATGAAGGTAAAAAACCTTGAGCCTTTACAACCACTGTAAAAGGCAAAAACTGGGCACAAGCTGACTAAAGTTTCTGAGGAGGTAGTTTCGGAGGAAAGCGCAGACTTTCTTTTTAGGTTAATAGCTATGGTGTGCTTAAAAGAATAAGCGGACTTTCTTAGCTGTCCCTGCAGCCTGCTCAGAAAAACAATGGAAGTCCAGGGAGGGACACAGGTATTCCGATACAATCGGGTTTATACTACTGCCGAGAGGAGGGTCTGGACACTGGCTAACAGAACAGTTATAAGCCAGCCCCCATATATGTGATATCCAGTTGTTGTTGCGCTATTGATAAAAAAATATACTAATAGTGAGTCACTTATACTTTAAATGTGCTCCTATCAATAATAATATTAAGTCTAAATACATGAATGACCAAACAATGAAAGTCTTTTGATGACAAAATTCCGATTATGATTAACAGCCAGCACCAGCTATGTTTATGACTTGCATGCTCGTTTGTCTTTGAGGTTTGTAAGTGTTTTTTTATTCATTTTATTATATCATTTTATCATCTGGAGCATTGTTCTTTTTGACCAAGTACACAGTGAATCACAATAAGGGAGGAAGAGAGGAGAACAGATACCAGAGTCTGTGACACCTCTTTTCCAACTAGAATGCTATAAGCAACATATGTTCAGCATCTTGCTCTGTTAGACAACCTATAATCTGGGGTCTAATTATTCGGTAAGGAGCAATGTGTTTTTTGTGGTTGTGGGCACGGGAGTCTCTATTTCACTACACACGTGGAGGATTATTGTGGACACGACTGTTCATCATAATCGGAATTTTGTCATCAAAGGACTTTTTCATTGTTTGGTGATTCATATATTTAGACTTATTATTGGGAGGCGCCCATTTAAAGTATAAGTGACTCACTGTTAGTATTTTTTTTTATCAATAGCGGAACAACTGGATATCACTGAGTATTTGTATTGGTATTTGTGAGTGCAGCTATTGTTTCACAGTTTGGTTTGTTTTATGGCTCACAATTTGTTTGGATATTTTTTAGCACAGTTACATAATTTTCACAACCCCCATATATCCTCCTCTATTCGGCTTGTCTTGCGGTAAAGCAGTACCTGGCTAGGTAACCTAGGCTAGGCAACCAGAACCCACCAAAATAGATGGAACTGCAACAAATAGGAAAGAAAAAAAATGTGGTAAACAGAAAACATTGGGGACAACATCCAGAAGGAACAGGCCTAGGAAAAGAATAAAAACACAGTTCCAGGTGAGCAAGACCAGCTGGTCTACAAGCAACATGGGAAGGACCAAGGCCTTATACGCATAATCCTTAAAATTAAAAAGAAACCCCATGGCAAAAAGGGGTTGCGTAGCTACACAACCAATTGGACAAAGGTGTATACCAAAGAATGTACGATACAAGCACAACACAACAGCCCACAAGGGGTGTGAAATGACTCACAAGGCTAGGCAGGAATGGAAGTTAAACCTCAGCTCCAGACTGGTGTAAAAGGAACCAGCAGAAGAAATTGAGGATGAAACTCAAATGTCCTCTCTAACATTCCAAGATGTCACTGGGGCTTCACAGAATAATTTTGTAAAGCCTTTTAAATCCTGACCATTAGGCACAAGTCTAAGCTGCTCTGGATTCCCCGAGGTCCAGCACAGTGTAACCAGCTATGGAGCAAAGGTATCTTGGCAGAAGTGCTAAGATCATTCACCTGATTAAGGGCAACCAAAAGAGAAAGCATTAGGAAGACCTTCTTCATAAGGCTGCCGATCAGACAAATAAAGAGAACCTATTCTTAGGTCCCACAAGGGCTTCCAAGCTTACTCTGTCCCCAGTAAAGGAAACTGGAAGCTAGTGTGCTTCAACTGTTGAAAATCCAAGGAGACACAGGGCCCTCTAGCAATGATCTCTATCCGCCATGTAGGATCAACGGTGCACCTGTGTAAACCTTCTCTCAGCACAAAGAATTCCAGTATAGAAGAATCAATTTTCTGAAGGCACTGTCCTTAGGGGAGACTGTGTAAGCACGGCTAATACTCTTGGCAACATCTTGTGAATGGACCATGCTTCTTCTGTTGGAAGAAGGGGGACTCCCATGCCTTCTAGATGGCAAAGGCACTGCACAAAGTGGGATCCCCAATGTAGAGGGAACTATCGGTTTTAAAGATCCAGGGATAGAGGTAATTAAATGAGTGAAATCCTCCAGGTATGGAGAGACAGAACTACCCCCAGCTCTGCATGAAGCAGCTGAAGATCCGGCAAGGAACTACTTGGTCCATGGAGACAGGACCATTGGTCTACCCAGAAACCAAGCCCATTGAAAAAGATACAGAAATAGCTGAAAATGGCAAGGAAAGCATTAGAAGGAAAGGAGACCTTGAAAAAGGGAGTCCCCTGATGCTTGATTCTCCTGCACATGAGGAGAAGTTCCCTTTATGATGGCAAGGGAAATAAAATGTACGAGTACTGTGAACCTTTTAAGTGAGAGCTTAAGCTGAACAGCCTAACCCATTGGTGACAGCAAGTTCCCAACACTGAAATCTAGCAAATGCAGATCTGGCCACATCTTGCAGACTTTAGACCATTCAAGAAAGTGTTGAATACAACGATCCATATGGGATTCACAGGAGGTCGACTGTGCATCCCATAATGTTGTGTACAGTTTCGGGTCGAAGAGACAGTATCCCAGAAGCCTAATCAGAGTGCTCTGCAAAGCTGTATAGACAACTGACCCATACGGGACATAAGCTTAGACAAAGCCATCACAACTGAAGGTTCCAGACATTTGTTTCACACCCTTAAACAGGCCAGAGTTCCACGTGGAGCTTGTAAAGCAGGAGCAGCAGTAGAATGAAGCTTCCTCTATGCTGAATGACAGCACACATGCAGCATTCCGCCCAGTGGATGAGGTCAGCATTCAGTCCCCCAGTTTTAACTGTTGTTGTGGTGGGAAATTGGAAGGGTGTCCAGCGGTGCCAATAGTGAGTCATCAGAGACAGGGTCAAGTGCTGAGGCAGTGCCACAGCTCTGGACCTGGACCACTCTCTGTGGCTAACTTTTACTTGCACACGTAGGACTGAAAAGCGCCACAGTGCAGAGCTCAATGCATGAAGGCCACATTCCAGGCTAGCCCCACATGTTCAATCCAGCAAGGCCTGGACACGACATTCTAAATTCAGGCTTTGGAAAAGCAGCTTTGGTTGGTTACTATTTAGAGTGTGTAGTGTAGTGAGAAATCTTGATTGATGCTGATGGAAGAAGAATCCAAAGGAGAACTTTGAATGAATAAACATTAGCAAACAACTGAGACATGCTGGGTGCAGAAAGGTCTTACAAGAGCTGGTTTAAAATTTTTCGGTTATTCAGTCTCCAATCCTCATGTAGGCAGCAGTATTACACAAATGTATCTGAATTACTGTGTCCCTCAATGATTAGAAAGAAAGTTGATTGCCAGGAGTACTCATTTTGCTTATCAACAAGGAATTTTAGACATAGGTCTTTCAGCCTTGAAGCAGTGAGTTTACATCCTTTCTTCCTGTAGCAGCTGTTCCTGATCTGTAAAGGAAGCTTTGAAATGGGTCTCTTTTTAGGGAAAGAGTCAAGTCTTCTACCCTTTAGGCCCCCTCTATTGATGGCCAGTAGAAGCTGCTGTGGAAAGAATGATGTACACTTTGGTGCCAGGCTAAGGGTCCCCTGTGCTTCAACTCCGTATCTGCACCATGGCATGAACTAGACCTACATTAGTCAACCTTTCCCATCTCTATTCTAGCATGTCTACAAGGAGTTTACTTAAAGTGTTACTAAACCCACAACAGTAAAATCAGTCTGTAAATGCAGTAAAGCATGCTTTGCTATACTCACTGTGGAAACTAAGGGGTTAATCCTCCGCATTGCTTAAAGACTGTTTGATCCTGTATTCTTTGATCCTCCCCTTCTTGCACTGTCCCCAATCCATCTGCTGATGGAACAGAGCTCTAGGAGTCACTCTAGCAATACACACTAAACTGGGCATGTGCAGAGTGTTTTTTTTTTTCCCTTCGGAGGGTGCATGTGATCAGCACAGGGCCAATCAGCACTGTCCACACAGAAGGTCAGGGGATTTGCAGCCTCATAGGTCAGTCAGAGGAGAATGAAACTCCTCCTACAAACTTTAACCAGCGCTCTGTTGGGCAGTGATAGAAGTCACAAACTGCTATATACTGCTGATGAGAAGTCACAAAGCTGCTATATACTGCTGATGAGAAAAGGTATTTAGCAGTTTATATTTACTAAAATAATTGTATTTTCATGTTCTGTGTATTGTGGAAAACCAGATATAATGAATGCAGGGTCCTGGGTTTAGTAACACTTTAACTGCTCATCAATCAATCATATTTGCGTTAAACAACTACAAATTGTTTGTGAATCAGTTTGTGTTTGAGAAAAATGTGAAAAAAGTGAGACAGTTAAGCATCTTACAGTCATGCCATATTTGATGATGAGCTTCATTAGATCTTCTTCTATCGTAGCAAGGAAAGTCTCACTAGGGTGCTCCATCAATGGCACAACTAGTTCCAAGATTTTTGCAACATTGCATATCACCATAAAATCATTCTGAGTCTAAAAAATAAATTGAAGTATCGTGAGTAGAAGAACATTTCTTTGAATAAAACACATGATATTGCTGTACAAAATGCTGTCTGAATTAAAATATAACAACTAAAAAGAGAGGGGTTTGTTCAAAGGGGACTTTAAGAAAAAATTTAAAACCATTGACGGATTGGGACTCTACCTACTACCGTCTCTATTTAACAGACATTATGTCTTCTTTTGAACGAATGCCTAAAGAACAAGTTAACTCTGAAAGGTGCTAAGTACTACTGATGTTACCGAACAACTCCACTTCCCGTATGCCATCTAGGCAATGGTGGCACCAGAACCTATGTGTTTGACCATGTAATTTTATGTACTATGTCATTTTATGTACCACCACTACAGTACATGAAACTATTACCCTAATTGAATGAGGATAAGGTAGTATATTTGTAAAAGAAAAAAAAAAATTGGTTTGCAAAGGTCTCAACATTCATGCAAGGGTAATGGATAATACCTATAATGTTTGTAATAACTTTCTCTTAACATTCAATCCTGAGAGAAAATTAGCCATCATACCATGAGAATTAAAGAAGAATTCCTGGTATGGATATTTTAGACATCGTTACATTGATCCAGCTTGGACCAATGTAACTATGCATATGCCATACCTGGTTGATGCCCCAGAAGCTGGAAATCACTGAAGCAGACTCTGCCACTCCAGCGATTTCCACTTGCTCCTGGGCCCTGTGTTGAGTGGCTGCCCTGCTGCATTCCGAGGAGGCAGCGACATCAGGGGGCAAAAAAAACAAACAAAATTGAGGTCTCATCAAAATTCACACCACGCCCTTTAGCTCTACCGTGATTTTAGAGGGAGCCCATAAAAAAAAGGCACAGGGTCCACTCCCCCAAATTCCATACAAGTATGGATTATGAAAGGAGAATGTCACGCAAAAAACCCCCCAAACAAAAACAAAACTGTGGGGTCCTTCCCAAAATCTATACCAGAACGTATGCAAACATGCATGGACCTTGGGGGGGGGGTTGCTGGTGGGTGGCCTCCCTGGCATGATGGGAGTGGGGATCTGCGGGGGCTAATCAAAATATGGAAGCCCTATTTAAAAATAAGGGGGACCCCCAGACACTGTACCCATCACACAGCTGAATGTGCTGGATGGGGATGTGTCACTGGTTGTCAAGATGCATACGGCTTCAACGGTATAATCCACTGACTGTGCACAGTGCTGTGGACTCCCTTGCGTTATTTCCTCTGCTGGGAAAATGTTCTTAGCCTACAGTGCTCGGATATGTTTTTCTATTGGTGAATGTTAATTTTCATGGTCGATAGTTGTTGGGACTATTTTTTCTTTGATTTGAATGTTAGGGAATGTTACATTCACCTGGCGAAAGGCAACAAAGAAACCAATAAACACATATAAATATTACAGGCATTATTTGTTATGTCTGCACGAATATTGAGACATTCACAAAAGCTCATTTTTGTTTAAATACCAAAAGATCAGATAATCAGAAATGCAGCCTGCAGAGCAATTATTTTGAGTTTACAAACACTGATTAGTGGCAAGGCTTACAGATGAAAATACATTTTGCCTAGACTTCCACATTAAATTTAAAAATGAGCACAGTGCTAAATGTGACCACTAGATGGGGTAAAATACAAAAGCTCTGTCACAGCAATTGCCTTTGTAAATATCCCCTTGGACTCAATGTTTAGCAAAAGGTGATACCATAGGCTAATTCTTTCTGCTTTAGTTTTTTTTTTCTGAAAATTAGAATGACAGAGGAACACAACCAGATGAAAGATTATGCAGTCTATAAAAATCACTTCTCTCACCAACCCAATTCATTTTTGTCCAACTAAAAGTTTGTCAGGTAACTGGTTTAGGGAATAAGCCATCATTGTCCCATCGCCTGATGGACGTGTCTTACTGTCTCCAATCTTAGAAAATATTTTCCATTTTCATTCTCTCTTATTTCCACTTAGACTTATATTCACTGGAGGATATTTTAGTCAATTTGAGTTACCATAAATATATGGTGGGCACACAAAAGCAGCAGATATGTACCATTGAAAACCTCTCTTTTCCAAAACTTTTTTTTATAATGAAAACCAGTGTGACAAGTCACAATCATGTCATGACATGCTCAATATTCTACAATAAAAGGATTTCTAGAAGCTTAGCCATAAAGACATTCATGCTTACAGCAACAGCTTTATCCCAGAGTTGAACAAAAACTTAAAGAGTAACTCCACTTTTGTTGAGAAAAACAGCATTCCCCTCAGGGTGATCTATGTACATTGAAAGGATTTTAACAAACTGATGCAGATTCCTACCTTTTGTTATTCTGAAGAACTAGCTGTTTGTGTGTCCATGTGCAGAGTGAATCTGCATAAGAGGGATTTCATAATTAATCAGCTGCTGCATCTGCCAGGTTTTAATGAGGAAAGTGACAGGGTCTGCATCTCTTTAGACATGTTTTCCCGTTGGGAGTATCTCACCAAAAATTATATTTTTGGTGCAGGTGTTGCCCCAAATCAGACTTGTATCTTAGTGCAGACTTCTGGGGAAATCAGTAAGCCAGTCACACAAGCGGGAAATGATATTTCTGGCCGGGTGTTCAGTATACCATCTGTGTACAGAACGCCTCCAGGTAGCCATATTACATTTCACAAAAAATTACAACGCTGCAGATTGAAAAGGAAAAAGGGAAATTTTTAACAACAGTCAATCACAATATGACGTGTTTTTTTCCCCCTATAAAAGTGGAGTTACCCTTTAAATTACCATGAAATACATTAAATAAGCTTGCGAGCCACAAAAGGAGGACAACTTACTAAGCCTGTCACCTGAGGGGATGGTTGCAGCCTCCCAGTGGGAGAGAAACCTCTGGGCAATGTGAAGCAAAAACATATGACAAGGGAGGACATTGTAAAAAGAAAAAAAAATCCCCATTCTCCCCTAGTTCAGGTGTAAAGAAAAACATGCTTACAGCAGTTTTATCCCAGTGTTAGTCAAGAACTTAATTACCATGAAATACATACTTTAAAAAAACAGAGCACAAATTACTTACACTACATTTAGTGGTAAGGTATGGCTGCATGGTCATGGCGTGTTTTACCATCAGCTGGGGCCTGATTTTGCTGAATAAGAACAGAGTGGTAATACAAGCAACCAACCGACCAGAGTTCACGCCTTTGTTGTCAGAGTCTGCAACAAGAGAAAGTTTGCAGAGAAAAGTTCAGTTTTGCTGCTGGACATCCTGCAGTGTAACACAAAACTAAAAGGAAAGCAAAAAAAAAAAAGTAATTGTACCTGCCATGGATTCCTCATACTTCAGTATGTGTTCTACTAAATTGTCAACCAGCTGCGTACAGGCTTTCTTCACAGGTTTGTATGAGGAATCCTCCTCCGCTTTTAAAAGCTGAGGAACACAAGAGGACCCCATTAATGATTTAGTGCAAAGGCAGGTGATGATGACATTGAGAACAGAAGTGATTTATACTCACATTTTGAAGAAGCTGTTCAAACCAATCATAGCCAGTGTCCCTGCAAGCTGCAACCTGCATAAAAATCATCAGATCACACCATTAAACCTAATGAATACGTCTCTGAAGAAAAGCACTCCACTTAAAAAAAAAAAAACTCTCACCACATCTGTTATGTTGAGGATCTTTCTGGTCATTGCTACTTTATCATTTTGAGGGGTTGGAGTGAACCAGAGTTTCTGGAATGTTTCATTTACTAGTTTCTAAAGGGAAGAGTAAGAGGAGGATTGTGACTTGACGCTATAATGTTAAAGTAACCCTGTTGCTATTTTTAAAAGTGGTAAACAGTAGCCACCTGAAAAGCACACATAACTCAGCTGTCCCACTGCAAGCGGTACCAAACTGAAATAATCATGCTTAAAGATCTTTTGACACTGCTGGTTGTGAACTCTGATTCCATCCACTGGCCCCCTATGCCACCAAGGAGCCAGTAGTGACATAGGGGTCTATGAAAGGAACCAAGGAGTGCAGCAGCAGGTGACCTTAGGACCTAATGCTTATGGCAAGCAACACAATGCATACAGTAAGATGTCCATGGCTATATAGGATGGCCGCACTTTCACCAGTCTTACCTTAATGCCCTCTTCATCATTGACTCTACGGATCATCTTTACACACATCTCTGTGATTTTTGGAAACGTTGGTTGTTCCAAACAAATATCCCGCAAGATCTTTATCACCCTCTTTCTTACACTAATACCAGTGTCCTGAAGGATGAGAGAAAAGGGAAGCCATTAAGCTTATCAAATGTAATGTCGAATTTATTTAAAATAAAAAACATTTAGTACCATAAAAATGCTCATAAGAAATGATGCTTTAGGCCTTGTTCACACCATACGTGCAGAAAAACTGACACGCAGATGTCACATGCAGAGACATCAGTGTACATCAGTTTTCATGCACTCTTCAGTTAGTTTTATACACGTTGCAGATTCCTACACAGTAAAAAGATCTGCATGTGATAATAGTGTTGTGGTGTGAACAGGGCACAGAGAACAATAGGTTTTGTTGGGCCCTTGCCGAACACGTGCAGAAAAGCTGAGGTCTCTGCACCATGGTGTGTACGAGCCCTTAAAAATCAAACACATAGGCACTTGAGAGCAATGAGTGTACATGGTTTTAAGCTCCATGGAAAAACACTAGTAGTGCACTGAAATTAAAATTCTAGACTGAAACCGAAAATTCAGGATGAACTAGGCCGAAATCCAAAACAGTTTTTTAAAAATATATATTTTTCATATATCATTGTATTATATTCGACTTTTTAATTTCAATCATGGACAATAAATTGGACAGAAAAATTAAATATAAAATTTAAAAACTTAAATATACTGCATAATAACTTAAGAAAAAAAAAGCCACTGCCATTATCGGCACTGCTTTCTTTTTTCTATTGGCAAACTGTCGACAACCCTATTTTCGGCGGCTGATGCATCACTGAAAAACACTACATTCCATGCCTGTCAAAACCAACTGTTGTTTAACCACTAAAAACCACTCATATGATGTCCTCCTGAAACTCGCCTTGCTTTGTCCACAAGACACAGCCAATGGCAGATCACTATACCGAGCTGCTGAACGGAGACCAATCACAGCAGATCCCATAATTATAAACCATGAAAGGCTCAGATTCATGCCATTCCTTGTGTACAATTGTGTTGCTAGCTGTGATTGGTCACAGTGATCACATTGTACAGACAGGGCCAATCACAGCCTATCTGTACCATGTGATTTGTTGTGGCCAGCTAATCACAACAATACACACTGAATGAATCCGTTTCATTCAGTATAAATGGTTGCTAATACCAGTGGAATCCACTGGTATAAACAATCAATGTGTAAAAAAGAAAAAAAAAAATCTGATCACTTCCCCTGGGTAGTACAATGTTACTATGGTAATACTATATTGCTCTGGTCACAGTGTGTTAAAAAAAAAACAACGCAATAAAAGACGGAAAAAAAAAAAGCTGGGAGAAAAAAAAAACTTTTTTTTTTTTTTTTTTTAACGTACTGTCACCAGTTTCCCTGATCACAGCCACACCATTTATACAATGATGCTGTGCTGAACTGGTGACAAATTTTTTTCCAAAACATTACAACTTCAAAAAACTCTCCGTCAGTACATACATAAATATATAAAATAGTTTGTGGGATCTACCTTTACTACAGACTAAATAATAAACACGGATTTGGTTTATTTAATATAGCAGAACACATTCTGGGATAAATTAATGAAGAAAGATCATTTGCAAATTTTGGTAACAGAAAGAAAAAAATTGTTTTTTTCCCCAAATTTTTGCCAAAAATAAAAACCCCAGGATGATTAAATACCACCAAAAGAAAGCTCTATTTGTGTGAAAAATTCTATAAATTTCATATGGGTACAGTGTTGCATGACCGCGCAATTGTCAGAATGCTGCCGCAAACCACAAATGAAGATGTACACTAGGCCTTAAACTGATGATGTCAGGATCTTAAAATGGCTAGGCTAGCAATGCTGCTAAAATGTAGTCACCATTTGCTGCCTTGCAAGTACCTGTGTAATCTCACAAGCAGTCTCTGTGCAAGCCTATTTTAGGATGTAGCTGAATAAAAGTTTTATTTTTTTTTTTCATACAAAGCCCCATTCTCACTATTCATCTGCCAAGTGTCACATTTTCAATGGTCAGTAGGGTCTCTGCTACTGGACTGTGAAATGCTGGATGGGGACCTTTTCTACAGCTTGAGCTTTGAATTCAGGGGCTCCACCAGTGAAGTTCATTATAAGGTACCGATAGGTTTGTTATGTCTGCACTTTAGCAGTACCATTCGCTAAATCAGTTTTTTCATTTAACATATTCTCTATGCTTTTTTAATATGATTTAAATCAGGATTTTTGGTTTACAAAAAAAATCCTTTATTTGGAGTACAAAGGACATAGGGTCAAAAGACGGCCACAGCGCGGTAAGCTAGTTCTGGGAGGGCGTCCATGGACATCCTCCCAGAACAGCGCCCCCCTGGACACACTAAGTAATGGGCCAATCACAGCTGCTTTTAACATGTGACCAGCTGTGTCCAATCCCAGCTGATCACTGGGTAAATAGGAAATGCCAGTTATTGGCAGTCCTCTCCTCATGCTGATAGCGCGAGGAGAGGAAAGCCGGTAAGCAGCATTTCGCAGGGGAACATCTACACTGATCATCAGTATCCTGGTGATCAGTGTAGCCCCATCAGTGCAGGCAATCAGTGCCACCCATCAGTTGAATCAGTGGCGCCCAACAGAGCCGCCCATCCGCGCCCACCAGTGAAGGAGAAAAATTGCTTATTTACAAAACTTTATAACAGAAACTAAGAAAAACCTTTTTTTTTTTTTTTTTTTTTTTTTACATTTTTGGAGTTTTTTTAGTTTGTTTAGCAAAAAATAAAAAACCCAGTGGTGATCAAATACCACCAAAAGAAAGCTCTATTTGTCTCAAAAGTTAAGTAATGCTGCCACCTTCAGATCAATAGACATTGGTAAAAAAAATGCAGGAATTGCCAACCCAGGCATAACCCCTCTCCCAGCTTGGCCAAGCCTCAGTAGCAAGCAATGAGGAAATCAAAGAGATGGGATGGATCACTTATGTACTCCCAAGAGAGGATTTTACAGATGAACCAAAAAAATGAAATTATGACTTACTGTAGAGGTTCCATACCTTGGAGTACAGTACACAGGCAACGTATTCATACAACATGAGCTATAAGCACATACCTTCAGGTGACTGAACAACTTTGAGGAATCCCCTCCCCATGGGGCACCTCTCCTAAAATCCTATCTCACACACGAATCCTCAGTTTTGTAGCAACCAATGCAGAGTAACCTAGGGAAAGGAAGGGAGGGTAGCCTGTGGCCCAAAACTAGAATAGGGGAAAACCTCACTACTAGGCTGCTAGTAGTACTTTTCGCCCAAAACCAGAAACAAGCTGAAAAATTCACCTGGAGATAAAGGATTGAGAAGCAATGTGACCTTTGCCAGGACCCTCAGCTAAAAGAATGGGGTCTCAGATTGTTGAAACAAAGCTGTAAATTTCAGATAAATTGGAACAATTTGAATATCTAAAGAATGAGGCAGCTTCTCCATAGGATGTTTAGGAATAGCACAAAAAGATGTCAGCATACTGCCCTATTTCTGGTGGAATGAAGAAACCACCTGAATCAAGTTGTGTTGACACCAGGGCCTCAACACCATCTTGTCCTGGTGGAAAACCAGGAAATGTTTTTGCAGGAAAGCACAGTCAATTCCAATACTGTAAGCCGAAGTAATGGAAACCAAGCACACAACCCTAAGCATATGAAGCCTCAAAGGACTCAAAAGGAGAAGTCTGCAAAAAAGACCAGACCAAATTATGGTCCCATGGAGACAAAAGGAGTAGCACAGGAGGGAACAATCCATGTGACATCCTATGCAAAAGCCTTTAACTGGGTCCGATGCTCTGGAACACAGAAAACTCAGCTTACAGTGCCAACCCTATCCCTGTGTACAAGGGTGACTGGCTCCTATGCATGCATGACGTCATCATGCACCGGCCAATCAAGATGGCTGAGGGGACCGGAACACAAAAGATGCCAGAGCGGGATGGGACTATTGGAGGAAAGGTAAGTAAAACTCCCTTTTAGTTCCACTTTAGGAAATGGCAGTTTCCCTGAAGACACATACACCAAATACTCTATCATTGCAAAAAGTAACAAGAATTGGTTATTTGAATATTTTAAAATACAATGTAAGCAAAATGTTGGTAATCTATTTAAGTACAAACATGATTGATAAATATATATATATATATATATATATATATATATATATATATATATATATATATATATCACTATCAATCTTAATATAGAAGGCAAGTGTACATTAACTGCTTGCGCGCTGCCCTATAGCAGAAACACTGCTACATTGCAGCATGGGTGCACAAAATCACATATAAATACACACACGTGATTTTGCTGTTCTGGGTAGGGGGCACAGCCGTTCGTGGCCTCAGCTGTCAATCACCGAGTCCCGGCCGATGTTTACCCAGCGATCTCCGAGTATTACCAACAGGGGAGAGACCTATGTATAAACAACACAGATCTCTCCCCTGTCAGCTCCTGCACACTGCTTTGTATGGCTCTGCATAGCACAAAGCAGTGTGCTTACAGTGTACCACCTAAAGAAAGCTCTATCTGTGGGGAAAAAAGGCATAAATTTCATTTGGGTGCAGCTTTGCATGACCGCGCAACTGTTAAAGTAGCGAAACGTTGTATCGGAAAAAATGGCCTGGTCAGGAAGGGGGGTAAATCCTCTGGAGGGCAAGTGGTTAAAAAAAAAAGATTTATAAACATCAGAGCAGAGAAATGCACAAAACCTACAAAGAACAACATATTACTCACCAGAATCCTCTCGACGAGCATATCATAATACTGCTCGGCAAGCTGGGGTCTACAGAGTACAAAACGTCCCAGTAACTCCACAGCTGCTTCTCGCACACTAGTTGAGTTGTCCATCAGCCTCCCATGCACACCTCTCTGCATATCCAGCTGCGGAAGCAAAGACTAATGTTATTTACAGCACTGAATGAGCAAGCATGGCATTCCACAACTACAGGATGCAGAACTTACCCTGGCAAGAATGCTTGGATCTACAGCTACCACTTCAGACAAACACTTCATGGCTTTCGTACGGACTGCAATTGCATTCTCCCCAAGTACCCGCAGAATCTTGAAAAAAAAATGCATATAAGCACCCTTATATGTTAAAACAAGCAAAGACACCAAACTCTTTTTTAGCTTGTAATTTACTTTGTGATCCCTTACAGTAACTCTTCCTTTCTTAGGGAGTACTAAAGCTTTAAAGACCCTGAGCCTTTGGTTTCATACCAAATCTCAGAAAAACTATTAATAGTAGTATTGGATTTGAACATATTCCATCTCCTTTACTGAACACCAAGCTTCTTGAACTTCCATAGTATATGAAAGAACGACCTCTGTTCCTTCACTGTGCTTTTCAATGAATTTCCATTAACACCTCTAAAAGACAGGATAGATAAAAGCTGAGGAGAACTTTAGCAAAGCTAGATGTTGAAGACAGCCAAAGGAAGTTTTAGCAATTGTTTTATCCTTTATAAACTTATAGTAGTAGCAAAGTGCACACTTTCACTTGAACCAACAAGCCTAGATGCGCACCGTTTAGAAGGTGTTCACATTGCAGCAGCCAGTAAAGTCACTCATGGACACTGCTCTCTGAATGGACGGCACACTCAAGTGTGCCGTTCATTCAGAATGATGTACCACAATCATGACTCCTGTATGCATTCAACCATCCGGAGTCTGCGAATCAAGAAGACCAGGTAAAGATAGAAGCCCTGTCAGTAGTGACAGCGCGCCACTGGAGGGATCCGCTTTGCATGTAAATCTATCATAATGTGCTAGTATGTGGCAAATACTAGCATATTATGACATTAACCTACAGGGGGACAATTATATATATTTTTTTTTTAAGCGATTGTTTATTACTGCTTTTAGAACAACCTTCTGATATGGGCCTTCTATGCCAATAACAATCAAATACATATAGAATACTTCAAAGACCACTCCTGTGGGTTGTGCTGTAAGCCATGAAATAGAGAAAGTGAGCAGAGACAATATTCTCCATGCAATCAGGTCCTAGGCTGAATACGTATGACGCTTTCATTAAAAAAAAAAAAAAAAAAGGGAAGACTACATGATAACTGAGATTTCAAAAGCAGATTGATTGAAGTACTCGTGGGCAAAGCATATGTGTTCCCCAAATCAGCTAATAATTACCAATTAGAGTTTATTAGAATACTCCAATATTTACCTGGGTCAAATAAATATCAAAGCTCTGGGCAAACGGCCTCATAGAGGCCAAATAACGCACAATCAAACAAGCATCATCGTAGTCGACTATGTCAGAATTTGACCTGTAAGACAGAGATGAATGTTAGAGTGCTGAAGTAAAATGAATCCAGTGAAAGCCAACTACTATTTCATCCTTACTTCAAAGTGCTAAACTGTGATGGTGCGGTTTTAATAATGCTACGGAGGAACTTTTTCCTTTTTTCTGCTCGTTGCATTATCTCTCCGGTGGATTCAACCTCTTTTGCATGCTGGGCTCCATCGGAGTCCTCATCCTTCTGGGATTTCATGGCTTTCTCTGTCTCCATTGTAGTGTCACGGAACCACTGTGCTATATAAAATTTCCGAGAAAACTGAAGAGGAGACAGCAGGATATGTTATAAGATTTATGTTTAACTTACCTCTAAATTTCCTTATGGGGGCCAGAGATGTCCCCATTAACATTTGAACACAAAGTGAAACTCACCACTAGTGATGGATCGGTCTCTGTATTCTCCTCTAAATAATCTAGTAGCGCCTTTTGGAGCTGCTGAATCTCATCATCTCCTTCAGGAGCCTTTAGAAAACAAGGAAAAAAACATATTTAATGAAACAATAACTACAAAACCTTAGCAAATATACAGATAATGGAAATCTTACTAACATGGATTAGGAATGAGAAATTTTACACTTCTCTCCCAAGAAAATTTTGACAAGGCAGTGTTTTGCATTGACCATGACATTGGCAACATGGAGGGGAGCTTATCAGAAGGAAATGGCATTTTATAAATAATTAAGCCAGAGGCAATACCCTAGGGTAAAGGCTATAAAAAATACTTTCCTAGATCTTTTCCACCGGTACTAACATTGTGAAAGTTGGCAAATGCCATATTTTTTTGTTTTCCAATTGAGTGAATGGTAATAAAGAAAAAAAATCTAACATCGATTTTTATCCTTTCCCACTCTATCAAAGAAAAACTCTGAAGTTCCAATATTATGCATTACTCAAAAAAAAAAAAAAAAGTTTTCTAGTTTTAGGTATCGTGAGAATGAATAAGAGCTTATGTCAGTTCCTGTCTGAAAGACAACAATCTACCCAAAATCCACATGTGAAATTTGCCGTTTATTTCTATTCTTGAGAATTGTAAAACTATAGCTCTAAATTTCAATTTCTGTTCCCATGACACTGGTCACCAGGATGGAAAGACAGTAAAGTCAACAAAAAGGGACAAATTCACAAAGATTATAATTCTTCCCCACTATACCCAAAATGAGAAAAATGTTTTGAAGGAGGATCAACTTTAACCTTTTCACACCTAAGGGTAAAACAAATCTAAATGTCTAAGCACAATTTTGCAACAATGACGTGTTAGCAAAACCGTACATATCACAACTACTTTGTGCATCCAGGTGGATTATACCCCTTCAGGACAAATTGGGCTTTCATTTGGTGGTGAATGGTAATAGATATCGCTTGATTTTGTTTTATTAACAAAGGAAAACTTGCTCAAAAGAAAAAAAAAAAAAACACCTTGACTGATCACTGTGATAGCCAATCACAGCGAACAGGTGACTCGGAATTGGGAGTTCCAGGTTCCCGTCATTACTGCGAGACCCAAGTCTCTGTGCTGGGAGCCTGCCATGATAGCTGCCCCTCTGAAAAAAGGCCAGTTCAGTGGGGCCGTATATTTGCGTACGGTCAGCATGAAGGGGTTAAAGGAGAAGTTCACCTTATATATAAAATAGTAAATAATAATTGCACATTTTTTTTTGCATGTAAAAAAGTGTGATTATTTTTTTTTTTTTTTACACTGGAGCCTTTAAAGCATTGCACCACTGATCAGCAAATCACACGTGCAATGCCAGACTCCTGAAGACTCTTAATACACTGTCTGCTCATGCCTCCTGTATGGGCAGAATGCTACCGAATGACAGGAGGAATCGCAGTTCATTGAGAACTCGTGAAATCGGTTTTGGGAAGAAGACCCCCACCCAATGTCACAAGGATGAGAGGATACGGGGAGGAGGCGGCAGGAGCTAGAACATTTTACATGTTCTACCTTAAATATGGGGGGAATATAACACGTTACAAAGGTGAACCCAACCTTTAAGAAGGCAGAGAACATTAGCATCAAAACAAAACCTTATGGTTTTGGGCTTATTAAAATTGCAGTTATATGAAGCCGTAATTAGATAAGTTGAAGAGTTTGTATTGCAGGTACTTATATAGTGCTGTCAATTTTACGCAGCGCTTTACATATATATTGTACATTCACATCAGTCCCTAACCCTCCAGGGGCGTAGAATCTCAGGTCCCTAACTCACATTCATACATAATACACATACTAGGGCCAATTTAGACAGGAGCCAATTAACCTACCAGCATGTCTTTGGAGCGTGGGAGGAAACCGGAGTATCTGGAGGAAACCCATGCAGGCACAGGGAGAACATGCAAACTCCAGGCAGGTGGTGCCGTGGTTGGGATTCGAACCCACGACCCTAGTACTGCCAGGCGGAAGTGCTAACCATTTAGTCACTGTGCTGCCCTCTGCAATATACTCTAGTAATTAGAAAGCTGCTGACATCTTACAATGTTCACTTCCAATCAAACGTTCTTACATTTTCATTGTAAAATATTTTTGTATCATCACTCAAGCGAAGTCTAAATAGTACAAGCAAGCAGTACTATACTCAGTCTGTGTATAAAACTGAATAGTTTTATTCAGCTGGAATGAATTACATCTGTATTTGTCAATAAAATATAACTTTATAGATGTAGTGAGGTATAGTAAAAGAAAGTAATGGGAAGTGATGTCCATACATAATGTACCTGTTTGAGGATTCTGTCTATTGAGCCTTGGTCCATTTTGCTGGAAACTGCATCCTTCCTGAGTCTTGCAGCGACAGTACCCAAGTAATCCAACGAAGCCACACGGAGTGCCATCTCTGTTGACTTGTTGCTGAACTGATGAACCTATAAAAAAAAAAAAAATGGACAAAAATTAAATGCATAAAAAGTGTGTTGAACAAAACTAAAAAGGAGTCAAAGTGACCCACATGGGACTTTCATACATGGGACTGCAAAGATAACCCCATATAGGCCATTTTGACAGTTTGAGAACAATTAATGTTCTTTAACAAAAGAACATACATTCCACTGTAATAATTATGCTACTAAAATTACTGTGTGCTGTAAACTGCCTCCTGCATTGCTCCTGTTTCTTCCTGCTGGATGTCACCATTTTGCTAAAGCCCAGAGCAGTCACTTCCTTCATGATCTATTAGATCCCAGATATTTCCTCTGCCCTTAAAAGCATCTAAACAACTGCTTGTTTACATGCTGGGGAAAGCGGAAGTGATGAAATCCTCATTGCTTCCAGTTTCTCATCCCATAGAGATGATCAGGGAAAATATGGTTTCCAATCAGCTCTATGGTACATTGACGGAATTGCTGGCTTTGGTCTCGGGCTCCCTGGTGGGATGGGAGTACCCAGAAAGGGACCAGAGGGTGGCGGAGGGGGTTGGGGAGAAATCCAGCAGCTAATAAGCTACTAGGATTGCTTTTGCAAGAAAGAGAAATGACTGCTGAAAAATTCAAACCAGGATTATGCCTGTAGTTGCAGGCATCACCCCAGTGTACCACTTTAGTCTGGCAATATAAAATGTTTAAAATGGTCAACTGATTGGCCTCTAATAGCTCTGGCACAGTGCCAAAAATAGAGCAACTGAGCATATGCGAAGCAGGGTGAGACAGTTCATTACTGGATTTTAAAAACAGACACTTATTTTAATGTTTTGCATAGCTATTTCTGCAAAAGGGGCCAAATTTAAGTGATCAGGATAAGTTCATCATGTTTTAGGGTGGAACATGCAACATGTTTGCATACCCCGAGCCGCTGCTGCCCGCCCCCTCCCCCGTACTATCTGTCAAATTTGAAAACAGCGTGGCCGTGCTGGGCTCTGCCCATCATTCAGTCATGGACTTAGCAGCTGTCAGCTTGTAGTTTTCAATGAACTACCACGGTACTGTGGAGCGCCGTGGTAGTTCACTGAAACTTCCTGTCAGAATATCTGCTTGCTCATACATCCTGTACGGCAAGAAGATATTTTGACAAGTCTGCAGTAGACCTGCATGGCATCAGCGATTTACTGATCGCTGGTGCAATGCTTTCCAGGCTCCTGTAGACAAAAATAATAAATGCAAGTTTTTGTACCTGCAAAAAAATGTGCATTTATTATTTTTGTCTAAAAGGTGAAATTATCCTTTCATTTTCTGACTAAAATTCCACTTTAATATAACTGGACTAACAGCTACCACCAGCAGATGGCGATGGTAAGCTCTGTAACTGCAGACCTGTTTGTGGATAACCAGGGACTTAACCTCCCTAACGGTATGATTATTTCCGATTTTTGGTGCTGAAAGCGGTACCATTATTTTGCATGGAAATATGTAATTTTTTTATTGTAGGCTGTAATTTTTAGGAATAACTCACTGAAATCTGTCTGAACAAGAGTCTATTAAACATCCCGGGGATGATAAAATTTTAAACACAAAATCATAAATTATAATTTAATAAATAATCATAAAAAATAATAATATAATAATAATACATTTAATTCAATAATATAATCAAACCAAAAACACTGAAATTTGAAATATAGCGCCAAGTTCGCACATCGCTGAGCAAAGTCGCAGAATTGTTTTCAGTGTCTGATGACGAATTTCCCCCACGAATCATTATCACTCAATTCTGCAAGTGGTTCTGATTTACTATCGCTGTTCTCTAGCTGATCTAAACCGCTTTTGACCTAAAGGGACACTTTTTGGACGCCATGGACTTTTCTCAGTTTCCAGGCAGAAAGAACAGACAAAATGCAGGCGGGGCGCCGGACAAAATGTATGTGAAATTGGTTGAGACATTTTACTATGTAAAATGTAAAAAAAAAAAAATGACATTATTTAAAATTTCCCGCCGCCGCCGGCTGCGCCCGTACGTCCCGACGTCATAGGGACAGGACACAGAAGCCGGATGCCGGCATCGGCCGGAGGAGATGGCCGGGGACGCTGCAGGGGACACATCGTGGGAGCGCAGGCTAAGGTAAGTGAGGAACACATGCCGGAGCAGTGCCGCATGGTATTCCCGAGTGTAGCTCGGGGTTACCGCTCTTGGTACTGAAATGTTACCCCGAGCTACACTCGGGAATACCGCCAAGGAGGTTAATAGTATGGGGATCATTATGATTATTATACAGGATTTATATAGCGCCAACAGTTTGCTCAGCGCTGTACATTAAAATGAGAGACAATACAGCAACAATACAGTTCAATACAGGAGGGGTTCGAGGGCCCTGATCCTGGGAGCTTACAATCTAGGAGGGAGGGGATAGTGGTACAGGAGGAAATAGCTGTGGGGGATGGAGTGGTAGGAAGAGTGGAGGAGTTCAGTAATTAGCAGAGGGCTGGTAGGCTTCCCTGAAGAGATGGGTTTTCAGGGTGCGCGCCTAAAGGTGAGGAGAGTAGGTGATAGTCTGATGGATTGGGGTAGGGAGTTCCAGAGGATGGGGGAAGCCCTGGAGAAGTTCTGGAGATGGGCATGGGAGGAGGAGACCAGGGAACTAGAGAGTATGAGGTCCTGTGAGGAGCGGAGTGTGCGTTTTGGGTGGTATTTGGATATTAGGTCGGTGATGTAGTTTGGAGCAGTATGATGGACAGCTTTGTACGTCAGTGTTAGCAATTTGAATTTGATCCATTGGGCAATCGGAAGCCAGTGGAGGGATTGGCAGAGGGGGGTGGCGGATACGGAGCGGTTGGTAAGGTTCATCATTCTCTATGTAACTTCACATACAGGTTCCAAAAAGAGTAAATATACCAATTGACATCTGTTTACCACATATTACCAATAAACATACATATTAAATACAAATTCCTACCAACAATCTTCCCAACAAGCTAAGCAAGAGCTCAGCTGCTGGCCACTCAGGTTTGTTCACAGTAGACAGAAGGTCCTGGACAAAGTTCTCAAACAGTGGCCTGTAATCCTCCTCCCCTTGCTTGCTCCCGCACCTAAGAACAAGCATTGTTATTACAACAAAAGCCAAATAATTGCTGTGCAGAAAAAGTGTATGTAAAAAACGTATAGGTCCACCAACTTTTTGAGGAAAATAGACAGAAAGTTCTGAGCAGTCCTCATTGCCGTTTCATACGAGTTGGTGATGAAAACATCCTGGTCAACCTGGAAAGACACGGGACACAAGAATTACCTACTGCATAGTATACTATTTTTAACTACATAGACCAGAATTGCAAGATGGAAATTCTTACCTTTTTGTTGGACTCTTCCTCTGCATTATCTTTATCAGATGGTAAGTGGACCACACACTGTATTAACTGCAAGACTAACGCTGTCACCATCTGAATGTACATAGCTTCTCCATCATCGTCACTGCTGTTTAACCTGGTTGTAAACAGTGTTAATTGTAATCAGCATACAACACCAGTTTACAACAAAACTTGCAAAATTGTTTTTAAAGGGATATAGGGGAATACAGTGCCAGAAGATACTTCCAACTGAAAGAAAACCTGTCAGAAAAACTGGGATTTATTACGGTCATGGCTTCCCTTGCCCAAAACTCAATGGGAGTGCAGGTCCCAGGGAAGTGATGTTAGTGTACATGATGCTGAAGTGTTGAGCTCTGAATATTGTAACTGCACTGATTCTGAGATCTGGGCAACTGCAGCTTCAAAACAGAATAAAAGCCTTAGCTGTAACACAACTGTCATTTCAGATTTTTAAAAGTGGAACTAAAGTCCAAGATACTTTCCTTCTGCTTCAACAGTTTGATGCTTGTGAGTTCCATCACTAGCATTTTCTTTCTGGTCTCTTGCGGGTGGCAGTCTTTGGCTATCTTGATTGGCCAGTGTTTGATGATGTCAACACCACACATGCACAGAGTGCCATCATTTTGTGGTGGAATGTAAACTGAGCTGTGTATACAAAGCTCAGCATATATTCTACAGAAGACTGAGCAGATAGGTTTATTTTATTGCAAAGGAAACATTGCAGGTCTCTACTGCAGCAAACAGCCTGTCTGCTCTAAGTTTTTTCTTTAGACTTTAATTCTACTTTAAGGGTGAGGCAACACAGCTTAATTGATGTGTATTGCAGAAAAAGTGAAACTGCAGAGTGAAATTCTTTAATTTCCCAGTGAAAAATAGGAAAACATGATTGGTTGCTACATGCAGAAACAAATTTCTTTGTTTAACTATTCATACATACAATACCAGTGGCTGAAAACACTTGGAAAAGGTGAACCAAAATGTGTATAATCTAAAATGTGGCACAAACATGAAAGCAGGTAATTTTGGTTTCTCCAGATTAACTTGAATACCTAAAATTCCGCAAGCTTCTTTTACTTGTCGGTAGTCTAGCAAGTGAGGTGAAGAGCTCCTCCAGAATAAGCTGCCTATGTTTCTCGTACCTGGAAAATACCTGTGAAAGAAAGACATGATCCTAATGAGAGGTACCGATACAACCAAAGATTTTGAGGTCTACAAAAGCATGAGTATATCTCAGCTTCAAGAAAAAGGATCCAGTACAAAGTTATGTATGAAACAACTAAACTCAAGTTTTGGTGAGCCAAAAGCAAGAATAGTAAGGCCATTCTGTTGCTTAGTCATCTCATACACATGGCATATATTGTCTGCACTGAGCTAAGGATGAAATGTTAGGCTCAGTCTGAAGCCAGGGTCATGATTTTTTTTATATGTTAGAAGGTGTGGAAACAATGAATGAAGTATAACAAAACAGCAATCATGCAAAATGACAAAGTATCATAAAACAAAAATGTAATCCTCTTACCGCAGTAACCAGCTTGATGGCACACAGCTGTAACTCGCTGACATTTTCTACAAAGAAAGGTGTTATTCCCATTGAAGAAACCTGCCAACAAAATTAAAGATGTTACAACTGAAGGGTCAACTACAAAAACATACACCTCATTGTAGAGAGAGAGTCTGGGACACCCTGCTCTCTACAGATATCTCTAGTTTAGAATTTTGACACTAACTTCATCTTGCTTCATAAAAAGCAATTTCAATCCTGTTGCTTTCTTCACTTTATAAAATAAAATAATTGAACAGGAGAAGAGTAAGAAACAGGATTTTGGTGTGCAGACCTGGCAACTTAGGTGCAGAGTGGAGAATCCACAAAAAACTGTACCAAAGACAGGCAGCAGGTTGTAAGTGACTAAACTCACCAGCACATACCAAACTTTGAAAAACTCATAGGCTACTCGATTAGATGAAACTACCAATAGACAAACAAATCATACTGCTGTAAATCAATACATAAAAGTATGCAGACCTGCTTTCAGTTGTTCAGATAAACACGATTTTTGTAGTTACTGTAAAATACTTTGCGTCCATTGAGGGACAAGAGAAGCCTTTCACCTTCATGGTGAGTTCAAATATGAATTTTTTTTTTTGTGGCAATGCCCAGCTATCAAAACTTATTGGCGACTTGTCTGGTCATATATGTACAGGGTCTCGGGAAAATAGACAGCTCTCTCCAACAATATTTCTTCCACATATAACTGCTACGAGCAGTTATGCTATTGTTAGAAAGATTTCTTCAATAATATGATGGGAAATACTACTTGTACTACTTACACTTTCTTTTGGTATTAAATAAAGAACTACGGGGGGGGGAATAAACAAAAAAGAGTACTGTCTGCATCTCAAACTGCCTGAAGGACCTTATGTTTGAATCTGGCAGGGGCTACAAGGAATAGAGAAAGCAGAAGGTCTCCCTGTTGAAGGGAGCTGATAAAACCTATCTCTTCAGGGAAGCCTATCCTGCCGTAAGCTAATAATGGAATCTTCTACTCTTCCTACCTGTTTATCCCCCCCAGTTATTACCTTTTGTACCACTAGTCCCTCCCACCTAGATTGTAAGCTCTGAGGAGCAGGGCCTTCCTATCCCTCTTGTATTGAACTGTATTGTTGCTGTATTGTCTCCCGTTATATTGTAAAGCGCTGAGCAAACTGTTGGCGCTATATAAATCCTGTATAATAATAATAAAAGATATGGTGGATTCCATCTGGAACTTCGGAGGTGAAATGAAGACATTCAGAACTTAGAGATCCAAAATGGGGCGGACGCCCCCCTCTGGGCTTGACAACAGTGAGCAGGTTGGAGTAAAGTCTTTTTCTGTCTCAGGAACTGGGGCAGAGACACCTTGGTCTATGTTTCACTCATGTGACTGACTCCAATGTCAGGCAAGAATGGTTCAACATTCTTCTCCCAAACCTCCTCAGCTCCCAGACTGTACAGAGTATTGTTAAAAGAAAGATACAATGTAGTAAACATTGCCCCAGCCCAAATTGTTTGAGACATGTTTCTGCCATCAATTTCACAATTTCCTTTTCTATTCTTAAAATTGTGCATTTTCTCAGTTTAAACATTTGATGTCTTCTTTTTTCAATTGTGGTTTATGAGATTTACAAATCATTGCATTCTGTTTTTATGTAGATTGTACACAGCATCCCAACTTTTTTGGACTTGGGGTTGTGTGTGGGTACTGAGTTTATAGACAATAACAAAAAAGTCATTCAATATGCAGGCATTTTGTAAAACATCATTTTAAGGGGAGCTGTAAGAGGTAAATGACCAGACTGGTGTAAGTGGCAGGGGTCCACAGCTACTCAAATAACGGCTTTTTACAAAGGTGTGTAACAGCATCTCTTTGGAATCAAAACATATTAAACCTTGAAGAGAGTAGGTAACAGCAGAAAACCACAACCAGGTTTCCACTCCCATCAACAAGGCCAAACTAAAGTGAGCAAAAGATTTTCAAAACTGGATGACTGAAGAGTGGCAAAAAACTGAATTACATTACAGATGGTAATAATTTAGCAAACACAGCAGAAACCTGTGATATCATGTGTAACAGCTGGGTTACAGAATGAAGGTGTGGTTCATAATCTTCAGGAACTGCATGATGCTATGGAAATTAAAAAGCACATGTAAATGTGAGAAATACCAGGTATGGCTTGGGCCAATATAAATGCAATATACCATACATGTGGGATTCCTTTAGAAGCTGGAAAATCGCTGTAGTACACATTGGTACTCCAAAGATCTCCATTAGCTTTCGGGTCCCATGTAGAGTGGCTGCCTGCTGCATTCTGAGGTCAGCCACTCTTCATGGGTGCCTTCCAGAGAATGCTTTGAAGAAATGTACCACATACACTGATTGGATGAGGAAAAGCGAGGCAGTGATGTCACACTTCACCTTGTACAAATCAAATAATGCTTTGCATTTATTTAGAAAATGGGTAAGTTGAAGTCTCTCCCCCAATCCGAAGCTTATATGCCCTATAAGGCATAGGCAACATGGGTGACATGCTTGCCACCCAATCCTGTTCAGAAGACCCTTTATCAACTCACAGAACCCATCCTTTGAAGGCAAAACGACATCCCTATTACAACAGAGGTGCTCCTAATATATAGAACCACCAAGGATGTATTAAAAAAATAAAAAAAGTATTAAAACATTCCAATGGTAACCTCTCTGGGATGGAGAGCATAAGCCTGGTACCTCACCTGCAGGATAGTTGTGTCTGTAAGCAGCTGAATTTCTAGCAGTTCAGACAAACTGGCCACAATATCACACACTTTGTTGTAGAGCATCACAATTACTCTCTGCTTATGAGTTGAACACTTGGCGCGCTTCGCTTTTGAACTCATTAGCCCTCCTGCAAACAAACATATTATCATGAGCAACATTTAGAACAGTACCATTAAACTGGAAACAATTAAAAGCAATTCGTACTTTATCTCTAACCTCATACTAAAAAAGTCCCTAAAATCATTCTAAAGCTTTGGAGGCAAGCAGAAACATCAAATATGTGCCATATGATACATGTGTGATGTATACCTGTGCAAGAATATGTATGAAAAAAGAAATTGTTGAGTGATTTACAAGTCAGAACAGAGATTCTGAATTTTCTCTTCTATGTGGACAGTAAGTTGTGACAATTTCATTATATAGATCAATGTCATGTGAGAACGTATGTAGAATCCATGAAAATTAATTAAAAAAAAAAAAAAATTGAACAGGCAAAAATAAATCTTCATTCAAATGGTACCAACACTCCAAGGTGATATATTTCAAAAAAATGAAACACAAACAACTTAAAAATCATGAAATGAGAATCAGGTGTTCCAGATTAGGTGCCAATGATTAGAACCTCCTTAGTGAGTATTCAAGGTGGAACCTTATATAACCTCTTCCCGCCGATGTGGTGCATATATATGTGGCCTCTTGGAAGGTGGGCATTGACACCAAAAGGCCACACATATGCGGCCCAAAATAAAAAATTCTGTGTGCTGAGAGCACACGCCCTGCACGTTCTTAGAGCAGGGAGCACACTGCTCCTGAAGCATACTAGCGATCAGAAGCCTTCTAATCATGTGACTGCTGTGACAGCCAATCACAATGGTCACATGACCCAAATGCCCACCTCCCAGCATTTAAAAGCATTTAAAAGGGCCAGGAGACGGCGGTGGGAATGGGATTAAGCTCAAACATCTACGGCAGCCTCTCTCAACCAGGGTGCCCAGACACCCTGGGGTGCCTTGAGGTTTCCTCAGGGGTGCCTTGGCAAAAAGTCTACAAATTGCCCAAAACTTGCAAACAAGCCAGCAGGTGGAACAAGCCTGCCTTTTAGTTACACAAAGCCACATGTTTTCATTGTGCACCATTACCTTCTAGCCACCGGCATCCTGACAACCAATGACATCATCAGTTGATAAGGAGGATGTCGGTTACCTGCACAGCATCCTTGTTTGACCCTCCCCTGCTCCTCTCCATCAGTACTGGGGCCACATTAGCTGAGTGATGGAGAAAAACTGAGGGAGAAGAGAAACAATGGAATGCTAGTCAGCACCAGGGAGCAAAAGTGTATTTGCTTTGGAAGAATAAATTACCTCTAATGTTGGATGTCCTACATGTGTGGATGTTGAGGCGTTATATAAAACTACTATAATAGTTTTTTACCTTTTAGAATGGGGTTCCTCAAGACCATCTATTGTTTTAGAGGGTGCCTTGGGACTGTCCATAATTTTAGAGGGTGCCTTGACTGAAAAATTTTGAGAAACACTGCTCTAGGGTCTTGTGTTCTCTTTAATATTAGCATTTGCAGTATCACAAAAAAGGTCTCCAAGGCTCTCAAAGGAAATTGTGGATCCTTAAGAGGTTGATAAAGGATTTAAAAACGTTTGTCAAATGATTCAAAATCACTCATGCCACTGCGAGGAAAATATACCACTGGCAAATTTTTCTAATAGTTTCTAATTTGTCCAGGACTGGCCAGCTCAGCAAATCAGCCCTGAAAAGAACTGACCATTGGATGGTACAATAAATCTCCAATAACCTGAAAGGATTGCAGCAGGATCTGCAGGTATTCCTTGCAACAGTTGATGTCAAAATGCAGACATCTACAATTAGAAAAAGACTGCATTGATTTAACCTGTGTTGTGTGGTATGCCAGGAAAAAGCCTTTGATGTCCAAAAAAAACCATCAGTGCAAGACTACAGTTTGCCACTGAACATATAGGCAAAGAAAGCCTTCTGGCATTTCAGGAAAATAATTTACCAACTGTGAAGCACAATGGAGTAAAAGTTATGGTTGGAAAAGTTATGATTTGTATTTGTTTGTTGCTTCAGAGCCTTTGTTGCTTGCAGTTATCGAGTCAACTACTAATACTACATCATAATCAAAGTGAATGAACACAAAAAGGGATTTTTCAGCACAATAAACTGAAGCAAATCCACCAAGGAATTGGCTCAAAAAAAGAAATAATGGATGGTTATGGACTGGCCTAATCAGAGTCATGATTTGAACATTGTTGAAATGTGGAACCTTCACTTTTATGCAAGAAAACATACAAACGTCTTACAACTGAGGGAATTTTGCATACAAAGAGTGATCAAAGATTTCACCACCGTTAGAGACTGGTAGGCAGCCAGAAGTAATTTCTATCAAAAACCAGGGAGCAACACCAGCTTCGGAGGCTAAGGGTTTACTTACTTTTACCAGAGTACATCATTAACATTTATTTAATTTTTTGTTTAATAACTGAAAAGGCAAAATTTCTTTGTGTTTTATGCACCTTTATTGCAAGCAGTGTTCGAATAAAGATCTAATGGTTGCCTGTTCAAACGATGTTGAAAGTCAACAATTTCCATTAGATGTATTTGCTATTTTACATGACTGGTTGCAGGATATTTAATAATGCTAACAGTTAACGTCTATCTCTCAATGTATCAGACAAAATGAAGGAAACGGCTTTTCCATGTAATTTATACTTTAATTTGAGAAGTTGTTAATCAGGCATGTTATATATAACTATAAATGTTTGATACAGATGACAAACTAGAAAGAGAAATAGCAACATCCTTTTAAGTAGAAAATGAAAAGAAGCCACTTTGTAAAAGGAAGATTTAGAATATTTACTTTCAGATACCTCTGGGTGTGTCATATACAATGCCCACCTGCACTAAGAGCTGTGGTTTCTGCAGCTGACTGCTCCCTTATTGCTCTGTGTTGTAAAGGAGCAGCGGACAGTGGGATGACCCACACAATACTGCGGGAGATGCTCTAATCATCACACCAAAGAATGTCAGATAACAGTTACAACTGCAACTTTTCAATACAACAAAGATTTATTTTGCCTTTTAGAAAGTTCAAGTGGAACTGAAATGTAATGAAAAATGTGAACATGCAGGTTTTTATTGCACATGAGACATGATATGTATCTTCTGCATTAAAGCTTCTGACCTACCTATCCACACAATACAGAGTAGTGTACAATTTTGTCATGTACGAAGATGAATGATCTTCTGCACATGCATGGGAGTGATGAAATCTCGGTCATGCCAATGCAAATGGCCGAAGATTGGTACGCGAAAGAGGATTGGCAAGTAATGTTAGTGGCAGCTCTGGGACACCACAGTGCTTGGGTTGAGAGGAGTATAGTTCTACTTTAAGTTTTCAAGCTCCATTTAAACAGGGAGGCTGTTATTCTATTCTTTAAATACAGTTGACTTAATTTAAAATTATAAAGTGCACTTAAAATGTGTACTCGCATAAAAATGCAACATAGCTGAGCATCCAACGGGTGTGAAATGTGTGCCCAATCTTTGTGCTTATTACAGCTAAAACCAGAAAAAATGCAGGTAAAGCTTCATAACCAAAAGAAGAAAAAAAAATCTCAAAATGACACTCCAGACAATTTTAATCCCAACACTATTTAATCCCACTACAAAGAGCATCTGTTGCGAGGAATGTTCATATAATATAGTATAATCAAAGTGAAACTTTAAAATAACCACCCAATGAAGAACATCATAAAATAGTGGCTCACCTCCATGAGGATCCACCCTATAGACAGGATCATACTGTGGATACAGCGTGTTCTGTAGGTGGAATTTAGTGTACTGGAGAATACGCTCTATCACATCTTCGATATATACTGCTTTAGGCATGCTTGGAGAGGTCATGATGTTGATGGCTGTTAAACAGGAATCAGCCGACTTTGTGACTCTCTCCATAATCAGATCCCGCCACAGTTTTTCTTCATCTTCTGTGTCATTGTTCTAAGAGGCAAAAACAAGAACCAAAAATGAGAGAAATAAAAACAAACAGAACATGTTATCTTCCGTTTATTCTCTTAAACGTTAATGTTTTACAAATGGAGAACTTTCTATTTTGTGTTTTCCGCACAGTATTGAAGCAATCTTGTGGTTTATTGGTAAAGAGAATTATTACATGTAACGTAGTTCTAAATGCTTTTTTTTACTCTAATATATTCACAGCATTAAGGTAGAAAAGTTCCAGTACTTTTACTACCCCTCTACTGTTCCCAAACACTTACCTGCTGATCTCATTACAGCCCCGGTTGCAGGGTCCCATCAGCACTGCTTCCTGAACTTAATGGATCAGCAGACACTGAGGACTCCTGCTGACATGCCAGAGCTGTGTATGTCCATGGACACACAACTTGCTCAGAGAGGGAGAATGTCCAGGTTTTTCCCTTGCACAAAGCTAAGGAGACATCCCCAAATGGACAGTAGCTACAGGAGGAAAGGGAAATTTCAGTAAAGGAGTACACATAAGTATGTGTGGACTTTCTCTCCTGAAATAAAAAACCCTCAGAGGGTTAGCACAGTTAACTAGCAGTTGATTGTCATAAAAACAAACTATTTAATTGACCAAACTGTCTGGTATGGGCTACATTGTCCCTAAACAAACAGAATTTTAGATGTCCAAATGTTTTCAATGCAGGTTTGAAAGGAGAGCTGGAATGTGACCGATTGCTATAGAGACACAAAAATCATAGACTCCAAAATTGAGATCCACAGCTACCTAACAATTTGGGAAGAATCTGGCCCGATACACATTTTTCACATGAATACACACTGGGGTTGATTTAGTAAAACGGGAGAGTACAAAATCTGGTGCACCTGTGCATAGAAACCAATTAGCTTTAATTTTTTTTTTTTTTTGCAAAGCTTAATTGAACAAGCTGAAGTTAGAAGCTGATGTTACCATGCACTCTCCGGTTTTAGTGAATCAACCCCATTGACACAATTCTATAGACTACACCAAAGTTCTTCTATTTGAGACAAACAGATATGCATATACACATACATACACTGAAACACAATCCAGATGTTACTATGCATTGTCGTAGTACTGCTTCCCCGATGTATATACTATTTCAGGGGCAAGTTAAACAACCCTTGTGTGATACCAGGTTAACATTTACGGTAACCTGTGCAGACTTTAGCAGATTTATTAAGAGCTAAATAACATTTTTCACAGCTGTGTTGAATTCACAGCTCTAATTAAAAACACTTACATGGTTTAGCATAGTTGACAGCTTTGAACCATCCTGGATATTCTTTTCAAGAATTCCCAGTAATTTGACCAGTTTCTCAGAAGAGATCTGTCATAAAGATAAAGTAACAAAGTGTTAGAACATTTAACTTTGGTGGAAAAGCAGAGAAGTAACTGGATGATTTTATTTTACCTTATTCATGATGCCCATAGCTTTGATTTTAGCAGATTCACTGCCCAGTTCATTGAGCTGATGTTTACCTAGAAGAAGGTCTGCAGGGATCTCCTCATCATCTCCTGTAATAAGAGGCAACAGACATGTAACCTGAAGGCACCTTAGATAACAAAGTCCTGATATCAGATCCTAACTAATACTGGCTCCTCAATGGGTTTCCTTCCCACACTGTTCAGCATGTCTCCCAATACACCTGCTTTAATAAAAAAAAGAGAAAAAAAAAAGTGCCACAAGAGACACAAGAAATAATTGCTACTTAGGCTGGCCATACACTACACATATTTCTTGTATAATTTTCCATTAGACTTACCAAAACCATATAATATGAGGTCAAACCTAAATACTTTCAATTTGTATGCAATCAGGCAGGCCCTTGCACTACATAGCTGAAGGTAAATCTAAAGGGAATTGAACAAGAAAAATTGTACAAAGTCTGGCCAGCTTAAAGAGGTAGTAGTATTAGAGTAATTGATTAAATACACCACTCTAAATCTTACCAAATGTTGTGAAGTCCATATCTTCCAAGTTCTCCAAAATATTTTCTACTGCTGATGAAAATCTCTTGAAGGTCGAGGAGTCCATCATTTCTGAAAGATGCCAAAAAAAAAAGTGAAACTCGGAAACACTAGCTACCTTGCCAAGTTATGTTTTCAAATCAGTCTTTGTTTTGTTTCTTAAAATGTTCTGGTCCCATTATAGAAGAGCAACACCTTAGACCTTGAAGGCAATTTAAACCTAGCACAGCACTGTAACTGAAGACTAGTGGGGGTTCACAAAGTCTGAAAGCTGACTGTCTGCACCAACAACACATACCATCTAGAGAGTATCAGGTATCCCTGAGCAAATATGAAAATAGAGGTAACTGCATCAATTATAAGAAGATGGGGAATCCATTTTGCAAACATGCAGTGCCCCAGTTGTCAGGTTATAAATGAAACATACATCTATATATTTAACGAATACTGCAGACAGCATTGAACTGGTTGAATCGGTGGCAAAGAATGAAAATTCTAATAAAAACCCTTGAAGGTTAAAAAAAAAAAAAAAAAAAAAGAAAAGAAAAGAAAAAATACCATGTAAACAAATTCTCCATCTTTACCTTCAGGCGTTAACTTTGGCTCATAAGCTTTCCTTTTTTTCTGCCGCTCTTTCTTCTTCATTCTCCGAGCCACTAAGAGGAAAATTATATTATTGTTATTATATAGGTTTGGTCCCATCATAGACATTGGATATCTATTTTACTAGCCTGGTGTTAGAGTAAAACACTTCAATACTCTTTATTCATGTGTCTAGCCCAGCAATGGGCAAACTACGGCCCGGCGGACCTTTTAATCCGGCCCGCGGAGCTAGGCTCCCGCTAGGCTCCTCTCACAGTCCGCCCTGAAGACCGGTGTAGCCTGAAAATCTGTCTCCTATGAGGATCTGTCCCCCTCGACGTATCTGCGCATGTGCCGGAGATCGCCGATCGGCTGCTAATGCCTGAAACTGGCACATGCGCAGATACGTCGAGGGGGACAGATCCTCATAGGAGACAGATTTTCGTGCTACACCGGAACGGCACGGGAACACGGCGAGAGGAACGCGCGGAGCAAAGGTAAGTGAATTGACACAGGGGGGACTTGGGGACTTAATATGGGGGATGAATTAATATGGGGGATGAATTAATATGGGGAATGAATTACTATAGGGGGGATGAATTACTATAGGGGGGATGAATTACTATAGGGGGGATGAATTACTATAGGGGGGATGAATTACTATAGGGGGGACGAATTACTATAGGGGGGACGAATTACTATAGGGGGGACGAATTACTATATGGGGGACGAATTACTATATGGGGGACGAATTACTATATGGGGGACGAATTACTATAGGGGGGACGAATTACTATATGGGGAATGAATTACTATATGGGGAATGAATTACTATGGGGAATGAATTACTATATGGGGGATGAATTACTATATGGGGGATGAATTACTATATGGGGGATGAATTACTATATGGGGGATTAATTACTATATGGGGGATGAATTACTATGGGGGATGAATTACTATATGGGGGATGAATTACTATATGGGGGGTGAATTACTATATGGGGGGTGAATTACTATATGGGGGGTGAATTACTATAGGGGGGATGAATTACTATAGGGGGGATGAATTACTATAGGGGGGATGAATTACTATAGGGGGGATGAATTACTATGGGGGGGATGAATTACTATGGGGGATGAATTACTATATGGGAGATGAATTACTATATGGGGGATGAATTACTATATGGGGGATGAATTACTATGGGGATGAATTACTATATGGGGGATAAATTACTATGGGGGATGAATTACTATATGGGGGATGAATTACTATATGGGGGATGAATTACTATGCTTACTATGGGGGAATATTACTATACTTACTATGGATGACACATACACATCATTCATCTACTCTTGGTCCGGCCCCCGGGTCCAATATAGGAACCCATTGCGGCCCTCAAGTCAAAAAGTTTGCCCACCCCTGGTCTAGCCAAAACTATTTCTTGTTTTAGATAGAGCAGGGAATTAAAACCACAGTTTTGTTTGTTGATTGTGTACCGCTAGGGAAATTTCTGATCACTTCCTGTCCAATATTCACAACAGGTAAGTTAGAGGAAACCTCCCAAAGTAAGATTTCCTCCATGGAAAATTTCCCCATACCTTTTTTTCTGGGGACAACTCCAAAATTTCTGATTTTCCTCACTTTGTTTCAGGGACAGAAGTCATAAGAACAAAGTTGAATATCCCCAAAAGGGGACACAGCAGTAAAAACCCGATAAAGAGTGTAACTCTCCCAGAACATTGGAAAAAAAATAGCGTTTTCCTTCTATACAATTTAATGTAACTGATTAATTTATCCCTACCATTGGTTATACAGATAAAAAGGAGTGTTATCTCAGTGAACACATAAAAACATGCATATAATCTTGCCTTCACTTAGACTTGGAGGTGGAGAGTCGTCCATGTCAGAATCTTCTGGACTGCGTTCTCTGTAGCGACTACTGCGCCTTTCATTACCACCACGCCTATGATCACCAGAACTTCGCCTTTCACGTTCTTCATATTTCCATTCCACATCCGCTTTTTCTTTTTTGTGTCTCTTTTTGGAGGCTGAAACAAGCAAAAGTAAAAGTGTTTAATACATGTAGCAGATAATTGGATCACACAATAGGCTTAATGCAGAGCTCAAGTAAAACCTAAAAAAAAAAAAAAAAAAGCCAGCAACTAGGAAAACTATAGTTGCTGACTTTAAAAAAAAAAAAAAAAAAAAGCGAGTACCTGTCCCACGATCCAGTGGGGTGCTCATTGCAGCCCGTTTCACCAGCCGCTCGCTATTCTCAGCACCTGCATCCTAAGTGTGGGCACCTGGCTGTGACAGCTTGCGGCTTCACAGCCGGGTGCCCACTGTGCAAGTAGCGCTGCGCCTTGTGAATGGTTCCGTATTCTTCCAGGACCTGTCACGCATGCCAAAAAAATATTGAGAGGGAAGAAAACTTCCGATCGCCTAGGCGGGAGTGGGTACCTGTCTAAATTAGGTACCAGCTCCTCAAAAGGTGCCAATTCCTCAGGGGCAGTAGACCAGTACTTATAGCAGAACTTTCCCATTTGGGTGGGTGTTATGGCCCTGGTGCTAAGTAATTTAGGAGGGGTGAACGGTTTACAGATGGGACTTTACAGCCATTTGTGTTTGAAGGCAAACTTTTAGATTGGCATGGAAGGTCTTCTTAAAAGTGTTACTAAACCCACAAGAGTAAAATCAAACTACATATGTATTAAAGCATGCTGTAATACTCACTGTGGAACCTAAGGAGTTAATCCACGGCATTGTGTAAATAGGCTGTTTAATTCAGTCTTCTCTGTTCCTTCCCTTCTATTGTCCCCAATCCATCTGCTGATAGTACGGAGCGCTAGGAGTCACTCTGTACATGCTCCGTTTAGTGTGTATGGATAGTTTTTGTTTTTTTCTTGGGAAGGTGTTTGAGATCAGCACAAGGTCATGCAACCTCACAGGACAGTCAGGGGAGAATGAAAACTCCTCCAACAAAATTAACCAGTGCTCGACTGGACACTGATGGAAGCCACAAGACTGCTATATACTGCTGAAAAACTATTCAGTAGTTTAGATTTACTAAAATAATTGCATTTCCATTTTCTGTGTACTATGGGACACCAAATATAGTGAATGCAGGGTTATGGGTTTAGTAGCACTTTAAGTTGATCCTATGGGATGAATATTTTGAACCCCTGGCTTAGAATAAGAATGCAGGAAGCAGCCTCTGAGTTTACATTCTTTCCAAATCAGGGACTCAAGTACTGAAGCCAGGCAGTGCGTAATAGAACAACTAGGTAAATACAGCTAGGTCTTCAGGGATGACCCCCATATTATCACTACATGTTTTCTTCTCACAGGCACACTAAAAGACCTCTCTGTGGCCATTAATCTTGGAAGTCAATAATATGTAGTGGGATTTCAACCTCATGATGCAGTAGCAGGTACCCTGTTAGTATATCTAGGAAAGATGTGACTTAAGAAATGTGGCTTTTTTTAAAAAATTTTTTATGACAACCTGAATAGAAGTAAACAGGAATTGTTCGTAGACAAACTTTTTTTTAAAATAAACATCTTGTCTTTGCATAAGATAGCTTCCTTTAGGATCTATCCAATGGCAGCCAATTACTCACGCTCAAAGTCTTCTTCGCTTTCATTGTCTTCTTCTGAGCTAATTTCTGCATATTTGGGTTTCTCGTTTACAGTGCTGCGTTTACGTTTGTTCATTTTTACGCGTTCACAAAGCGGCATCGATGACTCGATTTCTGCTACCAATTCAGGAGGAAGTTCCTTCAGGACAGACTGATCAATGCCCCCTACACATATAAAGAAAAGTTAATATTCAACCACGCAACAGATACAAGAGATAACTTATATGACACATAAAATGCTACCTATAAAATACCTTTAACTGCATTAGTTCAACAATAGGAAATTACACTTTTGTAAAGTTTACAAAACTCCACAACACTCATCAATTAGTTCTTCATCAAAAATGCAATCAATTAGAAGGTCAGTTATTTAATCGTTGACTTAGAAAATAGTGAAGCTTGAGACCCATGGGTCCATGATGCTGCTTTACTTCATGGATGTTGTATTCATTAATATCTACGCAAATTATACTTGAGTACATTTTATCTTGATGTGCCAATAATGCTCTTTTGGTACCAGAAAATATTGAAGCCAGCAAGCAAACAGAGAAGAAAGGCAACTAGCATTTGCAGTCAATAGTCAATGTTTCCCACATGACAAGATTATTTTAATATAAAGCTTGGCCATATCTTATTGGGAATAATCTGAATGAAAAAAAAAATAAACTGATTCCTCTATCCAAACTATACAGCCGAGATGGATGAATCTGCTACTGCAGCTATTGTTTTTCCGACAGTCAGCACCAGAAGCTGTCGAAATATTCAAAGATCAGCTCTGATTGGATACAGCAGCTGCTCAGCAGAAAATTTTTCATCTGACTTCTTGAGTTTGTAATCGAAGGATATTGTGCAGGAGGATGCAGACAGGGCTACCCCTATGGAGTGAATTTCAACTGGCTAATCGAGCAGGTTTAATGTGCAACAGCAAAAAAAGTGTGAAAAAGAATTCACAAGGAGAAAGTGGTTACATTATGGACAGAAAGCGATACCCAGGAAGTCATCAAAAATGATGCTTTATTGCAAAATTTGCACATATTTAGACATTAAGGTAAAGACCACAGTTAGCCATCACCACAAGATGAGACAATACCGAAAGAAACAACCTAAAACAAAAAATAAAAGAAGGACGTCATGACCGGCCATGTATGTAGTTATGGTGTAAAGACAACGACACAAGGTCTTATTTGTATACAGCACAGGCACATGGGAAACACCACCCATAGGGGATGTACACAATAAATCTTGATTTATAGGACTGTACATCAATAATATAAATACATCACACTTGTACCAATTATATATATGGACTGAGGAGCCCAACTAGACATTGCTAGAGATCTGATAAAAATTCAGCTTAGGGCATGAATCAAACAAAAAATGCACGCAACACATGGATGTAAACTGAACTGCTGATATGTGTGCCAATAGAAATATTGAGACTACTAATGCCATTACTCAAAGACACAATCTTCAGGTGAATATAATATGCCTTTTTGAAAGGAATTCAGGCAGAACGTGACTGGTATGACTGAAAAGAGTGTCCAAAATATGACACGGGGTGATAATGGAACTTAGAAGAAACTTGGTATCAATAATGACTTCTCCATAGGACATCCGTCATCTGACGTTGGAATGGCAGGGCCCTGCCGATAATGATGTAACGATTCTTCACCGCCAGCATGTGGCCTGAATGCCTCCCTTAATGTATAGCAGACATGGAAATAATATGAATATCCACGCAGGATAGTAGAGATAGGGTGCTGCGCACCATCTAGGAAGTATGACATAATGTCCCCATCCTGTGATAAAGAAGTGACATAAGAGAAAGTCAATATGGCAGTCACTATACAGCCTCAAGTAGAGGAGGCCCTAGGGCCGTGATTCCGTTTCAGTATAAATAGAGTTCCACTCACCACCCGTGCATATTGTTTCCAAGTGAGGCATTCAGGCCGCATGCTGGCGATGATTGTTTTAGGTTGTTTCTTTTGGTATTGTCTCATCTTGTGGTGATGGCTAACTGTGGTCTTTACCTTAATGTCTAAAGCATAATTTGTGATGACTTCCTGGGTATCGCTTTCTGTCCATAATGTAACCACTTTCTCCTTGTGAATTCTTTTTCACACTTTTTTTGCTGTCTGCTTTTGGTGACTGGGCAGATAAAATACGTCCAGCGATACAAGTAAATATTAACGGCCTCAATTTCTTTTGTCTTTATTCTTAATGTGCAACAGACCAAACCAGCACAGCCCTGGCTGTCTCTTATTGCCCTCCACTCTCAAGGGTTACCACTTGCAGCCCATGTGGGGAGATGGGAAGGAACAGCTAAGCTCTGACACTACTTCCAAGTGACAGAACTTTGCCCATTCAGATTACCATGCAGATTAGCATGCAGGAGGCAATTAGAGCTGCTGCAGGACTCTATGCATTTCACCTGATAGCAGCTCTGTTTCAAAAAGTGACTGTCACTTCAATGAACTTCTCCTACATGCTCTGTTAATTATCTAAAAAAATGTTTTGTATATCTGCTGAACCACTTCCCCGCTGCCCCATGGTAGAACTACTGCTACAGGGCAGCAGGGCTGAGCAAAATCATATATATATATATATATATATATATATATATATATATATATATATATATACATATACACACACACATACATATATACACGTGATTTGAATTTCCGGGTAGGGCGCTCACCACCCTGCCCGTGCCGTCATTGGCGGCTAAGCATGTCAATCACCGGGTCCTGGCTGGAGATTCCCTGCCGGCACCTGGCGATCGCCGTGGAAACCTGTAAACACACAGGTCTCTCCCCTGCCAGCAAGGACATGCTGTTTTGTATTTCTCTGCACAGCAGAGAAATACAAAACAGCATGTCTCCAAGGTAAAAGTGCACACAGCACACGCAGTAAAACACAGCAAACTGTTAACCCTTTGATCACCCAAATGTTAATCCCTTCCTGCCCAGTGTCATTAGTACAGTGTCAGTGCTTTTTATTAGCACTGATCACTGTATTAGTGTCACTGGGGATCTCAGTGGCAGTTAGTTCTCACCCAGTGTCAGAATGCCAGCCGCAGTCCCGCTATAAGTCGCTGATCGCCACCATTAGTAGTATAATAATTTTTTAAAACAATTCAAGTATATATACCGCCATTTGTAAATGGTATAAATTTCACGTAAATCAATTTACACATATTGGGATTTTTTTTTTAAAGCAAAGACGTAGCAGAATACATTTTCGGCCTGATTTAAAAAAAAAAAAAAAAAAAATTGCTGGTCATGTTTAATGGCACAGTCAAAAATATTGGTTTTTTTTTTCCAAAATTGTCTTTTTTTTTATTGTTTATAGCGCAAAAAAAAAAAACAAAAAACAGAGATGATCAAATACCACCGAAAGAAAGCTCTATTTGTGGGGAAAAATGACAAATTTCATTTGGGTGCAGCGTTGCATAACTGCCCAATTGTCAGTTAAATTAACGCAGCGCTGTATCGCAAAAAATTGCCTGGTCAGGAAGGGGGGTAAATCCTCTGGAGGGCAAATGGTTAAAAAGTACAAAAAATACCTGTTGTCAGAAAAAAAATCAGTGCTGTTCTGTGTTGGTTGTTATCTCAAGGAGCCTAATCAATGCCCCCAGATCTCATCTTGGACTACAGAACAATTATTCTCAATGTTGAGGACATGAGAGGGAGAGGAATTCCGTGGTTTAGCAAAAGCCAGATGGGCAGTCTTGACACCATTCCTTGTGATTTTAGTGCCCAAAATACTGTTGTCTGCACTCAAGAGGAAATCAGGAGTCCACTGTAGAGGCCCTTTCAAGCAGGGGGAGATGGACAGGTCCATGTCCACTCCGTTTATGCAGAGTGGACATTGACACAGCCCGCTCTGCTCTATGGGTGGTCTGGCGTAAATGGACAATCCAATCAGATGGAAGGGGAATGGATCACTTTCCTTTTCTTTTTAGTGGATTGAATTGGAAGTAGGCGGGTGTAAACAGACACGTCTGTATACACCCATAGCTCCATAGCTATGAATGGAGGGTCCGATCAGGTCCACCGGAAAAACTGACAGACGGACCAGATTGCAGCAATCATGTGAAAAAGGGACAACTTCTGGCAGATCAACAGATACTTGCAAGGCCATTAAAGGTAAACATGGGTAAATTTGAATGTACAGAGTGGTTTATTTATTTCCCTGGAAAACTAAGGGTCCATTTCAATGGGGAACTGGACTGCGTGCACAGAGTGAGTTCGGGGACACGCACGTCAAAAAGCCCGTGCGAATGGACCCATATACCATCTGATTAACAACTAGACTTATTCTTTAACTCTGCAGGAAGGCTTACAGGAAAGGAAGACCAGCTTGGCCCTATGCCCTTTTGTAACTCAATGTGACCAACATTATTCCACGTAAAACACTTCCACCTCCCGCCCTCCTTGCATCCCTATTTGAGAAGCTTTCCATTAGACTTCCATAGCTGTCAACATATTAAGAGTGGGATACACAGTGTGCCTTGGATTAGCAATTCTTAACTTGATTTTACCAAATACCTTTTTATTACAACACACACAAGTAGTACAGCCTATACACGCATATTGCTATTCTAGGTTTCTAAAAAAAACTAAATTAGCTGAGCTCATTTGAAAAAGAAAAAGAAATAGTGTGCGCTATTGGAGAGATTTCCCTTCACTTCCTGTCCTACAGACAAAACAGAAAGTGAGAGAAAATTCCTGCTAATTAAGAGATTCCTTTGGTTAGCTCACCAGGTTACCAGTACTAGTGTCCATTGGAAGATTTCCCCTCAATTACATTTCTGGGGACAACCCAAAATTTTGGATTTTCTTTTACCGTTGACTTCGCCACAAAATTCTCTAGATCTTAATCCAATTGAACATCTGTGCGATGTGCTGGAAAATCAAATCTGATCCATGGTCCCAACTCACATTTTACAGGACCTAAAGGATCTGTTACGGATGCCACAACGTACCATCAGAGGTCTAGTGGAGACCATGCCTTGACGGATTATGGCAGGTGGTCATATTGTTATGGTTGATTGGTGTATATTGTCGAGAAAAGAGAGCTCCCAATTAGGTGATCTGTAAAAGCATTAGAAGCCCAAGTGATGATTGTTTCAGTTCCTAGACTTATTGTTGGACCAGAACAGACTGGTGCTTCCAATCTGCACCCATGCTGGGAACAGCAAGAACCCCCAAGTCTGTAGAGTTTTATAATGGCACTGGCAGCAAAATGGTTACAGCCCAATTAAACTTGACTAAATGTAGTAATAAATGCAGACCTGAGCTTTACAGGCAACTTACTATTGCAGTGAAGCACTCAGGTTGTTTACAATTGTGTTTGAGCACCTTTACAAATACCAGGTATTTCAGATTAAAGAATGACTCTCCTTATTCTCCTCATTCACACAAGCACTCCTGTGTTTAACATTTCTAAAAGCAGGAAAAGTGATTTGGGAAGTATAAACTCTTGTGCTTCCCAGATAACATTTTCCCATATTTAGAAGTTCTTGCTTTAATGTGGTTTTAGCACTCCATTCGCATCTAAACGATTTGTAGCTTGAAGCTCAAAGTAACAAAACTCTAAACAAATTTCCATGTATTTAAATGATGGCCGTTCACATATGAGCACTCATCTGCCGGTACCTTGACGCCTGAGGCTCCAAAAGCTACATGAGCTGCTTTTGAGGCTTTTTTTGTTTTTTTTTCTCATCCCAACAGACTTGGGACTTTTTCCCCAAATGTATTTCAGGTTCCTTTTAGCCTGTAAGAACGGATTTCTATCCCCTGCTGTTTTATATTGGCTAAAACACACGTACAGGTTTGAAATATGCATATAATGTGTGATTACGTGTGCAAGAAACACATAAAAACACTCAAATAAAACTGCCTGAAATCATCTGAAAATCACCCACCTCAACTCAGCAGTTAATGGCACCTCAAATGCAACCGCAGTGTGTTTGTGGACACTAGTACTAGTGAAATCGGTGCTGATACCGAGTATTTTCACGAGTACTCGTGAAAATGCTCCCAATACCGGAAACCGATACTTTGTGGTACGATTTGCGTCAATACAAAAGGCAAACTGCACTGCAAATAGCATGCGATTTGAACAGGAATGTGGTTCCTGTCCAAATCGCATGCGGTTTTAACCACTGCTCCTGTGTGAACCCACGCTCGTCATAGCCTGAGTTCATACAGGAGCGGTGCGGGAAACCTCCCTGCACTGATCCCATACTAACCGGAGAGTGGGCTTTTGATTGGTCAGCACAGTCACTTGGACCGTGCTGACCAATAAGAAGCCGTCTAGCCCATACTGTCATCCCTGCAAGGATAGGAGAGAAAGCCGAAGGGATTTCAAATCCCCTGACCTGTGAAGCAGCTTTCTCTCCTCTCCTTGCAGGGATGACAGTACAAGCTAGATGGCTTCTGATTGGTCAGCATTGTCCATGTAAAGGTGCTGACCAATCAAAAGCCCTCCAGCTCCAACTGTCATCCATGCAAGGAGAGGGGAGAAAGTAATAAAAAAAAGCATATAAGTGGAAAAAGCGCCAAAAAATTTTACCCAAATTAACAAAAGCTGCTAAACCTTACCCTTAAAATAAAGGAAATAATAATAAAAATAAAAGGTAGCGCTATATTCCCCCTTGGGTGGAGCTTCGGACTGACGTCACTACATTCTGTAAGCGGCCAGTGTGCCCGGCTTTCTGTGATGATTTTAACTAAATGTGTTTGTTGCTAATGTGGGCTAGACACTTTTCCATGTGAGTCGATTTTGATGAGCTTTTATGAATGTGTCATACGGTGTCACACGATCATCTGCTTTGTTCTCTCTTTCTCTTCTGAGCCTGTGCATAAAGTATCTGGAATTCTGTTTGGAGGATTTCACTGCTGAGTTCATAGATCTGCAGAGTATTGCTCCCAAGGAGGATATATATAATAAGTGTCTGGATATTTGGGTTCCCCTGACCTGCAGAGTATTGCATCATTAGCTGAGAGTGAATTGATTGGAAAATCTGGTCACCGCCGAGTCTGCCTGCAGAGTATTGCTCCCAGAGCAAAGAAGTGCAATTGCTGGTTTATAATTTAACTGGCAACTTGCTCTGGTGAGTTTATTCATTTCTGTTGGTGATGGAGTTGCACAATTGTTTTTGGTGATGGACGTTTTTCACAATTGATGGAAAGAAAAATCTCAGATACATTTTTGTTCACATTTATTTTATATCACAAACAGAAGTTGTTTATTTAATTTGAATATAGCACTACCTTTTATTATTATGAGAGAAAGTAGTGGGATTTCAAATCCCTGAGGATTTCTCTCCTCTCCTTCAGCTGAGAATCAGGAGAATCTGCCATCAAGGTATACATCCCCACACGCCCTTCTCTCCCATTCTCTGCTGTGGGAAAACTCCCTACACTGCTCCTGTGTGGCTATGACAAGCCTGGGTTCACATTGGAACAGTGGGGAGACTGCTTGCGTTTGGACTGGAATCGCATTCCTATTTAAATCGTATGCTATTCTTTGCAGTGCAATTTGTGTCCATACATTTTGTATTGCGCAAATCACGCTACAAAGTATCAGTACACAGCATCAGCAAGTACTTGACCGAAAGTATTGGTACTTGTACACGCCGATCAAAAAAGGGTATAGTTGTGTCCCTACTTTTTGCGAGTTCCTAGGCTGCAAAAATCACACTGCATGGGAATACACAAGGACGGGTACTGCATTCCCCTGTAAGTCTGGTGTGAACTGGCCCTAAACTGACTGCACCTAAATGCAGGAAAGTGCTTAGTGTGAATGGCACCATTAAAATCATTACATGCATTTATATGCCTTAGGATAGGTCTTATAAACCAGTTTTTTTCATTAACAGCACCTTTTGAAAATATGCAAAATCTTGAGGAACCCCAATCTACAATGGGGTCCCCTGTATCATAATCAACCCCCTTCATATCAGAATTCCCCGTCCACCCCTCTCTTTCACATCAGAATCTTCAGTTACTCCCTCCTTTCACTTGAGTCCTAGAATTGCTATCATTTTTCACCAGAGAGACCAGGAACCCCAGTCTACAATGGGGTCCCCTGTATTTGTATCATAAGCACACACCCCCTCCCCCCCTTAAACCAGAATCTTCAGTTACCCCCTCCTTTTACATTAGAGCCCTAAGACAACTATCACTTTTCACATGAGAGACCAAACGCCTAATTTTCACAACAACATTGCAATTGATGGAAGGCGAAGTAGGATAAGCAGAGGCGCATTTTCATCCCCTTCTGAATGCTGGGACTCCTCTCAATACCGCCAATGAACCCTGGATTTGCATAATGAGTTTCCATGGTGCTGGCGGCCAACAGACCTGCACCATGGAAACACCTACAAAAATACCAGAATCGCATGTATGTGCAACAGGGTGGCTCCAATCGCCTGGGCGTTTTAGAATCATGGCAGAAACGCTGCAAATCTGCCCACAATCACAAAAAGCAGATTCAAGTGCCATTATTTTATTTTCAATGGCACTTAAAACATAGTGCAGCTTTGCCATGATTGCCCTGCAGCAAGTCGCATCGTGTGAAGCTAGCTTGTTACCCAAAAGAAGCTCCTTCTCCTTTTTGGGCAACAAGCTTCACACGATGCAATTTGCAGCAATTGCCGCACAGTAAATCGCACGACAATTGCTGCAAAACTTCACCGCGTTTTAGGTGCCATTGAAAATAACACCTGAACCTGCATTTTACAAGTGTAGTGCGTTTTGAGATTGTGGGCAAAATCGCAACAATTCTTCCGCAATCCCAAAACTCCCAGGTGTGAACAGGGCGTAATGGAGCAGATACTGGAGCTTGATTTGGCTGCTTAGCCGGCTCTAGTACTGAACACCCAAGTGCTTCCATGTGCGAGGATAACCTAGAGCAATAAAGTCGCGCCCCCCCAATTGGGTCTGGCGCCTTATTTACTCACTTAGCAGATGCTCTTCTGCTGAACGTTAAAAGAGCCCAACACTCCCCTTTCCTGACCAGCACACAATCAGTGCTGGTCTCACGGCAAGGTCTCTCCCCTCCCTGCTAGTCCCTGGGTGCGTTGCTGAAGACACGGAGGTGAGTTGGGGGACAAACAGCGCAATGTTAAAAACATAAAAGGTTTAAGCCGCTATAAAACCCCTTTAATTTTAAAAAGCCCCAGACATTCCTAAAAGCACCTCTGCCTAATAAAAAAAAAAACCACATCAACCCTTCATATTTTTTTTTTTTATCAGGACATGTAGATTGTCATGAGGGACAAGTAGATTGAGGCCCCGATTTAGTTCCTCGGACAAGTCTTTTTTTTTTTTTTTTGATGTCCACACCCCTGCACATATAAATGCAGGACCGACATTGCCAGTGGTAATGAGGCCTTAATTCCTTAGATCAATAAAGAAATCTATTATTCAGCTCTCATTGATGACAACAGCGGATCTACAAATAGAACCCAAAATTATGGAAAATAAGCTCTACTAAAGATTTTCACACTACATATTCTAAAGGGTGCCAGAGGACTGTGGGACTAGTCACAAAACGTGAAGCCGCTAGCTGTCACAGACACGTTCCCACACTGAAGATGCTGGTGCAAGAAGACGGCCGCTGAAACCAGCCGTGGTTAGAACACCGCTGGCCCGAGGGACAGGTAAGTGTCTGTATTTTAAAAGTCAGCAGCTACAGTTTTTGTAGCTGCTGACTTTTTTTTTTATTCAACTGAAACTCCGCTTTAAGGGCAGCTGTCTCATTCAGTTACAATACAACTGATTGAAACAGTTTTACACCAACGCATTTGGACGGTAGCTTCCAATGTACATGCATGACACATGTATGTGGTGTGTTGAGTCTCCAAAAATGCTGCAGATGTAGTTTTTCATATATTACTATATGCTGATGAAACCCAAAAAGCTTGAACATATTTACCAGCACTGTAAGGGGAGCTTCATCAGCCGCCAGCGTCAAGAGGGAACTTCACTGGGGAAACAAGGGTGGCACCTCACTGGCCACCAGCCCAAAAGGGCGCCTCACTGGCCACCAGCCTAAGGGGCCAATTTTTGGCTATGGATGTGAATGTAATATTCAGGAAGCAGATACTTCTGGGGACTCAATAGGACTATTACACACAATTACCTGTCCTAATATACTACAATGAGGACTATTTGCATGTTGCTTTGTCCAAGGACTGGCTCCATATAACCACATACAGAATCTCGCAGAAGTGAGTACACCCCTCAAATTTTTGTAAATATTTTATTCTTTTCATGTGACAACACTGAAGAAATGACACTTTGCTACAATGTGACGTAGTGAGTGTACAGCTTGTATAACAGTGTAAATTTGCTGTCCCCTCAAAATAACTCAACACACCGCCATTAATGTCTAAACCGCTGGCAACAAAAGTGAGTACACCCCTAAGTGACAATGTCCAAATTGGGCCCAAAGTGTCAATATTTTGTGTGGCCGCCATTATTTTCCAGCACTGACTTAACCCTCTTGGGCATGGAGTTCACCAGAGCTTCACAGGTTGCCACTGGAGTCCTCTTCCACTCCTCCATGACGAAATCACGGAGCTGGTGGATGTTAGAAACCTTGCGCTCCTCCACCTTCCATTTGAGGATGCCCCACAGATGCTCAATAGGGTTTAGGTCTGGAGATATGCTTGGCCAGTCCATCAACTTTACCCTCAGCTTCTTTAGCAAGGCAGTGGTCGTCTTGGAGGTGTGTTTGGGGTCGTTATGTTGGAATACTGCCCTGCGGCCCAGTCTCTGAAGGGAGGGGATCATGCGCTGCTTCAGTATGTCACAGTACATGTTGGCATTCATGGTTCCCTCAATGAACTGTAGCTCCCCAGTGCCGGCAGCACTCATGCAGCCCCAGACCATGACACTCCCACCACCATGCTTGATACATTTGTCTTTGTACTCCTCGCCTGGTTGCCACCACACACGCCTGACACCATCTGAACCAAATCAGTTTATTGGTCTCATCAGACCACAGGACATGGTTCCAATAATCCATGTTCTTAGTCTGCTTGTCTTCAGCAAACTGTTTGCGGGCTTCCTTCTGGGACAACAGCATTGCAGACCAATTTGATGCAGTGTGCAGTGTATGGTCTGAGCACTGACAGGCTGACCCCCCACCCCTTCAATCTCTGCAGCAATGCTGGCAGCACTCATACGTCTATTTCCCAAAGACAACCTCTGGATATGACGCTGACCATGTGCACTCAACTCCTTTGGTCGACCATGGTGAGGCCTGTTCTGAGTGGAACCTGTCCTGTTAAACCGCTGTATCATCTTAGCCACCGTGCTGCAGCTCAGTTTCAGGGTCTTGGCAATCTTCTTATAGCCTAGGCCATCTTTATGTAGAGCAACAATTCTATTTTTCAGATCCTCAGAGTTCCTTGCCATGAGGTGCCATGTTGGACTTCCAGTGACCAGTATGAGTGAGAGCGATAAAACCAAATTTAACACAACTGCTCACCATTCACACCTCAAACCTTGTAACAGTAACGAGTCACATGACACCAGGGAGGAAAAATGGCTAATTGGGCCCAATTTGGACATTTTCACTAAGGGGTGTACTCACTTTTGTTGCCAGCGGTTCAGACATTAATGGCTGTATGTTGAGTTATCTTGAGGGGACAGCAAATTTACATGTTATACAAGCTGTACACTGACTACGTCACATTGTAGCAAAGTGTCATTTCTTTAGTGTTGTCACATGAAAAGATAGAATAAAATATTTACAAAAATGTGAGGGGTGTACTCACTTCTGTGAGATACTGTAATAATACCACATTGCCAGTACACCTATCAACCCACTGAGCTTAAAGTGAAGGTTTTTAACATTCATGCATTCTATGCATGAAGGCAAAAAACCTTCTATGTGCAGCAGTGCCCCCAGCCCACTGAATACTTACCTGAGCCTCATCGCGATCCAGCGATATAAATGGCAGCCTTAGCTGCCCCGGGTCTCTACCTCTTCATTGGCTTCCCACTGCTGTCAATTACAGCCAGTCAACCAATGACGAGAGAGAGCGGCGGGGCCAAGCCAAGGATCCGTGAGTGAATGGAAACACAGAGCAGCGGGTGCCCCCATAGCAACCTGCTTGCTGTGAGGGCACCCGACAGACAGGAGGAGCCAGGAGAGCATGTGGGGGACCCAAGAAGAGGAGGATCCAGGCTGCTTTGTGCAAAACCACTACACAGAGTAGATAAGTATAGACATGTTCGTTATTTTACAAAAAAAAATAAAAAAAATGAACCTTTAGAATCGCTTTAAAAAACCGCTAATGTGCATGAAGCCTAAGGTCAATGATCACTTTAAAGCTGCTGTACTGTTCTATTTTGTTTTATCATTTTAGTTAGCAGCAGGATCCTACATAAAAAGTTGTCCATTCTAAATCTGAACTCTTATGAACGATTACCCTTGTATGTTTCTCTATGAGCTGAAATGCACTGCTGCTGCTGAGGGTAGACATGTAAATAAAAGTAATCAGTGGGTGGAGCCTGCTGATTAAACAGTATGCCTTCAGTCATTCTGACTGACGACCAAGGTCATTCATTCAGGGCCCACATGTCAATACCAATAGTGTGTAGTCCACAGCACTGGCTACATAGTAATGTTGATATAACGGCCAATAAGGTGCAAGCAGACTATGTTGGATGCATGTAAACATTAGCATGGACCTTTACATGCGCTCACAAAAAAATATTTCAAAATCAGTACCATGGACACAGATTTTTTTTATTTGTGTGTTTTTTTTTTTTACACAGCTCCAGATTACAGAGCTCTGTGTAGCTGGGTGTATGGGACTATAGGATACAATATGACTGTGTTCTGGTACGTAAAAAAGAAAAATAATGCATTAAGGATCTAAAAGCTGAGGTGACTTTTTTGTGCCTGTGCAAATGGGTTCAAAGGGAAGCATCAAAACATTTTAATGCACAAAACATATGCCCTTATGACTGCCCTTGTGGGGTCAGAGTGAAATCTCCCCATCAATAAAATTGGATTAGAGATGCACCGGACAGTTGAGGTTTGCCTTGCTTTGGACCAAACCTTATAGACACGTCTTTGTACCTAGGTAGATATGGAAGTGGAAATTCTCATCTTCCCATAAGCTACTATATTTGAAATGTGTAATTATTTTAGAACCAGGACACAGAGAGAATATGAGCTCTAAAGTGGTCTAAAAAAATGTGTATAATGTTACAATGATTCCTAAATATGAGGCCATTCTGCAATTTGTTCTAAAGGCACAGAAACTGCTTTCTTTAAAACAAAGAGCCAAAAATAATGCATACATCTTGATGCAGTACATTTTAAGATGAAAAACTCATTGATGCTTTGCAAGCACAGCATTCTCTTTAAGAATTTAAAAGAAATACATTCTATGCTTTTATGTAATTTAATTAAGGAAAAACCCTGTAGCATGGTTTGTCCTCGGTGAAATGTGATAATAAAAATGATTATGGTTATTGTCAAATGGAAATGGTTACTTCAGCAAGATATGTGACCTGCAGCTAATAAACCACTTGTGAAAGATGACAGCTGTTTTAGATGTGTCAGATTCATCCTGCGAGATGGGCTTAGAATTCACAAAATATATGACTAAAGCACAACTTGCTGTACGCTCACACACTGGTGATACCTAGGGCAAGCTGTGCTATTTTTACTTCCTTCTTATCTAATCAGTGGAGGAACTGGTTGTGTTTTTATTTTTATCAATGAAAAGTACCAGACAGTGCAAAACACGTGCTACACGGCTTCTGCTATATCGCCACCTTCTGGCAGCTGTTATAATCAAAACACACCAGAAAGAGGGAAAAAAAAAAAAGTTTTCATTTGGCTTAACCTCTTGTTGACTGTAGATGTCCTATGCTGCCATTCATTTACTGCTTTACAGACTGCTAGATTTTACCAGTTCTACGAAAAGGCTTTTTTTTACTTTTTTTTTACTTTTTTTTTTAATCTATTGAAAAATATTTTCATTTCAATGGCTAGAATTAAAACCAAGATTAGGTAACACATTTATTTCACATTCAAACATAAGGAGAATGCACCAAGATGCCAACAAAGTTTAATGTTCATATGAAACAGCCAGAAAAACTGAAAAGCGTTTGGTATTTAGTAAAATGTAATAAACGGGCACAGGCAACCTTCGTAGTAGCCAAAAAGAAAATGGTTACAAAGAACAAACAGACTTACATTCAGAAAATATTTGTCCCTCTAGTAATTCCTAGCCATAAGCCCTACATATTCATATCTGATAGTGTAGAAGAGGGTTATAACCCCTCTCTATTTTATTGCTATTTATGTCCTATTGGGGAGATTTCCCTTAGCCAAAAGAGCAAGCGAGATGAAATCTGTCCGAAGTGATGGAATCACTGGTTGGCACCAGAGCAAGTGTCTCCATTGGAAGATTTCTCCTCTATTACTGCTCTGGAGACAACGCAAATTTTGAGATCCTCTTTCACAGTAAATAGGACAAAGACACAGACAGCAATAGATATCTGAAAGTTCCAATCCCTCTGGACCCTTTCCTCTCACTGACACCAACAATGGGGCATAAATCCTGCTACTGACACCACCAATGGAGCAATTACTACCACAAACATTAATGATGGAGCATTATCACTCCCACTGACAACAACAGGGCTCTATTCCTCCCACTGAAACCAGCAATGAGCCATAATTCCTGTGAACACCACCAACAATGAGGCACAATTCCTGCTACTGACACCAACAATAGGGCACGATTACTACCACTAACATTAATAATGGGGCAATATTCCTCCCACTGACACCAACAATGGGGCACTATTTCTCCCACTAACATTAACAACGGGGTTCTATTCTTCCCACTGACACCAACAATGGGGCACTATTCCTCACCCAAATACCAAAGATATGTTGTTTATTCCCACTGACACCAGGGGGGAGCAGGAGCCAAAAGGGACCAGTCTTGCACTGGCATGATCGGAGGATTAGGGTAGTATATCTCAGCTCTCTGAACCCCTAGACCAAAACAAGCAGTTAACCAATGCATGGGCACAGCCCCACTGAATTGGTAAAAAAAAAATTTGCCTTCTGCTTTAAAAGGGCGAACTAACACCCACCATACACCCTGCATGCCCCTGATGTACTCCTCTCCATTGGAGCTAAGCTGTCACAGTGCCCACGCAGCCAGCTTAGCAGTCTGGGGATCTAAAATTTGCATTCTTCTACCTCTTGTTTCTGTAGTGCTTTCAGGATGGATCAGAGAGATTCTGACTGGTCAGCGCCAGCACAGAGCAGCGCTCTGATACATCCTGGAAGCTGTGCAGAAAGACGCAAGATAAGAGTGAGAATTTCAAATCTCTGCAATGCTACGCCAGCTGTATAGGCATTGTGAGCTCATTACATACAATGCGAATGCAAGGAAAACACATCTCAAAATCATGTACGCTACACCATTTCGTAACCTACCCAATGCAGCTCAATCCTGACATGTTGACATTGTAAAAGGCACTTGTGAATCTGGTATACAACACAAAATGTCTGTCTAGATGTATGGGCACAGCAATAAAGTCAGTTTACTAATACATAATCCTCATATCTTCTAGTGTGCCACATTTACGTACATATCTAAGAAAACATAACAAAAGTTTATAACATCACCTGGAAAAATATTACAATCTACTTACTGAACAATTTCAACAGTTCAGGTTTATTGGGTAGCTGACAAATCCTCCACAGAAATAGGTTTACCTATCCTCAAACTGATATGGGGTGGTAACCAACAATCAGAGAGCTGGGGCTTTCCTGACACAGATACCTTATTAGTTACATGAAAACAAATTAAGTGGATTATGTTTTTACAGAAACCACATAATGGAAGAGATACACAATGTCAACAGTGACACAGAGTGAAACACAATTACAAAAAGCTCATAATTTGACACATTTGTTGCATTTGATTGACAGCTTGTTAATAATCAACCTATGTAAGGGCTGGTTCACACCAGAACACAGCAAGAAACTTGCATTCCATGTGCGTTTCTCACACCACATTCACAATGCACTGCAGCTGTGATTTGCAGCATGTGTTAATATCACATTGATGACACCCCAAAGGCAGTGTGTTTGCCTGTACCAGATGGCATGATACAGAAGTTCCACGTGATGCAGTTGCAGGGAGTTTCCAAACATTGTGCATGTACTACTTTAGGTGCAGTGTGGTGTGATTACAGCCCACTCACGATTAAAGGGCTGAAATTGCTCTGCATAGAACTGTATGTGATTCCCAGTGTGAACCAACCCTATAACAATAGGATATTGAAATGGGCTGGTATACAATTTTTCTCTAGATAACTATTAGGACAGACCTCCAGAGCCCAGCATTCGTACCTTATCTTCTATACTATGACTTGGTAATTTAAAGGCATTATAAACCTTTCTATCTGCACCTTGTGTTTTTCAGAAAATATATGTTCCATAGGCGCTCTTGTTAGAGACCAACCTCTGTGGCTATGGGATAAAGGTGCCGGATGGATAGCAGGGATGGATGGAAGCAATAACATTGAGGCAGCTCTTCTTAGAGTGGAGGTAAGGCTCTAATGCACTGAACATAAAGAAAAGGAAGGCGCCTCTAAGTGTAGTATTGACAATTTAATAGGCAATTTATGAATTGCACTTACAAGATAAAAGTGTTAAAAGGCTCATCGTATAATATCTGTAGTTCCTGGTAGGACACCCAGCCGTCCAGCGGCAGCGCGGTCCATGACAGTCAGGAAGAGCAGGGATAACCCGGTTTCCAAAACGAAGCAAGGAGCGCAGCGTCGGATGTGACAGGAGGTGGGGGCGGTAAAGTGTTTCGGAGCATGCGCAGTAAGCTCCTTCATCAGACCTGGTCAGATATGTATTGATGTCTGTCATTAGGGAGATTTACCATCCCTATTTGTCCTATTTACTGTTGTCAAAAGTGGAAGTAAAAGAAAATGTGGGTTGTCACTAGAACAGGAATAGAGGGAAAATCTACCAATAGGGGGACACTAGTCCTGGTGACTACCAGTAATCCAGCATGGAAGAATTTTCTCTCACTTCCTATTTTCGGACAGGAAGTGAAGGGAAATAACTCCAATGGGACACATATAGAGAAAAAAAAAAAAGGCATAAATATTCTACTTTAACCACTTGCCTACCGAGCACTTTTACCCCCTTTGTGCCCAGTTCTATTTTCAGCTTTCAGTGCTCTCACACTTTGAATGACGATTGCGCGGTCATGCAACATTATACCCATATGACATTTTTATCCTTTTTTCACACAAATAGAGCTTTCTTTTGGTGGTATTTCATTGCCACTGGGGGGCTATGTTTTGCACTATAAACAAAACAAAAAAAAAGCAAAAAATTTGAAAAAAAAAAAAAAAAGTTTGTTTCTATTATAAAATATTGCGAACGTGTAATTTTTCTCCTTCACTGATGTGTGTTGATGAGGCAGCACTGATAGGCAGCAATGATGGGCACTGATGGGTAACACTGCTGAGCAGCGCTGACTGGTAGCACTGGAGGGTGGCACTGCTGGGCAGTATTACAGGGCACTGATCATTAGTGCCGATCTGCTCTGTGACAACTGCCAGTTATTGGCAGTAGTTTCCTCCTGCTGTGACAATGTGAGGAAAGTGCAGCCGATAACCGGCAACTGTATTTACTCGGTGATCTGCTGTGTCATTGGACACAGCTGATCACATGGTAAAAGGCCGTGGTGATTGGCCTTTTACCTCATCACGTGTTCAGCTGTGTCCGTAGGACACACCGATCACAGAGATCGCTGGGTGAGCAGGAGGGCGTCATTAGGCTATAGTGTGGATGGCAAGTGGTTAATGCATGACCTCTGTCTGTAGTCTAAATACTGACACTTCCTGTGACTACTTAGAGAAGTCTTACCGCTGTCAAAATACAATAGCTCAGTGGGGAGGATTTCCCCCATCCACTTCAAATGGATGGATGGGGGAATAGGGTCATTTTTTTCCCCCTTCAAACTCCTGGTCAAGGGGGGGTGTTTGGGAAGGACTTATCTATGAGCTGCTTTATTCTAGTGCTCAGCAGGTGAGAGATACACAGTAATTAGATCTGAGAGACACAAACAGGCAGAGCAATTAACAGAGATCACCCTGCTTTTTATCACATTAGCACTCTCATATTTGTGACGCAACACGGAGGAGATGGCGAGGTATGGATTGGATGCTGTCTGACCCAGAAGTAGTTGCCTGTCCCTTTAGAGCAGGGGTAAGCAAACTTTGAGAGGTGGGAAATCTACCTGATCATGAAAGAGATCAAAGTTCACCGGGGTTCAGCGCCATTTAACAAAAAGAAATAACTAGCAAAGCCTAACTAAATAGCAAGGAAAATGTAGAAAAATAAAATAAAACAAATGTCACTGTAAAAATACAAACTTAGCCTACCTTAAAAATGAACAATGTCGGTCAGTAGGACAGTGAACGGTGTCAGCAGGGCAGTGGACGGTGTCGGTCAGCAGGGCAGTGGACGGTGCCAGTCAGCAGGGCAGTGGACGGTGCCAGTCAGCAGGGCAGTGGACGGTGCCAGTCAGCAGGGCAGTGGACGGTGCCAGTCAGCAGGGCAGTGGACGGTGCCAGTCAGCAGGGCAGTGGACGGTGCCAGTCAGCAGGGCAGTGGACGGTGCCAGTCAGCAGGGCAGTGGACGGTGCCAGTCAGCAGGGCAGTGGACGGTGCCAGTCAGCAGGGCAGTGGACGGTGCCAGTCAGCAGGGCAGTGGACGGTGCCAGTCAGCAGGGCAGTGGACGGTGCCAGTCAGCAGGGCAGTGGACGGTGCCAGTCAGCAGGGCAGTGGACGGTGCCAGTCAGCAGGGCAGTGGACGGTGCCAGTCAGCAGGGCAGTGGACGGTGCCAGTCAGCAGGGCAGTGGACGGTGCCAGTCAGCAGGGCAGTGGACGGTGCCAGTCAGCAGGGCAGTGGACGGTGCCAGTCAGCAGGGCAGTGGACGGTGCCAGTCAGCAGGGCAGTGGACGGTGCCAGTCAGCAGGGCAGTGGACGGTGCCAGTCAGCAGGGCAGTGGACGGTGCCAGTCAGCAGGGCAGTGGACGGTGCCAGTCAGCAGGGCAGTGGACGGTGCCAGTCAGCAGGGCAGTGGACGGTGCCAGTCAGCAGGGCAGTGGACGGTGTCAGTCAGCAGGGCAGTGGACGGTGTCAGTCAGCAGGGCAGTGGACGGTGTCAGTCAGCAGGGCAGTGGACGGTGTCAGTAGTTTTTATTTTTATATTTTTTTTTATATATTTTTCAAAATTCCTTTAGAAGCCCTGTTGAAAGGGAGGGCACTTGGGGGAGGGGCTAGGCAGCAGAAAAAAGGAGGAACAAGGACGGCTGAATTTCTGAGCTATAGCGAAGGAAAAAGCGGTAATTACATTTAAAAACCGGCACCATAATAAATTTAAAAAAAAACGGAGTGGGGTCCTCCCTCCCATCCATACCAAGCGATTGATGGGGACAAGAGCTTCTTCCCCACAGCCCTGGCCGTTGGTTGTGGGGGTCTGCGGGCAGGGGGCTTATCGGAATCTGGAAGCCCCCTTTAACAAGGGGGCCCCCAGATCCCAGCGCCCCCCCCATGTGAATGAGTTTGGGGTACATAGTATCCCTACTCATTCACAAAAAACAAAGTGTAGTGAAAAAAAAAAAAAAAAAAAAGACAGGACATGGTCTTTGACAAGACATATATTAAAAGAAAAAACTAAAAGAATGTCCCCCGCAGAAGATCCAACATCAATCACGATGGCCGCTGTCACTGCCACTGACCCAAAAAAAGTAAGAAATGCTCTGCTTCAGACGATGGCTTCCAGCTTTCTGCCTGCTCCGGTGGTTTGACAGTTCTTAAATATGCAAGAGGCGGGGCCACCCAGGAACATCACGCATGTGACCCCACCCCATGTGACATCCACCCTCAAAATCCATATCAGACACCAAGGGCTTGGTATGGCTGGGAGGGGGGACCTCACTGCGTTTTTTAAATTGTTTTTTTCAAATTGCCGGCAATTCTTTTACATTCAGCTGTCAGCGGGGAACCTCGCAGACAGCTGAAACATAACACATGGTTGTCACTAATAAAATACTGCAAGACTTGATAAAAATAACTCATGCAGTGCCCTCCGCTCCTCACAGGACCTCCTACTCTCTAGCTCCCTGGTCTCCTCCTCCTCCACGCCCGAATGCAGGACTTCTCCAGGACCTCCTCCATCCTCTGGAACTCCCTACCCCAATCCATCAGACTGTCGCCTACCCTCCTCTCCTTTAGGCGCACCCTGAAAACCCTCCTCTTCAGGGATGCCTACCCCAACCTCACCTAACACCCGACCTCCCCTAACAACTAACCTCCTCCACTCCTCCCGCCACTCCATCCCCCACAGCCATCTCCTCCTGTGCCACCTTCCCCTCCCTCCTAGATTGTAAGTTTGAAAGAGCAGGGCCCTCGAATCCCTCGTGTATTGTATTGTTACTGTCTTGTCTCATGTTCTGTCCCCCTTGCTACTGTACAGCACTGAGCATACCCTTTGGCGCTATATAAATACTATATAATAATAATAATTTTAGTAGCGTTTACTTTTTTCTGATCTCCAGAACGGATTAATTGGTTTTCAGTGCATTCCTATGGGAAACTGTATTTCGGTTTACAAATTTTTCGCTATACAAAAAGTCCTGCAGAAGGAATTAAATTCGTAAACCAAGGTATTACTGTAGAGATATTTCATGGTGCAAATGTGTTAGGCTTAGTAACATGGGGAGTGACAGGTGTTTTGAGTACAGCTGCCTGTATAAATCAATGAGAGGCTTGGGCTATACACTGGTAACTGCACATCCGAGTGCTTACTTGCGTACATTAATGGATGAGAGGACCTAAACACCAATCATATGTCATTAATGTTCACCCTTTTTGAAGATAATAGAAACTGCTCAGAACAATCTTAAAAACAGAATTTTCATACCAAATTCTTAACCTTTTATAAACAAATCTCTGTGAACCAATAAAGAGACCTATGCACCTCCCAATACATCAGACCATCAGCCTAGACAAGGCTACAGCAGGTCCCCTATAGTGTCCACCAGTGCAGAATACGTTACTGTATTTTATCCAGAGGTAACAAAATAGGTTTGTTGTATAAAAGTGAGCAAATCTCACATTTCTTGCAGTTCATAGCAAATAATCAATTTCCCACTGTCACTTTTACAGTCCTGACTGGCACATTACACAAAGTCATCAATTTGTTGCCAATTAAAAATGTGACACTCAGAACATAAAACAGGCCTTTAGCTACAGAGTCCACCAAATCAACCAGTCCATCTAAGATCCAGAAGGCACTTTTTTTTTTTTACAGAGCATCTCCAGCACCTTTGTGTTGGAGGTAGTACAAGTAGGCCACCTACAAAACTGAAGATTTCACATGGCAGTGACAAGGTTGTTGGAGTCTGCAACACTCCTTTAGACTTGTGGAGTGGAGTGCAGGAAGCTGCAATTTCCAGCTGAGCTCACTGTACCAAATTTTGATAAATCTAACACAGTGGGGGAGATATACTTAGTTTTCAAACCGCTGGTAGTGTTAGCTGTATAAAGTCAAACGTTTACACATTTTTTAGCATTTTTTGCATTAGCGATTAGCTGGATTTTTACGCCTCTAAGGGTTTTCTTAACACAAAAATAAAAAATGTTGCTCAAAAAAAATGCCGGTTTGCCATGTTCTACCATCATAAGAGTGTTTTTACAGCTAAAAAACTCCTCTAGAAACCCACTAGTTCTGGGAGGGGTTTTACAGCCAAAAAATGCTCACTAGAGCCTATGTGAGTATGGACACATAGGATAACATGCTAGGGAGTTTACTGGCTGTAGAAAAAAAATGCCAAATGCCAACAACAGCCGCTGTAAAAAAAAAGTCCACTGTGCATGAGGACTAAAAGTGGTGCATTCAGAGTCTGGTACATGGTAGACATTTTATAACTTCATCTTGTTCAATTAAGCTTTGACATTAAAACCTGGAAGCTGATTGGTTTCTACGCAGATTTTGTATCCTCAGTTTTAGTAACCCCCCCCCCCCCCCCCAGTGTCTTTCAACCTTTTAAGTTTATGCTCAATCTCGAGGCATCCCAGTCTAAAATGTAAAAAAACTGACCCCAGTGCTGACGTAGAGGAACAGGGGAGGGGGGGGGGGGCGAACACAGATGCTGCGCAGGTGCCCAACCTATGACAACATCACTGGTTATCAGGACGCCAGTGGCTAGAGGGCTGTAATAGCGCACAATGAAAACCTTTGGCTTTGTGTAACTTAAAAGGCAGGCTTCATCCACCTGCTGGCTTGTATACAATTTATGGGCAATTTTTAGGCATTTTGCCTCAAAACCATTAAAACAGCAATAAATCCAAAACCGAAAATATAATATATTGCAGCTTACCAATCATTTGATGTAGTGGCTATATTAGTATTCTTTTTTAGGCTTTTTTCCCCTCTGTTTCTCCCCCTGGATATCTAGCTAGTAACACAATTGTATTTTACAGACACTGCTCTGGATGAAGGCGCACAGGGGGAAGAATTGGATAGCAGCGTTGTCAGTCTTGAGGAAGGAGAGTGTTAGCTGGAGTTTGGCTTCAGTTTGTTACTGTATTTAAATCTGACAGTACTTCTAATACTTTGGTGTAAAGGTTTTACATAAATGAAAGCTGTTTTGGTTTTTCCATTTATCTCACCCCTGTAACTGCAAGAGGGCTTTTCTGTTAAAAACAACAGACTTACTGGCTGGATCACCAGCTATAAATAAAAGGAAGCCTGAAAACAGAAAAAAAATACAGCCATCACATCTAAGAATTGGTAAGTTGCAATATAGCAAATGTTTGCGTTTGGTTTAATATTGCTTTAAACAAAATATAATACCAGTTTTACGTAACAAACGTTTTGTCTGTTGGCTTACATTAATGTAGTTTGAGGTTGATGTTTTGGGAGATTTTACTGATCCAACATTAAAAGATGAAAATGCACCAAATCTCAAAACAACATAGAACCATTCCAACTAAAAGATATACACTGTGCAATGCAAGAAAGCAGTAATAAGTACTGAAAGTACCAACAAGTACATTTTTGTTTACTTTAATATGTGAAACAGAAGATTGAGCCACCAGCATTTTACACACACTGGATATCCAGTCTGGACACAAACAGTCAAATACGAAGTCTCCTCAAAATCAGCATCCCTCAGAATATGCATGTCTAAATGCTAAAGTATTACAGACCGTTATTTAACTCTTTCACTGCTGCTATCCTGTCAGCAGCAAGAGCATTTAAACAGATTTCCAACCACTAAAACATCTACAATTTGGATTTCTAGTATAAGTGATTTGGGCCAATTGATTTGCCTACAATGTTTCCTCTTGGTGGAGGTGTGAATGGATGACATCCATGCAAATGACACCTTACACTCAATAAAAATACAAGCCTGCTCCTGAATGGCAGAAATGCACTTAACCCAACTCTCTAATTCCGGCAGCAGACAGGAAGCCGCCCATATTGCTGCATATTCACAGCGCTACTTACTGTATGCAGCTCATCCTTCTACAGTCTCTTATTACGCACAGCAGCCGCATCATTCTGTAATGGATATGGTTGGGCTATCTATTTAGAGTGATATTAAAGCTGGAAGTCTACATTTGGGGAAAAAACGTACTACAAAGTCAGGACCTCGTACTCACACAAAGGCGACAAATTAAGGAGCTCAATTCCTAAGAGCCTGCAAAAAGAAACATCAATGAGCTGAAAAAAGACATTTTTAAAATTACCTTTGCTGGATTTTGATGGCTTGTTTTTGTTTGATTTCAATGAACCCTTGGATTTGTCTTCTCGTTCTTTAATTAGTTTATGTACCTCATCCAAAGATAGCTTCTGAAGAACCACAACAGGCTTAGCACCTTTATTAAGATCTTCCACAAAGCCCACTTTATCCCCCTGGTTTTTCTGTTCCCCTTTTAATTCCGACCGTCTGGACTCCTGGGTAACATTGCCATCCTTATCCCGTTTGAGCTTTGGAATGACAAAGTTTTTCAGGGAACCCTGACTCCCACCCAACAAGTAACTTGGAAACCCAGCCTTGTTGTCACCATGGGCCTTATTGCCATCCACCTTACTTTTGTTACCATCGGTCCTTTTCTCATCTTTACTATCTTTACCAGAGGGTGATCTCAATGCAGGCTTATCAGATTTAGGTTTATTTGTGTCCTGTTTGTCAGATTTAACCCGTGGGCTTCCCGATCTTGACTTCTGCTCTCCAGAAGAAAGTCTGTCCCTTGATTCATCTGAATCATGACGATGCTTTCTTTCACTTCTATCCGTTTTTGAAGGATCAGGTTTATTCCCATGCTTTGTATCCTGTTCATTTTTATTGAAAGATCTTAGCGACTCGGGCTTCCTAACTTTTGAAGCATCCCCCTTGTCATCAGATTTTTGCTTTGGATTCTCAGAATCTCGCTTTGAAGACTCATGGCCTGGCCTTCCATCTACTCTTGACTTTGTCCCATCAGAGCGACCTTCGGATTTCACCCTGGGAGAATCAGGCTTTGAGTCTGTTTTATGCTTGGATGAATCAGACTTCTTGTCGGAAGAAAGCCTGAGGGAGTCTCTTCTGTTGTCATGTCTGTGTTTTGGGGTCTCAGGGCGCCCTTCACTTCGCTGTCTAGTCAACACATGGCGCTCATCACTTTTTCTGTGACTCTCTTGACGGCTCTCACTCTTTTGTCGTGGTGTTTCAGGCCTGCCATCATTCTTTTGCTTAGGTGTTTCAGGCCGACTTTCACTTTTATGTTTGGGAGTCTCTGGACGTCCATCGGACTTTTGTTTAGGATTATCAGTACGTCCATCAGTCCTGCCATCACTTTTCTGTTTAGGTTGTTCAGATTTGCTCTCACTCTTTTGTTTCGCTTGTTCCTGTTTACCTTCACTCTTTTGTCTTGCTGTCTCTGGCTTTCCCTCAGTTTTTTGCTTAGGAGTGTCAGACTTTCCTTCACTACGCAGCTTTGGAGTACTTGGGGTCTGTTTCTCTTCCTGTTTATTCTCCTCTTCATTAGAGTCATTGCAGCTTTCATTTAGCTTAATCTCCTCCACCTGGTCACATGGTTTGGATTCTTTAGTGATGTCACCATGGTTTGCCTCCGTTTTTACATCCTCACTTGCACACTCTGCTGCTTTACTCTCTTCCAGCTGCTCGCTGTTCTCCTTACATATTTCAGGTTTGGCCTCACTTTTGCCATCTTCACAAACCATAGCCTCCTCTGCGCTCTCAGGAGGCTCGGCTTTGATGTCGCATGGTTTACTTTCTCCCTGTAATTCTTCCTGCAAGTTTTCGCTGGAATACACAGGTGTGCTCTTGACGGGCTTCTCCGTACACTCAGTTTCAGACTCTGACCTCTTTTTTGGTGTCTCCGGATGGTTTTCCGGGACATTTTTTATAACTCCAGTAGGGTCTTCTGGTGCTGCAGGAACAAATCCATCATTACAATATTTTGCTTCTTCGGGCTTCCTTACAAAGTCTGAATCCTGAGTTACATTTGCCTGAGAGTCCCCTCTGCCAGTGTGCAGAAGATCAATGCTAACCATTAAAGCTGGCCGTGACCCATTTCCTGCCACGTTCGCCTCCTGGGAAGCTGGTCTGTTTCCTCCAGTAGCACCTCCAGCTTCTAATGGGTAGGAATCTTGTTTCCTCTTTTTTAAGGGTTTATCTAAAAATAGAGAGAGAGGATCATATGAGTATGAAGAACTATACAACGGTTACAATGTATAACTAGAACCTGGGCATCAATTTTTTTAAAACGAAACCTCAGCACAATATACAATGTTATTGATTTATAAAGTCACAAAAAATTAGGACAGGAATTACAGCAACTAGGGTACAAGGCACGATATGCAAATAGACAACCCAAGAGGTCACATAGCCAATTTGCCTAGTCTATGTCTGGTTTCTATACTTCGAAGTCCATAACCCAGAACAACCACTATGTCTGGTGTCTATACTTTTAAGTCCCTAACTCAGAACAACCAAATCGCAAATAAATCAGGAGGGAAAAAAATGGCTTTTTCCTATACTTTTATGGGCAAGTAGTTCAGAACATATTAAACCTGTTGCATTCGCCAGGCACTAGAACTTAGTAATGGCAGCCGACATATTTCTTGAATGATATTAATATATAGTGAAGTCCATATATATTTGGACACAGGCACAAATTTTAGTTTTTCTCAGGTATTGACCAAAACATATTCAAGCTATAGCTATATAATGAATATGGGCTGAAAGTGCACAATCTCAGGTTTAATTTGAGGGTTTGTACATTCAAATTGGAGGAGGAGTTTAGGAATTACAGCTCTTAACAGTAGCCATCACCCCTTTTTCAAGGGACCAAAAGTAATTGGACAATTGAATCAAAAGCTGTTTCATGGCCAGGTGTGGGCTACTTCATTATTTCATCAATTAAATAAAACCACTAAAATACATTTCATTTAGTTTGTGGTCTTCAACTTGGATATACTGTAGTTTTAGCTAAACAGTATAATCAAAGTAAATGAACAGCTATAATCAATACTACAAAAGAATTCCAACAAGGAAGTGTATTTATAATGCAAAGCAATTTTTGTATGCCTATACAGTATGCAGAGAGTGAAACAATAGCAACCAATCAGAACTCATTTCTTAACTATTGTAATTACAGTAAGCTGAAATTTGACTAGTAGCTCTAGGTTACTGCTCATAGGGTCATTCACACCAGTAGCCACGGTATACCACTGCCAACGCATTATAAATAATGCACCACTCGGTTTACAATACCCCCCCCCCCCCAACTTTATAAATGAAGCATTGGTTTCAATCTTTGATCACTGCAGCAGGTTGTGATGTGGTAAACTGCATCGCAAAATGCTCCACTGGGGGGGGGGGGGGGGGGGGAAGGATGTTTCACTTTTTCCAGTGCACAGCACAGTAGTGCACTTGTGTGAACTGAACTCACAGGGCCAGAGGCAAATTGTCTAAGCATCTGACAGCTCAATGTGCATGGAGTGAATGGGCTCTTAAATGCCTTTGCTAAATAAGCCTGTAAACTTATTTTACATCTTAAGGCTCCATGCCCACTAGCGTTTTTTAGAAGCTCAAAAAAAACTAGAAACAAAGGCTGGATGAAAACCACTATTAGTGTTTTTGGGCCGGCTTGTAGTAGCGTTTAGGAATGTCCAGGAGCGTTTAGGAGAGCTAGCATTCTATTAGCGTTTTTACAGTACATGTAGAAAAATAGACACAGGAAAAAAAAAATCTAGAAAAAAGCTGCTAGGAGCATTTTGCGTTTTTTTTCTGCTGGAAAAACAGACCCAAAAACTCTACAAAGAAAAAAAATTTTTTTTTCTGCTCCTAGAGTTTAGGGGAGTGTTATCCCAGCAGAAAAAAAACACTAAACACTCCTAACAGCATGTTTCATCCAGCAATATTTTTCTATCTTTTTTTTGAGCTTATAAAAAATGCTAGTGTGCATGGAGCCTAACCACAAATTCTGCAATAATAATAAGAATAAAAAAATGTAGCCAGTCATACACATCCCCATTTGTACACAAACTATGGTACTATATGATGCAGAAAGTGGCAACCAGGGTCACATTATGTGAAATATTGGGGAAACCTAAAAATGGGCAAATGGTCACTTATATGGGTGCAAATTGGGACCTGTCAACCCCACTACCATCATACAAGGAGCATATCAGTATTTACTTACTAAATGGACAGTCATTTTTTTTTTAAAATTTTTTATTGGAAAGCTTGGAGTTTAAACTGCGTTAGTGGTGGCCAACTTTCTTAACCGCTTTAGCTCCACACCGTAGAAGAATTGCTGCTACAGGGCGGCAGCTGTGCGCAAAATCACACACACATATATATATGTTAGTATGCAAACTGGTTCTCCTCCCTATCAGCTCCTGCACACTGCTTTGCACAGCCATGCAAACCAGTGTGCTTACAGTAAAGCACAAACACAGAACATAATGTAAAACACACACAGCACACAGTTAACCCTTTGATCGTCCCAGATGTTAACCCCTTCCTGCCCAGTGCCATTAGCACAGTGTCAGTGATTTAGCACTGATCACTGTATTGGTGTCAGTGGGGATGTCAATGACACCAAGTCAGTTCCCCCCAGTGTCAGAATGCCCGCAGCAGTCTGGCTATAAGTCGCTGATCACAACCATTACTAGCACCAAAAAAAAAAAAAAGCCCAGTATCTATACCCCAATTTGTAAACGCTATAAGTTTCACGTAAACAAATTAAATTTACACGTATTGGGATTTTTTTTTTAAGCACAGACATGTAGCAGAATACATTTTGGCCTAAATTTATGACGAAATTGGATGTTTTAAATTTTTCTTTACTGGACATGTTTAATAGTAAAAAGTCAAAAATATATTTTTTTCTGAAAACTGTTCATCTGTTTTTATTTTTTTTAATAGTGCAAAAAATAAAAACCGCACAGGCGATCAAATACCATGACTGTACAATTGTCGGTTAAAGTAACAGTGCCGTAACACAAAAAAATGGCCTGTTCAGGAAGGGGGGGGTAAACCTTCTGGAGGGCAAATGGTTAATATAGGGGGACTCAAGTGCGGCCACTGACATTACCAAAGGGCCACAAATAACACTTAGCCCTAACACTTGGCGCAACTTGTCAAGCAACTTAACAGATAAAAGTCGCATGACAAACCGCACTCTACTTGCTGCTATGGAACCACTCAAATCGGAGCAACTTAAGTCTAAGCGACTGAAAAAGATTCCTGAACTATTTTAGTGCACTATCATGTGCGACTTGCACTAAAATCTGCGTATATAAAGTTGCACCTTGTGTGAACAAGGGCTTAGTGAATCCTATGCTATAGAAAGCTGACAGAAACTGCAGACATGAACCAGAGATCGTCAAAGGCTTTGAGCATGCTAAAAGACGGTCAAAGCCTAAAATTTGCTGCAGGAGTTGTTGGAGGCTGGAGATATACTTCAGAAGAAAGCCACAAACTGGAGACACATTCTATTAGAATGCTAGAGGTCACTGCTATTACTGCTTCTTTACAATTCAGTACTTTCGCATTTGTGCTCCCTAGAACCCCTTTAAACTGATTTATATTGTGAAGCGCTGAGCAAACTGTTGGCGCTACATAAATCCTGTGTAATAATAACTGATATTTCTTTCAGCAAGATCTATTAAAAATAAGAGCAGAGGAGAAAAAAAAACATAAGAAGGAAAGTGACGGACATCAAAAGTAAATGTGAAAGAAACAAAGCAAGTCATTTAATGACTATAACCCAGTCCAAAAAATGTTTTTGTCTGGCCTAAGAAACTAGGTGAGGAAAATGAAGACTGCAGTCCGCAGGCGCCCTGAGGGCAGCAGGGTGGGCAACAGGGTGTTACAGCTTTAATCAACATTTTAAATATAAATGCACTGCAGGATGTATCAAATGGAAGGTACTACACTGTATTTCTAAAGGACCTATGCTTTCAAAAAACATATGTTTGGGAGTAAGGCATGTCCATAAACGGTGTTAGCATGCAAGCTAGGGGAAGGAACTAGGTTGGCAGCAAAAGGGTTAAAAGATTAAAAAGCCAAAAAGCAAAGCTTAAAGCGGAGTTCCACCCAAAAGTGGAAGCTCTGCTTTTCTGCCTCCTTCCCCCCTTTGCTGCCATATTTGGAACCTTTTGGTGGGGGAGAGGGGAAGCAGGTACCTGATATCTGGTTTTGACAGGTACCAGCTCCCACTTACCCACGGCAAACTCAGCCGGAAGTTCAGCCTACATTTCCATGATCCAAGAGGACTGCAGCTTGCTTCGAGCATGCGGAGTAGGAAATCGGCGGTGAAGCAACAAGGCTTCACTACTGGCTTCCCTTAGTCAAGATGGTGGTTCCAACACCTGACTGAAGAATTGGCTCGGGGTGAGGACACCGCTGGATGCCAACCACGTCAGGAAATTTATGTTTTTGAAGACCTCTTCATCTAGGTGATTTTATCGTACCAATTCCCTTTGATAAGATTTACTACACCAATGTAGCCTTGGATATTTTAACTAAATATAGTAAACCAATAAACTCTAGCAGATTAATATCAATCTGTAGAGTTTATGTTTCGGACCCATTCACACCTATTCATTTTAAACTCACATTTTATGTACCCTTTCATGGTGTGCTTTCCCGTGTACTTTAGATGTGCCAAGCTGTGTTGTAGATGTTGTACAAGCAACTGGCTTTTGCTGAAAGAGGCCATTGATTGCCCATAAGCGTGAAAGTGGTTGTAAAAGTAGGTGGTTTTTTTCTTTTATCTTATTGAAATCAAGGTAAAAACCCTCTCTAAACAGGACTACCCCCATAAATACTTACCGGAGCCCAATTTCGATCCAGCGTTGTGTTCAGGAGCAGCAGCTACTTTTTCTCATGTTCCATGGAGGCAGCAGCGAGAGCCATTGGCTCCTGCTTTTGTCAATCACAGCCAGTGAGGAGAGAGAGAGAGGGGTGGGGTCGAGCCGTGCTGTGTGTCTAAGGAAATACAGACCGCAGCTCAGGATCACACCCAAATGGTGGCACTATGGTGACACTCAGTGGGGGGAGGAGCCACGTGTGCCAGTAGAGGACCCGAAAAGAGGAGGATCAGGGCTGCTCTGTGCAAAACCATTTCACAGAGCACATAAGTATAACATGCTCATTATCAGGAAAAAAAACATTTACAATCGCTTTAAGGAGCAGTTTAATTGTAAAAGCACGATCTGCCCACATTTAGGGTCCATTCACACCAGCAACCGCTTTATACCGCAGTGGCTGGTGTGTGGTGTGGTTCAGCGGGAATCATCTCTGTGTACCACACCGTTCCTTTTTTAAGCTAACTTTATTAAAATGTCACACAAATGTTCCGGTAAGTTCAACTGGCTGCCGTGCAGTGTGAGGAGGTGCCTCGCACTGCGGTGTGCTGCAAAAAATTAGTGCATGCACTATCCTATTGCCAGGGCACTACTACAATGCAGTGGTGTGAATCGGGCACACAGGAGATGAGGCATTTTGTCTTGTCATGCAGTGAGACTGCACTGAAATAACCGTTCAGTGCATTCCTACCGCATATGGTGTGAATGGAAGCTTAGAGGAGCAAATCTGACAAAAGCAGCAGAGCTCTACATATTTGTGCATGTTCAGCTCTGCCACCCTACTAAGTTTATGGAGAAGAGGAAGCAAACAGCGCAGAAAGATGCTGCCAGCAATGTTTATCTCAGTGGAGTGTGGAGATAGGGAGTGTTTTTCTGTCTGAATCACCAATTTTCTCCCCAGAGCTGCTAAGTACCCTCAGCAGAGCTATTTTTTATAGCCTCTCTCACTACTTTATCAGTCGGTAACAGAATCATTCTAAGCTTTTTATGATTATTAAACACGTTAACATCAGGACTTGTCAACAAGGGATTTCTTATACTAATAAGTGATTAAAAAAAAATCTCTCACGTAGGGGATTTCCAGCTGTAGAAAACATAATAGAAAATAACCCCACACTACCTTTATCCTGAACTTCTTTAGAAAAGCGCTCCCTCTCAATAGCAGATTCCCGTTCTATCCTTTCTATCTCCGCCAGAGCATCCAGTTCCACTTCGTCGTATGGCGTTATGTTTCCTGTTGGTTGAGTTTGTGACTGAGCCACGGGAGGTTGAGACGGTTTTGCAGACATGTTGGGCTGTAGGACGGGCACTTGTTGTACTTGCAGGAACTCAGTCTGCTCTTGAAAACAAGCAGCAGCATTCAAAGGGCGACTTATGTCCTGTGGAGTGACTGGAGTTTTTGATGGGTGCCCAGGGTACTGAACATTGAATGAGGGATCACCTTCACTGACATTACTGTTCTCCATGCCAGGGAGCATGTCTCCTTGCTGGTCCATTTCATTAGATCTCACACGAGACAGTCTTAAAGTAAGCTTGGTGGAGTCTTTAGAAGGAGAGCTGATTATGTCATACATAGCTGACTTTTCACTTGGCTCCTTCTCATCTTTACTCATCTTTAACTTTTTCTGTCTTTTCAACTTTCTGTCAGGTGAGTCCAGCAGTATGTCAGGAGGAGCGTCTCGTGGGGAGGCATAGGGAGGAGGCTGGGATTGAAGAATTAATGGCCGTGATCCTACAGAAAGGAGAACAGGTGTAAGAACAGATTTTTTTTTTTTTTTGTGAAGGCTTAAGCTGGCCATACATTATACAATTTTCTTGTTCAATTTCCTTTAGATTTACCTTCAACTATGTAGTGCAAGGGCCTGCCTAATTGAATACAAATTTAAAGTGTTTAGGTTTGACCTCATATTATAAAAAATAAATCTAAACGAAAATTGTACAATTGTATAATGTATGGTCAGCCTTAGGACACAGGCACATGGGTGTCAAAATGCAGAACAATCC